>NC_044400.1:24303538-24933538 GCF_006542625.1 Nomascus leucogenys
TCAGACTTATCAACAACTACTACAATTAATTTTAAGGAGGGCTTTTTCTCCCCAATAATTTCTGGAAAGCATCAGCCTCCACTCATTTAAAACAAGTTATATATTTGAATGAGTTCTATATGTAAAGTTCTATATTTTGAGAGTCCTCTCTCTGAGAGTTCTCTGCCTGTTGCTTTTTATGCTGTTATAATACTAGCTTATGCTCTTAGATATATTAGCTTATTTAATGCTCACAGCAATCCTATGGCATACATACACGTCATTATCCCCACTTCACAGATGAAGAAATATGCACAAACAACTTAAGTAACTTGTCCATAGTCACGTGGCTAGACAGTGGCAGAGCCACGCTTTAAACCCAGCAATGTAGGTCCAGAGTCTGTGCCCTTAACCATTATTCCATACAGTCTCTGGACTGAGGTTTCCCCATTTGCCGAGAAAAGCAATGAGCTCTGGAGGGACAAGGGTTCTATAACTGGATGAAAACCTGGGTGATGAGTTGGGTTCCATGGACAGATGGTATTAGATAATGGTAACTTTCTTGGGCACCCCCAGACAAGGTGGCCTGGGAAGAACTCACCCATTTTCTAATGCTGGTTGGCCTCCCTCTGTCCAGGTGGGAGATGAGCTCAAGCCACGAAGCCTCCTTACATTTTCCTAAGCTGATAATCAAAATGACAATTTGTTAAAAGCCATCTTGTGTACATGTTTTTGCAAACATGGAAAGCTGCCGGCTGAAGTGACCACAGCCCCCAACTATTGAGATGGAAGCTGCCCGAGATTCTGAACAGCTGAGAGTTCACCAAAGGACTACCCTCTCTAGAGTCTGGACACCTCAAGGAAGGGGGATCCAGGAGAAGGGCATGCGCTCTGTCCATGGTATCTGTGGGGCACTGTGACTTTGGAGATAAAAGAGGGAGGGAGAGAAGAGAGCAACAGCCCCAAATCCTAAAACACTGTCTATGCCTGGCAGCAAGGCCTGGAACTCAGCATAATAGAGAGCTCCCCAGAACCTGGCTATGCAATGAGTTCTCCTTCGGGAGCCCAGAGGCTTGGGCTTGTTCCTCATTCCCATGAAGTACTCCCTTGCTCCACACAAGTGTTTGTCTTATCTAACCTAGTCATCATCGTCAATTTTGGCTGTCATGGAATCACCTGGGAAGCTCTAAGAAACCCAAACACTCATGCCGCATTGCAGACACTGAAATTAGGATCTCAAGAGGAGGGCCCAGACAAGTATGTCCTACCATGGGCAGACAAGGTAGAAAACACTGAGCTATGTCTTCATAAGCACTATGGGAATTTGTATTACCTACCTCCTTGAGTCACTCAGAAAAGCTCTCAACATCATGACCAGTCCCTGTGGATTGACAGATCCTTCTCTGTGCTGTGAGAACACTCTCCTTTGGCAGAGAAGCAGTGTGGTCTGAGCAGAAGCAGAGCAGGATGTGTATGTGTGCCCTGTGAGGGATGAGAACACATGGTTCTGTTTCTTCCAGGATCCAGGATATTACAGGACAGCTATGTTGCTGAGAAATTGTTGACCTCCAATGAGTTGGTCCTCCACAGCATTCAGGAGAGCCATGGGTGTGACAGAGATTGCCCTTTTGCAGGAGGAAACACAGTTCACACCCCTGTCCCTCTACTTCTCTATGTACTCATGTCTAAGAACTCCACGTCACCAGCAAAATTGTGAAGCTGAGCCCCACGGATCATTGTTGGAACAAGATGGAATCTAGCCCAGCAAGGACAGGTGAAACGTGTAGATCCTGTGTTAGGGCTGATTTGTTATGGGACCAACCCCTTGCCCATTGGATACTGAAATTACAATTCGAATGTTCTGAAACATTTTCAGTGGTGCAGGTGCACAGCAGAGGGACTTGTGGAGGATATAATGGCCAGAGATTTCCCAAGTCTCTACCACTTGCTTTTCTCTTTTTTTCTCAGAAAAACCAGCTTTCCAAGGATCCACAACGGGACTGTTGTTGCCTATTTTTTTGAAGTATCCAGTGTGCAGCAGAAAGAACTAACACTTTCTAGCATCTGCATTTGAAAGTCCATGTGTATTAGATTGTTTAATCCTCAAAATAGCCCCATTCCTATTTTAAAAGGATTTTTACTCTATTTTATAATGTTAAACTGAGGATGTGTGGAATTACATACATTTCTCAAGGGGATAGAAGTTTCAGAATTTTGTTTATCCCACCTCTTTCTGGCTCCAGAATCTGGTCTTTTTTCCACACCAGGCTGTGCCGAGGTCTGTATTGATGCTTAATAAAGTATCTACTGCTAATATTAATGTTACTAACTTTTATTTATCAAACACTCTTTGTACACAGGTATTCTGCATGAATTATCTCAGTTAGTTCCCTTGACAGCCCTGGGAAGCAAGTAATATTCTAGCCAATTCACAGATGGAAAATAGGCTCAGAGAAGTTAGGCTGACCTTGCAGGTCCACAGCCAGTAAATACAGAGCCAGGACTTACCCTCGGATCCTCACTTGTCCATTTATTACTGAGGGGACTCAAAAGACTTCAAATCCCAAAGAGATAAATGACTCATGATAGTATTTGGGGCTCCAGTAGGTCTAAGGATAGGCATCCTCCATTGACCTCAAATCACAGCGCGGGTGGTTTCTCACTCCTCTGTACAAGGGCAGCTCTGAACTTCAAAAGTGACTTCAGCAGTCGGAGCCTGCTACAGACAAGGCAGTGAGTATGTAGAATGCTAACAGTCTGACTCCATCACTCACTTTGAAACATATTTATAACATTGCAACTGGGTCATGGTGCACTTATTCTGCACCCCAAATTTATTCCTCATTCATTATCCTAGTCAGGCTGTGATGCGTGGCTAATGCAGACAATAAATACTTTCTTTGCTAACGACCAAAGACGAACCCCTTCTAAAAGGCGCCTAAAAAAAAGTACACAGGCAGCCAAGTTGCCCAGATTCATGGGCAAGTTATGAACAATATTTATCATTCTTATTGTATTTTCACACTTTCAAAATGAAAAAAAAAATGGCTCTGTTCCTTTAAGGCTTCTACACTTTCACTCTCTGTAGCCCCTCCCTTTTGTCCTTCCTATTTTGGCATTTCATTTGCAAGAAGTCTCCATCTCCCTTATTTACATGTGAAAAAACCTGGAGCATCATGTGGTGAGGGTTCAGGCAGACTCTGAATTCCATTCAATTCTCATTTCCTCTCTGACAGTCACCATTGAATCAATCATGTTCTCCCTGCCCTCTCTCTGACCACCTCGGAGATCCCAAATCGCTTTTCATCTCATGTGTCAATCACCCTCAGACCATGTCCACTTTTCATTACTAACACGCCATCACATGACCTGCTAATCTGTCACTTTCTGACAGCGGTTACTGTGCCAATTGATTTAATTAGCAATCAATTAGCTTGTTACTATTGGAAGTAATTACCTTTTATAGAGAAAAGAGTGCAGCTGGTGAGGGCAATAAAATTGCAGTAATAAAACTGCATCTACTCCCCTCTGTACCAGCGAAGCCACTACACTCAGGGGCTGGCCAAATTATGGGTGGCATGCACATCTTTTGACTAGTCTGTAGGGATGTATTTCCCCTCCTTATTACACGCAAAGCCACTCTGTCATTGATATTCCCAATAATTCGTATTTTCAGGGGAAGATTGGGTTAATGATTTATGCTCAGCATACACTTTTCAAAAGGCCTATGTTTTGGAGCAGGAAGAGAACTTGGAAATGCACCTAGACCCTTTTTGCCCCCCCAAAATGCAATTATTGAGGTCCAGAGAGGTTACATGATTTGCCCAAGGTCACACAGCTAGCCAGTGCTGGAGGTCTGAGGAGAGACCAGCCTCCTGATTTCTAGGCCTTGCTCTACACACCTGGAGGTGGGCTCTGCACCATTCCTGCACTGCAGACTGGCACCCTCCATCTAGGACCAGCCCTATCTGTGAGGGGAAAAAGAATAGAAATAGGAAAATCTTCATGGTCTTGAAGATAAAAGACACTGGAATTTTAGAGTCACATTTTAAAAACATATGGGGAGAAAACCAATGAGATGCGGGCATGGTGCAGTCTTGGGTGGCATAGAAGTGTAGACATTTTGGCACGGTTGCCTTTTCTTGCATACACAGACTTACAATGTACCCTCCACTGCTCCTGACCCAGGGCTACAGTACATTTCCCACACTTTCACTATTAAATTCAACCTCCAAACTGGTCCCCAGGCGCGTGATGACTCGCTACATTAGCTCCGTGGTGAACAGCAGAAGCAGTAATGAGATGACTAAGGAGACCTGGATTCCATTCATCATCCTGTTTGCTCCAATATAAATGTTCTTTTATCAGCACTATTGGTACTGATGTCATCGCAGGAGGCATAAATCACCTCACCAGTGACAGGGTCCTATTAAGGGTCATGGCCTAAAATCATTATTGACAAATTAAGGATCACACTTGGCCATTTTGTCAGCATGCCCTCAACTGGGGGTACGGTCTGGTTCCTCATATCTGGTCAGAAATTAAACAGTCATTTAGAGTCCTGAACAGCCATGCAAGTTAATTCGAACTCCAGCCACCTCTTCCCCCTCTCTCAACTTTGAAAATCGCGAAGTCAACTTTAGCAAAAGCAAGGCACTCCTCAGCGAAGTCCTGTGTCCTTATCGTGAATTCTCCTCATTCCAGCAGCGGTGCAGACATATTACTTGGCATTATAATGCCACATCCAGCCTTGGATCCGGGGCATGCAGCCCGGGACTTGTCAGAGATCACTGAGAATTTTCATTTGAAATTCCATCACCTTTGTCCACTGTCACCATCTAATGTGACTGCAGAGGACTCTTTCGGAGTGTGGGTGAGATGGAGATGAGGCTTGAAATGGTGAGGAGTTAGTACCATCATTAAAAATATAAATTGACACTCCAAATTAAAAGAAAATGTCTTTTCCTGTCTTCAAGACCTTCATGGTCTTGACACTTGTCAATAAACTTGACAAGTTTAGTGCCCTTATATTTTTTAGGATGAACACCGGGGTTGGTTCCACACCTATCTCCAATTTCTAAACCAAAACTGGAATGTAGTCATTTAATGAATGCTGCTTGAGCATGGAAGTGAATTGAGCACTCCTAATCCACAGATCCTTGGCAGGTTCTTAGTTCTCCAGGAGTCATTTTAGGTAATATGGTCCTAAATGATGCTGAAAGATGTTTTTAAAAGGTCTGGATAAATAAAGAGCCATATCAGGTTTGTGGTTCGGAGGAGTCAATATGGTCAAGAACTCAGTTTGCTCCAAATTAACTCACAAACTTAATGTAACTTCTACCAACTTTAATGGCATATTGTCTCCGTGTGTATGTGAACTTCACAAAATGATTCTGAAGTTCATACGGAAGAATAAACAAGTAAACCTATGCAGAATAACTCTATAAGGAGTGATAGAGGGCTTCTTGTCCCATCAGATTTTAAAATGTATTACAAACCTAGAATAATCAAAACAGTGTGGCAGCAGCACCAGAATATATGGGCAAAACAATGGAAAACAAAAGGAACCACAAACATAAGATTTAGTACATAATAAGATAGTATTTCAAAGAGATTATTTAATCATTAATATTATTTTTGAGATTAACATTTTTGATAAACGATTGCTTAGTAATTCATACCTTAAAAAAACTTAAATTTCTTAAAAATATAAGTGTAAAATATGAAGCAACAGAAGTAATAAAGGTACCCACAAGTAAAAATGTATATAATCTGGGGAAAGGGAAGGACATTCTGAACACGACTCCATAAACAAAAACCATAAAGCAATAAAACTGAAAGATTTAATTACATAGTAATATAAAATAGCAAAATAATTAAAGCTAAAATCAAACCGCAACCTAAAAATACATAAAGTAGACAAAGAATAGCTACTCCAGGAGGAAACAAAAATAGGCCAAAATATAAAGACTATTTACTATAAAAGAAAAATAAATAACAAATAAATATAAAGATCTCACAAGTAACCGAGAAAATGGACTTAAAACAATGAAAATAATTTTTAAAATACATTATCACTTATACAATTGAAAAATTTTAAAAGCAACAATGCAAATACTAGTAGATATGTGAAGAATTCAGTATATTCGTGTGTTACTAGTGGATATTGTTACAATATTACCAAAAAACAATTTGATAAACCACCGGTTGTTCAAAAGTACATTGTCCTTTGACCCAGCAACCCAACCACTCAAAATTTATCCTAAGGAATACCTCAGTAAATAATGCAAAGGTGTTCTTAGCAGATTGTTCATGAAATACTATTTCAAACATTTTAATAATTTGCAAAGAACTTAGTTTTCCAAAAGTAGAGAATAAGGATGTTCCGTACAATATTCTTTATTATAAAAAAATGGAAATAAACTGAAAGTTCAACAGTAGGTCCATAGTTCAATAGATTTATATCTAATGATATGGAAAAGTGTTCACAATCTTTGTGAATAAAGAACACGTTGCAAAGCATAAACATATACAGCTTTGCATAAGGGAAAATATATAGGGGCATGTGTGTATACATGTATGTGTGTATATATACACACACACACACACACACATATATATAAAATTTAAAACTTTGGTAGACTTTGATTGATCTGAATATCCTCTTTAGTTTACTTCAATTTGAATATGGTTATGAGTTTGGGTATCTTATATTAAAATTTTTTCTTTCTTGAAAAGCAGTGCAAATGATAATTTTGCTTATATAGGCAAACTGCACATGGAAAGAAAATATTAACTAGCAATGTAATAAAGAAATGATTTCTTTGGGGGCCTTAAGCTCAAACCTTTAAATTTGCACTGTTTCCTTGTGGAATTATTTGATCAAACTGAAATTAAAACCAAGAGATCTCACTGGCTCTGGTCAGCCTTCCCTTTTACCCCAGATACCTGCTAGAACTTTCCAATCATCTGAAAAAGCATAAAGCAACAATTATGATAGAAACCTTGGAGGGAATTCATTCTTTCATTCATTCATTCATTCATTCAACTACTATGAATTGAGCCCCTTTGTTTATCTCAGTGTACTTCTTGGTGGGATAGGCTGTTTTTAACCTGTGCTCTACTCCAAACACACAGACACAGCAGAGACAAAGACCAGGACTGGGTACTAGGAGAGAGAGGGAAGAATACCAGAACCAAAGCTTACCGCAAGAAAGGCCCAAGGCATGGCTCCAGGAAAAATAAATGTAACCATGAACATCAGGAACATCTGAAATTTTGAGCTGGATTTTTGTCCCATTCATGCAAGAATCTTCAAAAATTATGTATGTAATATTTTTGATGCATTCAAAAATGGAGGTACAGACTCATCTAACCAACAGAGTCGAGATTCTTCATTTAGGAGCCAAAGAGATAACTGACTCTCTGTGGAACCTAAGTGAAGAATTCTGGCTCTGTTGGTTAGATGAGTCTGTCCATCAGAAGTAACTTCTTTTCTGAGTGGTAGTCTCACCTCCCTGCCTTGGTGAAAGGACTGGGGACTAGATGGGGGAAGTGTCTATGGAGCAGAAACTGTTGACACGGAACATGGGAAGACCACCTTACTCCAAAGTTGATTCTAGGATCTGGAATGAAGGAGGCCCTTTTCATCAAGCAGTTGAAGAAGGGAGATGCCATTGGTAAATCAGAGGTCACCCGAATTGGGCAGGAGGCCCAGCACAAATATTGACGGCTAGGAGATGGAGGTTGCAAACTGGAAAGTTGGAGAGAGGGAATGTGGATCAAGATAACATGAGTATCCAGAGGGTCATTTGGGGCCAACACCTGTTAGCAGGGGTTGTTGCCTTTGGCTAGTTCCTAACCTCCCTGTGTTGTGATTTCCCAAGTCCCACCTGGAATAGTCTTTACTTAAATCTACTTCCTTTTCCACCACATTGATTTATTTAAAATCAAAGTTTTAATCTGTATTATTACAACAGTTGAAAAACCAATCTCATTTACCATAAAGAGTTGGAAGCTGTAAAAGTACATACAACAAAAACCAAACGTTGATATTGAATTGCTTCCTGTTGAAGGCTCTGCACCTAGAGCTCACTGTCTCTTTGTTAAGAAGCAACTTGAGCCTGCGTTAGACAGGTGTTTCAAGACCAGCACAAACAGACTTTCTCCTTGAGCTTATCAAAAGGATAGAAAGAATATTCAAAAGGGAGCAACTCTTGTTCCTCTATAGGATTCAATGGCTTTTAGCTTATTGTTCATGTAACACCTAAAAGCACATGTGGTGCTGACCAAAATTATCTTGTGATTCCCCCATAATGTATCCTTCTTTCTTAGGACACACTGCTTGGAGGTTCAGGGACTGGCAGCACTCAATGGCTGGAAGAAAGGTGCGCTGAGATGCAGGAACCCATGGCACCCTGAGCCCACTCTCCATGCCTGACAGCTGCAGGGGTGATGGCTGGCCCCATTTACCCAGAGCACAAAGGCATTTGAGGGAGGGCCACAAAAGCTAGGCTGTGAGTGGACATGCCCTTGTAAAATTTTGTGCAAAGCCCTCAGCTCAGAGCCCACGGGACACAGGTAGGGTGGGCTCAGTCATGTCTGCCACTGGTATCAGACTTCACTTGGAGATTTGGAGCCCTGGTTCAGTAGGGCAGGAGGAGGGTGTGGGAGCTCTGTGGCCTGGCATTTCCATCTTTACCTCTTTCCTTCACCTACACATTCCATCCTGCAGTGGGTAGCCCTGGTGAGAGTGAAAAGGGAGTGTTCGATATCATCTAATTCCAGCGGAGGTCGTGACTTACCTGGACTACAGAGCTGATTGGTGCTTCCTGCCTTGCTGAAGGACACAAGCATGTTTCCAGCAGTGCTGGTCCAGCCCCTCTTTGTGCTCCATGGGCTGCCAGGTGGAGGAGCACCTATGGTTGTCCCCTGTGAGCAGTGGCAGCCATTGACCTTGAGATGAAAGGACACAGATGGTGGTGATGCTATGATCACCCTTGGGTTTAGGGAGCTCTCTGACAACACAAGATTGCAGAGGATATTCACTTTTCTTTAAAGAAAAGGAAATAAAACCTTCATTTTCAGTTACTTAGTTTCAGTCTCAAATCCTTAGAACTGCCTTCCGAAACAATTGACCCCCACTTTGCTGCCTCCTGGGCCTGGCCCTGACCCACTCTGCTTCTAGAGGGGACACAGAACATAGCCCATCCCTCTTCATTCCAGCCACAGTTCAGGCCCCTGCCCCCAACCCATGCCCAGGATGAGCTGGGAGGGCTTTAGCCTGTCATGGTCACATTCTGCCTCCATCTCCACTTCTGTAGGGAGATGCATTATCGAAATTCCCAGACTTTTCCCAGCTCTCAAATCCTAAAAACAAAGGTGCAGAGAGAGGGAGAAAGAGAATGAGGGAGAGAAGTGGTTTCTGGAAAGGACTGAAGGATATAAATATGAGAGGCATTGGGAAATGTGAAGCGGGAGCACATGGCATCATGCTCATCTCTCCCATGTGCTGCCACAGTGGGGCTTCTTCACCAGCCTGCCCAGCTCTGTTACCAAGTACCAGAGGCCTCGGAAGCTGTCACAGCACAATTAGGGGAAGTCGGTGTGCCCTGGCTGACACTGTCCACCTCATTCAGGGCCCCTACTGGATGTTGGATCTGCTTCTGTTCTGCTCTGAAATGTCAGTGCACACATGCACTGACTCTACTCTCTGCCCCCAGGACCCCTTTTGAGGGAAGGGGCTTCACCTTTTCCATCTCTGCATCATCTGCACCTAGCACCATGCCTGGTTCTTCATGGGGGCTGAAGCAGTGATGAGTGAATGGATGAAGAAATGAATAGGCAGATGGTGTGAATGTGTTCAGAGAATGTAGAACTGTCTCGGAGCCATGGTAGCTTCAGCAAGTACTCAGGTTGATGCCATCAGTGGGCTAAACTAGAACAACGTCCTACTCTAATTGCACCACACTGATCATTGGCCCAGAGGCACATGCATCCTTAGCAACTTGGTTGAATTCAGGACTCTACCTGCTATTTGGTCATTAGTGAAGCAGACTCGTGCCAGGCTCATGATATCTCAGTCCTCTCTACCAGGTTTTACTGATGGCAGGAGAGAATAAGCCCTGGGGTGGTGCTCAAAGGAATTATTCTTGGGGATGCTAAATTTTATTATTAAAAATTAACTCCTATTTTGCCTTATACTAAGAAAGCATGTGACCGGGCGTGGTGGCTCACGCTTGTAATCCCAGCACTTTGGGAGGCCGAGGTGGGCAGATCATGAGGTCAGGAGATCGAGACCACGGTGAAACCCCGTCTCTGCTAAAAATACAAAAAATTAGCTGGGCGTGGTGGCGGGCGCCTGTAGTCCCAGCTACAGGCTGAGGCAGGAGAATGGCGTGAACCCGGGAGGCGGAGCTTGCAGTGAGCCAAGATTGAGCCACTGTACTCCAGCCTGGGCGACAGAGCGAGACTCTGTCTCAAAAAAAAAAAAAGAAAAAAGAAAGCATGCAATAAAGAATAATATCTTATAACCCCACACCTTTTTAAGTTATTTGCATTAAGAAATAAACTTCCTCTTCAGTCCTCATTCCACTCCTTGAAGATAATGAACTATAACAGTTTGCTGTATATCTTTCTCAGTGGTTCCCTATGCGTGCATTTATATACATGCTTATTTTTCTTTAAAAAATAAGATGATGCTTTGCATATCACTCTGCAAATTGCTTTTTTCTTTATCAATACGTGGGGATCTACTTTTTTTTTGTTCATGGCTATCTTTCTTTCCATTGAATGAATACAACACAGTGAATTTATTCTTCTATTAATGGACATTTATAATGTGTACAATTTTGTGTCAATGTTCTTCTGTTATTTCAAACAATGCTATAGTAAACATCCGTATATACTTAACCTTATTATTTTTATAGTAATTTCTGTTCAGGAGATTCTTATATGAAATATGCTGGCTCTTAAGCATATTTTAAATTGTAATAGATGTACCCAATTGTTATGTAAACAGTGTCCTAATCTATACTCTCGCCAGTAAAATAAGAGAGTGCACATTTCCCCACACACTCACCAGTATTCTATGTTGTCAATTAAAATTACATTTTTTGACAATTTGGTAGGTACAAAATGTATCATCATTCTTTTAATTGCATTTAATTATTATTTAGGATATGTTTGTTTTCATATATTCATTGTCTATACATATTTTATAAATTTATTGGTTATATTGTTTGCCACTTCTACTGAATTATTTGGTTTTTCTTATAGGAGATCATTACATATTAGAGAAACTGATCTTTGCATATTAAATATGTTGCAAATATTTAGTGACATCTGCTACTCAGAAGCTTTCCCTTTTATCTGGCAAATCGTCGCTTCTTTTCCTTTTATAATTTCTGAGGACTATGTCTTGCTTATAAAGGCCTTCCCGGATCCCAAAACTATAGAAAACAGTGAGCATTATAGTCATACAATATTTTCATAGTTTTATATTTTATGTTTCTATTTTATATCTATAATCCCTATGGATTTTTAAAAATAGAGTGAAGTCAGAATCTAGTTTCCCTAATGGAAAAACAGCTGTTATTACATCATTTACTACATAATCTATTTTTTCCTTCACATCTGAAATATATTTTTAAATGTGCTTCTCTCTAAATATTTGAGGAAAATTTAGTCTCGGATAGTGGTTCTCAATGTATGGTGCAGGAAATTCTGGGACTTCCTAAGATCCATTCAGATCAAAACCATTTTCATGATAATATTAATCAACTCATCCTTTCATGAATGTACACTGGGGTTCTCCAGAGGCTGTATGGCATATGTTGAAGTTGTTGCTCTGATGGTTAGTGAAATGTGTGCTCATGTATTCCTGTGTTTCAAAATTTTCTGTTTTAATTTCTAATAGGGTACATTTTGATGGCCATAACTCACACAGCGAAAGCTCTTCAGGATTCTTAATAATTTTTAAGAGTATAAAGGGGTCCAAGACCAAAAGTTTGGGAACCACTTATCTAGGAAGAGGTAGCATGTTTGTTCGTTCGTTTTGAAATGGGGTATCACTCTGTCATCCAGGCTGGAGTGCAGTGGTATGATCTCGGCTTGCTGCAACCTCCACCTCCTGGGTTCAAGCAATACTCCTGCCTCAGCCTCTTGAGTAGCTGGGACTACAGGTGCCCGCCACTGTGCCCAGCTAATTTTTGTATTTTTAGTACAGACGGGGTTTCACCATATTGGCCAGGCTGGTCTCGAACTCCTGACCTTGTGATCTGCCCGCCTCAGCCTCCCAAAGTGCTGGGATTACAGGCGTGAGCCACTTTGCCCAGCCAGTAGCATGTTTATTCTATAGCCCTACATTTCCCCTAGCACACCTCTGCGTAGTTCCAGAGTACACATGCTCCACACTGAGAAATGAACAATGAAAGAAGGGGTAAAAAGCTCCAAAGGGTTTTTGCCCTGTCTCTTGTCACCTCCTCTGATTAGTTCTATCAATTTGAACAAGGACTTTAGCCCAAAACAGCTCCTAGAATGCATTTTGTCAACGTCCTCCTCTTAATTTGCAATTCATCTTTTTCAAATTGAAACACAATCATTTGTTTCTTGAGATTTCAGGTTATTTGAATTCTAAATAAATGGGAGCTACCTTAGTCCAATTTTATTTATGGTTTTAACTCATCCCATTCCTTTTTAAGAAAGACAAGTTTGTATGTGGAGGTGACTTTGTTTTACTGATCAAGACATGCAGTCGAGCTCCCTGGCTGAGGGTCTATGGTCATTTATTTTCTGGCAGGTGCAGCAGTCTGCACCATGGGTTAGACGGACTGGAAGCAGCAGGGATCTGGCCCCTTGAAACTCAGCCTGGTGTCCTTGACTCATTGGCAACTTACAAGCCTGCCTCATGGCAGTCAGCCCAGCCAGCAGGGGGAGATATAATAAGGTGGGAAAAGACAAAGGCCATTAGAATCTTAAATTCAGAAGGCATCTCAAATATTGTCTAGTAATGCTTATCCTGCGAATGAATTGTCTAAAAAAAAAAAACCTCAACGAGCAGCTTAAGCACACTTAAAGATTTTCTTTGACAGGAAGCTTACTAACTCATAAGACAACTCTCATTGTTAAACAACTCACATTATCATCTCTGGTTAGAATGAACTTACCCTTCAAACGCACACAAGCCTCTCAAGGCAATTGCTACTTTACTCAGATGTCAACTCCTCATTAAACCTTCCCTGACTCTTCTGCCTCCAACTTCTGTCCAGGGGGTTGAAGGCTCTCCCTTGTGCTCCTGTGACACTTTTGCTTACCTTGACTATGCATTTAGACAGAGAGTATTAGTTGCCTAGGCCTGGTGTATCAAATTGCCACAACCTGGGTAACTTACAACAACAGAAACTTGTTCACTTACAGTTCTGAAGGCCAAAAGTTCAAAATCAAGGTGTTGGCAGGGCTGTGCTCCTGCAAAAGGCTCTGAGGGAGAATCTTTCCTTGCCTTTTCCAGCTTCTCCTGGCTGTTAGCATTTTTTGTCTTCCTTGGCCACATCACTCCAATTTCTGCCTCTGTCTTCAATGACCTTTTCTCTATTATCTCTTATAAAGACACTAGTCATTAGATTTAGCACCCACCTGGGTAATCCAGCGTGATTTCATCTCAAGATCCTTAACTTTATATCTGCAAAGATTCATCTTTCAAATAAGGTAAAATTCCCAAGTTCCAAGAGTTAAGACAAGGACATATTTTGGAGGGAGCCACCACTCAATCTACCGTACAAGTGGGGGTAGCAAAATGGTCACCCTTAGGTCAAATCCAGCCTATAGATATCTGTATTTTTTTTCCTGCATGTTTTATGCATTTGGACATTTCACCTAAATATCTGGACTTCCATCTTCTTTGGACAAATCAAAAGTTCTGCAACACCGGACCTGCCTTCCCAATGGCATCCATCAGGGATCCGAGTGCACGCTACACACCCTAGGAGACAACTGTATTATCCAGTTCACCGAGTCCTTGCCATTTCCCAGACCGTTTTACCCACTTGAACCTGACTTGACCCATCAGGTTCCCCTAGACATTTAACTTGTGACCTTTAATTTAGTCTCTGTTAATCTTGCCTAGTACATAATAAGATGGTATTTCAGGGGAAGATTGGGTTAATGATTTATGCTCAGCATACACTTTTCAAAAGGCTTATGTTTTGGAGCAGGAAGAGACCCTGGAAATGCATCTGGACCTTTTTTCCCCCTCAAAATGAAATTATTGAGGTCCAGAGAGGTTAAATGACTTGCCCAAGGTCACACAGCTACCCAGTGCTGGAGGTCTGAAGAGAGATCAGCATCCTGACTTCTAGGCCTTGCTCAACATGTCTGGAGGTGGCCTCTTTGCACCATTCCTGCACCGCAGACAGGAAGCCTCCATCTAGGACCAGCACTATCGTAAGGAGAAAAAAACAGAAATCTTCAAGAGGACAACCTTCATGGTCTTTGTCCATGAATGGGACAAAAATCCATCTCAAAAATTCAGCAGTTGCTGATGCTCATGGTCACATTTCTTTTCCCTGGAGCCATGCCTTGGGCCTTTCTTGCAGTGACTGCATCAGACTTTAAGTTCTCTTATTTGACTTTATATTATCAGTGTCTAGGACAGTGCCTGATACAAAGTAGTTGGTCAAAAACATGTGCTGGACTAAAGAATATAGAACTTACACTGAAGAGAAATATGCTTTCCTTTAGCTCCTATCTATAAACAGCTCTTATCTCATACTCAGCAACAGCACATTTTCCTTATGAAAACCCTTTACATTTAAGCAATATGTAACACAGGAAGGGATACCACAGTTGCACTAGCTTTAATACTGATAAATCTCTATAAACAAAGAAAAGTGTTTTAGGTAAGATTTGGTTTATAAATAAGAAGGGCCTGAAAAATGGTAACTAAATCAAGGTAGGGATTATTTCTGCATCATGAAAAAGAAATATGGAGATATGCAGAACAGGAGTGTTATGATGGCATTGTTATGTCATCAAGACGGTGGGAGGCTCTTGTCTTTTCCAGCTATCCTCAGTATGCTGCTTCCATTTTGGTTATTATTCCTTCAGATATCCCTTCTGTCCCATTCCTTACTTTTGTTATTTCTGGGACACTATATATATATATATATATATATATATATATATGTTAGACATTTTCAAACTGCTCTCACGTTTCTCTTATGCTGTTTTCTATATTTTCTATAGTTTTCTCCTCATTAGTATCAGTCTGAATATTTTATTTTGACCTATGTTCTGGTTCACAACTTCTCTTACAATATGTGTAGTCTGCTATTAAAACTTTCTATGGTGTTCTTAATTTTAGTTATTTTATTTTTCATCTTTAGAATTTCCCTTTAATACTTCTTTATATCTTTCAGTTCTCTGCAAAAATTTCCCATCTTGTCATTGAGTTTTTGTTGCATACTAATCACATTTACTTTAACATTTTTGCCTAACTCAAATATCTGTTCCATTTACAAATCTCTTCCTATTGTCTATTTTCTCTTGGTTTTGGTCATGTAGCCCTTGTCTTCTTGAAGGCCTGATAAATTTTTATTGAATATTGGATATTGTATGTGAAAATGATAGAGCTAATTTGAGTCCAAAATGATGATATCTTCCTCCAAAGAGGGTATACTTCTATGTCTGGCAGGCAGTTATGGTAGGGGCTTTTTACCCTGTTGCAATCAGGATTGAACAAATTTGCAAGCTGTGCTTCCATTTTTATAAGGACTAACTTATCTCACCACCACTTCTAGAGTAGAACACTAAGGGGTTCCAACTGAAGCCTGGGGTGTTTGCCATGGCCCCTCTTGCTTTATGACCTAGACTCTAATTTCTGGCTATGCCTCTCAGCCTTATAAGATTGGAAGCTCTCTTCAGCTCTCAGTATCTCAACCAATGCTTTTTGCCATTTCTCAGCCTCCAAACCACCATACTGGAGGAGACAAATGATGTAGATGGGAAAGAGGCAATGAATTTTCATTCCATTCCCTAAGAATCTCATGGACATGAGCCTACATGGATGCAGTGGGTAAAGTGTGAAGGAGATGGGAGAGGATTCCTCAGTGAACTTCATGCCCACCATATGGGAAATGGAAGACTTTACCAAGGACATCCTTGGCTTTTGTAGCCTTTCTCAGCACACCCAGATCACCCTGCTTAAAGCTGGCACCTTTGAAGTGCATGACCCTTTGTACTTCTCACTCTCAACTGTGGCAGAAAGGTCTAGCAGAAAGGCCAGAGATATCTGGAGCATGGTGACTCTGTACTTAGACCCTCTGACTAACGACAGAAGCATCCCTTGCACCCCTGCCCTTTGGTTCCTTCAATCCTTGCTGCCTTGATAGCTCCCAATACCTTCAAATAGGTATTTTGTTCGTATGGTTTGGGTGTGTCCCCACCCAAATCTCATCTTGAATTACCATGTGTTGTGGGAGGGACCTGGTGGGAGGTAATTGAATCATAGGGGCAAACCCTTTCCGTGCTGTTCTCATGATAGTGAATGAGTCTCATGAGATCTGATGGTTTTAAAAAGAGGAGTTCCCTCACACAAGTTCTCTCTCTCTTTGCCTGCTGCCATCCATGTAAGATGTAACTTGCTCCTCCTTGCCTTCTTCCATGATTGTGAGGCTTCCCCAGCCACATGGAACTGTAAGTCCAATTAAACTTCTTTCTTTTGTAAATTGCCCAGTCTCAGGTATGTCTTTATCAGCAGTGTGAAAACGGGCTAATACAGTACATTGGTACCAGTATAGTGGGGCACTGCTGAAAAGATATCTGAAAATGTGGAAGCAACTTTGGAACTGGGTTACAGGCAGAGGTTGGAATAGTTTGGAGGGCTTAGAAGAAAACAGGAAAATGTGGGAAAGTTTGGAACTTCCCAAAAACATGTTGAATGGCTTTGACAAAAATGCTGATAGTGACATGAACACTGAAATCCAGGGTGAGGTGGTCTCAGATGGAGATGAGGAACTTGTTGGGAACTGGAGTAAAGGTGATTCTTGCTATGTTTTAGCAAAGAGAGTGGTGGCATTTTGCCCCTGCCCCAGAGATTTGTGGAACTTTGAATTTGAGAGAGATGATTTAGGGTATCTGGTGGAAGAAATTTCTAAGCAGCAAAGCATTCGAGTGGTGACCTGGATGCTGTTAAAGGTATTCAGTTTTATAAGGGAAGAGAGCATAAAAGTTTGGAAATGTTGCAGTCTGACAATATGATAGAAAAGAAAATCCAATTTTCTGAGGGGAAATTCAAGCTAGCTTGAGGAATTTGCATAAGTAATGAGGAGCTGATTGTTAATACGCAAGACAATGGTTAAAATGTCTCCAGGGCATGCCAAAACTCTTCATGGTATCCCCTCCTATCACAGGCCTGGAGGCCTAGGAGGAAAAAGTGGTTTTATCAGTCGGGCCCAGGGTGTCTCTGCTGTGTGCAGCCTAGGGACTTGCTGCCCTGTGTCCCAGTTGCTCCAGCCACAGCTGCAAGAGGCCAATGTAGAGCTGAGGCTGTGGCTTCAGAGGGTGCAAGCCTCAAGCCTAGGCAGCTTCTCTCTGGTGTTGAGCATTCCAGTGCACTGAAGTCAAGAACTGGGGTTTGGGAACCTCTGCCTAGATTTCAGAAGATGGATGGAAATGCCTGGATGTCCAGGCAGAAGTTTGCTGCAGGGATGGGACTCTCATGGAGAACCTCTGCTAGGGCAGTGCAGAAGGGAAATGTGGGGTTGGAGCCCCCACACAGAGTCCTTCCTGGGGCACCAACTAGTGAAGCTGTGAGAAGAGGGCCATCATCTTCCAGACCCCAGAATGGTACATCCATTGACAGCTGGCACTGTGCACCTGGAAAAGCTGCAGACACTCAATGCCAGTCTATGAAAGCATCCAGGAGGGAGGCTGTACCCTGCAAAGCAAAGCCACAGGGGTGGAGCTGTCCAAGACCATGGGAACCCACCTCTAGCATCAGCATGACCTGGATGTGAGACATGGAGTCAAAGGAGATCACTTTGGAAATTTAAGATTTGACTGCCTTGCTAGATTTTAGTCTTGCATGGGGCCTGTAGCCCCTTTGTTTTGGCCAATTACTCCCATTTGGAATGGCTGTATTTATCCAATGCCTGTACCCCCATTGTATCTAGGAAGTAACTAACCTGCTTTTGATTTTACAGGCTCATAAGTGGAAGGGACTTGCCTTGTCTCAGATGAGACTTTGGACTGTGGACTTTTGGGTTAATGCTGAAATGAGTTAAGACTTTGCAGGACTGTTGGGAAAGCATGATTGCTTTTGAAATGTGAAGACATGAGATTTGGAGGGTGCCAGGGGCAGAATGATATGGTTTGCTGTGTCCCTATCCAAATCTTATCTTGAATTTCCACATGTTGTGGGAGGAACCCAGTGGGAGATAACTGAATCGTGGGGGCAAGTCTTTCTCATGCTGTTCTCATGATAGTGAATAAGTCTCACAAGACTTGATGTGCAAGCTCCCTTGCACAAGCTCTCTCTCTCTTTGCCTGCTGCCATTGATGTAAGACGTGGCTTGCTCCTCCTTGTCTTTTACCATGATTGTGAGGCCTTCTCAGTCACATGGAACTGTAAGTCCAATTAAACCTCTTTCTTTTGTAAATTGCCCAGTCTCAGGTATGTCTTTATCAGCAGAGTGAAAACGGACTAATACATTTGTTTTCAAAAAAAAATCCCAGCTTTTGTAGTTGTTCTTAATAGGAAAACCAGTCTGTTAAAATTAGGTCCCAGTACTAAATGTGGGAGCAATTTAAGTTTCAAAATCACCTCATGACTGTAAATGGCTGCAAGTCTTCTACCCAGTTTATGTCAAAGGCCTAAAGCAAGAGGAAGCATCAGATAATGGCCTTCTTTCCCTTTAAGGAGACTTCAAAGAAGTACTACACAATAAGCTGCTTACATCTCATTGGCCAAAATTTAATCATGGGGCCACACTGAGAAGAAGCAGAAGCCAAGAAATGTGGTCTTTCCACTTAGTACATGGCAGTCCAGTTAAAAACAACGGTGTGCTGCTAAGGGAAAATAGGAGAATGTATACTGGGGGTAAGCAACTACCACTCACCACCAAAAGCAATGCTCTGAAAATAGTCTTTGTGGGAAATTTTGTAACTTGGGTTAGAAATAACAACTATTAAGTATGAGGTTTTTTTGAGAGTGTGAGAGCAGGTTACAATATAAAAATTTACTACATTTATTAAAAAATGATATAAATAATGTCTGATTAGCATAACACACAGAAATGCACATCAGGGCAGAAGAAGAAAAGATGGCTTTTGGTATATGTGATTGCAAATTTAAATGCCTATAACCATCAGGCTGATTATTAAAACGAGTGGAATGGGTGCAGGGTGGAAAATGCTGCGTTATTTGTGCTGGTGACTGGGCAGAGCTGAGTGGGGACCATTTTCCCTCAATGAGCAGGTGCTCCCCACTTTGCCACAATCTCTAAGGTCTCAGACCATTGAAGCTGGGTCTTGATTTGACAATGGATGCAACTAATAGTGACAGAGCGAAGCCTGGACATTGAGCTGGTTTCTCAAAAAGCTATCCTTAGAGTGCTAGGAATAGTGTCTAGATGCTGGCCTGCCACCTGCTTTCTAACATTGGGCATGCTGTTTAACCTCTTTGAGCCTCATTTTCTCTACCAGAAAGGCAGAAATAATCATCATAGTAAAAACCTCACAGGATTGTGATGAAGCTGAAATTAGAGGACAACACTCTTCCCAGCAGGCACCTGCAGCAGGTCAACAGGAGATTTGTCCTTCCTATGCTTGATTTCATGGATGGGACAGCATGGCAGGCAGAGCTCAAACACCTCCGTTTGAAGGCGCTTATTGTTCGGACAAGTGACTGTCACCTGTCAGGTGGTGCCAATCATATGAAGGCTTAGGGATGGCAAACCTGGTGGTCCGGGCCCTGATAAGTCCTCTTTGTTTTACCCTCATGCTTATGACCCCTCTTGGCTGGTTCCCAAATCTTCAGTATTAGATTGGATAATCCCACTTTTAATAATGCTCAGGATATTTGCCTCCCTCGGGGGACTGCGATCACAGCAGTGGAGGGTATTAAAATGGAGCTGAATGCCATGCGGAGCACTTACCCTTTAAGCCGTGTGTATGTGGGCACAGCGTTTTGCCTGTGTGCACACAAGGGATGTGTGTGTGTGTGTCTACGTGTATGCATTCTCTTGGCCTTATGAGACTTTTGTGTAAACAAAATATCACATTGAACACCCAGTTCATTTGCAATATTAAAACAAAGCACTGCAAAATCAGTTCAAAACTCAGGTTTCCTCAATCAATAAGGTTATTAACTTCCAAATTCTGTGTGTTTATTTCTCCTAAATGGCATTAGCTCATCCTTACCCTTAAGGGCATAGTAACACCTCATGAGACCTCAGAAACACTAAGTTAATACATAGTTGAATTTATTCAAACTTATTTGAATTGTACTTAGTATTTTTAAAACTTTGCATAAACTGAGTAGTAATCAGGGACATGATTTGCTCCCATTTATAATAATATGTTTTGAGGGCCATGTTTTTTACCCCCTTGACCTGACTTTTCCAGTAATCAAGAGGCCACACTAAAAAATAATTGGTAGAGAACAGAGAAAAGAAATATACAGAATTACTAATATACACCAGGGTTTAAGCTGACATGAAATTTTATCTTAATTATCGGACAAATTTGTACTCCCACTATCTAATTCAATTTGCATGCATCGGTAGACACTTATTAAAGGTAATATTACATCTGTCATTTTAAGACTGGTGAGAATTTTATCATATGAGCTGCATAAAACAGCCACTCTATTATGTACAGAACTCTTTTGTACAGCTTAAAATAACCAGCATTGCATCCTAATTAAGTATTTTTTGTAATTGTCTTCAGGGCAGTCATAGTCTTGTCCATTTTGTGTCCATCTTGTAAGTTATTTGGACACAGAATTGAAGTTTCAGGAATGTACTACTCCTCCCCTCTGCTTCCTGATTCGGGGTGAAAAATGAGAGCTTTATTAATAAAATGTAAACTGGAATAAAATGTTCAAATAAGGTTTTATGAGAAGCATGCAATACATAAACCCATCTTAGAATTCTCTACTGGATTTAGAATTCGGCTGTATACAAATATATTAGGCTGTCTGAGGCATTAGCAGTTGAATATGTTGGGGTTATTTTTGAGATGAGTTTATTAGATTTGCATGTTGTAAAAAATGAATAGGTAAAGTGCTAATATAACATTATCAATTCAGGGTAACAATGGCAGTTTCTGAGCCTAAAGCCCTAAAATGCCATTTGATGTTGATATGATACTTTTGAAACAGACCCCACAATAAGCTTACAGGTTTCTGCTTTGAGCTTCAGGACTCTGAGACACTCCAGATAAAAATCCACTTCCACAAAGCCCACCTGTCAATGTGCATTTTGTTCCTTTGTTACAGCCATCTTGTTTCAGAACTATTTTGTCCCACCAGGGAAAGAAATGCCAAAAAAAAAAAAAATGAATTGAGAAATGAAAATAACCATTGGCTTGAAAGGGAAAAGAGAAAGGAAAGTCAAATGGGGAGGATGTGCCCAGACAAGGGCTGCCAGTGCAGGGCTCAGGAAAGAGTACAAAGTGAGGCTGGGAAACCAGTGGATGGCTGGGACCTTGCTCCTCGGCTGCCTTCATTTTTTCTGGGGTCCTGGATGTTCCCAGAAATGGAAGAATCAAGGGTTGCTGCTTTGGACTTGCTCATCTCTGGGTCCAAAAGTGTGTTTGACATGGTCTCAAATGCCTTTTAGTCTCAGTAGCAGAATTTGGTTTTTCTTGTCTTGTCTTTAAAAAAAAAGCAACCTTTGTGTGTGACTGGGTAAGAGCTCTACAGAGTTCAAACAAGATGTCTCCCACTCATGAAACTGTTGAAGCATTCAGTTGGTTACAAATGCCTTCTTAAACAGGAACTTTTTAAAAACTTAAGCCAAAGCATTTAACATAGGATTTTATTATTATTATTATTATTATTATTTTTACTGAGACAAAAATCCAATCTTTAACTGTTTATGAGAGATGAGGAATTTAACTTGGACTATTAAAGTGCTTTTTCATCGTTGTTTCATAATCAAGTCTCTGTAATAGGAAGCACTTAGTTTTGGAGGATGGCGCTTGTCATTTTAAATAATCTCAGAATCAAAATATTCTTACACCACTTCAGTGCTTCTTTTCTCCAGCAACCATCCCGTTGCTGATTTTTTAACTCCCCAAATATGTCGCAGTGTGTCTTCCAGGCCTTGGAGGGGAGGGCAGGGAAGGAGAGATTTCATTCTCCCCTCTGTCCTACAGAAGCAGATGAATAATTCATGGAGCCACATGGAGGTCTTCTCTGAGACTTCTCTGGAACACGTCTGAGGAGCCAAAGGACCAGGAAACTTACAAACAGTCATAGTGTGCTGTGTCAAAGAACAGTCAATCAATCTCCAAAGAAATGTGAAGAGAACAGGTTTTTCATGCCTGTGAGCTGGGAAGGAGCCAAATGTGTGTTGCCATTTGATGGTAGAATCAGTGTACACCTGTTCCGACCAGCTGTCAACATAACCTGTGTCAGAGGCATGTCTCACACCCGCTGGATCCTCACAGCGGGCCGTGTCTGTATGACAGTCAGGACAGACAGCACAAGCAACTTGGGGATCAGGAGAGGAGGAGCTTGCAGAGCCATTGCAGGGACACAGATGTGTGAGGAGTGTGATAAAAGAAGGAAACATCTGAGGGAATAAGCTCAAACAAAACAGCAAATGTCATTTGCATTATATAATTATGGCCAACCATTGAGTCCTTTGTAATAACACTCGGTAGGCCGATGTTAAACCTACAGTGAGTGATAAAAAGGCCTCAGCTTGAAAAAAGGTCAGCGTGAATTAGTATATATTTGCTGATTAATTCAGAGTGTGCCTCCGTAAATTTTATAGTCCAGGGGCCCAGCCTGGTTTGAGACAGCCTCCTGTGAAATTCAAATGTGTGTCATTCAGCACAGACTATCATTGCAACCTGACATTGTGCTTTATGGAAAACTCTATCTAGCAAACATGTAAACATACAGGCCTGTGTTTGTGAACATGCAGATTCCAAAGAAACAGATATTCACAGGCATAGACAATAAAGAGGCCAGCTGTGTTAACTCTTTGATCACACATAGAAAACAAGACATGTGACTGTGGACAGCACACACCACCTGACTGCACATCTGAGATGACAGGACTGCTGGAGAGATTCTTGTCTTTTTACCAAAACCTCAGTAATCGGGACTGCTAGTGGGAATGTCAGTCTTCTATGATGCTGTTTAATTGATGCTCAAAGGGAAAAAGTAACTGTTTGGGGAGGTTTAGATAAAAACGCATATGACAAAAATGTTTGGCCTAAGAGGGGATTGGCCTTCAACTGCTTGGAAGATTGGAAATATAGATTCTGCCTTAAGATGGAATTCACCTTAATGAACATCTACTGTGTGCAAGTTGACTTGTCAACTTCAATTCTCACAACTGCTCCATGAAATATCAATTATCATGTCCATAAAACAACGCTCCCAGAATGGCACAGTTTCCAAATGATGCTGTTGGGATTTGACCATAAGTTTGAATACTTCCAAAAGCCCTGGCTTCCCACTTTACCTTTATTGTCTCTCTTTGCAATTGCTCACTACACACTTGTTGAATTTATTTGCTAAATCTTTTGCCAGATGTTCTGAGTTGGGAACCTGCAGGCAGGGCATAGAGACTGGCAGGTTTCAAACACTTACTAGTTTATTTCAACCCAGCCCCTTCCCCAGCAAGTTGGGAACTGCAGCTGGCAGCTCCACTCCATGCACGTTGCCTCAATTCAAGGACATTTCCTCCTGCCTCCAAACTTGGATTTCCCATTTGCTTCTACGTAGTGGCTTTTCTTTATATGAAAGATGAAGACCCCTACTCTAAAACTCTGACTGAGTTCTTCTGTTGAGGAGTCAACAGTCTTCAAACAATGGACCAAGCAGCTAGTTCTTTAAAACTGGTGAATCCGTTGGTTTCTTTGTCCAACAGAGCCCCTCTCCACAATTAGAGAGGTTTGCTAACACTTTGGGATAGAATAAAGTGGGAGAGGATGGGGGTGCATTCACCCACTGACTCCAGTACCTCACTGGTTGAGGGCGACTCCACAGTGTGCTAACCCTCTCACCCTCAGAGCTACTCCTGCACTCAGTCATCACCCTGCTGGGAACCCCCAACTGAAGCCACCAGTTAATTCATGGAGGCCAAGAAGAATGATGTGTGGTATGCATAGCACATGCTACACCCTAGGAGACTAGAAAAAGATGAGTGCAGAGAGTGAACATGAGTTAGAATCTAAGAAGGGTTCCAAATATCAGGGAAGCAAAATCCAATATAGATTCAAAGGAGCAGATTGAAGTCCAATGGCCCTTATGGATCTTGACCCAGGGTAATGCTGGCCTTGTTTCTCTGTCAGGATTCAGCTCAGGAAACAGAAACCTTCAGAGGATTTTGGATGGAAAAAATTTAACACCATCGAGTTATTGCTTGCAAAATATTTAGAAGGGCTGAGAGGAGCATATGTCAGGAACCACCACAAAACTACTAGTTTCAAGGTCACACCACCCTGGCTGTGGTCCAGAGGTCGGGGAGCCAGTGCACTATTGCTGCCACTAAGTCTGCCTCTCACTGCAGTGGCACTGCTGTGAGATGCTGGAAAGCAGAATCAGACTGCTACATATTCTCATCCCTGCCCAGCTTTCCTTGCCAGCAGCCATGATGGCCACTGGCTGGCGTCTTCCAAATTCCCCACAAATGCATTAGATTTGCATCCAGAATCCTAGCTGCCAGGGTTTCTGGGCAATGTAGATTTTAGTTTTCTAACTTTTCCAAATAAAATGGAGAAAAAATGGAGGTTGAGAAAGCCAATTCCAGCATTTACGAGACCACATACAATCTGAGACGGGTACAGCTGTCTTGAAATAGTTATATTGTACTATAAGTGGAGCTGACCGAATTCCCATGAGAAACAGAGTAAGATCAAGATTTCTCTTTCCTCTATCTTGTGTTTACAGTCTAAATTGACCCATCAAGATAAATGAAGACTTGGAGATAGCAAGGATCACATTTCAAAATGAACCCCACCCTCATGGCTTCCAAGCTGATACTGACTCTCCTAGTTGCTTTCAAAAAGATAATAGGGCCCCTCCCCATCCTTTATCCAGTAAAGCTCTGAGCTCATCTTAGGCACTATCTGTTTCTCTTCTGGCTTTGCTCATCAGAAAGTGGTCTCCTAAAAGTCAGGGACTGTTCCTACATTGTCTTTGAATGCCCTGCATAAGCACTGGGTGCCCAGGAGTTCCGTGAATAGACATGGAATGGATGCAGCATTTCCTGCCTCACCAGGTGTGTTGGGTTTTGCAGGAGTGCCATTCTTCACTCAGCCCATCCTGTCCAGCTACCGGCAGCATTCTTACATGGGTCAGAAGCTGGGTATCAGGCTGGGCTGAGACAGGACGACCATACAGACATGAAACAGTGGCCTCCCAAGCAGGCTGGGTCCCACTGAGCTCCCATGCCTCCAGATCCACGGCAGACGGGTTTCCAAGGAAGTTGTTGTAAAGCCATCCCTCTCAGCTAGGAGTACCCTGGTACTCAGAACATAGCAATGTGGTTTCCTTGGTACAAATCCACTACATTTGAAAGTCAGGATTATCTATTATATCTGGGGAAACACCCAAGTCCCCACCAGCCTCTCCCTTCCTGATTCCAGCCCACTGTGACGTCTACCCACAAAACCCATGTAAGGATCCCTTTGACAACCACATCTTTAGGAAACTGACTTTATAAGAAAAGAAGAACCAAGCCATACATTCACCAGTTTTGTATAATTTCTTTCCAAATTACTGATCCAGTTTCATATCCATCTGTTTTATCCAAAGAAAATAAAACTACCAATTTAAAAATATAAAAAAATAAGATTTCTACCTGTTTCCAAGCCACCATGCCCACTAACATGGGAAAATCCCTTTTAACTTTTCTCTCCTCCTCCTCCTCCTCATCCTCATCCTCCTTATCCTTCTTTCTTTTCTTTTCAGTAAAAAGAAAAAAGAGAGTGGTAAGAAAAAGTGAGTGTTAGGTTATCTCCACATTTTGTGGGAAGCTAAGCTGTTATCAAGTGAGACTGATGGAACAAGATAATACCATTTCATCCTGCAGACTCTTGTTACTCATTTTGGCTTGGTTTGGGTCTGAATTGTTTATGTAAAGGTATTCTACACTCCCCTTCTTCTCTGCAAAAGCCAAGAGCAACGTATGTAAAGTTCTAGCCAGACCACCCACAGCCCAACCTCTGGTGATTTTCATGTCTGCCCCAGCTCCTTGGCCTGGATTCTGCCATGCTGAGAATGACTATAGCACCTAAAAAGTGGAGGCTGACCAACTGGGCTCCAGAATCCATGGGAGGGGAGCTTTGCCTATTCCATGGACCTTCCAAAGGCAGACAACAGAAGATTAATCAGTAATACATGAAAAAGCCTTCATTGCCTTATGGGGTACCTGAATTACACTATTTAAATTTATCCCTTTGCATTTCAAAGTCTTCTTGTTTTAAGGAATCCCTGTTATAATAAGATGGGATTTCAGGGTTCCCTAAAAAGAAACATGCTTTCTGAGCAACCACTGTTTTTCCTGTGTGTCAATGTCCATACACACAGAACATTCAGGTCAATCTACAGAGGTGTCCAGGTTGAAAATGAGCCTCCAGGCATCACTGTGAGTAGAGAGAAACAGAGCTGGCACATCAGCATGGCATGCATAATCCAGTAGCCTTGAGTACTTCTTAGTTACTGATTGAAAAATAAATTCTAGCATCTGGACAGATAGGCTGGCCAGAAAAGGAAAGGAAAGGAGAGGAAGGCAAAGATGGAAATTCATTGAGATGAGCTTTGCTCAATTTAGATCTTTGTTGAGAGTCATCTATAGCAAAAGATAGTCCATCCTGGGTCACTGTGTATTATGGTTGTTCAGGTTGTCCTCTATTCAAGCATGTCTGGTCAAGCCAAGTTGTGCTGAAATTCAACTCTGTATTTTGTTTGCCCAGATACATTCATTGGTGGTAGGCTGCAACGGCACAGAGGGAGGGAGCCTTTTTCCAGTGCACTTGGAGGTGTCATACACCAGGCCCAGGCTAAGATGTGAGAATCTCCTTTGGATGCCTAGGTTGACACGTGGTCCTCAACATTAGTCCTCACTAAATGGCACCTGTGGAATTGAGAGTGAATACTTGAAGACAGTCATCACAAATAGGTTCTAATATATCTTTGCATGAGCTTGTTTAAGGTGGGCAGAGAATTATTTTGCTTGGTTCTGTGGATGGTGGATTATAGAATGGAACATGGAGCCAGAAATCTATAAGAGCCAGAAGGAGATGAAGACAATGAAGATGACAAAGTCGATGAAGAGTATACAGTACACTCACCTGTTGGTGCAAAGTGTTGGACAACATGACTTCTGCAGTACCTTCCAGATGTGGCTGCTGATCTCTCCGGTGGTTGTCACATCCACTTTTAATTTGTTCTTGATGGCAGATGTAGACTTTACATCATCTAAAATGCACTGGAAGATCTGTTCAGGGATGCACACTCAACTGTATAAGAAGCCAAGTTCAGGCACACGAATGGGTCTCTTTAGAAGAAGCAGCAGTTTTTTGTTTTTTGTTTGTCTGTTTAAAAAAAAGAAAGAAAAACAGGTTTTCTGATAAAATGGCTTCTTTAGCCTGAGTGAGGCAGAGATTCAGACAATAAAATAATGATTTAATAGCCTTAAAGTCAATCAACTGAATACAATAACATTAATTAGCTTTTTATGCCCAACTCACAACTAATTCTGTTGTCTGCTTATTTTTGTTCCAAAAGGATTACTAATGAAATATTTAATATTTCACCAGGTTCTGGATTCAGTTCCACACTGGCTGGTAATTTTCTCTTATATCACTTGAAATTGTACTCTCGATAATTTTGCCCCAGAGTGCATCTACGTCACAAGATCACTGACTGTGCCAGGGAAGGCTTCTCAGTCTTTGACAATTGGATAATAGCTTCACTTTTAGCCAGTAGAGGAAATCAAGAGCAAGAAAGTACAGATAATGTGAGTATAATTCATTATTCAAATCCGCAAGTGATGCACCGAAAACAAAGAGAGAAGAGGAATAATGGTGTCATTATTTTTATTACTCTTGTTGGGCAAACCTAGCGTCAAACATTTAAAAAGATGGGGGTGAGCTTTCTGGCTATACGGTGACAAATTAACTTTCGGAGCAATATTGATAAGGGGAAAGTAAAGCAGACAGATTTTCTGTAGAAGGTTTGCTTTCTTATTAGTGGGCCCAGTGGCAATAGCTGGGTGCTTTTGTTGCTGGGTGCTTATCAAAATTCCCAGCGTTTCTTCTCAGCCATTGATTGAGAAGGAAAGGAGTGTGGTTTCCTGAACTCCTATGAGTGGAGACAGAGGCTCTCCGGAGCCGCGGTGCCTGGCATGAGTGATGAAAGCCAGGTGAGCAGGTACGAGGCCTTCAAGTCATAGACAGCCTCTATGTGAATGAGGCTTTCTGGAGATGCTAATGGGAATGGGAGTACCATGGATTTGTTTCCTCTCACACCTATGAAGTCCCCACACCTTTGGTCATTTTTTGAATATTTCTGTTCAGTAATTTCTATTTCCGGGCTCTTTCTACACCAAAACATATTCATCGCCACTCCACCAAGGGAAGTTTTTTAAGCTTTGTAAGAAAACTGGAGGTCTAGATGGGTACATTGGGGATTGAGCTATGGCCCAGGATGATAGAACCAGGTGGGCAAGAGGAAAGAAGGCCCTCAGGGGAGTGGGCTTTTTAAAAATGAGGTGTGGGGTTGTCTGATTGCCGTGATTTCAGGGTCACTTGGAGGAGTTCTTATATCACTCTTCCACCTCCAGCATGAGTTCATTCTCCAAGGTTCATGGTGCCTGGAAGTCAACCATTACAGACTTTTTCCTTTGGGGCTCTCTCTATAGTGCTTTAAATAAGCAAATAACTCTGAGAAAGTAGTGAGTTAAGCTACTACTTGCTAAAGTGTTAGTGATTAGTCAACACAGCTGACATGGTTTAGGTCTGTGTCCCCACCCAAATCTCATGTCAAATTGTAATCCCCAGTGTTGGAGGTGGGGCCTGGTGGGAAATGATTGGATCATGGGGGCGGATTTCCCCCTTGCTGTTCTCATGATAGTGAATGAGTTCTCATGAGATCTGGTTGTTTAAAAGTGTGTAACGCTTTCCCCTTCTCTCTCTTCCTCTTGCTCAGGCCATGTGAAGATGTGCCTTCCTCTCCTTTGCCTTCTGCCATGAGTGTAAGTTTCCTGTACAGCCATGCTTCCTGTACAGCCTGCAGAACCATGAGCCAATTAAACCTCTTTTCTTTGTAAGTTACCTAGTCTCAGGTATTTATGTATAGCAATGTGTTAACAGGCTAATACAACAGCTTTTCTCCCAACTGGAGGGGCAAGGAGAGATAGAGAGGAACTGTGTGACAGAGGCATTTCAGAGATCTGGGAAGAATGGAAGATACACAGAAAGGGAGGGGAGGTGAGAGGAGAAAGGGAGAAAATGAAGTGTGAAAAGCTGTTTTTGATCACCTTGGCAATAAGAAAGCCAGCCGATCTGTGATTCATCCAGCCCCTCTAAAGTTGACTGTCCAGCTGATGCAGGGTCATAGTAGCCGCAGAGATGCAAATCAGCCTGTTCAAAATCTGATGAGGAGCTTGCCAACTACTACTGGAGATGGCCCAATTTATGATAGAAAGCTAAGCTCATTAAGCCTTTGAGTAAGCCATAGACTCTTATTAGGGGGTACAGCATAGTTCCGGAGCATATGTGAGCTTAGGAAACCACTTTACATATCTAAACTTCTCAATTTTTGTCATCCACAAAATGGGCTTATCACATCAACCCTCACAGGAACCAACTCATTCATTCATTTATTCAGCCAATAAGCATTGAGCAGTTCCTATGTGCCAAGCACTATCACAGGAACAGTGGATACTAAAAGAAAAACAAAAATCAGGCAAACCTCCTCTCATCATGGAGATTACTTTCTAGTGACAATGTTTTTGAAAGGACTTCATGAGTAGTTAGGTGCTGCAAAAAAGGAAAATTGTATTATTTTGTGGAACCAGAAATCATCTCTCTTTTGATTCTAGTTTTGTTCTGGGGTAGCACAGAGCAAGTGTCAACCTCCTGTACAGAACTGCTTTATTCAAGTATTTGAAGATAACTTTCACACATACCCTAGCTTTTGCCTCTTTGTACCAAACACCCCTGGTTTCTTCCATTGTTGTTCCTGGGGCTCACTTTGCAGACCCTCCCCTTCCTGGCTGCACTTGCCATGTCCCTGAGAGGGTAGGGCCTTTGGGCAAAGCACAGGACTCCAGAACGTACCATGGCAGAGAGTACTGCCTGTACTGCAGGTCACAGAGTAGAAGGAACGTGCTTGGTGAGCAACCACTGTTTTCCCTCTGCGTCAATGCCCATGTACACACAGAGCATTCAGGTCAATTTACAGAGGTGTCTAGTTTGAAAATGAGACTCAAAGCATCACTGTGAGTAGAGAGAAACCGAGCTGGCACATCAGCATGTAATGCATAATCCAGTGGCTTCCATAATTTAATAGAGAAATAACATTTCCCATTCTCATCACTAGAAAACAATCACCATATGAATGCACTTTAGCTATTAAATACTTATTCCTTGATGCATAAATAATCTCATTTAAAAATTCTCGCTCCCAAAGATGCTTATCTTCTTCAGGGGGAGGCATGTGGGTGGGGGAAGGCAAGGTAAGCATGATCCATCACGTACAGCTGAATTCCCAGCCAAACTCACAGACTTAAGAATAAAAAACAGTTAATGAATATCACACAGCCAGTGCCCCAAATAGTGAGATACAGAATTCCATTCACTCTATCATAGCCATGACTGACATTTAATTATTCTCTATTTTTTGGTGCTTATAATTCCATTCTTATCATTCATTGTAAATCCTTTGGAACCCCTGGAAAAAGTGAGATCGAGTGACAAAACAGAGATAATGAAATCAGAGGCAGTAGAATAAAATTATATCTTGTAGGTAAAGCAATGATTCAGTAGAGCAAGTTATTTCATAAGGTTGCAAAAACTGGGGGAAGGAATCAGAATTAATGTAACAGCCTCTGAGGAAAGCTGAAAGGGACTCCACGGTTGGGGGTGCATAATAGACAAGACAGCAATGCTGTGGAAAGAACATTTCACTAAGCACTAACCTGGCCGGGCTTCCACCTGGTCCAGCTGTGTGACCTTAGGCATATCACTTAACTCTCCCTGGGTTTTCATTTTCTCACCTATGAAATGCCACTACATACTTACTTACATTTTCTCACCTATGAAATGCCACTACTTGCTGCAAACCCCCCAAAAGATGCACAATTGCTATACAAATATAGGATTGAAATTATTTTATAACATGAGGCAAAGCTGGAAGGTCATGGACAACATTCAAAGATGAAGAGTGCAGTCCAATTTAACCCCGGAGGTACAGGACTGTGGATTCCTCTACTCTCTTCCAGGGCTCTCTGGGACTCAAATGCCCCGGCCAGCACCCTGTTCCCACTGTCTCTGACTTGCCAATAACACTGGGGACTGGAGGTCAATGGCCTGGATAGGCTCTGCTGGGAAAAGGTAGAAGAGAAAATGATCTCCAATACTAGCTGTGGGTGCCACTGAACCCAAGAAAACATGTCAAGTTGAAAACCCTCCAGTGTTGAGGTACCAAGGTCACTAAACCAAAGAAAGAAATGAGAATATGTCATCATCCAAGAATCATGGTCCAAGGCAATTATGAAAATTTAAAGTGTGAATGAAATCAAGCGATCAAAGATTCAAGGATCAGGAGTGGGAGTGATGGGTGCAGTGGGCCTTTAGGAAGCTAGCCCAGCTTTGCAAGTGGCTGCTTTTCAGATGTTCATGTAACTGCCCAACAGGTTCTTCCTGCCCACTCCACAAAGAAAATCAACTCACCGAGACCACAGCATTGCAGTAAAGAGTTTAATTACCATGAGGCTGGCCATGCCACGAGGGAGACAGAGTTATTACTCAAGTCAATCTTATCAAAGGCTCAGAGGTTTAGGGTTTTTCAAAGATAGTTTGGTGGGCCAGTATGGGGCCATACTGACTGGTTGGGTCAGAGATGAAATCATAGGGAATCGAAGCTGTCCTCTTGTGCTGAGTCAGTTCCTGAGTGGAGCCCACAGGAATGTTTGGTATGTCCAGGTGGGGCCATCCGGTTGTCAGAAATGTGAAAAAGTGAAAAGACATCTCAAAAGGCCACTCTTGAGTTCTACAATAGTGATGTTACCTGTAATAGAAATTGGGGGTGTTGCAAATCTTAAGACCTACAAAGTAATGGCTGGTAATTACTCAGAATTCAAGCTCTCATCTTCCTAACTTGGTGGCCTTTTATTAGTTTTACAAGAACAGTTTAGTTTTTGAGAAGAGCTATTACCATTTAAACTATAAACTAAATTTCTTCCAAAGTTAGCTTGGCCCACACCCAGGAATAAGCAAAGACAGCCAACCTGTGAGGCTAGAAGCAAGATGGAGTCAGCCATGTCAGATTTCTCTTACTGTCATAATTTTGCAGAGGTGGTTTCATTCACAGTGAAAGGGATACATGGGTGGGGCATCTCCACTTGGTTCAAAATCACAAAACCAGTTGCATCAGATACCTGGCACAAGAGTTTACCTTTCTTCTTTGCTCATCTTTTCTCCCTTTTCTCTGTGTGTCTCTCCTCAAGAGGCAGGTTATAGCTTTCCACTCACTGATTTTCTGTTTAGGAACAGGTTATGATTCAGTCCTACCTTCCAGAAGGATAGGTAACTATTCTTACCCTTCTGCTCATGGGGTAGCCAGAAGACTCCTTTCAGATCCTTGACTTTAGGAAACATAATTAACCCATGGCCCAGCTGCTGTGCCCTGAAATCCACCATCAAGCTCACACTGAGACCTGTCTTCCTACAGCTTCTCCCAGCCAATGGCTGGGCAGGGCAGGAGTACTGAGGAAGGTCCATTCCTGGAAGAAAGGGGATAAGCTACTGTGGCTTGGGACTCACTGAAGGCCTTGCCAAACTTTCCTTAGAACCACTCTGCAGTCTGAAATGCTCCCATTGCCCTGCCTTCTGCTCCTCTCTCCTTCCCTCGGGGTTAGATCTGCATCACAGTCTGCAGGCTCTTCTAGCCTCTGCCTCCCCATTTCCTTGCATGGCCATTTCCCCTAATGTATTTCTTGCCTGTCTAATCCTATCTTGATGTCTGATTATCAGAGGCTCCAAATTTGCACAAAAATAAGAGTTCCAAGAGTGGGCCCCACTCAGCCTCAGAAATCCCCCTCACTGATGCTGTTTCCCAAGTCTAGAACCCCATAACACCCCACTCTTCTTTTTCAAGCAAATGTTCCAGGGTCCTTTGAATCAGAAAGCTCTCCATGACAGTGGATTATCAAGTTCCACAGTGGAAACTATGAAGGTCATTTCATTCAAAGGAGCTTATTAGAATATTCAAATGCTAGCTAGTTTCTTCCCCTTCTGTTCCTTCCCTTCCTGAGCATTTCAATGCTCAAGCCTTTTGGTTGGGCAGAAGGAGGTAGGTGTCCATGCTGGGGCAGGGGAGCTGCACAGCTCAGAGTGGGGGTCAGAGCCTAGCAGGAAAGCAGGGCATCCAGGTTGGGAAACGTGGCCCTGCATAGGGAATTGAACCCAAGAGGGGTGAGGAGGGCACCACCTGGGATTTTATAAGGAGAGAGTGGGGTAGGTAGGGGGCAGCCCACGTTGTTGGCCAGCCCAGGGCTCCAGAGACTGAATGGATTTGGGGGGAAATCCTTGGTGGAAGGGGTGGCCATCAAGCTAGGAGATTAGTTGTACACAGGAGGAGTAAATATTACATATTTACTTATTACAAATAAGTAAATAGAGTTAGAGCAATAGGATTCTAGCTTCTTATTGTCAGAAAAGAGAGTGAAACATAGGAAGAAAATCAGATTGACTCTTGTGGTGGTGGGTTGGAAATGGAAGGTACTGATACAGGAGTTAAGAAGAAATTATTTAGGCAGAGAGTGAGGGTATGGCAGTCCTTGGTAAGGTTTCCCATTTAACAAAAAGCAGCCCTAAATTATTTTCCTTTCTAACAAAGAGCAGCCTGTAAAATTGAGCTGCAGACGTAGATGCTGGCCGTTGTGCCAGTCATGTTCAAGAGGGCGGCTCCATCTTCCCTTCTCTTTGTCAGCCACGTGTACAGTAAGGAGCAGACAAGATGGTCCTTGCCAAGGGGTAAGTTCATTTGCATAATAAGATTAGCACGGGCTGACCAGCCTTCCCCAGGCTATGTAAACGTCACACCTAATAGAACCAATCTGTGAGCCCTACATAAATCAGAAATCGCCTCCTTGAGCTGGACTATAAAATCTGGGGCATCTGCTGCCAGTCGCAGGTCTTTTCCTCTTGGAAGTACCCTCTCTCTCAGTAGAGAGAGAGCTGTTTTCCTTTCTCTCTCTTTCTCTTTCTCTTGCCTGTTAAACCTCTGCTCCTAAACACCCCGTGTGCGTCTGTGTCCTAAATGCTCCTGGCAGGAAACAACAAACCCCAGGTGTCTACCCCAGAAAATGTAACCGCTTCAGTCCCATTGTGAATGGGTTATTTTCAATATGTGTAGATAGATATAGCGATGAACATCAATATAAGTGTGTCTGTGTGTGTGTGTATGTGTGCGTGAGTATCGTTCTCCATTAAAAGTAACCAGGGCCTCTTGGAGAAGTGGTTGGATCCAAGACTGAGAGAATGAATGCACAAGATGATTCAAGAACATCTCACCGGCCGGGCACTGTGGCTCACGCCTGTAATCCCAGCCCTTTGGGAGGCCAAGGGGGGTGGATCACGAGGTCGGGAGATCGAGACCATCCTGGCTAACACAGTGAAACCCAGTCTCTACTAAAAATACAAAAAATTAGCTGGGCATGGTGGTGGGTGCCTGTAGTCTCGGCTGCTCGGGAGGCTGAGGCAGGAGAATGGTGTGAACCCGGGAGGCGGAGCTGGCAGTGAGCCGAGATCGCACCACTGCACTCCAGCCTGGGCGACTCAGCAAGACTCCATCTCAAAAAAAAAGAAAAAAAAAAGAACATCTCACCGTGGCGGAAAGCAAAGTGCTCAAAGAGTGAGGCAGCCTGACGGCAAGGACAGACACCAGCTTGTAAGGGCTCCCTTTGCCCAATTTGAGTAGCAAATAAATAATGATTGTAAGGGAATATGGCCTATTGAATAAGATAAACATATTAAAAATATCAATAAATACATACATTGAAAGTCTGATAAGAAATGGGGTATATTTTCAAAATTCCTCCAGAGAAAATACTAATTAGGCCTAAGGAGAAAAGGAGTCACTTCACAGTGAAGAAGCTGAACAGCCACCACCTGAGCCAAGTGATCAAAGTGAATGTCAGCAGTGACAGAACAAGTAAAAACCATGTACTGGGATGCACTGAGATCCCAGCGTCACTCCTGTGATATTCCTGCTGAAGATGCATCACCTGAATCTAATCCGAAGGAAATATTAGAGAATCTCAGATTGAGGGACATTCCAAGAAATAACTGGCCTTTAACCCTCAGATGAGGAAAAACTAAAGGACTCTTCTGAAAAGGAGGAAGCTAAAGAACCATGACAACTAAATGCAGCAGTTGATTTCAAACTAAATGGTTTTGTTTGTTTTTTGTTTTTTTGCTATAAAGAATATTGTTGGTGGCCAGGCATGGTGGCTCACACCTGTAATCCCAACACTTTGGGAGGCCAAGGCAGGAGGATCACCTAAGTATATCTGTGTAGAGGGGGGAGGTATACCTAAAATGTATCTGGGAGAATATTCCAGAAATGGTTAAGAGTGGTTGTCTATTGGGAGGGAAAAGGTTATATACCTTTTGTACTGTTTGCATTTTTTAAAATCATAATCATTTTTATCTTTTGTAAAAACACTAATTAACATTTGACAAAGGCAACAGGAAAATTTGCCTATAATCCCTGCAAAGAGAAAAGTATGTTTGTAATAAGTGTTTGTTTCTCAGGTATCCTGATCTGCTCAAACTGTATGTCCCCTACCCCATCCTCCCTTGTACATCAGTTCATCACTCGGATCACCACTGCCCCATGCCATGCCTGTGGCAGATATTGCTAGATGATCCTGGCACTCATCCCACTGAGCCCAGGCACTGACTAAGAATCCTTTCTAGTGCAGACCACCCAGCAGCTCCTATGTGTTCATCAGAGTTTGGTAAGGAAGAAGCTTTTACATCCCTGACCTGCAGGAAGCATTTCACAGAAGGTGAGTCTTCAGAGGATGCTGTGTATTCAAACAGGCCTAGCATGGGTTCTAGCATGGTGGCAAAGGAAAGCAGCAAGGTCCAGGGCCTGACCCAGACGTTCACAGTGTAGCTCAGCCCTGCTCACTCATTCCCACCTCTATGCTTGATCTGGATGGTATGAATCCATTCCTTGAACTTGGGAAGAACCTGCTTATAGCTTGGCTCACAGACTACAATATGGATTCAGCAATACCTTCAACCAACAGAGCTCTGTACTTCTCTAACTTTCATAGTCCCTTGAATTTCTGGGAATCCTATGAACATGAAGATTCAGATCTGGGGGCCAGGATAGGACCTGGGATGTTGTGTTTCTCACAAACTCCCTGGGGATGGCTTGCTGCTGGTCCTGTGTCTACACTTTGAATAGTAAGGCCTTAGAGCAGTGGTTCTGTTCTGAAAGCTTGGCTGTAGTCAGAGTCACCTGGAAGGGGCATTAAGACACAAATTTGTGAATTTCACCCTGGCTGTGTCAATTGATGGCTTATCTTCACAGGTGCAGGACCAAGGACAGAACTCAAAGTCATCTCTCTGCTCACCTGAGACAAATGCATATGTGATTGTTTCCTATGCCCTATTGTTTATGTAAAAATGCAAATTCACTAAGCCAGACTAAGGCATAAGTAACTATTCCTGTACTCCCTTCTCACATACAAATTGTGTGTTCAGTGAAAGGCTGACCAAAGATTCAAAAGAATGCAACCATTTGCATCTTATCTACCTACAACCTGGAAACCCTCCACTTCAAGTTGTCTTGCCTTTCCAGACCAAACCAATGTACATCTTACACATACTGATTGATGTCTCATGTATCTCTAAAATGTATAAAATCAAGCTGTCCCCCAATTACCTTAGGCACATGTTGTCAGGACTTCCTGAGGTTGTGTCACGGCGCATTCTTAACCTTGGCGAAATAAACTTTCTAAAGTGATTGAGATCTGTCTCAGATACTTTTGGTTCACACGCTGTTGTCAGGACTTAGGGAACAAATGCAGCTGAAGGGCTTAGCACAGTCCTTGGTTCCCTCCCCATCCCTGGGCAGCCATCCTGCAGTTCCCAAGAGTCTGGAAGGATGTGGGATGAATCCTCACCATGAGGCCACACCTCCAAGCAGACCTCGGACTGAGAGTTTCTCACCTTTTGACATTTACAGGTGCCTTGAGTGCTAACATGGCAATATCAGCTGATTTTTTTTCCCTGAAGAGTCTTCCCATTGCTTCCTCCCAGCACTGCATCTGTGAAGTGGTGTCCAGACTTTCTCCTGGACACGTGCCGAGAATGCCTCTCTGCTTTTACAGGCACTTGTTGAGGGAAAGTGTTACCACAGGTAACAGGAATCCAAACCGGTGTTTTCTTGGCTTTTCGCAAAGGATTTCAGGCCCAGGCTCCTCCCACTCTCACCATCCTGCAACCCCCCTCGTAATCAAATCCATAAGCTTTGTTGCCAATTATTGGCCTCTGCAGCAGAATGATGGGGAAGAAAAGCAAGGACAGGCACTCTCTGGCATGAGGCTGGGGTTTCAGTACTGCCTTCTCTGTGTATCTTCCCAAGGCAGCACCAAATAGAGACAGACAGAACCCCTGGCAGCGTCGCAGCCTCGCTCAGATGCCTGGCCATTCCAGGCATGGAACACACCCCAGAGACCCCTGGGGCCAGAATCTGGTGTACCGCTAGTGGGAAGAGAGTGCCCAGGGGAAGGCCGCATGTTTTGGGGGATTTCAAGAAGACTTTCGAGATAACTAAGTGTTAACCCTTTAAGAACCAAAGCTTGACACCCCCTCCCCTCCGCAGATTCACTCTTTTTGTTAGAAACCTTCCCATATAGAAAGAATATGCACTCCCGGCTTCCTTCCTTCAGTAGAGCCTACACACGTCATTTATTTTGATCATAATGGCCCAGGGTCATCACCGGAACATGAATGAGGGCATCTAATTGAACCACTTGAACAATCCTCTCAACACTGTGTTCTTTGGCTCCACGTGTGCTTTTTACTTTGTGCTTTTCTTAAGTCCATTTTTCTCTCAGACTTCAGATTTGATAGCTTGGCTTTTTGAAACAAATATTTGGTGTATCCCCTGCTTTGTTTCTTGGCTAACTCATCTATTCTAACTTGGGAGCCAATTTTTTAACTGTCTTGGATTCCTCTGGATTTCACATGAGCTAAACTCCTGCCAGAGAGGAAGATGGATATAACTAGATTGTATAAAAATATTTGCTTCTATAGTCAATGATCCCTTTCTTCAAGTACTTTTAAATTCTTATGCCAGCTTCTTAATACTTTTCACCTTTTGCATTTCTACTAGCTTGGTGTCAGACTATCACTTGTGCAGCTGCGTAAGTACCTGCCCTAGCTGTTTCTTGCCTGCTACAGGGTTTTCTGCTGCAGGCTATAACATCAATTAGCCGAGCATGTTGGAATTGTACACAAACTAAGAATTAGTAAGGTTTGAGCAAGAACTTGGGTTCATGCCTGTGGCAATGGCTTGGAGGCCTGATTCCCTGTACCTGGTCGTAGTCTGCGTAGCTGATGTGATACTGGGACTTGCTTTTTAAGTATTAGTTAAATCATTGCCACAATACATTTTATCTGTATTCCTATAATTCCCATGTAATGAAGAAATATCACCTCATCACTAGAAGGGACACAGATCATCTATTCAAAGCCAAGCATGTGACAGATGAAGAAGCAGGGGCTCAAGGTGAGGATAAATTGCTTGCTAGAAATCTCACAGCTTGCTAGGACAGATCCAGGACTCTCTTATATGTTCTGGCTCTCAGTTGAATCTCTTTACACATCACCAGTGGTTTAAATCTTCATTCATTCATTCACTCGTTATGTATTTGCAGCAGAAGCCCAATATGTATCAATACAATGGATTAAAAGGGATCTGCTCAGACACTTCTTACCCATGGGGAGTCCCTGAAGCATCTCCAAAGAAACCTGGAGCTTTTAGGACCCAGTCTGAAAATGGATACCCTAGATTCTATGCACTATATAATCCTGCCCAGATTTAGATGAACAGAAATTATATTCTCTATGTTTGGGAAATGGCCAAACTGACCAAAGAGGTCAGGTGGTGTGTCCAAAGTCAAAGAGAAGAGATGGTCACAAAGCCTGGAATCTGGCCCTGCCTCCCAGCCCTCCATGCTTCTCGTATATTCTCCATTCCTCTCTCCACAGCAGAGAGGGATTCTATATCCCTAAGAGGAGCAAGCCTTTGAAGTGGAGGCACTGGTCTGGAAATGATGAGGCTTCTGGATGAGCCACTAGAGAAAAGCAAGCGGTACCTCTGGCTTTGATCACATCCTAGTTGGTACCCAGATGCTTGGTATTATTCAGCCCTTGGAGACTTGCTGGATTCCAAAGAATGACTTAAAGTAACTGACATAGGGTGCCTAAAAGTTCAGGCAGTTGTGTTAGTGGACATTAAGAAAGTCATCCATCCCCAACAGCAAAGCCAAAAAATGTACAGAAGTCAAACCGTCTACCAGGTCAGGATCCTCAAAAACTGGATTACCACAATAGCCCCCTAGCTTGTCCTGTGCCTCTTCTCCCTGTCTTTCCTAAATAGCCTCTACACTGTCACAAAAGTAAGCTTTCTGGTGGCACATGACTGTAATCCCAGCTACTCCGGAGGTCAAGGCAGGAGAATCGCTTGAACCCAGGAGGCAGAGGTTGCAGTGAGCCGAGATTACACTACTGTACTCCAGCCTGGGTGACAGAGAGATACTCTGTCTAAAAAAAAAACAAAAATAAGCAAACAAACAAAAAACAAAAGTAAGCTTTCCAATTATATACTCAGAAACCTCCACTAACTCTTTGTTGCTTATAGGGGAATAAACAGCTCTACTCTTCCTCAGATATTAGAAGATACATGTAGCTTAAACTCTGAACCTGTCCAAATTCATTTCTTAATACCCCTGTTTGGGTAGCTGATCCCAAACTCAGCTACAGACATACCTCATGTTGTGTTGGCTGGGACCTTTGAACATTCCATTTATCTACAGAAGAGTTCTTTCCTTTTGGAGCCAAAGACCCAAATCCTACTGATACTCCAAGTCCCATTGCAAATGCCCATGCTACCGAGAAGCAATCGCTGGATTCTCTAAATCCCTTCATATTTTATTTGTACCTCTCTCTAGGCATTTATCAAACTCTATTTTGTATCACTATTATTTATAGATATGTCAAATCTCAACTTTCAGACCATTTTTTTAAAAACTAGGATTCTCCTTTGGTTTATTTTTACATCTTTTGCAGGATTTAGTAGTGCCCTGGTCCCAGTAGATTTACTGTGGCAGAGTAGGAATTGCATGGAACTTTTAATCTCAGAGGCTTGGGTTCAAATTCTGACTCCGCTACCCACTAGTTGCATAATCTTAACCAAGTTGTTTAACCATCCTGAGCCTCAGTTTCCTCATCTGAAGAGCGAGAATAATAATTTCTCCCTTTCAGGAAACTTGGTGAGAACATAGGTAAGATGCCTGGCATAGTTCTTTGCATGCATGCATGCATAAATAAATAAATAAATAAATGGGCATGTTAATAGGTATTTTTGGAAAAAAGTGAATAATGCAGAGAGAATGTGTGAGACAAAGATCCAGCTATATTGGAAGTGACATGTGGGAGTTCTCCTCTATTGAAATTCAGAAAACCTAAAGAACAGTCTTTCTCCTTCTGACTAAAACAAAACAACATCCTCAGATAGGAAATCTTGGTCGGCTCGGCTGCTACTCCTTCCCGAAGCTGACCCTTCACTTCTTCAAGCTTTGGGGTGGTGCATCTAGTTCCCCCAGTTCTCTCTGTAAACCCCAGGGTGCAGATGTTTAAATATGGCCCCCAGATGGTGCAGAGAAGAAGAGGACAGCATCATCCTTCCCTCCCCAGCCTGCCTGCCTCACCCAACAGGCCCAATGAGAAACAGGCAATTGCAGAGGGTACCGGGAGAGGCTTTTGATCTGTCGGCTGCACAGAAGCCAGCTGAGCCCAGAAGAAGCAGTGTCAGATTTATGGCGGCCCTGAGAAGTACAGATATTAGGTTGGCTGTAGCTCACTGACCTCTTCAGGCTTTCCATTTTGGCCTGAGATTTATTACCTCCCTGGCTTTTTAAATTCCCAGGGATCTGTGGCTTTAACATTTCTGCTTGAGCCCCCCAATTCACAAGGACTTCCTGTTTGCTGGGACCACAGATAAAGAAGACACAAACCACAGAACACCAACACTATGTAATTTTTTTGTTCCTGACTCCTTAATTTCTCAGCCATCCTAGGTGTTCTGTCAAGATGCAGTCTGAAAGTCTAGACCGAGAGATATCTATGATAGAAAATGTACATCAGTATTTCAAGTCCTCTGAATTTATTCTAGCCATTTGACAGTTGCTTGGAGATACAATCTCAATTTTTGCAATGGCCCCTTCAGCAAGATATTTATGGCAGATACAACTGTAATTATTTACCTGTAACAAAGTCCAGGTCTGTCTGCTTCAGGTGATTCAGGCAGCAGAGGGACAGGGAGAACAGATTCATCTTCCTCTTGTCCAAAAGTCGACCTCTTACCCTCGGGGCCTCTCCCCACTCATTATGAAAATGCTGATGCACTGGGACATAGCTGTTTCCTGTGCATCTTCTGGATGCCAGTATAGAAATACATGAACCAGAAAATAAATATATGCAAGATACAATGGTGAAGAGATTAATTTGGTGAGCTCCTTGAGGGCAGGCAGGGACAGTGCTGCATTTTCTCCGTTTTCTAGCTGAGTGACTTCCATGGGGTAAATGTCCATCAGTATTTAAAGATTTACATTTTTTCTGAGACCATATACAAATTAATACATAGCAATGAGTGCTGGCCCCCCAATAGTCTCCTGCAGAGACTGTGCAGTTCTTCCAAAGATGCAGCCCTGCAGATCTTAGGGCCGAGCCTGGTTAGCAGCGTGGCTGGGAGTTGTTTACCAGCACTGAGAGACCATTAGTCTCTGATCTTTCCAGCCACATTCCACTTTCACCCGAAAATATTTCCCCAAGTAATTGCCCAGTTTAAGGGCAGACAGTGTTTTCAAACTGTTTTGGAAAATCATAATCCATCTTGAAAAGGCAAAGATTTGGCTACACTCCCCAAATCCACAAGCCTGTGCTGTGGATCCATGGGACAGTTCCAAAGTGGAGGCTAGGACTTTTCTGAGCCATAACAACAATGTGGGAATAAATGTATTGTCTATCTAAGTGACTTTGTTTTTTGGCAGGACTAGCATCTATTTCAAGGAACATACAAATTCCTGGGTGTTTGTTAAAAAAAAAAAATAAGGCACATTGATTTATATTCTTAAGTTGTGTCTTTTTGTTTTGGTTGTTGTTATTTGTGTTCTCACGGGAGGCTCTGAGAATGAAAGGCATTTGTGTGACACTCAGGGCCCAGTGGTGGTTGGAGATTTTTCTCTCTTGGCTCTCCTCCTGGCATTTGCATGGTTCAGAATCTTCTTGCCATCATGTTGAAATGATCAAGCTGCTGTGCAGTTTAAACTTGCAGATTAAGCATGCCAGCTTGTCTGTCTCAATACAATGGCAAAAAAAATTATGCTTTTTAAAAAATAAATGTTTTCTATTTTAAAATAACACGTGCACCATGTAGAACATTTGAAAATATATCAAAGTAGAAAACTAGTGAGGGTCATCTAGAGTCAAAGGATTGATATCCTTCCAGCATAGTTTTTCCTAAGCTTAGAGTTTACTCATTTGCAATCAAATAAATATACCTGTTTTCATTTGACATTGAAGGACATGTACCTTCAGATATTCTGGATAATGCTTTATGAACACTGCTGTGAATAGCTGCATTGTGTCCCATTAAGTGGATGCAGGCCTGCATTTCCTTATTGTTGTCAATTATTGATATTGTTGTCACTCTGATTTTCTACTATTTCTTCTTCAGGACTCCAAATCCAGAAGCAACCCAGAGAATACAGGAAGAAGTGTTCAGTGTCTGCATACAAGCGGATGGCCAGTGCTTTGCTTATCTGAGGTCTGGGCCTATGCATAGGACCTGTCTGTCCTGACAGCCACTGCTCTGAGACCCTTGATTTAGAATCTACCAGGCATCTTCACTGCTGGGTCAGAGGATGCCCCCCAAGGGCTTCTCCTGAGTACCCCCAGGTGACACAGCTTGGCTGATCATGTCAGCCATGTGCTGTGTCCTGCTCGGTCCTGTCTCCAGACAGGATCTCAGTGATTTGCTCCTGGCTCCTTGGCAGGTTGATCCCAGCCCACTGGCTCCTGCACCAGTGTCTCAGAAACCCGGGTAGAAAAAGCTTTCTACTCCGACATTGTGAGAGAAATCCAGGGCAGGTCTCAGTGGCCTGTGATGGGGCCTGGTCTGGGCGAGTGCCTGGGAGGCCGCGACTCTTTCTGAAGGCAAAACTGAACTGCAAGCTACGACTGTCTAGCACGGTTATATGATGTTCATTACTTGTAGCCTATTCGCCTGAAATTGTCCTAATAAATGTACTTGTGCTGATTAACATTATGGATGTTCAGAAACATGGTTATGCCTAAGTAAAAGATATTAATATTTCTTATGATGATGGAGAAGCTCTACAATAGCAGGTACCATGCTACACGAGGCAGTGGAAGTTCAAAGACGGAAACCAGCTTCCCCAGGAGGCACAGAGCTGAGTTTAAATCCGCATCTGCTGACGTTAAGCCCAGGCTCTTCCCTTTTCACCATTCTATTGATTCCAGAAATCCCTGGAATTATCTATTCTTGTTTTAGGAATGAGGAAACTGAGATCCTGAGAAGAAAAGTGAATGCCCCATGGCTACTCAGCTTGTTGGTAAAAGAATCAAGTCCCCAAACTCTGTCCAAAGGTGGCCATTGGTAGAAACTGAAAATAGAACGCAGTTTTCAGGGAGTATGAGTCTGAGATTACCAAAGAGCAAAGGGCCACCCAAGAGCCGCCTTTGGTTCTTCCAGGCGCTCTGAGCATTTTGCACGGTGTTCTGAGCACTCCTGAGCCCCTTCCCTCCCCAGCCTGCATGCATGCCAGGCAGTTTGTACAAGAACAACACGTTCCCATGAATTTGGGAAAGCGGAAAGCTGCCAATTCACCCCAAGCAGGCATTCCAAGCTGGCCTGGAGACCTGTCAGTCAGTGATCAATTTGCCCTTCACCAGAGCCTCCCTGAGATTATTCCGCCTGGGACAGGTGGATCTAGTTTCCAAGCTATAATCTGCAGTGACTCCTCAGGCCTTGGTGGAGGGTGGAGGGTGGGCCCTGGGAGGGGGAAAGCTACTATCTGAAAGCCCCAGCAAATGCTTCCTCCAGCTGGGGAGGGCACCAGACAGTCCGACACCCTAGCTGAACCGATTTGGCACACACGCCAGCAGCTGACGTTGCTTCCCATTTTCCACGGTGCATCTTGAGAAGCTGTAGGCCTCGGCCTCCTTGGGTGGCAGGGAGGGCACTTGAAACTGGTAGGTTTGCTATCCTTTTGAATCATTCAGGAAGAAAATAATAATAGGATGGCTGCATCTATATTCTGTTTTTTCCCAGAATGCGTTCCCATCCATTATCTCCCTTTGATGCTCTGCTTACACAAGCACTGCAAGCCTATTTGAGGAGGGATTTGGCCGATGTGGCAGGAAAGACCCAGAGGAGAAATGAGTACCTGTGGGTCACGCCCTGATTGGCCCAGTGGGCCCCGGGTCAGCCTTTCCAGGCTGTGGCTCCCGGCCTCTTCCTGCTCTAGCAGCATTGTTCTTCTTCTTTCCTCTTTCTTCTTCTTCTTTCTTTTTTGTTTTTTAAACAGAGTCTCGCTGTTGTTGCCCAGGCTTGAGTGCAATGGCGCGATCTCGGCTCACTGCAACCTCCACCTCCCGTGTTCCAGCAATTCTCCTGCCTCAGCTTCCTGGGTAGCTAAGATTACAGGAGCCCACCACCACGACCGGCTAATTTTGGTATTTTTAGTCGAGACGGGGTTTCACCATGTTGGTCAGGCTGGTAGCATTCTTCTTAATAAAGCACCCTCGGCCAGGTGCAGTGGCTTACACCTTTAATCCCAGTACTTTGGGAGGCCAAGGCAGGCGGATCATGAGGTGGAGTTCGAGACCAGCCTGGCCAACATGGTGAAACCCCATCTCTAAAAATACAGAAATTAGCCAGATGTGGTGGCGGGTGCCTGTAATCCCAGCTACTCCAGGGCCGAGGCAGGAGAATTGCTTAAACCCGGGGGGTGGAGGTTGCAGTGAGCTGAGATTGCAGCACTGCACACCAGCCTGGGTGACAGAGCAAGACTCCGCCTCGAATAAAAAAAAAAAAAAAGAAAGCACCCTCATTTCAAGCCAGGCTGATTATCTGCATCACTGTGTGAATACCCTGACCACAACCCTTCAGTGGCTGCCATCACCTGCAGGATTGAGTCCAAAATCCTTATCAAGGCAAAGAAGGGTTTTGTGACCTGACTCTCCCCTATAATTCCTTCAACACCCTAGGGAGCTTCATGTCCCTGTGTTTTTCATAAACTGTTGCTTTCTTTGGTCATACATTTCCTTCTCCCATCTACCTGAAGAACTATTCATCTTTCAAAGCCCTACACAGGCATTCCTCCTCTCTGCACATCCCTGAATCATTCTTTCTCCGGATCACTTTAGAACTTGGTTACACATGAATATAAAGCCCCAAACATAGATAGGTCTCTCTCATAGTCATTAGGCTGCAGGACTAATCTTTCGGTAATATTTGGAACCCAAAGCACGGCACAGTACCTGACACATAATACATACCGAATAACACCTGGCGTTGGCCTACAGAGCATTCCATTGGCATGGGTTTTCTGAGGGGGCTGGCTGCCCAGGAACGCACATCTCTACTTGGGGCTTGCAAGGCTTAACATAGCATTCTTGTAGGAGCGTGGCAGGCTAGGACAGAGGCTGCTTCTGCAGCTTGTCTCGGAGACACTCATTCCTGAGCTCTAAGATGACAAATGTCAGCCTGTGTGGCCCTGTAAGTGAGGTGCAGCCTGAGTTTCTGTTGCACAGCCAGATGCCAGATCCCATGTCCCCACCAGGCCTGTCTGAGTCCACACTCACCACTGAACATTGCTCCAGGCATGTGGAAAACTATGGCGTGATAGTGGAGGACCAGCCTTCACAGCATTGACGTCCAGATATCTGGCTTCACGCTCACTCTGGAATCATTGTCCATTTTCTTGTTTTTCAGTTCTGCCCCCTGACTCCTAGCTTCTATCCATGATTTCCATCACCTAATTGTAGACAGTAATGACCTTCTATAAAGGCCCAGTCCCAGAATAGACCTTTTCCAGTAGCACAGCCCAGGCTAGCTCACTCTCTGTGTTTCCTCAGCCCAGGGAAGCTCCTACTGGTCATGGTCCAAGCTAGCAAAGGGTTTAGATACCACGTCCTAACTGTCTAAATGGGGGGACTCCATTGCTACTACTTATGACCTTGGGGTCTGACACCCAGCTCTGGCTTCCCCAAAAATCTAGCCTTGGCTGTAGTCCACCAAGATCTGGGGATTAGCAAAGCAAAACACCGCATTTGGGGTAGTCTCAGATGTTTCCTGCTGTCCAGGGAAGATTTCCAGCCTGGGCGAAGGTCCACTGAGCCTGAGAAATTTGTCTGAATCCATCAAAGTCATACTGGGACATAAAACTCAAAACCCCTCTCCCCAGCAGGAAGGCTCCATTCTGCCAAGACACCAGCATGCCATGCCATCAGCAATAATTGCCAACAAGAAGAGAAGAACCGTGTAAGATCAAAAAGATTTTAAATTGTTCAGCCATCCAAAATTGTCTGTGGTGATGGTTTTCAAGAGTCAGAGGTAGGGAAGGAGACCCGCCCCTCTGAAATTCACCTGCTGCCCACACACACACACTTCCTGAAGATCTAGATTTTTGCTACCTGTTACCCATACTGTGCTCTGCCTGGGCTGTTCCTTGCTCAGCCTAGTTAAAATTAACCCCTTCACACCTTGGCCAACCTGCAAGGTGGAGCCTTTAAAGGGCAGAAGTGGGTAAAAGAAACAAAAGGAAGAGAAGAGCTGTTTATGTTTACCATTTCGAGCTCCTGAAGGAAACATTCCTCAGTGCTATAGGATTAGCCGGAGTTATTTTAAATGGCTTATTTTAAAAGACTATTGTTAAACAATAAGGCACCTATTTTTTAACAATACATGGGCACTGAGGGCCTGTGTATTTAACAAGTGCTCTGGTCCCTACTGGAGACAAGTGAGCCACCTGGCAGACATTGTTGACCCTGCCTCTTGGGCCACTCAGGGCTGGCTGCCGGGTGGAGGACATGGGATGGGGCAGGGATGGACAAAAGGTAGTAGAAGACAAAGGCCCATTTGAGAAACTTAGAGTCTGTTTGGGGAGAAAACCTGGAATGCATGAAAAACTCAACTACTGTAAGCTGTAAACAGGCATCTGAGGCTCAAATATCAGCTCCCCCAAGAGGCCTGGTAAGGCGGGGGTGGGGGCTCCTGGGTGAGGTAGGCCATGAAGGCACAGCAGGATCCTCTGGGTAGGGAGGACAAGGAGGCCTCTGTCTCAGCCATGGAATCAAGTGACAGAGGAGAGGGCGGCTAGAGAAAGAGAGAAGGCACTTGGAGGACCCTGGCTTTCTGAGCTGGCCTTGTTGAGGTGTTTGCCACAGGCACTGTTTTTCTATTGCTAGGCTTACCCCCTGCCCCCGCCACCCAAGCTTTATTTAATTTATTTCTTGATATATGCTGGTTAAATTAACCAATGAATTTGTAAAGAAGCAGAGTCTTGAAGAGTGAGTAGAAATTAGGTGGAAATAGGAGAGATGATGCCGCCGGCAGAAGGAACATGGGGTGCAGAAGCCCAGAGGCCAAGCGCATTGGGTTTGCATAGGGGGCTGCAAGGTCAGTGGGTGTGGAAAGGGACAAGGTGGGAGCCAGGATGATCAGGTCTGGGGCACTGGGCAGGGACCTCATCCTGGAGGGTCTTATGGGTCTTGAAATATATTTTAGCCGATTTCAGGAAATATAGAAATATTTCCTTTTTTTTTCCTTTAGTTTCTAAGCTGTCTTTTCCTGGCAAGGAGGCAGGATTTCCACATTAGGTTTAGTGGTTGAGAGTGGTTTGAGGTAACAGAGGCCAGACAGAGGCCCCCTCTCTGGGCATGAGTCAAGCAGCCCGAGGTTTTGGTATTGATGTCTGCATTGCCTTTGCATGAGTCTCTGGATTCGAACTGCTGTGTCAGGTGGGCAAAGTATCAAGCATGGGACTGGGCTTCCCTCTCTCCACCACTGTGACTGAGACTGTGGCTCAGTGGCCTGGGTTCACGGGCCCTGGCTTCCTCCTTGTGTCCTTGTGATCTTTCTTCATAGGAGACAGGACAGTGTGCCTGGGCCTAGAACACCTCTTTAAACAGAGGACTCTAGTCTAGGCTCAGCCCCAAAGTTCACTCTGCAATTCCCTAGGCAAGGGGTTGATGCCTGTTTGAGCTCCAGCTCAGGCTTGTGGATTTGCTGTTGAGTTTGGCACTGATTTGCAATCTGCAAGTTGATGGATGCTGAGGCTGCTGGCAGCTGGGCGAGTGAGAAGTGACTCTGAGATAAGAGAACCCCTCCTGATATTTACAGCAGGGCTCTGAGAGTCCAGACAGTTTTCTGAGGCCTCAGCCAGATCTGGGGAAGGGAGCCAGCACTGGGTGGGTGGCCCAGGGTCTTGGGATGAGTGAGGACATCTCAGGCAAAGGGTGGAAAGCACTTCAGGCTTGGAGTCCTGGAGGCCTGGGTCCTCTTCTTGGCCCCCTCAACCTGAACGATCTGTGTGCCACTGGGAAAACTATTTCCTCTCTGAGCTGTTTATACCACAAAGTAAGGACAACAATTTGGGCCTTGGTCTCAGCCATGCATGTCATGAGGATCAAATGAGATGACATCTGTAAAAAGACTATGCAAGAACTTTAAAGATTCATGAAAATATTGTAAAGGTGATTAAATTACAGGGATGTGTCCCCTGTCAGCTGACAATTGCCCAGCATAACATTGCAGAGTGCTTAGGAAGACTTGGGGAATTACGACCTCTCTGTTCTAATGTATATTAAGATATGCATGAAATAAGACTTGTGATTTTTGTGGCCCTTCTTGTTTAGATCTGGTTAAAGCATAAATGTAAATGCAAGCATCTCAAGTGCTGGTGTGGTCAGTATTATGAAGTTTCTCATCAGTGCCGGAAGTTCAGGAAACCTGGGCTGGGCACAGAGCCAGGACTTTCAACATCAGCATTTCATTAAATCTCAGTGTTAGGATGTAGGCATTGCTGACCCATTCATCAGAGCCAGGCTGTCAGCCTCTGCTTAATCCACGATGACTAGAATATACGGGCTTGGAGAAGCACACAGCCTGTGAGAGTTCACCAGCCACTGTGCTGGGTTCCATCTAGGCCAAGGGGGTTCCCCCTCAGGCTCTGTGCTTTTCCTACTGCCCCTAATGGTGATTTTCTTGCTTGTTTGCATGTACCTCAGGGGCTTGTGCCTAAATGACTCTTGTAGGCTTTATCTTACAGGGTCTTCACCATAACCCTGGGAGCTGGGGGTCAGGGGAGAGGTGTTATTATAATGACTTACAAGTACAAACAGAAAGGGAGATTCTGGAAAAGGAAAGAAAGGAGGAAGGAGAAAGAAGGGAAGGAGAAAAAACCTTTGAAGTTTTCGGTGTGTCAGGCACTTCCACATTTGCTACCTCATTTCATCCTGTCTACCCATGGGGCTGGAATTATTATGCCCTTCTTTAGACGAAAAAGGGAGGTCCTGAGGATGTAGACAACTTACCACAAGCCACATGTGTAATCTCAGTGTTAGGTAGTTAATAAGTGGCACACCTAGACCTCTGAGGCAGATTGCATGACTATAAGGTCAGACCAAATTAATCAGTTTTGGTTTTTTGGAGTTTTATTCATGCCGCTGGTTTCCCTTCTGGAAGAAAGAGGAGGATATTAAAATTAAGAGCAGAAGTGATGCTTTTAAGTTATCCTTTCTGGAAAAATAAACAAACAAAACCTTTTGAAATAAAGTCAAGATGTGGGGGGAATTACTGAAGGTGGAAGATAGCTTTTATTTTTTAAATTATTTTATTATATATATTTTTGGAAGACACAGCATCCCACTATGTTGCTCCGACTGGTCTCAAACTCCTGATCTCAAGCAATCCTCCCGCCTCAGTCTCCCAAAGTGCTGGGATTACAGATGGGAGCCACTGCACCTAGCTTGAAGGTGGAAGACAGCTTTTAAATTGGAAATTGCTTAACGGAAACATTTCCTCATTTTGATAGAGCCTCAAATAGAAAGGATCAGGGTGTAGTGAAAGGTGTCATCCCAGTGCAAAGAGCTTAAGCCCAGAAAACCAGAGAACTGGGGTGTGTTTGGCATCTGTGGGCAGCTCACTGGAGGACCCTGGGCATTTTATGTGCATCCTACGCCTTGTTATCCACATCCTTAAAATGGATGTACTAATATCCCCAAAAGCAGATAAGAAATATGATAACTTGATTAAAAATCTCTCTGTCCCAAGCTTTATTTTTCTTCATAGCTCTCCTCACCACCTGACATGTCACATAGTTTTCAACATCCCTTCCTAAAACATAAGCAGCCTGAAAGTAGCCACTTTGCTCTACTGCAGCCCCAGCACCTGGATCAATGGCATTATATAATAGATACTCTGTAAGCTATTTGTGGAATATAGGAACCAATGATGAATGAATGAACAGCTTGTCCTGTAAGCGTCATGGAAAAGGATCTTTTGTTCCCTTATGTATCACCTAGCACAGAGCCTATATATAGTGAAAGCTCAACAAATCTTCATTGAACAAATTAATACAAGAATGTGTAAAAATGCTTTTGTAAACAGGAAGGAACACAGACACTAACACATAAGATACACAAATGTAAGAGTAACAACCCCATCAAAAAGCAGTCTCCAAAGGGAAATGGAGATGATAGCTAGACACTCAGCACATTTTGTTGCAGCTTCTTACTTTATTCAACCAACAGGTTATCCTGCAAACAACCAGTATTGATCTCTTAATAACAGTCACTTCTAAGGATGAATTTGGCCGATAGCTTCCAAATCAGTGTGCATGCGGAGAAATGCATGACACTGACTTGCATTTGCATTTGCAAATGACACTGATTTGCACAGAAAGACTCCAAACCAAAGGAGAAATTACAAAGGTGAGCCCAGTGCCCAAGGCCTGCCAGAGAGAGAAACCAGGAAGAGATCATTAAACCCTGAGAATGGTCTCTGTGCTAATAATCTAAGTTACTATTAGTGACTTACAGCAGAGAATTTTTTTAAAATGCTTGAACACATAGGATTTTTATCTTGCCATTATCCCTGTAATCATTGGTCCTGATTAGAGACTTCTGCCCTAAAAGATGGATGGGCTCAAACACTTAAATATATAGTAATCGTTCACTTCTTAAACGCTGTTTCTCCCAAGACATCCTTCCATGCACTTCAATTTAACAACCAGCAATTGTTTCTCTTCAACTATTTGAAAAACACTGGGGAGTTTGGTTGAAGGGGGATGGTAAAAAAAGAAAAATAGTAATAATTCTAACCACCTCCATTCTTCCCAACTAAGGAAGTTAACTGAGCAGTTAAGAGACTTGTTAGAATTTTTTGCAATGAAGAGGCATATATTTGAAAAAATGCCAAAACATGTTAGCGCGTGTTTCTCCATAAATATGCAGGGCAAGATAGTCATCAAAAAGGAAATGTTAGGGTATCATTCACTTGACTCCTCTCACATCTAGTTAATGCCAAATGGGCTGGGATTCCCAGGGCATTCCTGTGGCGTCTGATTCCCCAAGTTTCCCTTCCCATCCTGACCCAGTTGTCACCTCACTTAGCTCGCAGTCCGTCAGGTCAAATCCCTTTGGGACAGTTGTCATCTCAAGCTTGGTTTAAAACCATAGGAATTGGGGCTGTGCATATCCAGAGAGTAACATGAGTTCTTTGTGATGGATGGGAGTTGAAAATTTTTTGTACCGTGTCTAGTAGCAAATCTTGAACTACAACAGCAACAATCACCTTATCAGTAAAGGTAAAGAGATACAGTGAGTATCTTTGTGTAAATCTCAATGTTTCTTTGTCAAGTTTGCCCAAAGCAAGACTCCTCTTCAAGGCCTCCCTGACAGTCTAACTTCAGACTAGAATTTCAGTCTCATGGCTGCATTTCTTTAAATAGAACCCACCTGCTAACAATGTGTGGTCATTCACTCTTCCCAGACACCCTGTTCAATGTTATCTTCAGTCTCCTTGCTCATGCTCTCTCTGTTCCCTAGAACATCCTAACCCCTGTTAGGACTGTACTCTTTATTTGTCAGGACTGTGCTCATTCACAGCCATCCTGGGTAAAGGAGATCATCTATTCCAAGTTTTCTCCACTAACCAATCTCCAGTCATCAGCCCTCTTTCTTCTCTCCTTTGTCTGTCATTGCACTGAGGATGTGGGGCTTGTAGGAGAAGCATTTGGACACATCTGTCCCCCCCCCCAGCTGTGAGCTACAAGAGACTAGGGAAGTCGTTTTCTTCCTAGCACCCCAGTGCCCAGCATAGGACCTGGCACATGTGCAATGTCAGTGCTTGCAGACTGAAATGGAATTCCACTCTTGGAATTTAGAACCTTAAGGAGGAGACATCCATTTTTTATTTCACCCCAAAACCTCATCATCTCCCTTTCCAAGCTAAACTCTCCTAGTTACTTCTAGCTCTTCTGCCGTATCATTTCCACTGGGAGAGGGGATGCAGACATGCCCGAATTTGAGTCTTTACTTCCTAGTGACTCATTAGCCATGTAGCTTTAACAAGATCTTAGCTGGTCTGTGCCGGAGCTTCCTTAGCTGTGAAATGAGGATAAGGTGTCAGAGGAACGCCTAGAAGATGGAGGGAGATCAACAGATGTAAAGCACTCAGCAGTTGGCAGCCACCATCCTGCCCCCTGTTCTGCTCACACCTGGGGGATTTCTGGTTGGCCAACGTCCTTCCAAAGGAGCCCAACACTCCCAGTTGCCTTGGGAATTGGTAAAACAGCTGTGCTTTCATCTCCCTTTAACGGTTGCATTTCATTGTTAGCAATTCCTTCTAGCTCAGAGAACTCGGGCTTCCAATCTAATGATGTCCCTAAAGGGCTGACAAATAAAGCTCACCGGTGCTCAACTGCCATTTAATATTAACACTGAAGGATCCTTTTTGAGTTAAGTTACTGACAGTTCTAATGAAACGTAAATACAAGAGAGTAACATGTATCTTAGAGGTATCCCAAGCTCACCATGACACGGTGGTTCCTACCACTCAGTCTGGAGAGCTGCAGATCTGGGCTCAAGTCCAGGACCCAGAAGTGATAAGCTGTGTGGCCCCAATCAAGCTATTTAGTGTCTCTGAGCCATGATATGCCAGGAGCCGCTGCCTCATCTGATTATTATAAGGAGCAATGCATGCAAAGCACTTTAGTACTGCACCAGACAGATAGTAGGCACTTCACTGGTGGGGGATACCAAACAAGGCTGTTGTGAGAATGAAATGAGTTAAGATCTATATTAAAAAGTGCTTGGAAGTTATGACAAGTTTATTCATTGCCTCTTTCTGTGTTTGGGGTGCCAGTGATGCCATTATCCTCAGAGTGCCCAAGTCAGATACCTGGACCATTCCCGACTTGTTTCTCTCTCGCTTTACCCTATCTTTCCTATTTCCCACCCCAAACCACTTCAAGTCCTGTTGACTTTGCCTCCCTACTGTCTAGCCTTGCTCCCCCTCATAGTCTTTGAACCTTACAATGTGCCCCCCAAGCTCCTTGTTCCTCTTGTTCATAGCTGTTTTCACAATTTGTGATTTTCTATTTATTTCTGGCACTATATGTTTCTTCCCCACTAGTAGACCGGATGTTTTCAGAGTCGAGGACTCTGTTTTGCTCACCATTGTTCATCCCCGGTGCCTAGCACAGTGCCTGTTATATGGTAGGTACTAAATAAAGATTCTTAGGTGAATAGATAGATGTATGAATGGATAAGTGAATGAATGGGTGAGCACTGGACTTAGACCTCAATGCCTGTCCACCCTGTAACCAGAGCGATCTTTTTAAAAACAAACCTGATTGTGTCACTCTCCTGTCAACACCCTTCTGTGACTTCCCATGTGATTAGGATGAATTCCAAATTGCTTAGCCAATCTCACCGAGCACTGCCTGCTGAGGACCAGCTTGTTTTAGCCTCTCTGCTGAGCTTCTACAGTGTACTTGTTACACCAAGCCACTGAAACCACCCCCAAACCACCCTGCTGCCTTTGCACGTGGAGCTCCCGCACCTGGGTCTCTGCATTCCCCTTTCTACACCAGCCCCACTTCACCTGACCAACTCCTAATGGTACTTCAAGATTCTCTCCAAGGTCCCTACTGCAGGAAGCCTTCCCTGCCCACACAGGCAGGTTTGGGGAGCATCCTCTGAGCATGCACAGGACCTCCTGGTTGCCTTAGCAGAGCACTTTGTCTGCTGCGTGCCTATAGCGCCCATTAGTACATGAACTTATCGAGGACAGGGACCATGTATTCATATTAGTCTTTAATGTCTTCCACTGAGCTTGTCTCGGAAGAGGAAGTTAGTATGTTTTTAGTCGTGGGCGAGGGAGTGAGTGAATGAAACCACAACTCCCCACTAACACTGTAGACAGGAATTTGTTCTGTATGGGAGCATCTCATGTAGAGTAGCACTTCAGAATAGACTGCAAATCAGCGTGGTGGAGAGCAGAGAAACAGGCCCTCCAGGACTGCAAATACAGAGCACCCAGGCCTGGGGGATGCAGTGAGGTGGGGCACTGGGGGTTAACCAGTCTGTGCTGGGTGATGAGAGCAGGACCTCCGGTAAGTCTGAAACTTACCTTCTCCTGGGAGAGACAGACACAGGCGATGGACAAATGAGCAAAACAGATCAATGTAAAATAATTATAGATTACTGTGAGAGTTTTGAAGGAGACAAACCTGGGAATTTGAATAGTATGGGCACAAAAAGCCCATCTGAATAGTGTTATTTAAAAGGAAAAGATGAGAAGGAGCCCCATGTGAAAAGCTGGAGGAGGAGCAACACAGGCAGCAGACACAGCATGTGCAAAGGTCCGACTGCTGACTTGTGTGAGGATCCATAAAGTAAACATGACAGTGTTGTTAGGACCTAGTGTGATTGTATCAGACACACACACACACACACACACACCCCCACACACACTTGAGTTCAAATATGGTCTCAAGACTTCTCATCTCAGTTTTCTTAACAATAGATGGCAAACATTAAACCTAGATAAAATAATCTTCCCCTGGGAACTGCCTTGTCCATTCAAGCTGCTGTAACAAACTACCATAGAATGGGTGGCTTCTAAACAACAGACATTTATTTCTCATAGTATTGGAAACTGGGAAGTCCAAGGTCAAGGTACTGGCAGACTGGATGTCTGGTGAGGGCCCACTTTCTGGTTCACATAGAACTGCCTTCTCACTGCATCCTCACGTGGCAGAAGGGGTGAGGGATTTCTCTGGGATCTCTTTTATTTTTACTTTTTAAATTTATTTTTATTTTTATTTTTTAGATAGAGTCTTACACTGTCACCCAGGCTGGAGTGCAGTGGCACAGTCTCGGCTCACTGCAACCTCCATCTCCCAGGTTCAAGTGTTTCTTCTACCTCAGCCTCCCAAGTAGCTGCGATTACAGGTACGTGCCACTACGCCCAGCTAATTTTTTTGTATTTATAGTACAGACAGGGTTTCACTATGTTGGCCAGGCTAGCCTCGAACTCCTGAGCCCAAGCAATCCACCCACCTCGGCCTCCCAAAGTTCTGGGATTACAGGTGTGAGCCACCGCACCTAGCATGGGGTCTCTTTTTTAAAGGTACCATTCATGAGAACTCTCTCCACAATCTAATCACCTTCCTAAGGCTCTGCCTCCTAATACTCTCACACTGGGGATTAGGTTCTGACATACGTATCTGGGGGAGAGGGGACAAAATATTCCATCTATAACAGGAACTGAAATCTAGGCCTGGAGCAGGCTTTTGGTTGAGGTTTGTGGGTAGAGAGTGGAGGCAGTGCTCAGGGAGTGAGCCACGGTCAATGCCAAGGCTCCATCCCGGCAGCTTTACTGATTTGCTAAAGCTGCCTTTTGTACCCCCTATTCCACACGCAAATGCATTTTGTATGTCATGAATGTATGTGCAAACACAAATACACACGCACATAATCCACATATGCATACTCAGGGGAAATGGGGCATATTGGATCAAACACAACACGTATTTCCACATTCGAAGAGTTTCCTTTACGCTTTGAGGTTTTTTTTAGAAGACCCATTCAGTAATAACATCAGGAGTGGAAACTTTTGTTTTACAGGCATCTTTAAGACAAATTCACACAGAGGAGTACCAATAGGCTTTAGCTTTGGGGAATGCCCTCCTGGCTTTTGGAAACAAGAGTCCTGGTTATTTTGATTAGGAGGCTCAGATTACATTGCTTCCACCCTGATCCCTGGGAACTGAAAGCCAGCTGCTGTCTTGTCACTAGATAGCATGTCCCCATCAATGACTGCTCTAACGACATAAAAGGGCGGAGAGTGACTGCCTCTCCTGTCTTTTGATTATCTTGCTCGTAAAAAGAGGCTAAGGGACATGCTTTGCTAAATAATTGGAAAAATGTGTGATGTTCCCCCAACCACTTCATAAAATGTTTGCATCTGTTAGCTAGTGTCTAGCATTCCAAAACTCCCAGGTATCCTTAATTATAGGATCCAGAGAATTCCAGATGGGAACACCCCACTCCACTGTTTTCTCAACTTTCATCTACATAGTAAAGAATGTGCTTTTCCTTATCCAAACCACCAACAGGATAATCTTCTGCATTTTGCTGATTGGTCCGCAAATGTAATCTTCAGTGGCAAAAACCTTGAAGGGCTGCCTTGAGATTTGAGCATTCAATCAGTCTTAGGAATTTCTTTTGGCAAAAATACTTAGGCTTGGTCAGAATTCGTGGGGCTGCAGTTGGCTCCGTGTCTCTGAGGCTGGGTATGCCCAGCGGTGTGGTTAAATATCATCAGTGCTGAAGTCTGCCACGGGGTCTGTTGGAGGTAATCATGCTGATGTGATTTTGAAGAAAGGTTAAAGGAAATGGTGCTATTTCGCCGGTAGAACACAAGACTGAAGAGCAACTAGATTCCTGTCTCCAAGTTCAACAGCGTCTGTAACGTTTAGCACAGCATGGAACTTACCTCAAGATTCTGTAATTGTCTTTTTGCCACTGCACGGGGGCTTGTGCAAAGTACAGCAACATTCTCTCACCTCCACATCCTTAACAGGCCTGCAAGTGGCTGCTCAGAGGGTGTGTGCCAACTTCAGAATTTGTGAATGGAGAGGAAAAATGATACTCTCCTTTCATTAGGAACTAAACAAGAGGGCACATGCTTAAGCCAAAAAGTGGTTTCTTTTTTTTTTTTTTGAGACAGAGTTTTGTTCTGTCACCCAGGCTGGAGTTCAATGGCTTGATCCTGGCTCACTGCAACCTCCGCCTCCCGGGTTCAAGCAATTCTCCTACCTCAGCCTCCTGAGTAGCTGGGATTACAGGCATGCGCCACCATGCCCAGTTAATTTTGTATTTTTAGTCGAGATGGGGTTTCTCCATGTTGGTCAGGCTGGCCCAAAAAGTGGTTTCTGGTGTACATCACTTAAGTACAAAGTGACTTCTGCTCTACATTTTTTATCTTCACTTGGTGAAATGATGACCAAGTGAAGATAGAAAATGTAAGTGAGATTTCTGGAAAAGTTGAAAAAACTCTATTCTTGAAAATATTTTAGAATTCTTATTCATGCTGAAGGCCTAAGTTTATTTACTTTCGTCTAGATAGGAGGCTGGGTATGTCAAGTTCTCTCAAAGCTTTAGCCGCCAATGAGTATAACTGTAAATAAACTCCATGGTTGGATGAATCTATATTTGTGAAATTTTTGCCTGCAGCTCCATTAAAGACTGAGTATAAGACAGGCTCTCAGTCCATCAGTGGGGACTCTGGGCACTCACTGACAGGCAGCAGGCGCTCGGCATCTGAGCCCACACTCTCCCACACAGGGCCAATGGCAGGTGTGACTGGTCCATCACAATACTCCCAATGAGCCCAGGTGGAGCCTCAAAACCCTTCTTGAGCACTTCCAAATAATCAGTGTTGCAACATAGGAAGAAACCTATTAGCTATTAGGTTGGTGCAAAGTAATTGCAGTTTTTTGTCATTACTTTCAATACTTTACATCTAACCTCATTCTCTATGCTTTTGGAAGAAGGATTTGTTTAGCCCCAGGGATTGGAAATTGTGCAAGGGAGTAGGTGAATTTATAGAAGGAGGAAAGGGCTCATAGTAATTAACTTTACTAAAACGTTGAAGGGATGGAGAAAGATTTTTGAGTCTCTATGCTTTGGGAATCAGTGAGTGAACAAGTTTGTCTTAGGTGTCTGCTACAGCAGGCACTGCACAAGGCATAGGGCAGCAGGGTCCTGACAAGCAGAGGTCTGGCCTCAAGCTGCTTCCATTCTGTAGTGTGAGACAGACAATAAGCCTATAAACAAGTAAGTGCATGTTATAATTTCAGATTCTTAGAAGTAACATGAATACAGTAAAGGTGGGTTAGAAGGTGGGAACAGAAATGGAATTGCTGTTTTAGCCTGAATGTGAAGAAGGCCCACTGAGGAGGAGGTGACAAATGAATTGAAATCTGAATGGTCGAGGGTAGGTGGAGAGGAGTGGAGACAGTGGCGTCAGCCATGCAAGGCCAGAAGAGAAGACAATAGACAGAAGAGTGTAGCCAAAATCCTGGGAACAAACCGGGAATATCCGAAGAGACAGCAAAAGGCTGAGGCAGCTGATGTGGAGCCACTGTTAAGTGGGAGGTGGCGTCAAAGAGACGGGGAAGGGGGAGCTCAAACAGGGCCCATAGACCCACATGGGCATCTAGTTCTGGGGGCTGTGATAGTGTTCACAGCACAGGAGTGATGCGCTATAATTTGCACTTCAGAAAAATCACTCTGGTTGCTGTGTGGAAGATAGCCTTAGGGACTGTGGAGGGATCAGACTGAAGAAAGAGAAAGAAGCTGTGGCTGTAGGCAGAGCAGGAAAAGATGGCAGCTCTTATGGGCTGAATTGTGTCCCCTTAAAATTCGTATGTTGAGGTCTTTACCCCTAGTACCTCAGGATGTGACTGTATTTAGAAATAGGGTCTTTAAAGAGATAATTATGTTAAAATGAGGTTCCTGGGGAATGCCCTAATCTAATATGACTGGTGTCCTCATAAGAGGAAATCCGGACACAGATATGCACAGGGAGAAGACCATGTGAGGACACAGGGAGAAGGCGGCCATGTATGAGCCAAGGAGAGGGGCCTCAGGAGAAACCAACCTTGACAACACTTTGATCTTGGACTTCCAGTTCCTCCAGAGCTGTGAGGAAATAAACTTCTGTTATTTAAACCACCCAATCTGTGGTGCTTTGTTATGGCAGCCCGAGCAGACTAATACAGTGGTGTAGGCTTGGGCTTGTGTCCTAAAGCCAATGAGACGTGACATAGTCAAATCCAGGATATGTTGTGGAGGAGAGTCAGCAGTTCTTTCAAATGGATTGGATGTGGGATGTTAGAGAAAGAGGGTAATAAAGGCTACTCCTAGGTTTAAGGCCCGAACATTTGGTGGGTGGCATTGCCATTACAGCGATGGCAGAGAAGTTTCAAGTTCTGTTTTGGCCAGGTTAGGTTGAGACACTTCTTAGTTTTTGGAGACCTCAAAGAAATCTCATGTGCACCATACCTATATACTTTCAAGGGTTACAAGTTTCCTCTCCTCTATCATGAAGCATTCATTCTCCAGCTGAAATGTTGAAGAAACATCAAAAACAGAAGGCTCTCAGTTTCAGGCACAGTCCATTTGTTACTGTTAGGGTGACTGTTAGCAAGTTATTCCTTTGGTTTAGTAGAAATTAGCTTCTTTGTGAATTCCATTCATTAGACTTTATCTGACCACTGGACAAAACAGAGCAAATCTGCTCTATCGCTTAATGGCTTCTAGCAATGACAGACTTGAAAATTATGACCAACTTTCCTACTGAAAATAGATAGTAAAACTGAGCAAAATGTTTTTAAAAGGTACTGAGATAAAAGAATTTCCAGCTGAAGATCCAGGAGAAAACCAAAATTTAGAGAGTCGATTTTGGTAGGGGTTGCTTTTCCCTAGGAGCAGATGTTGATTGGCAGTGAGAAGTAGGGAGGCTGATCAGTACTTCAACCTCATGGGGCTGAGGAGACGAGGGTGAAATTCCAGAGCCAGCCAATAAGTAGTGAGTGACAAGGAGCTAGTAAACTCCCCACATTTTATGCTGGCTCCTTAAAGGACTCTGCCCTAGAAATGAAGATGTTTTGGAAATAAACCAGCCATAACATGCACAGCTTCCAGTCATCTAAATCAGCAGTCCCCAACTTTCTTTGCACAGTGGACCAGTTTCATCGAAGTCAATTTTTCCACAGACCAGGGTAGGAAAATGGTTTGGGGATGATACAAGCACATTGCATTTATTGTGCACTTTATTTCTATTATTATTACATTGTAATATATGATGAAATAATTATACAACTCATCATAATGTAGAATCAGTGGGAGCCCTGAGCTTGTTTTCCTGCAACTAGGTGGTCTCATTTGGGGGTGATGGAAGACAGTGACAGATATCAGGCATTAGATTCTCATAAGGAGGAGGCAGCCTAGATCCCTTACATGTGCAGTTCACAAAAGGAGTCACACTCCTATGAGAATCTAATGTCGCTGCTGATCTGACAGGAGATGGAGTACAGGTGGTAACGTGAGCAACGGGGAGGGGCTGTAAATACAAATGAAACTTCGCTCACTTGCCCGCCACTCACCTCCTGCTGTGGGGCCTGGTTTCCTTTTTTATGAGATGAGTCTCACTCTTGTTGCCCAGGCTGGAGTGCAGTGGCGCGATCTTGGCTAACTGCAACCTCCACCTTCCTGGGTTCAAGCGATTCTCCTGCCTCCGCTTCCCAAGTAGCTGGGATTACAGGCACCCACCAGTATGCCTGGCTAATTTTTTTTGTATTTTTTAGTAGAGACAGAGTTTCACCATGTTGGCCAGGCTGGTCTCAAACTCCTGACCTTGTGATCTGCCCACCCCAGCCTCCCAAAGTGCTGGGATTACAGGCATGAGCCACCGTGCCCGGTGGCCTGGTTTCTAATAGGCCACAGACCAGTACTGGTCTGTGGCCCAGGGTTGGGGGCCCCTGATCTAACTAGCCCTTACAATCTCAAGCTGTAAAACTGAATTAAAGTGTTCCCTAATTGTTAGTGCCCTTGGAGTCTGGCAGAACTAACAAAACCCTTTCTGGAGGAAAAGAACATCATCTTTGGTCTCAACATCTTTTCACAAACAATTTTTTAGTACACTGTAGAGTACACAATAAAAAGAAAACCAGGTATACAGAGATATAAGGCAAAATGATTGATAACCAGTAGAAACAACAAATGATAGAATCAGATCCATAGAGTGTCCAGATATTGGAGTTATCAGGTAAAGACTTTTAAATAATTATGCTTTTTATGTTCAAAAAGATAAAAGGCATAATTGAGAATTTCATTAGAGAAATAAAAATATTCCTTTGGAATACTGTGAAAACTGCTTTTCATATGCCGGAAGTGACCCCCTCTCCCTACCCCATCCCCCACCAGGTTCTGGCTGATCACAGTCATTGCTCCAGGTGCAGCATAGGTGGCCCATCAGCTCTCTGAGCAGCTTCTTCAACTACTCAATCTGGCTTACAGCCTGCTCTCTGGAATCACAGAGCACTTAAAGATGGTATTGTGATCATCCTCCTCTTGTTTGTTTTCTCAGATGAACTGCATGCAATTTGAAGGCGGGGACCAGCTCCCATGCATTGTATCTTATGCACTAGTGCATAATATAATGCTTGGCGTATGTAACAATTAGGAAACTGGTTTTCAACTTAATGCTGAAAATATTAAAAGCTGAAAGGCTGCTGAAATTCAGTGAGGAGGAGAAAAAGTGATGAGTGCAAAGAGAGATCATTTGCAATTCCAGGAAGAGAACAGAAATATCTGAGGTTCATTTTCATCAACTGCAGGTTATGGTAAGTCTGCATCAATGCAGGATCTACCTGATTTAAAAGGCCTAGGAAATAATCATGGATGTGCCTGATGAGTTAGTCACAAGGATGCTAACCTCATTATGATTTTGAATATAAGTATTTACTTAATGTAATACTATTTGACTAATTGCATAATCATTATGTGTGGATATATAACATAATGATAACTGATTTGATTGATTAATACATAAAATATTTTAAATATTTTCATTAATTAACATTGAAAATGATTTAAACATCTTACACTAGCGGATAGGTTAAATAAATCAAACTTTGTTAATACAGTAGAATAGTATGTACATGCAGTCATTAAAAATGATTATATAAGTGTGTATTTATTGATGTCTGAATATTTTCAGAATGAATAATAAAGAATAAAAAGCAATATATTGAAATTTGTAAAATAGTACATATAAGTAAAATATAAAGTAGTACATTAAAAGGGAAAGATACATAGCTTTATGATAGGATTATAGGTGATTGAATTCTTTTCCTTAACATCTGTATTTTCTGAATTTGTTCAATAGATGCAAGAGTTTTGCAAAAAGAAAGAATTACAACTTTAAAAAGTTTCAGGGTCAGTGCCTACTGTATCTTGCTGTCTACTTTACTGGGTTATTGCGAGACTCAAATAAGATATATGTGCATGAAAGCACTTTGCAAACAAATTTTAAAAATGTTTTTTGAAGCATTGTTATTAACGTTATAAATATGACAAATAATACCTTCGGTGATTTGGTCTCAGGGAAAACAAATCCTGTAATATAAAGGTGAATGTGTGGCAAGAGTTTGTTGGATTCCTAATGCAGAGCTAAGAAGAAAAATGTAGCCACCGAATAATTGCCAGTTTTTGCTCCCTGAGCCTGCCATCTTGTACCAGTGGCTTGGGCAGCAGCCACACACATGCTCCCAGCCAATCTGCAGAGAGAACCTTTTGTGATTCTGTAGACGCCGCTCTTCTGTCACGCTGACTTCATCTTCAAAGGCCAATCCCTTGGATTTGCTCAAAGATGCATCACTTTAAAAACCTGAGCCCGCTTTAGACAGCAGCCTCTCTTCCCTGGATAGGCTGATCCATGGCTCATTTACGCCACTGGAAATTTACGCATCTCTTCTCACCAGCTCACTTCAGTCCTTGCTAATTCCCTAATCATATTGAATTATTTGGAGTTTACTGTGTCATCCCTGGTCACCTACAGATTCCCTCACTTCATTACTCCTTGGCAAAACTGTCTTAGGAGGGCTCCCATGACAGATTTATATTCTGAGCAACAGACAGGAATGTGTTTCTCTGCTTTTCCTTTGCCTATACCACATAAACATGTCCAGGGATGCTCCTGGATAGGAGCCGCGGATCAGACCTTGGTCACAGACGGGCTCTCATAGAGGAATCTTCTGAAAGAGGAGGTTGAGGCCATTTACCTCAGTGAGTCTTCCATGGAAATGTGAATGCCCACCCAGGGCCTCATTCTAGAGAGGTGTGTTTAAACTTCAATGTGCCTTTGATTACCAAAATATCTCATTGTCTTGTATAAACATCTATTAGTTAAATACATCTATTGGAGTCACTGATATCTAAAAGAAGCTATTTCAAATTTTAAATTTCAAACAGTCCCTTTAGATATGTGCCCACATCCTTTACCTAGATTTATCACATGGAGAATGGTTATCATTGATTACTAGTTTAGGAGAAATACATGTATGTTGAAAGTTTCCTAGCACATCCTTATAAAATTATGAAGCCTACCAAGGTTGTATGTGGTTACTATTTTGTTGTTGCTGTTCCATAGAAAACTCCCTCTTCTTAATTATAAAGAGTATTATTGATGTTGATGTTCTTGCTGCTGTTGTTTCACTGCACCAAAGCTTGGAATAAGACAAGGTCTTCACCTTGAGGAGTTATAGTCTACTAAGAAATATGGCTATACAAATAAATATGTTATATCATTCCATGACACACATGCCATAGAATTCTAAAGCATTATGGAACCACAGAGAAAGCAGTAACTGAAGTTACAAACAGTGACTAAAATACCAGCAAGAGTTTTACCTGGATAGAAAATACCTGTAACAAATCTTAAAGTGTAAGCAGAGTTAGCCCAAATAATGAGAGGGAGAAGGCAGCCCCAGAAGGAGGAATCATCACAAGAAAATGCATGAAGGAGTCAAGGGGCAGAATATTTTTTGAGAAATGTTGAGACATTCCGCTCATTAAGGACAACAGACAGTCAATAGCAGTTTTTGTGAAATAGAGGGATGGGACCAAATTCCTTTTCTAGGTCAATAGCTCTGGCATTTGTGTGAAGGTTGCACTGTAGTTAACATGGAGACTGGTGGAAGGAAGAACATTTAGGAAGTGGTTGCAGGAGAGTGAAAATAAGGACCTAAACTAAAGCCAAACCGTGGGAGTGAAGAAGAGGGCTAGATTCAAGCCAAGTTTAGGAGACAGACTAGGCAGGACTTGGGGCTAATTAGAAGCAGAGGAAAGGGGAAAAGGGGCCTAAGATGGCTTAAATAATGATTAGATCGAACAGGAGGGGCACATTCATTGGTCACTCATTCTGTCCCAGTCACTATAACTGGACTTAAGAATTCAGGAGAAAGAGACAGCTTGGGGTTTATGTAATGTGTAAAATTACAGTTATGCTAACTTGGAAATGCCTAATACAGGTAGTCGTTTGCATGGTAGCACAGTGCTATACAGATGACTGGAAAGCTGAAATCATGCAAAACAATCTAAGTAATCAATGGGGAAAAATTACATTTGTTTCACGACCTTTAAACATTTTTATCAAAACATTAAAAACTCTTTACTGTCAGCTATAACTGTATAGAAAAATGAAAAGAAGTTATATAAGTAACATTTACTTAATACACTGTAATTTGTATATTTGAAGCATTAATTAAAGTGCTTTTATTTCATTGTAAAAATAAAATCCTATTGAGAGCGTTTGCCTTCTTCTAGTGAAATAATTTGATACAGGGGATCATCTTTTCTGAGCCTTGGTGAATTTTCATATTTCTTTAAGTTTGGATCAATGTCCAACACTTTATCCTTTGTGCCTTCCATGTTGTGAAATATCTCAGAGCATTCCTTAAATGTGAAGTTCTTTGCTTATGTCACTTCCTCTGGGACATCTTTATCCTTTTTGTAACAACCACTTTACTCATGTATGATGTAAGTCTTCACTAAGTTCCTCTAGCTACACTTTTAGAGTCTCTTGCAAAGCTTCAGTATCCACATCCCAATGATCAACTATTTTTTTTCTTTAATCCCATTTACATTTAACTAAAATTTCATTTCCAGTATTATCACATTTTGGTTTTTTTGCTGCACTTTCATCTTTCTTGGCCAATTTCCTCTTTTGATTATTTATTTTTATCAAGTATCATGTAAGTTTATCATTGGAAAACAAGGAGGCAACACAACTACATGCTTTGCTGTCTGTGCAGTGACAAAACCTCTTAGACTTTGAAAGAAATGGTATGCATTTCTAATCATGGACATATCTGCTTTTTATGTAATAATTTGTGGAATGATGAAGTAACAATGACGTTTGTATTTTATGCAATCAGTCACAGCCAATATGTCATAGAAACTAAAATTTGAATTATGTTATTGAATCATGTTATCATGTTATAGGGATTGGTATTATTTAACTAAATTGTGGTAACCAAAACCTATGTATGTTGGAGCCATGCAAAGAGAATTGCCAAGAGTTACCCAGGTAACACAGGAGTGGTCAGGCCTTTGGGAGCAATGAAAAGTTTTAAGAAGTATGAATTCATCATCAGCATCAACTACTGACCAAGGAGGTCAAGCGAATGAGTCCGGAAATATTTTCTTGTTTTGGCCATTGGTCATTGGTCATATAGAAAATCTTAGTGGTCAAGTTATGAGGCAACAATCTAATTGAAATAGGTTAAATAGAAAGTCACTGAGAAATTTAATAATATTTTATAATAAAAATAATCAACTCTTTTAAAGAAATTTTTCAATAAATAAAGGAGGGAGTTAAGATATCAGGATTAAAGGAAGATATTTAATTTTGGAGGTTAAGAACTTTTATTTTCTTAAAGTGCAGATATGATTCTAAGAGATTTAGTCAACAACTTCCTGAAATTCAGATATACCTTATCTATAATAGTTCTCATTTATATAAATTCCTATGAGTTTGGTAATTTTAATTAACAAAAAGAAATGAGACCTGGCCTGGCATTTTTTCTCACCCTCACCATGGATCCCCTTCCTCAGAACGCTTAGGTTCTTATTTTGCCAACAGTAAAGTCAGCATTGACCAAGAAGGAGGTCACTGTTTTAATTAACTTGGTACTTGAACATAACAATAGCATTCTGCCTGTTTTGAGATAATTCTAGATGAGTCATTAAGGCACTTTTCTAGAATCTGGTAACCTGGAATATCAGAGACCAATTAAAATGAATGCAAAGCTCTCAATGATGACAAAATAGACACTATCAAACCAGAAATAATATGAAATGAAAAATTTATTTACCCTGGACCACTGTTCGATTCCCATTCTCATCACCTCAAATGAGTGATGAATTTAAAAGGAATACTCGAAGTCTTTAAAATTTATATATCAACTCTACCACTTAGTAACTGCAAAATTCTAGATAAATTATTGAATATTCCTCATCCATAAAGTTGTATACCAGTATCTACCTTGCAGAGTTGAGATGAAAATTAGGTGAATTACATAAGAAAAAGTCTTGATTATTACATTGTATTATCTTGGAAGTTAAACAAAAAATGTCACTTCCCTTCCCATCGATAAGAATGACAAAATAGAGATTTGAGCCCCGCTCTCAATGCACGCATTAGGATGACAGACCCACATGGGAATGTGACTGGAAGATCAATGATTTAATGCCATTAAAGTTGAAACACATTACACACGCCCAGATTGTTTCCATAAAATATCATCACAATAGATTCTACAACAAAACTGGTACAATCGTCTTATTTTTGTTTGTTTTTCCTCACCTTTAGAGAGTATTCCATCAAGTTCACTTCTGCACACCAGGATTCCAAGGATTTCTTCATCCAGCTGCTCTCCAATGACATCAGGGCAGCACCGTGCACAGTCATGCCCCTAATCTGTTCAGAGGCGCTCCATAGTTGCAACCTTACTCTGTCCTCACCATAACTACATGACACATTTGCTCACTTATCATCTCCCCACCATCCACTGCATCAAAAATATGCTCATGCAAGTAGGGACTTTGCAGTGTTCTCTGCTGTACCACAAGGTATGTGGGTGGAATCAATAATGGAATGAGAAACTCTGTAAAGAACACAGAACTCCTGTAATGTCTTCCCCATTTGAGAAGCCAAAGCAGAGAGGATTCATGAATTGCCTAAAGCCTAGACTTGACTCACCTGGCTCCTATTCTAGTGCTTTTCAAAGCTTTAGACTTTCTTCTACCTGAATAGGGTATTGGGTGGGGCACAATGTGTCAGCACCTCCATGCAAGGCCACCAGCTGGAACAAACATAGCCTGCTCTGCGAGTGCTGCCTTTAGGCGGGAGACCACATCAGGGTTGCTTTGGAGGCTTGTGCCACCCCTAGTGATCACCTTTAGCAAGAATGTGCTGGAAGCAAGGGGCGGTTTCTCCTGCCACGGAGAAGAAAGCCAAAGGCTCAGGATGAAGCGTGGAGAGACTAAATTTCCAAAGGCATAATGGGTGTCTTCTTCTCCACACCCCCTCCGCACCACTACGAAGTATTGCAACTGGCTCTGTCAGCTTGGTATTTGAAAAAAATGGGTCAGGCAATGGGGCTGAATCAATCATAGCAATTTGAAATGTCACTTGGTTCTCTTATCGTGTTTGAATTTCTTCCATGTTACAATAGATCTTCTCTCCACGCCCAGACTCAATTGAATCCCTCTTTTTGTATTGTTGAAGAAGCTTGGAATAAGGTTTCAGGTGCACTAATATTTGGACAATTCCCAGAAGCCTTCTCTCTGCTCCCCTCAACTCCCCAGCAGTCTCTGCCTCTCTTGCCCATCACCAGAAAAGGCTTTGGAGTTGTTACCAGTTTGCAAAACATCTGCTTTTACTATTTGGCATAGTGTGGGGTTGGGGTGACAAGGGATTTGATTGGCCTCCCAGGACTTATTATATTTGATACATTGTGTGTCAGACTGGGGACCCCTCCCCTCGGTTGTTCCTATGCTCTGTGCAACCCTGTGATTGGTTTGTTGTCAGCTTTCTTTTTCCAGGGACCAATTCTAGGGCTAACTGTCCTTTTTCTGCCAGAGCCTCCTGGTCTCACACTCTTTGCCTCTTAATAAATATGAGAAGCTGCCAGCTTCTTTGTTCTTGGTCCTCTTCTGGGCTTGAGTGGAAGAAGTTGTCCATAAAAGAAACTTCTGATTTACAGACAATCTCCCCACACGCAATCGGGGCCAACATTCCTCAGCACCGTGGCCACATGTGTGCTTGGCTGGCCAGATGTCCATCCAGACAGCAGGGGTGGTGGCTCTGGGATGCAGCAAAACCAGCCACTCAGTGGCCTGGAATGCCCTTCTGCTTCCCCGCCACCCATCTGTGTCTAAGACGTCCAAATGTTCCTACCCAGCCCAATACTCAACTCATCCAGGAGGCCATGCTAGCCCTCACAATTTCCTCCATCAAATCTAATCACCATGCACATCACTCATCTGGCTCCTGCCTAACTGCCTCCCACATCTCTGGCTAATCTTTTCCATGGTACACAGAAAGGGCCAGCCAGGACCTTGGAGTTAGTCACACCTGGGTCCAAACCCCCATTGTACCTTGTATCAATTTAATAGGACTGCCATAAAAAAGTGCCAAAAACTGGGAGGCATAAACAAGAGATATTTATTTTCTCACAGTCCTGGAGGCTAGATGTCTGAGATCAAGGTGTTGGCAGGAGTGGCTTCATCCTGGCCTCTCTCTCCTTGCCTTGTAGCTGGCTCCCTTCTCCATATGCCTTCATATGGTCAACCCTCTGTATGTGTCTGGGTCCAACCTCCTCTTTTTGTAAGGACACCAGTCATACTGGATTAGGACCTATCTTACAACCTCATTTTAACATAATGATCTCTATAAAGGCCCTGTACATTCTAAGGTACTTGGGGATTCGGACTTCAACATGTGAATTTTGCAGGAGGACAAATTCAGTCCATGATATGCCTTTAGTTAGAGCAGGGGTTTATAACCTGAGGTTAACTTTACTTCATCTATAAAATAGAGTTAAAAATCATACCTAGGATTATAAATATTAAACAAAATCCTGTAGGTCAAGAATCTGACACTGAATAAAATCCTAGAAGCCTAGTTTGTTTCCCACTGTCCCGATTCCACCTTGACTCCCCGAGGCCACAGCATGGGCTGTGCCTCCTCATGTCAACAAACCAATAGATATTTGTTTCCTGATTTCAGTGAAGACAAATTGAGTAGCCTATTGATATCTGAGTGCCTCCCTCTGCTCCTAATGAAACATAAAAGATGAGGTAACACAGTGCAAGGAAGGCAGGGAGCAGGGTGACTATGGGAGCCAATGCTGGATGGAGTCAGCCTTCAGGCAAGTCGCTAAAGCTCCCTCTGCCTCCATTTCTCCTCCATGGAAGAAAGTTAAGAGTAATGCACAGCAGCAGAATTGCTGCATGGATTAAATGAGAAAACTGTCATGTGGTTGGCACAGTCCTCCATGAATATGGCTGTTACTATTGTTACTGTCAGGATGCGTTCAGCATTGTCCACAAAGATGGGACAAATGTATTATCTCACATATTTATGACTTTTTTCTAGTAAGAACATTTAAATCTACTCTCAACGATTTTCAAAATACAACACATTGTCATTCATGTTAGTCACCATGTTGTATAACAGACTTCTCGAAGTCATTCCTCATATCCAGCTGAAGTTGTTTCTTTAAATCTATCCCTACTTCACACTGGGACCTGCAAATGTTAGGCATGTTCATTCTGATACTACTGATGTAGTAGCACCACTAAATGGGCCATTGTATCATTAAATGGGCCAACCAAACAAGGGACTTGGATAATGCTTTTGCCCTACAGTCAGGGTGCTGAAGGCCAGCCTACCTTGGGTGAAATTGACAACTATCTACCCATCATTATATAAAGCCTCCTCTAAGCTGCTTCTCTTATGGCCAAGCATAGCCTAATAGCCCTACCCTCAGCCTCTCCCTTATATTGAAGTCACTAAGGCCTTTGTGAAGTTTCAGTAACTGGCCTGGAACAAAGGGGAGTCCTTCAGCTATTAACTTAGCTCTAGCTGAGAGCAGGACCTAAGCAATGGCATTAAGGATGAGTAAATTTCAGAGAGAGGAAAATTGGAGTGCACCTACAAGTTAGGGAGTCCCCAAACCCACCCTCACCTTTGACACCAGCTTCAAGTTCTGAGGTTCCCAAGATTTTGATCATTCACTAGAAGGACCCACAGAATTAATTGAAAACTGTACACTTAAAATTACAGTTGATATGCTGAAAGAATACAAATTAGAGTCAGCCAAGGGAAGAACACATGGGGCAGAGTTCAGGAGAGTTCCACATGCAGAGTTGTTCTCTCCCAGTGGAGCCATGAACAGCCAGCAACTGTTCTCACAGTACTCCTGAGAACTGTGTAACAATAAACACCAAATGCTACCAACTGGGGAAGTGTACCTGTGTCTTAGTGTCCAGAGTTTTTATTGGGGTTTGGTCATGAAGATATGGTTGATTATGTGACCATCAGGTACTGACCTTTAGTCTCCAGGCTTTCTGGGCATCAAGTTGATACTACATAGCCCAAAGTCCCCATTTTGGCCAAGACTCTCCTGTGGAAAAATAATCATATCTGTTTTAGTGTCTGCATTTGTTATAGCATTTATATCACAGATATAGGAGTCGTGTCAGTATGAACATGCCTAATATTTGGAGGCAGGCCCCAGTGTGAAGTAGGGATAGATTTAAAGAAACAACTTTAGCTAGTTAGAAGGAATGACTTCAAAAGGTCTGTTATACAATATGCTGACTATTGTTAATGACAATGTATTGTATTTTGAAAATCACTGAGCGTGCATTTTTTTTTTTTTTTGAAGCGGAGTTTTCACTCTTGTTGTGCAGGCTGGAGTGCAATGGCACAATTTCATCTCATTGCAACCTCCACCTCCCAGATTCAAGCAATTCTCCTGCCTCAGCCTCCCAAGTAGCTGGGATTACAGGCATGCACCACCACGCCCGGCTAATTTTTTGTATTTAGTAGAGATGGGGTTTTACCATGTTGGTCAGGCTGGTCTTGAACTCATGACCTCAGGTGATCCACCTGCCTCAGCCTCCCAAATTGCTGGGATTATAGGCATGAGCCACCTCACCTGGCCCAGAGTAGACAAAAACATCATACTATGTGAGATAACACATATGTTAATTAATGCAATTGAGCCATTCCACAATGTATACATATTTCAAAACATCATGTTGTTCACAACAAACATATAAAATTTTTATTTTCAATTAAAATTAAATTTTAAAAAAGAAACAACTTATCTATCTAGAAAGTCATTACATACATTTTCATATTTTTGCCCTGATATGATGACTTGTTCTACTACCATCTATATCTCATGATACACTTGTGCAGAACTATTGTTTTGTTTTGGTTTTAGAGACAGGATCTCTGTTGCCCAGGCTGGAGTGCAGTGGTGTGATCACAGCTCACTGTAGTCTTGATCTCCCGAGCTCAAGCTCAAGTGATCCTCTCTCTTCAGCCTCCTAAGTAGCTGGGACTACAGGTGCACACAACCATACCTGACTAATTTTATTTTTCAGTTTTTTAATTTTTGTAGAGACAGGATCTCACTATATTGCCCAGGCTGGTCTCTCAAACTCTTGGATTCAAGTGATCCTCCCACATTAGCCTCCCAAAATGCTGAGATTACAGTTGTGAGCCACTGTACCTGGCCAGAACTATTTAGCATAGCAATTAGATGACGATTAACGAAATCTAATGTTGCCTCAGGCCAGTCATTTTCCATCAGTATTATATCCTGAGGAGGCTTTCACTTAGTTTCCTGATATATTTGATCATCGACAGCAGTACCGTCATTAGACTTATTTACATAAGGGAACGAATCTTACCCGTGATGCCAGTGCTACACCGTATTGCAATATGGTTACAGATGTAACCTGAAAAGTAAGTCAAAAGATACAGGCATATTACTAAAATCTCACTCAGTCATTATCAATTTGGTCCAGGTCATGATCATATTATACGACCAAAATGTCTCCCAGAGCAATGCCACCGACTCAGGTTTGCAGGTTTCCATTCAACCTTGTCAGGTTCCCAAAAGCAGGAGTGGTCTTTGCAACACATGGCTTCATCCTTTCAGGCATTTGCATGAAGCTAAAAGACAATATATCTTTATCAAGGCACCATTGTAATATTGGAATTCCCTTGTTGCATAAGCCATCTATTCATTCATTTACCCTCAGCTACGATTCTTCCTTCTATCCAGTTATCATTGTTTTTCGTTTTGTTTGGTTTTGTTTTGTTTTAAAAAAAAATAGGATGGGGTCTGTCTAAGATTTGCCCGGGCTAGTCTCAAACTCCTGGGTTCAAGGGATCCTGCCCCTTCAGCCTCTCAAAGTGCCGGGATTACAGGCATGAGCCACTGCACCCAGCCTATCATTGGTTTTTATCCAAACTTTTCTACCTTTGGAAGGGCTGTTAGTTTTAGTACTGTTCTGATACGCACTGCTGATAGCAATACTGGTCTAGCAGGTGCTTCTCTCTCAATTAACTTCCGTTTAATAGGGTGAGTTTACACACATACAGAACTAGTGGGCTATCTTGACCACTATGCAATAATATATCTGCATTCATCATCAAGACCAATTTTGCCAGATGGGCTGAAGGCACAGTCTACCCCATCAGGTGCTTGGGAATTCTGACATAAAAGTTCAAAAGTATAGTTACAGTTTCCTGCTTAGGGATTATCCCTGCTCTTGCATCCAGTTGCAGCTCTGGTTCTGTGATCACTGAATCAGACAGAAGGAAGAGTTAAAGTCATGCAGGGAAAAGAAAGTTGCAGTGATGTGAAGAAGAATTGTATGGTCATATTAGCATTGTCCTCCAACCCCTCTTCCTGGACGGCACCCCAGAAATGGTCTCTGCCAATGAGAGAGCTGACACACAGTAAATACAGAATAACGAATCCTTTCTCGTTCCTCTGTTGCGGAGGTCTTAGCTGATGATAGGAAAGATGCACCATTTGCCAAGAGCGCGTTTGTGCTGATCAGATGTTGGCCTCACCATTTATCTTTCTATAGTTATCCCATAAGGCAGGCAAAGGCCTTCACTCCCATGGGAAGGAGAATGTCCAAGGGCAGGAAGTGGGGGGTTGTCATTCACCAGAGCAAAAAGCAATTTCTTAGGGAGGAAATGGGGCCTGAGTAGGGAAGAGATTCAGCCTCCTTTGATGTGGATTTTGAGTGGTCTAACTAGAGAGTTCCTAGGAGGTGAGGCTTAAGGATAGTGCAGCAGACAGAATAGCAGCCTCCCAAAGAAGTCCATGTTCTAATTCCTGAAACCTGTGTATCTGTGACCTTTTATGGCAAAAGGAACTTTGAAGATATGATTCAGTTAAGGATCTTGAGATGGGAAATCATCCTGATGAGCCCATTTAATCAAAAGAGCCCTTTTAAGGGAAAGAAGGAGGCAGGAAAGTCAGAGTCTGAGACGGAGATGTAACAAAGGAAGCAGAGCTCAGCGACAGAGGTTTGAAGATGCTGCACTGCTGTCTGTGAGGGTAGAGGAAGGGGCCACAAGCCAAGGAGTGCTGGCAGCCTCCAGTAGCCAGCAAAGGCAGGGAAATGGGTTCTCCCTTAGAGACTCCAGGAGGAACACAGCCCTGCTGATCCCTTGATTTTAGGACTTTGAACCCCCAAACTATAAGACAATAAACTTGTATTGTTTTAAACCACCACGTTCATCAGTAATGTACTACAGCAGGAACAAGAAACTCATACCAACAACATCAGCTGAGGAAGTCAGGAAGCAAGCTCCCCCGCATGACTATTTTCTTCTTTCTGTGGTCCCACAGGGTCTGTAAATAAAGAAAGCAAGACCAATTTTAGGACTGCTTAACCTGGAATCCATAGCCCACAGAAAAGATTTGAGGAATCCTCATACGCCATGAAATTGTAAAATTTTACGTGGCCGGTTTTGGTGAGAGATGGTCCAGGAATCCATGACTCCTGAAAGGTTAAGAACTACTCACCTTAACAAAGAGAAAAATCCAAGCCGAAAAAGAGCCCCACAGTCAATACAGAGAAGTGATGTCAGGAGTCAGATGAAAGAGAATATGGAATCTCTACACTCCAGGAGCAAGGTGCGTGGAAGATCTGGGTGGCTGGGTAAGCCTCAGGATGGTGACCAGGCTGAGCGTGATGGCGAAGGTGGCCTGCTCCTCTTTGGGGGTTGAGGATATGATCCTGGTTTAACAGAGATGCATAAACAAAAATAAAGAGAAATTCAGCTTCAGCCATTCTGAAAAAGGAGAATTTGCTTAATGTGCCCCACTATGCAGAATAATAGACACCCTAGCATTTGTAGGAAACATAGAGAAGTGGCTTATGGTCTTTGGTTTGCCTTTCACTCTTTTACTGTCCCAAGGCAAGTCTCTGGGCTGGATCCAGGGAGGCAGAACATTTGTACTCAGAAGTCATCCCAAGGAACCCCTGCCAGCCATGGTTTCCCTAATCCCATTAGGACCACCCTTCAGGGATGTGGGCCAGCTCAGAGTCAGTGCAGAGCAAGTTACTGCTGTTAAAAATGGAGGCTCCCCAAAAAATTCCTGGCCATGAAAAGAAGGTCTTTTTCTTTGCCCATTAACTGCTAAATTATCATTTCATGACCTAAGAGTAAACAAACCAAAACCACATGTCCCTTTGTAATTCAAATGAATAGAATATTCCAGATTAGAGAAAATCATGCCTGAAGACAGAGAGATCTAAAATCCAGTGTGAAAAACTTCTAGTAATACCTGGTGGATCCCAGGATTCAGTGGAAAGGTCACTTCACCGGGTGTCTCTGTCTAGCACATACCCAGGCAATCTTGAAAAAGACGAAGATAGGTCACCCAGGGAAGTGACCACATTAGAATCTTCTAGTGTAGAGATCACAGGACTCCCAGGAGTGCGTGTGTTGAGGGGAGAGGGGAGACAGGCAAGTGCCACTAGCATTATTCAACCTCGGCCACTTGAGCAGTTGTTAATGCATGACCCTGACTCGATGGTTGTGTTAAACACATTCACAAAATGTCACTTAGCATGTTTCTAAAATAAAGACAAGTGAAGTATGTGTGAGTGAAGGGAGTGGGGGAAAAATGACGTGAAATATGTGAGAGGGGAGTGCGTGTGTCAGCTGCAGGAGTAAAAATGTGTTTTCTCCATTAAAAAAATAGTTTTTCCATAAAGTCACAAAAATGTTAGCTTGGAAATCTTGTCTGATGGACTCACTTAATGGGTTGGTGAGGACTCCTAAGTGCAAAGAGAAGAAGGGCTCTCTTAGATCCATCAAGGGAAGGTGTTAATAGCCCAGCACTGGCTTTCTAACCCCAGGGCATTTGCACTGGCTGTTCTTGCTACCTTGACTGCTCTTCTGCAGCTATCCTCATACCCCATTCTCTTATTTCATTCAGGTCTCGGCTCACAGGTCCACTTATCAGAAAGGCCCTCCCTGACCACCCCCTCTAACACACACACAAGGGCAGTGAACAGTGTCTTGCAGGCAGTAGGCACTCAATTCATGTCTGCTGAAAGTTATTGACTGACCAGCTAAAGATGCTTCACTGTGGCGCCTTTCCAGGATACATGACAGTTGGAAACTCTAGCATCTTAACTTGACATCACCATGTGATAATATCTGCAAGACATCAAGATGGGAAGACACTGGCCTATATTCAAGGACTATATATCTAGTTGGTGATACAAGCATTGCAGACAGGAAACCAAGTTAACACAGCCTTACCCAGTACACAAGCAAGATTCTGTAGGGATGATAGAAGACAATGCAATTATGGGATAGTTGGTACAGATGGAAAATTCTGAAAGTTCAGAGAGAGAGAACAATGCGTGAGACAGGCAGGCTGGTTGAGTCCCTGTTTTAAAATAATCTGGAGGAAAAGGATCAAAGTCCCTCACTAAAGCTCTAGCTTTTATCTAACTCTCAGCCAATCAGTAACGAGAGACCCAAGAAGCTGTTAACTGCAAGCTCCTATTTCAGGCAGCTAGAGACTTCCCTGGAACGCCACATACCAGTTAGACTTCAGCTCTAATCTAAAGTTACCTCTTCCTCATTTTAATGCTAAAATTCACACCCAAGGCTGGAGATTTACAATGCTAATGCTACACGCAATGTATGAAGTAGCATGTTGAGCCACTGAGCAAGCGTTAGAAAACTTTCTCCTACACATGCCCTGATGTAATTTTTTCCTATTAAGAGACCCTATAAAACGAACCCCCCGACAGAGTACCCTCGGGGAGCAGCCCACTCCTTTTTCCTCTCTCAATGCTAGCTCCCTTGTGCATAAGCTGGTATAAACTTAAACTGACCTTTGCTGCTACGTTTGGTGATATCTCTTGATTTCTATTCTGGGAGATTGCCAGAACCCCAGGCACCAGTAACATGTGGACAAGAAGAGTCCTTCCCATGTGAGCTAAACTTTGACAGAAAAAAAAGAAAAAAACACACACCAGTCACATGGGACCTAACCCAGGGTAAGTTATGGGCCACGCAGACACCTGGTCAGGGCACCTATTTATAAAGAACTCTAAACAATCACTGGAATAAGTTGGAAGTATGGTGCCAGCTAATTTGTAATTCTTTAAACATGGCAAAATTTCCTTTGGTTTCCACTCTTCTGTGGCTAAAAAAGCCCTGTTTTTCGTTTGAACGTGTAACAGGAAAATAATTATTTATAGTCTCTCTCCACTTTCTATGACACTTAGAAAATTCTTTTTCTCATTCAGTCAGTTAATAAGTATTTATTAAGTGTCTTTTCTACACTCCAGGACATTTTTCTAGATCCTGGAATTACACCTTGAACAAGAGAGCTAGAGCTTCACCTTCCGGGGTATGTTCTCACCGCCAGTGGTTCACAAGGAGCAAAGAGTCCACCGAAGGCTTTAGTGGGTATTTCTGTAAGTATGCTTCCCAAGAATCTACCCTTGGCCTTGGGGGACTCGAGAGTTTTGCATTTGGATCTATGCATATTACACTTTAGTTAAATGTTTATATAAAAAATAGATTATAAGTAAAAAAATGTTAATGTTCCTTAATTGTCCCCAAAAAGGGTTAGGGTGCAGACATCCCAGGGTGTGCTCAAGGTGACAACAGTCTATTTAAAAAGACATTTGCTAGAGGTTGGCATTAGGGGAAGCTGGGAAGGTAATATATGAGCTGTTTGTACTATGTTTGCGACTTTGCTATAAATCTAAAATCGTTTATTTTTTTAAAACATTTGCTAAAAAATGTATATGGAAAAATGCAATTGCAGATGAATTGCCTTGCCCACTTAAAAGACATCCTCTTAAAGTACTTTATTAGCACTTATTCATTCAAATATCTAACATTTAAACAACAAATGTTCTGCTTATAAACATTCCATCTAAATAGATCCACACCATTGGAATGTGGGAATAAAATGTTAGAACTATTTGTGTTTATTTTTTTCCCAAACGTATTCATTTTTTGTGTGTGTATTTCATGATGTACATACATCTTAGTATAGTAGTTCAAATATATCATTTATATACAAATAAATGTACATATTAGAAGGATACGCTCCCAAACCTTCTGGTAGAAGTACTTAATCAAAATAATCAGGAGACCACTGAAAATGTTATTAATTGCATAGCATCCCAAATATTTGTCTGCTATCTTTCCACTTGTCCATAAGGGAAGGAATCCCAGTTTTTCATAGGACTACACACATAGTAAGTATTTGGTTGTATTTATGGAATGCCTGTACTCTGTATCCTCCTGGCTACCTTTGTGTTTTGAGAGCAAAGGAAGTGCAGTCAACCTGGGGATCAAGTACAGAAACTAACTCATCCCAGGTATTTAAAAAGCCCATCTCCTCTTTTATAATCGCTTTCTATTGCCTTTTATTTTTCTTTTTTAAAATTTTAATTGCCATGGTTTGCATGTGTTTTCTGCTTTAAGCTGCCTCGAATCCTTTTTTGGAAGAGACAGAGCATAAATCATAAATAGTTATAGGAACATTCTATGAAAAAGCACTAGCTAAACAACTGGAAAGGATAAAGGCAATTGCAAGAGGATTGCTCAACCTATTTAGCAGAAGTGGTCCTTTTAAGCACTTTATAAGCAAGCATTTACATTTTAAACAATTAATGTTCTAATTACTAACATTCTATTCACATAAAGCCAATTCCTTTTGGCAATGATTTGTAGCCTAATACATAACCATTTATGTTTGAACTGAATGCAACAGCAGGCCTTTGCAAAAACACTGACAGTATGCACTGCAGTATGAGACAGCATGTGCCTTTGCAGGACCCAAAACGCTGCCCTGCTCAGGGTTGGTGCTGGACAAATATGCAAATGATAGACTCTGAGAAGGAAAGAGCTCTTTACAGATAATTTATTCAGAACGCCACATTTTGTAAGTCAGGAAACATAGACACATAGAGATGAAGAATCCCACCTAAAATTATCCAATAAATGAATGACAAAATTTGATCTAAAACCTGGGTTTTCAGCTCCTTGTCTAGTGCTCTTGTAACATCAAACTCTCTTTCAGTCGTTGAATTCGATTTAATTTAATTTAACCCTTTTGGTAGTTCTCACTGTCTGTCAAGGTAATTAACCCAAATTACTACAGCTTTAGAGGGATTATGATGATTTCACCTTTGCTCATTATTCTGGGGCAAGGACTTCCTGTCCATGTGGAGGAAGCGCCCATTCTCTATTTTTGCCCAGTTTCTGACAGCTCCCTGACATTTGAAATGGGGAGAAGTTACAAAAATCTTACCCCCATCGTGGGAAACTCTGTGGCCAAATGTTGTAAAGAACCAAACTGAGCATCATCCTGGAAGCCAACTTCTTCACCCAATTGTCTATGAAGAAATCAACAACTACTGTTTTTCTGAGACCCATCATGCTATTGCTGTTCCTCTTTGCCCACCACCAAGACACACTCTATGATGAGAAAGCCCAGGTGACAACTGTTAATAATGCAACAGTGGGCCTTCGCCTCATCAAAAGTGGCTCCAGGAAAAATAATTACAAGCAGGGATGCTCTCCAAAACCCACAGATGGCTCCACCAGTTCTTTCCCCAGAGTTAAAGACAGACCTGACAAACACTATCAGCCTCAAGGATATCAAAAGTGGAGAGAACAGGAGAAAAGGGGGGAAGATGAAGACATCGCTAGCTGGACCAAAAGAGACTTGGAGGCAGTGAGCGGCAGGAGCGGGGACTCTTGAGGGAAACAACATCACATCTGACATCATCCAGGCAGGGCAAGCTGAGAAACAGCTGAGCTAGCAAAACAAGCTCCCAGCAGGCTCTAGAGACAGTCCCACAGCACAAAATAATCCTGCAATAATCGTTCTGCAGCACAGGCAATTCCAGCAAAGCAGAGACGGGATCCCAGTCAAATAAAATATTTCTTAAGACAAAGCAAAGCCGTATGGAGACATTTACTCTCATTCTTTGGCCTGGATGGGTCCTACCCTCATCCAAATGATCTCAGAATAATTAACAGTAGTCGGCCAAGATAGGGAGACCTGAGTTCTGAGCCTACCACTACTACTCATCTAAATGCCAGGCACTCATTCCAAGTCTTTAGACCAGTTATTGTTATTTATAAAAACAAAGAGTTGGGTCAAATCTATGGTTTTCAATTTTTAAGCATGAAATCTTTCTTTATAACTACCACATAACATTTTACATGGAAGGTCATGATTAAACAGATCACAGGAGAGCCTTGAAGTGGAAATGGAAGTGGAAAGTACAGAGCTTGGCATCATCACCATGCCGCTGAGGCCCCTCCTTAGACCCCAGTCCTTGGGGAGTTTGAAGCTACTGGACTAGAAGCTCAGAAATGTTTTCCAGCTGTCTGGCTCTGTGACACCATGTTCCTGAGAACCTGTGGATATTGGATGACAGACCACTGTGAGCTACGTGAGGTGGACTTTGAAGAATAAGCCAAGCTGGGACAACAAAATGAGAGAGGAGGAAGCATCCTAGGCAAGCAGCAAAAACATCAGGAAGCAGCAGAAGTGGCTCTCCAGCTTGAGTAGAGCGTTTGGGTAGCTACTATAGACTTGACAGTGTGGAGTGAGTGTGGAGTCAGTGCTTCCCCGGAATGTTTGCAGTGGGACCCTACTTCCACTAAACCCTATCCCAGCCTATGGGAAATGCTTTCTTACGAAGTCACAGGGAACAGCTTGGCCAACAGCAAGATAGCTCCTCCCACCTCGGGTGTGCACAGAAGCCAAAGCTGGCCCACCTTCTCATCTGAGAGAGAAATGGGGCACCCGTGAAGGTCTGGTTCTTTCACATAATTGCTGCCTTTATAGCAAGGTTACACAAATGGCTGTTCCCATTTAAAATCATACCAGCTTCCTGAAATAGGAGCTGTGGCTCCTTTTTTTGGAGAGCTTCCAGTTCGTCTAGAGAAAACAGACATATATTTCTGGCAAGAGAAAAACACAGAATGAACTAAATAATAAAGTCCCAAATATGTGATAGAGTTTGCAGGTGATGTGGATGTGTCCTTGGGAAATTGGCAGAACAATATGAATTGTGAGGAACAGGGGTACACCTACCTTCTGATTGTCTTCATGGTAACATACAAGAAAAAATATGTTAGAAAATAGATTCTTGAAAAGAAGGGTGTAAATGCACAAGGGATGCCCCAGGAGCTCGTTGCTCTTGGTGGTACAACAGGATTACCCTTAATACTGATGAGTCATCTTGCATTTTGCAAGAACCTGGTGGTAGAATGTCTTCCAAGATAGCCACCAGCAATCCTGCCACCCGAGTATGCACCATAGCACTCCTCCAATCCAGACACAGTTTATCTCTTCTCTTTTTGAATCTGTGCTGGCCCTGCAACTTGGTTTAACCAGCAAAATGTGGTGAAGACACAGCCGGTTCTGGGTCTAGCCCTTAGGAGACCTGGAAGCTTCTGGCTCATCACTTAGAAGTCAACCACTTGGGCTAAACTATTGATTCATGAGAACCCACATGAAGAGAGATAGTCCTCTCTCTACATGGAGAACTAAGCTACTTCAGGTGGCAGTCAACACCAGGTTTTCAGACATGTGGGTGAGATCATCTGAGATATTTCAGCCCCAGCAGATCACCTAGGTGAGCTCCCTATTGAATGTAATTATGTGAGTAATCCTGGCCAACACCATATGGAAGAGAAACATCACTCAGCTGAGTCCAATCTACACAGAGAGTTGTGAGAAATGATAAAGTATTGTTTTAAGTCATGAAGTGTTTGTGTGGCTTGTTACACAGTAGTAGATAACTGTAGATAACTGATACACTTGGACTCAATGGTAAGAGACTGTATTTAAGAAAGAGAGGATATGGTCCCTACACTCCAAGGCCAAGGTACTGAACTGGAAATCCATGGGCTTTTAGGGACTCTGAGAATAGACTTCAGGGAGTCCACAACTGTCTCTAAAACTGCATGCAAAATCGTAAGTTCCTGTGCATATGTTCATTTTTCTAGGGAATGAAATCACAAAATTAATCAGATCCTCTCACCTCAGGAGTTCCCAAGCTAATTGGGCCCTGCAAGGACCAAAGAAGACAACATCTCCGCACTGTGACTCCAAATATTGTTTCATCTGATTTAACATATTCACACTTTTTTCAAGTATAGAACAAGTTTTTCAAAGGAACCAAACCTTCATTCGTAAAACAGATAAAAGTGAAACTGCTCCAAGTGAAGTAAAGGCTTAGATCCCACCCAATGCTATTTTACCATCATCTCCCATGGAGGGCCCCAAGACACTTCTGAGGTTAAAAGCCACTTGTAGTGGGAGTGATTTTTCTCAGTCACTTTACCTTTTTCAGAATGCCATGTAAATGGAACCAGACATTGCATAGCCTTTTGAGTGTGACTTCTTTCACTTAGCACTATGCTGCTAAGATTCATCCATGTTGTTCCATCTATCAGTGGCTCCTTCCTTCCTATTACTGCATCATAATCCATCATTTGGACAAGAATTTCTTTATCCATTTACCTGTTAATGAACATTTGAGTTGTTTTCTCATAAGTTTTAAGTACTGAAAGAAGTTTCCAGGGAAATTTGAGAACTTCCTTGCCTGAGCTTCAAAATTTGCTTGAGTTTTCTGTGAGGGTGACAAAGGCAGAGGAAGACCCCAGTGACCTGAATTTTGCTGAGATCAGGCTAACTGCATCACTGAAATTGACAGCCTAGCTTCCTGCTGCTGATTTCCACCAGCATGTCATTTGATGGGTGTGGGAGTTCTACACAGCAAAGCAGGGGAACACGAGCCAGTCTGACCCCTCCCTCTCTGTGCCCACCCACTTTGGGGTAGGTTGGCATCATTGCACACACAAGGACACAGATGAATTCCCAGACAGTTGTGTAACAGCATCAGTGTAACAGATAGGCGGGTGTCACAAAGCCTGGGCGCCCTGAACCAAACCATACCAGCTTTATCGCATTTCAAAGCGTGTCAGGCCTCCCCTTCCCATCCGCTGTTCCATACAGGGCCCTGAAATCGATATATGCTCTGGGGATCCCAGGAGAGACCACATCCAAAACTGCCTCTGCAGGCTGTGCCTTAGTCCTGCTGCCTGAAACAGGCCTCCCAGCAGCCTGGACACTTAAGAGACAATTGCAGTTGGAGGGCATTCTTTTCCCCTCAGTGCCAGTAGTTTTACAGGCATCTTTTCCTGCTTGGAAGCCCCCAGGAAGTGGACACAACATAGCCTGTGAATTCTGCCCATGGGATTGTAAAATATGTGCAGTCACTTGTAATGGGACAAGGAAATATATCAGCCCCCAAACATCATTCTATGGGTTGGCACCAGAAAGGAGAATCTCCCAGTGGAGATGAGGCTGCACTTGGAAGCTCATCATTCTCTGGATTCCCTCCTTGCCTGTCCCTGCTGCCACCATTACAATGACCTCCTGCCATGCCAGTCTGGCCCCAGCTGAGCAAACAACATTCCTAATGCCTGGCCCACTAAGATCCCACTGAGCAGCATGGAGCTGAAAGGTGTGTACTGCAATGCACGACTTCCTGCTTAGCACTCCCAAAAGCCATCTTAGCCACAGCACCCAGGAAGATGTATAGCCATCTCTTGATACTTGAAGTCTGTATCAAGAGTCAGAAGCTGAGCTTGTTCCCTTAACCTGCTAAGACCTGCAGGCTTCAGGGTTCAAGTTCTGGTCTCAAAATGCGCCTGTTACTTAAATGAGTTCCACAAGTGAGGCTGCATTAGCTGTGGGAAACCCAACCTCTGACCCGCAGGGGCATGGCTTGACTGTAGCATTCCTTGAAGAAAACCAGCCTGTCAATTGTGCAACATGCTCAGTTATGGCATGGGTGGGGTTGGGCGGCCAGCATGGCAGAGAGGTTAAGGACAGGGTCTCTGGGATCAGACTGCCTGTCCTACCACCTCTCCATTATGAGGCCATGGGCAAGTCACTCAACTTCCTTGAGCCTTAGTTTCCACATCTGTAAAATGAGGCAATAGTAATGCCTATCTCCACGGACTGCAATGGAGTAATAAATGTATCAATAAATTACATATCTTGGTGCCTGGCACATAAGCAATTAACCTGTAAAACATATTGTTCTTGATAGGTTCTTACAGTGCCCTCCTAGGGATAAGTTTCTGGTTGAATATAATGCTTCCACAGATCAGGCTGCCTTAGCCATCCAGCACCTCTCGCTTTCAGGCTGAATCTTGAGGCTCTGAGTCTAGACTCTGAATAGAGGCTGTCAGAGCAATGGGGGATCACTAGCCCAAGGCCCCACGGAGAGCCACATGCAGCCCAGGGGGAGAGGTGGCTAGCCAAGCTGGCCAGGCCATCACATTGGATTCTGAGTCCCAGGGCCTGAGCAAAGAGGGTATCTAAGTACAAAGCCAAGAAACTAAAACAGCCACCTCAGGGGAAAGTTGCAGCAGCAGGAAGAAAGAACTCATCACCAACCCCAGAGCCTTCTCCACTGGTTAGGTGTATAGCCACCGACATCCGCCAGCCCTTCCCACATGCTCTTGCCTCTGCTGCAGTGCTCCCCGCGTGCTTACCTTGGCTTGCACCAATGCAGGTGTCTGTCTACACAGCGTTGCTCCTGAGGAGCCTGCCTTCATTTCCTCCATTATTCTTCTGTTGCCCCCAAAAATTCCACTGGCAGTGTTTTTCACACTTGAATTATTTACTTATTTGAACATAATTTGTCTGCTGCCTTTTACTCTTAGATCTTAAGCTCCAGATATTCTTGGTTTATCACTGCACCCTCAGTATCTGGCAGAGCAGTCACTTCATTTGTTAAATAACTGAGAGAATAAATGAATGAATTCCAGAGTGCTATATTAGCATTAGCTTGGACCATATAAAATTGCTGTTATTCAACTATATTTGACCTCCAAAAACAACAATTTTATGTTCTGACCTAATATTTATCATCTGGGGGATTTACCTTCATTTCTCTAGAATAGATGTATAAATGCACAGGTGAAGGGGTGGTTTGCCCCTCCACACCTGTGGGTGTTTCTCGTTAGGTGGAATGAGAGACTTGGAAAAGAAAGAGACACAAAGACAAAGTACAGAGAAAGAAAAAAGGGGGCCCAGGGAACCAGCGTTCAGCATACGGAGGATCCCACCGGCCCCTGAGTTCCCTTAGTATTTATTGATTTATTGATCATTCTTGGGTGTTTCTTGGAGAGGGGGATGTGGCAGGGTCATAGGATAATAGTGGAGAGAAGGGCAGCAGATATAAACATGAACAAAGGTCTCTGCATCGTACACAAGGTAAAGAATTAAGTGCTGTGCTTTAGATATGCGTACACATAAACATCTCAATGCCTTACAGAGCAGTATTGCTGTCCGCATGTCCCACCTCCAGCCCTAAGGAGGTTTTCCCCTATCTCAGTAGATGGAACAAACAATCGGGTTTTATACCAAGACATTCCATTGCCCACGGATGGAGACAGGAGACAGATGCCTTCCTCTTGTCTCAACTGCAAAGAGGCGTTCCTTCCTCTTATACTAATACTAATCCTCCTCAACACAGACCCTTTACGGGTGTCGGGCTGGGGGACGGTCAGGTCTTTCCCTTCCCACGAGGCCATATTTCAGACTATCACATGGGGAGAAATCTTGGACAATACCTGGCTTTCCTAGGCAGAGGTCCCTGCGGCCTTCTGCAGTGTTTGTGTCCTTGGGTACTTGAGATTAGGGAGTGGTGATGACTCTTAAGGAGCATGCTGCCTTCAAGCACCTGTTTAACAAAGCACATCTTGCACAGCCCTTAATTCATTTAACCCTGAGTTGACACAGCACATGTTTCAGAGAGCACGGGGTTGGGGGTAAGGTTATAGATTAACAGCATCTCAAGGCAGAAGAATTTTTCTTAGTACAGAACAAAATGGAGTCTCCTATGTCTACTTCTTTCTACACAGACACAGTAACAATCTGATCTCTCTTTTCCCCACACATAGGAAGCCATTACAGGCTCACGCCACTGGCTGGGATGCCATATCCCATCTCCAGAAATGTCACATGTAAAGTACATATATAGCTATCCCTGATTCACACATGATGAAACTGAGCAGAGTAGTTAAACGGCCTACCCCAGGTTAGTTTTGCTCATGATTTAGATTATATACATATCTGTTTACACATACTTGCCCTTTTAAAGCCCACATTCAGGAGCAAATAAAAAAAAAATCTTGGCAAATTGGCCTAAGGTTGGAGAGAAATGTAAGGGAGAGGACAAAACAACCGAGGGGAATATATATTGTTGAATTTAAAACAACACAGTTAATAAAATGCTTTCACTGTTTTTGAACTTAATGGCAAGTGGGGTTTTATTGATTTAATTCTTTATACTCACCATTAACTCAATAAAATTGCTTTTTAAATGGACTCAAGTGCTTTTAGCTCACAATTTTTGAATTCAATAAAAGTCATTTTAAAATTCGCTTTATTGCTTTGCACATTCTGAATTAAGCACTTCTCTGAACTTGAACAAGAGCTTTTGCAAATGGGCAGGTTCGTAGAAATATGATTTCTCATATGCTCGTTGCCATCTGCTATAATTAAAATCTGAGCATAAGTCAATGGGCACAATCACCAGTGATTAGTCAGAAAGTTGTGGCTGATAGCAAAGCCTGGTAAGAATAGAAGCTATGTGATTATTAAATTTCGACAGGTGTTCTTCTAACCTTCATTGTGACAGTAATTGCTGTAAGACGTGTAATTTTAGTCAGTGGTGTTGAAATTGTTAATTGACATCTAGAACCTCAGCAAATGTAAAGATTAGCTAGTTACTGTTAACATTAGCATTATCTTGGACTTCGTTCAGAGCACTGGGTTCCCTCACTCCCCATCCGCAGACTCCCAAGCTAGCAGTAATAGTCTATGATCGGTTCTGACAAAAGCTGCCTATGTTTGTTTTAGGAATCTTCTTTAGGCACTCTGATACAGCGATTTGCCCTGAAAAGCTTAGATTTGAGGTTACAATACAAGTTCTACAAGTGGCATTGTTACCACATAAAAACTTTATTAGCAACTTTACAATCTTAAACCTTTTATGATACTAAAAATTCCTCAATATTGACATTCCTATAAACAATGGTAAAGAAAAAAAAAATAATCGTCACTCCTGTAGTCTGCTAAGTGCAAACATATTTTCCATGTGTTCTTCATCTTGCCATTCCCATTAATGCCTATAAGAGGCAATGGCTTTACTTCCATTTTAGAAAAAAAAAATTTGGAAAGGAGAATATTTTCTATTTTCTTGGGTTCTGGTGTAAATGCCAGCACACGTTCATTTTGCGAAATCATTGATTATTAATGCATCTACCTGCTTTCCACACAGTGAGAAGTGACGTGTTGGAGTGACATTTTTCACTCCGTTTTTTACCAAGCACTCATTTTGCATGAGGCAAAATGATTTTGTAATGATGATTGTGAGGTAGAGGATTAAGCTAATGACATTTGTTTAAACTCCAGCCACAGACACTCAACCCCCTCTAAACATAGCTTCGGTTGGTCCCAGGCCTCCAGCTCCCTTTGTGCTGGGAAACTTCTGTTTCCCCAGGCAGAGGACCTGGAGGGAAATGCTGATGAGAACAGTAAGGCAGACAGCTCCTTTTCTGCCCTTTCTCTAAAAGAAAAGAAAAAAGCAAATGAAAATGTGAAAGAGTCTATTGGTGAAAGCAACAGACCGAAAGTTACAAAAAGCAGAAGAGGAGGAGCAAAAATAGACATCAGGTCCATCTGTTCTCACGGCCAGGCAGGGGGAAGGGGAGATAATCGTAAAGGCATGCGTGAAAAGTCAGTGTGTCAGGTCCGTCGCAGAGCTGGCTCTGATGGGGTAGAGGAAGCGTTTGTAGGAGAAGAAAGGCAAAGCCACGAAATAGCACACAGACACCCCCCAAAATGAGACTGAGAGTGGCTGGCCGGTAATGTGGGAAGCAACTGACAGCTCAGACCACAAACATCAGCAGCAACATCAAAACTTCTTTTATAAGGCATCCAGTTGCTCGATCTGTGAAAATAGAAAGCAGCTAACTTTTTCCCAGACCACATTCTTATTACGGCTATCTACACCCAGACCCCAGCTCTGCACGTACCAGCAGCTTTGCCCTGACAAGGAATTGACATCCAGAAATGGTCCACAGATAAAAAACTGTTTCTTATGCACTTGAAGATTAGAGTTTATGGGTTGAACTTGCGGCTACAGACTGTTGAGTGCCCTTAATATCAGATCCTTATAGCAGGCTTCATAATGCAAGAGAAAGAGCAAGTACAATCTCTCTGCCTTGCATGCTGGTCATCCCTGTGTAGACAACTCACTTTCCATCAGGTTCCCAAAAGCTCAATTGTTAAGAGCCTCAGCTAGAGACAGAATCCTGGCTCCATTACTTTCCACCAATAGGATACTGAGCAAGTTACTTAAACTTTTCTGTGCCTCCATTTCTTCATCTGTAGCAGCAGAAGCCTAGTTCATGGGTTGCTATAAGAGTTGAATGAGATCTTCGTTTAAGATGCTTACAGTATCCTCTGGCACATAGCAAGCATTCAGTAAACATGAGCTGACATCACTACACTTACAGCTGTTCCCATTGGCCAGGGCTGCTGAGAACCCAGCCTACTTCATACCTCCACTCTGATGAAAGGCCGAGAAAAAACTTTTCTAACTGTTTTTCATTCTAACGCTAGTTTTTGCCTTTTCACCCTCCTCCTTTATCTCTATCATTTTCCTGACTCATTTTCCCTTTGCTACGGTTGCCTGGCTTACTGTTAATAGCCATTCTCACCACCTCCACAACCATCACCTCCACAATCATTTACTGACATACACATTTTATATCCTTATATTGTATGTTCATCTTTTTATTCTATTTGTACATTTGAAGGCACTGTTTTATATTTTGATACCATTTCAAAACATTTTTGAAACAAAGTAGGGTATAAACATAGACTATAGAAAAGCATAAAGATGATACAAGCCATTTAAACTGGGCTATAAATCTCAGTGACTTTATTAAGAGTAAATTAGAAAATAATGCTATGTATTACTGGAAGTAAACATGCATGAAACTTCCTTTTTTCCATTTTTCGTTAATGATGTGTGCATACTCCCACGTGGTTTTTTAAATTCTAAGAGCCTGCATTTCACCTTCTGTAAAATGGGGATAACAATTCAGCAACAACATGCTTTTTGAGATTGTTTTTAAGATGATGGACATGAAGGTATATTGGTAAAAATCTAGCCTATGGTACAAATGTCGAACTATACTCATTTAGGCAAACATCCTAAAGGGTCTCATTCTGAACCACATCTGCTGGAATGGGCCATCCCGTTTTTTCACTAAGGTGCATTCCTAAGTGACCAATGGACAAAGTGGTTTCCATGGAAAGTGTGGAGCGGCAGGGACCCTCAGGGGGTCACCTGGCACACACACCTACTCCCTGCCACTGTTAAGACTGAGGCCTTAAGTGCTCTACTGCACTCCTATGTTGGCAACAGACCATGGGAAGAAATGTGTGTGACTGCTCAAATCCCTCCCTTCACAGGGGGCCAGGATCTGCCCCAGCTGGGCACTACCTCCTTGGTTTGGGGGTGCAGAGCTGGAGCAGGGAGATCCCAGCTAATATAACAGGAGATGCTGGAGCAGGAGGAATGGGTAGGCCACATCCCGGGATCCAGGTCCAAGAGATGAACAGCATCAAAGGCAAGAAGCAAAGTCAACCTCAGAGACAAAAATTGGCAACTTGGAATGGGAGAAATTGAGATCTGGTGAAATTTTTTTGCCAAGTGGATGGGAGAAAGAGGTTGGGATGAGATGGGGCTGAAGGGAAAGCCTATAGCAATTGCCCCAAACAGTAGTGAGGGTGTTAGCTCTGCCTTCCTGGATTAACAAGGGTCTGATAGATAGCTCCATCTAGTTATTGCAGGTTTCTTATTTATGTATTTAGACATGTCTTCCTCCAGGGAGTCCTCAAGGAGGTTCAGTCTTGTATGGCAAACACCACCATAGAACATTCTAGAATTGACTTTTGTCCTTTCACCTCAAAATCAGTCATATTCTACCTCTCTAATTCTAATGAATTCAGGGGAGGATCCATCTACACTAAAGGCTTGTCTAAGTCAAAGAAAACCTTTGAAGAAACACCATTTGGTAGTGAGTTCTTCAACACTGCTTGAAGTCACAGGCTAGAGGAATATTGGATGGGATGTGAAAGCAGCAATTTAGGCATTAGTTTGGAGTTGGGAAAGGGAAGGAAGGGGTTGTAATTATTGACTTTTATGATCTTTTCCTTGAGACTCTGAGATCCTGGATTCTTAGTGCAGATAAAAGCACTCAAATATTTATGCCTACAAATATATCTAGAAGAATAATTAGGCTTGTTTTGTATGGCCCACTGCTAAAAGTAAGGAAACAATTTTGGCTCTACCATGGAAGTACTTTCTGTTGGAGCTATCCAAATAGTCGACTGCTTGAGAGTAGTGTGCTTCCCTTCCTGGAGTATCCAAGACAGGGTGGGCACTTGGAGGAAATGTAGAGGATTAAGGGGGAGTGTTCATACCTAAAGACCTTAGGTCCCATGATTCTGGAAAATGACATATAAATCATCATCGCACTGATCGAAGAACTTGAAAGTAACAGGCTCAGAACCCTTGTCAACTTGATTGTATAATTAATTTGTTTAGTAAATTCTCCTTTGTGTAGACAGAGCTCAGCCTTGGTCAAAACTACTTCAACATTAATGGCATTTTTAACTCATGAGGATTTTATTGCATCACCAAATAATCTTATTGCAATTCAATATGCAGCCAGCCCTCATCCCATAAAAAAAAAAAAACATAAAAAACAGAAGGGGAGCAAGCTTCTACTTTCTGCTACCAGGATGTAGATGTAAACAACAGTCTGATTAACACCACTCAAAAGCTAGTAACAATCAGGGAAAATTTGTCTATTTAAAAAGGGGCTGAAATGAACTTAGTCATTACAGAAATGTTAATTGCATTATCTGTGGTGTGGACATCACCCCCATCCTAACAAGGACCACACCACATTCACTTTCATCCTGGAAAGCAGACGAGATTAGCTGGCTGATTATTTTTTGGCATCTTCTGCCACTAATGCTGACTGCAACAAGATCGATATTTACTCAATAGCAAACTTGTTATAATAGGAAACTAAGAAAAAATAACCAGAGCGAACATGCAGCTCAATTCAAATAGCTGTGAAATCCCCTCCTTTGGGTTATTATCTTTCTCTGCAAGCAAAGGCAGAAATATTCTGCTCCTACCTGTGTCTTGGGCGCTCTGAGGCCCCGAGAACACAATCACGCTGCAGCAGTGGCAGAGCTGTAGGCAGGTGTGAAGCCCACACAATTGTTGCGGATTAGTGACTCCTCAGTACCCGGGGACAATAGGGACACAAAGCAGCCCTGCCGTAGAGTCTGAACACCGGCCATGTGCAGGGCTTCTCCAGTTCTCCCCAGCACAGCCCTGGCTCTTGATATTATTTATCCTCCTGAGCTCTGCGTGCCAAGATAAAGGCAGCCAGAGACGGCACGTGCATTTCACAGTAGGCCAGGCTGGTGGTGAGGAGTTCCTGAGAAACAGACTGGGGAGCACAAGAAAATCCGGATGAGAAATGGCCCCCGTAGGTATCCATCCAGCCTGCCTCCTTTCTTGCCTTTGCACAGGGAGCTTGCTGGGCTAGGAGCTCCTCCTCATCCCCACATTCTTTCCTTTTTCTTGCACCCAGTGAGGACTCCACACTCCTCCAGCTGGCTCTCTCCTACCCTCCTTGGAGATTCAATGAGCCTTCCCTGACTCCAGCCCCTGCACCTCCTGCTGTGCCCCCATCTCACCTGGCCTTCTTCCAGTTACAGTTTAGACCCTGTGGGGCAGCATCAGACCCTCCCCCATATCATTACCAGCTAGACAGGAGCTCCTCAAGGAGAATGATGGTGTCTTGTCATCTCTGCACCCCCAATGTCTGGCACGTAGTAGGTGTTCATCAAATATGTGTTGAAAGGATGAATAGGGCACTTTTGAAGTAACCAGTGATTAGCATTTTAGATGTAAGTGTTCATTTGAGAGGAAGGAGCATCATTTATGCCTTCCTAGGACCCCCTTGGGGTGATTAACTTCCCAAAGAAAGAGTCTGGTGACATATCTGCCCTTGAGGTCCCTTCTGGAACACAGTGTGGTTTCTAAGAAATATCCCCACCACCACTACCCTGGAAAGCAGGCTACCAAGTTAACAACCCTAATGCACGGGTCCCCATTATGTGGTGGGCACTGCTTCCCACCAAGCTAGGCTCTGGCACAGCCTCCTGGGTGACTGCCTTCCTCTCTACATGAAGAACTGGATGACTCAGACCATTTTAGCAGTGTCTAGCCCCATGTACCCAAGTGTTCAGCAGGTTGGCAATCCTCTGAAATGCCCTTTTCTTTAATAACCAAATAAAGGACCTAAGTCCCCACTTAAAAGCATGGTTCTTGCACCTCTTCATCCTTAAGAGTCCTTCTCATTTAACACCACCTTCCTGCAGGCTTGGGTGTTAAGAGGAGACATGGTAGCTCTGTCTCTAAAGTTTCCCATCCCGTACATTTCCACAAGGAATCCTGCAGCCTGTCTCTCTCTTCTGAGCCTCTCATGCCTTCATGTTGTGGGGTCTGTTCCCAATTGCACGTCTTTTCTCCCCTTTTCTCTTGTCAGTTCCAGAATCACAAAATCTAGGCTCCTGATCTATAAGAGAAGCCTAAAATCACTGCAAATTCAGAAAACAGTCTGCTCTAGCAGGCTACCCTATGACTAGCATGCAGAATAATGTATTTCTTTATCACTGTAACTCTTGCTATTCTGGAAAAAGCTCAGGGACTAACCCTGCTGTCACCTAGCAGCCCCCCAGTGGTCATTTTCCCAAACAAAATAGAAGTCTTCCCTTTGCCAAGAATGCCCTTCTGCAGCACACTCCTCTACCTCGCCCTCACCTAGAATGCAGAAATGACTCCAAATTCTTTAAGCAGCAAATGCTAGTTTTCTGTTTGTTGATACAGCTTTTATGTGGGTCTGTATCAAGGAAGCTGGGGGAAAAAAAATCCACAACCTCCCTCTAGCAAAACTTTCATAGCACCATCTGCCACAATAGGGAGGAAAACTCCATATGAGAGCTTGAAAAGGAGACACTGAGGATTCATCTCATCCATGATCCTGCCCCCTGAACACACGCTGCCGTGCATGCCAAGCAACAGACTTCTTCCCTATTCTGAACTCTCCCCACAAGCCTACCTTGATTTAACCTCCTCACATCACCTCTTGCTAAAGAAACCTCCTCTTGTTTGAATTCCAACCGTATCCTTCCCACAGGAAGGATAACCAGTCAGCAACCTCCTTCTAGTTACTGTTTCTTAACTATAAGATTAAGGAACAGTTAGGCTTCTGGTTCAGGCTCCACCTTCAGGGAGCTAAGTCAGACACAAGAGCAAAATCACTCCTGTCCTGGGAAACACCAATTCCAATAGAAGACACATAGGGCATCAAGGCCTGCGCATGTGAAAGGAGGTCTGATTGCTGGCCAAGCGCAGTGGCTCGCACCTCTTAATCCCAGCACTTTGGGAGGCCGAGGCGGGTGGATTGCCTGAGCTCAGGAGTTCAAGACTAGCCTGGGCAACATGGCAAAACCCCGTCTCTACAAAAAACACACAAAAATTAGCTGGGCGTGGTGGTGCAAGCCTGTAGTCCCAGCTACTCAGGAGGCTGAGGCAGGATAATCGCTTGAACCTGGGAGGTGGAGGTTGCAGTGAGTTGAGATTGCACCAGTGTACTCCAGCCTAGACAGCAGAGCGAGATTTTGTCTCAAATAAAAAAATTAAAAATTAAAAAATTTAAAAGAAAACCAGAAATCTGATTGCCTTTTTCTGGCTGTGCCTTCAGTAGCATGTTCAGCTCCCACAAGTCAGGCTTGGATAGCAATATCTATAGTGATGGCTAACACTTTCGCAGCCTTACTATGTGCCAGACAGTTGTTTCCAACTAACTCCCCATTAGCATTAACTCCATTTTACTTATGGGGAAGCTGAGACACTATAAAGTGATGATTTATATGTGGGTAGGTAGTTGTAGATACCCATCCAGTTTCCCCAACCAGATATCAATCCTAGAAAGAGGAGCCTTGTCAGCGGGGAGTGCCTGCTGCATCTAGAGACTGGTAGCAAGGGACTCAATGAATCTACAGTCTGTGATGACCCATTGCTCTCAGTAAGTCTTTCTAGCCAGGTTCTCCCTCAAAGAGCAAAAGGCCTCTCTTATCCAGATCCACTCAAATATTGAAGATTTGGTACTATAAGCTCCACCAAAGATCCTTGGTATTGGAGGCAAATCCAAATGCAGAAGGAAATAAAAAATAAAAGAGCTTATCACTCCCTCAAATTGTAAGTTAACGGAAGAGGTAAGGCAAATCCCAGTTGACTAACAGCTCTGAATTTGGCCCCAGAGTACCTGAAAATGGTCAAATATATATAACAATAATTACACATTTATCAGGATACATTATAGTCATTTATTTGCCCATCGTTGCCTCAGTGGATTTTGAGTTTAAGGAGAGGCCCCAAGCCTTATACATCATTAGACCCCTGATGCCTGGAATAATCACTTAGTATTTTTTTTAATGAGCGAATGAACAAATTAATAAATAAAAGAATAAATGGGTGAATGTATGTGGATATACCTCCAAACATTCACATGTATGTCATGTATGTAAATTATATACTAAGAAAATCTCAAAATTGAATTATATAAATGCTAATGAACAGTTTGACTTTAGTCTTTTTATTTTCTAAATTTCTTTTTCCTACAGCAAGATGGCTTCTGAGAAGGGGCCTCAGGACAGCCAGGTGATTGATTGCCTGCAGGACCAATTGGAGCTCCCACTTGCTCCAGAATTGATGGTCCCAGCCCCTCTGTGGTAGTGCAGTTTTTCATTATATGAAATGGAAAAGTGATTTAATAATTCTTTCTGCCTTATATTGCTTTAAAGAATTTCAGACAGTTAAAAATTGCATGGATTTTTTCACCATCTGTGTGAGAGTGGAGGGAAAAAATGCTGGTTTTGTTTTTCCTATTTTTAATATGAGCCAGATGAAACAAAAAGATTGTTTCCCTGCAAACTATAGGTCAAGTACCTATAGAGACTCAGGGATGCTCTGTAAGTTATCATATTATCTGTCTTCCTTGACAGGATACCATTAGGTGGTGTATCATTTCAACATTTATTATCTTTCATGTCCTTTTATCTTCACACTAGGATTTCTTTTAAAATTCCGATCTGTGCGTTTGGTTTCATTACATAGCACTGTCTTTTACCAAACCAATTTTTGAATGGCTTTCGATATTCTTCAGTTCCACATTTGTCATCTCAGCCTGAAACAGTGCCCTAGTTATGTCTGTTTTAGCTTGTTAAAAAGAAACCTATCCAGGGAATGAAGTGTTGGGAGATCACACCTTCAGAGGTAAGTGTTACGCATCCTGGAGAAATGGAAATCACTCATTGAGGAAAGTCAACCATTATGGAAAATAAAACAAAAATGTTGAAACCAAATGTAACAACTGGTGTTTGTTTTTAGAATATCATCAATTATTTTAACATCTGGAAACATTCCATAGACTGTAACAGTTTTCTCCTACAGCCCATGTGGGGATATCTCCTGATTCACAAATGGGTTGCCCTCTACAATTGCAAAGTGGTCCATAGTTTTCCTTTGTGTTCAGAGTCAGCAGCATAAAGAGCTTCTAGTTGAATATCAAAAAAAAAAAAAAAAAAAAAAAAGGCTTTCGACTTACCCACTTATTTGCAAATAGGGCAGTCTGACTGCATGACTACCAGTGGCCTTCCAAAGCATCTTGACAGTGTCTTAGGAAGTTCTGAGGACTTTTTCAGAATCCATTTGGATGTCTTTATTTCTGCTATAGCTTTATTAAGCTAAAGGGATTTGCATCACAGGAAATTTGAAGTGTTTTGGAGAAATGCTTGCATGTCTGTGTTGCAATGTTGTCAATTAGAGTTGCATGAAGCATAACAGATGGGCTGGACTGGGAAGTGTCATTTCAACAGAACCAGACACCAGCCAGGGCTGTGGAAGATCCTGGTGTCATCTTAAACATGAGTTCCACAAGACACTGTTCCTCCTGCATCACACTGACAAGAGACGGTCTACAAACCTTCTTCACTTACCCAGATGAAAGGACAGATTTGGCCTGCTTCACTAAAGCAAGAAAATTCAGGTTATGCATTCATTCAGTAAAAGGTAGAGTTGCACAGTAATTTTAATGCATCAGAATGAAATGAAAATTTTAGAAAAATGAAATTTAGAATAATGCCTGATTCAAGGAATTGGGTGTGAACAAACAAACATCCAAGGTGAGACAGAATCATGTAAGGAATGTCAGCATAACAAAGAAAAGGTGATTTGAAATGTTGGAGACTGCATTAGCTTCCCAAGGCTGTCATAACAAATTAACGCAAACTAAGTGGCTTAAAATAACAGCAATATTTTTTAATAGTTCTGGAGGCTAGAAATCTGACACCAAGGTGTCAGCAGAGCCATGCTTCCTCGGGAGGCTCTAGGACAGGGGTCCCTAGAGCCTGTCCATTGCCTGTTAGGAACCAGGCTGCACAGCAGGAGGTGAGCACAGGTGAGCAAGCGAAGCTTCATCTGTATTTACAGATGCTCCCGTAGCTCACATTACCACCTGAGCTCCGCCTCCTGTCAGAACAGGGGTGGCATTAAATTCACAAAGGAGTGCAAACCCTATTGTGAACTGCACAGGTGAGGGATCTAGGTTGTGCACTCATTACGAGAATCTAATGTCCGATGATCTGAGATGGAGCTGAGGTGGTGATGCTAGTGCTGGGGAGAGGCAGCAAATGCAAATTAACATTAGCAAAGGGGTTTGACTGCACAGAGACCATAATAAATAAACTGCATGCAGACTTATATCAAAACTCTGTCAGTGAGTGGCAAATGAGAATTAAGCTGCATCTGGTGGCAGGCTTTATAATGGCAAGTGAATTGATGTACTTCAATTATACAGCTGCATCTGGTGACCTTAAAAATGTGTTTGAGACAACTTCAAATCTCCATACACTCTGGATTAAAGTCAAGGCGGAATATCCTGAAATTGCCACAAAGCACTGAAAAGCCTGCTTCCATTTCTAACATCCTATCTTTGCGAAGCAGGGTTTTCCACAGTGACAGCAATTAAAATGAGATTGTGCAGTAGACTGGACACAAGTAACACACTTCGGGTGTCACTCTCTCCCATCACCCCCAGATGGGACTGTCTAGTTGCAGGGAATCCACCCAAAGCCATCCACCACCCCCAACAGCATCTGTGGAAAAATTGTTTTCCAGGAAACCGGTCCCTGGTGCCAAAATGGTTGGGGACCGCTGCTCTAGGGAAGTATCCTCCATTGCTCCTTCCATGTTCTGCTGGTTGCCAGCAATCCTGAGTGTCCCTTGGCTTGTACCTGCAGTGCTCCAATCTCTGCCTTCTTCAACACATGGCCTTATTCCCTGAATGTATCTGAGTCTCTGTATCTCTACATCTCTCTGTATAAGAAGACCAGTCACTAGATTCAAGGCCCACCCAATCCAGTATGACCTCATCTGCAAGGACCCTCTTTCCAAAGAAAATCAAATTCTGAGACATGAATTTTTGGTAGACACTAGTCAACCCAATACAGAGACCAGTCATGATCCTGAAAACTTTGTGAGCTTTCTCAGTCCCAGTTGAACTTTCAACATACAACACACAACAACTTCTCTGACATGTTTCTTCCAAGCTCTTCTTAAGTTTCACAGTACTCAAGGCAACAAAGATAGATTTCTAAATTCTGAACAACACACTCACATTGGATTTGGTGCTCTCTTTGAATCAAGGATAGAATGAGGTTTCCTACTTAGGCAATCTAATCTCTAAATGGCTTTGGCTAGTAACTGCAGCCAAGTTGGTATCAGACCTTAACACAAGGTAGGAATGAGATGCAGAGACATTTATTAATGGCATGAGAATTCCATGTACCTCTTTGTATTGAACAACACAAAATCAATAGAAAGCATTTATGAAAATATCACATCTAATACACAGAAGGTGCTCAACAAAAGTAGAATGCAAGGCTAAATAATGGTTTGGATTTTGTTTGGAGAATTTTAGATTATTGTAATAGGTAAGTTCGAGTTAAGCAATTAAATAATAGTAACATTAACAATGCAGATTATTTTTCACTTTCGCTAACATAGAAATCCAGAGGTAAGCAAACAGCTATGCTGCATGGAACCCTTAGGGACTGGGATCCTTTCAGCTCACCACCTGCTATCTCTAGCAGGATGAGCCCTCATCTTCATGGTCCAATATGGCAGAACCTGTTTTCCAACATAAAAAGGCAATGAAAGGGCACATTCCAGATAACTATTAACTTTGGATTCACATGGGCCAGATATGCTAGGTCTGTGGGTCAATCCTTCCCCAGAACCAGTCACTTCTTTCTTTTCTTTTCTTCTTTTTCTGTTCTAGATGCTTGCATAAATGGAATCAAGCAGTATGGGCTCTTTTATGCCTGGCTTCTTTTGCACAACAAAACATTTTATCCATGTTGCCGTGTGCATCAGGGGTTTGTTCCCTTTTAATGAAGAATAGTATTCCATTGTATGGATGTACCGTAATTTGTATATCCATTAAATTTGTTGATGGACATTTGGGGTGTTTCCAGTTAGGAGCTCTTATGACAAAGCAATAGTCAACAGTCTTGTATAAGTCTTAGCATAGACATGTGTTTTTATTTCTGTTGGGCAGATACTAGAAATGGAAATGCTGAATCGTATAGCAAATATATATTCAATTTTATAAGAAACTGAAAAGCTGTTTTCTGAATGGGCTGTACTATTTCATACTCCCACCCACAATGTATGCCCATTTTTATTAGGTTGTTTGTTGTCTCCATATTGAGTTTTAAAAGTTCTTTATATTCTCTAGACACAAGTCCTTTTTCATATATATGCATTGTACATATTTTCCCCTAAGATTGTGAAGATTTTGCCTCATATTTTCTTCTGGAAGTTCTAAAGTTTTAACTTTTATAGTTAGGTCTGATTCATTTCAAGTTTATTTCAGTAAATGGTATGATACTGGGGTTGAACTTTTTTTCCTTGTGGTTGTCCAGTTGTTATAGGCCCATTTGTTTAAGACTATACTTTCCCTGTTGACTTGATATCTTTGTTGAAAATTAATTATTCAAATATATGTATGTCTATTTATAAGCTCTCCATTCTGTCCCATTGCACTATGTCTATCTTTATACAAGCACTACAGTGTCTTGTTTGTTATGCCTTTATAGTAAGCCCTTAAATCTGGCAGTGCTATTCCTCTAACTTTCTTCTTCTTTATCAAAGTTGTTTGGGCTCTTGTATGTCTCTTGCCTTTCTGAATAAAATTTAAAATCAGCTTGCCAATTCTTTTTAAAAAAGTCTACTGGTGATTTTTTATAAAAATTGCGAATGCAATTCTAAAATTATTATTGAAATGCAAAAACAACTTTGCCAAAACCACAAAGTTTTTATCGAAGTTGCCAAAAGAACTTTGATTAAGAAGAAAAAAACAAAGTTGGATGACTAACACTATTTGATTTCCAGACTTATTACAAAGCTACAGTAACCAAGAAAATGGGATGTAATGCATACCAAAACTGCATAAACAGAACAGAAAAGAGAGATTGGAAATAGACTCATACATACAGGGACAATTACAACAAAATTGCAAAGGCAATTGGATCAAATGGTGCTGGAACAACTGGATATCCACATGCAAAAAATAATAATAAATTACATTTCCAATTTGAACACACAGTTCACCAAAGAAGATATATAAATGGTAAATAAGCACATAAAAATGCTTAATATCTGTTATGGAGGAATGTTTGTATCCTCCTAGAATTCATATATTTAAGCCTTAATCCTCAACATGTTGGTATTTGGAGATTGAGCAGTTGGGAGGTAATTAGATTAGGTTATGAGAGTGGAACCCTCATAATCGGATTAGTGCCTTAATAATTAAAGCAACAGAGCTCTCTTTTCCTCTTCCCTTCCCCCTGTCTCTTCTCCTCCCTCCTTCTCTCACCCACATGCACACACTGTAGAACGCCCACGTGAGGACCAAATGAGAAGGCAGCCATCTACAAGCCAGGAAGAAAGCTCTCACCGGAGCCTGACTATGTGGGCACCCTGATCATGAACTTCCAACCTCCAGAACTGTGAGAAAATGAATGTCTGTTGTTTAAGCAACCCAGTCTGTGATATCTTGTTATGGCAGCCCAAGCAAACAAAGACAGTATCATTAGTCATTAAGAAATGAAATGTAAAACCACAATGAGATACCACCACACCTTCATCAGAATGCTAAAATTATAAAGAGTGACCACACCAAGTGTTGATAAAAATGTGAAGGAACTGGAACTCTTAAACACTGCTGGTGAAAATATAAAAGAAAGGCAAACAAATTAATAGTGACAGAAAGAAGACCAGTGGTTACCTGGGTGGGAGGGTTGTGAAAAGAGATAGAAAGGAGGAATTAACAGAAATATGAAGAAATTTTAAGAGTAATGCTTATGTTCATTATCTAGATCAAGGTTGTCAAATGTTTTTCTTTAAAAGACCAGACAGTAAACATTTTTGGCTTTGCGACTATATACTCTGTCACAACTACTCAACTCTACCACTGTAGAGCAAAAGCAGTCATAAACGATATACAAACAAATGGGCATAACTGTGTTTTAATACAACTTTATTTGCAAAAACATATGGTAGTCTATATTTGGCCTACAAGCTATAGTTTCTTTACCACTGATCTAAATTGTAATGATGGTTTCAAAGGTGAAAAATGTACTAAACTTATCAAATTCTACATTTTAAATGCATACAGTTTATTATATGTTAATTATACCTCAATAAACCTGGTATTTTATTTTATTTTATTATTTTATTTTATTTTTGGAGACAGAGCCTTGCTCTGTCATTCGGGCTGGGGTGCAGTGGCCCCATCTCAGCTCACTGCAACCTCTGCCTCCTGGGTTCAAGTGATTCTTCTGCTTCAGCCTCCCAAGTAGCTGAGATTACAGGCGTGCACCACCAATTCTGGCTAATTTTTGTATTTTAGTAGAGTCCAGGTTTCACCATCTTGACTAGGCTGGTCTCAAACTCCTGGCCTCAAGTGATCCACCTGCTTTAGCCTCCTGAAGTGCTGGGATTACAGGCATGAGCCACCTCACCTATGCAAAGCTGGTATTATTATTATTATTATTTTGAGATGGAGTCTTGCTCTGCTGTCCTGGCTGGAGTGCAGTGGCGCTATCTCAGATCACTGCAAGCTCCACCTCTGGGGTTCAGGCCATTCTCCTGACTCAGCCTCCCAAGTAGCTGGGACTACAGGTGCCCACCACCATGCCTGGCTAATTTTTTGTATTTTTAATAGAGAGGGGGTTTCACCGTGTTAGCCAGGATGGTCTCGATCTCGTGATCTCATGATCCACCCGCTGTAGCCTCCCAAAGTGCTGGGATTACAGGTGTGAGCCACCACGCCCCGCAAAGCTGGTATTTTTAAAAGGGGGTGAGAAAAGACAAAATTCCTGTATATTACATTGTTATAATAACAATATAATAATACTGTTATCCATGGTTAATGTAACATTATTATATTATCATTTACAACTAACCATCTCTCCCTTCTAGGAGAGACTATTTCTGTATTTTATTTAAATGAGACTTGTCCAATGACCCCGGAAGCAGAGTATAATTCCCAATCCATGTCTAAGCCAAAGCTTTCAATCCAGTGATGTCTTTTGGCTTAACTAGGCATATTTCTGTCTTCTGCCTTAAGAACAGGGTCCCAAATGAGGAGACACATGGGGCCAGCCCTCATTTGCACACAGCTTGACTCAGATTCTTAGTCTACCCGTAACCCACATTAAAGTAAATGAGGAATGGACCTTGTAAACCACTGAGATATGGGGATTATTTATTACTGCACTAAAAGCGCGAATACACTTCCCACCAAGTTGAAAATGGACTTCTTGATTCCTTCCTGAATGATGCTGTACACACATTAACTGATTCAAATTTACTAAATGCCTCCTCTATACCAGTCACTGTGCCAGGGACTATTGACACTGAATATATCCACAGTCACCACTTGTACGAAACGTATAGTCTAATGCGGAAAACAGACCACAATGATGAAAGTGGATAGCAGGCCGGGCCCGGTGGCTCACGCTTGTAATCCCAGCACTTTGGGAGGCTGAGGCGGGCGGATCACGAGGTCAGGAGATCGAGACCACGGTGAAACCCCGTCTCTACTAGAAATACAAAAAAAAAAAAAAATTAGCCGGGCGTGGTGGCGGGCGCCTGTAGTCCCAGCTACTCGGAGAGGCTGAGGCAGGAGAATGGCGTGAACCCGGGAGGCGGAGCTTGCAGTGAACCGAGATTGCGCCACTGCACTCCAGCCTGCTCTTTACAAGGATTCAGTATGTGGTCCCCAACACCTGGGAGCCTCTCAACCTGCCACAGAAGCTCTCTTCCAGGGCTATCTTGCTCACATCATCTTGACCACTTAGCTCCCCCTCTTCCCCATACCAGGTGGGGGACTGTGGATCTTTTTTGAGGCTGATTCTATCTCCACGGAAGAAGGGAGCAGCAAAGCGGACAATTCCCTAAGAGCTCTGTTGCAGGAATGGAAGAGGAAACCTCTGAGGTTACTATTGTGTGTGTGTGTATTATGTATATTATATTGTATGTAATATATAATGTGTATACATGTATATACACATATTGTATATACATATATCTATATATATATTATATATAATAATGTATATAATACACACACAAAATTGTTAAGTGTACTATTTTTCTATAATATCTCTTGGTTTGCCTGCCACATCAGATCTCCCTCTAACCTGATCCCACATGTCCAGTTCTTCCATCTCTCCCTGTTTTCTCCTCACACATTGTCTCTAGTCCAGTGAGACTGTCCCAACCAGTCACCTCACCCCATTGCGATTCATACCTCTCAGCTTAGGGCCCCTCTGCTCCTTTCCTCATCCTTTCTGTTTGAAAATTCAAGACCCACAGGGTGCCTTTCTTTCTACAGCATTTTTGTGCTTAACACATATCATCCTGACATGATTTTTTTTACCTCACAATGGTGCAAAACCATTCTTTTTCACGTTCAGTATCATATTCAACAAATTACATGAGTTATTCAACACTTTATTATAAAGTAGTCTTTGTGTTAGATGATTTTGCCCAACTGTAGGCTAATGTATGTGTTCTGAGCATGTTTAAGGTAGAGTAGGCTAAGCTATGATGTTTGGTAGGTTAGGTGTATTAAATCCATTTTTGACTTACCATGTTTTTAACTTACAATGGGATTAGGGAGCTGTAACCTCATTGTAAGTCAAGGGTCATCTGTAAATACAGCTCTCAATTGTTCTACAAGGGTTTCCTTTTGGCTCCCCAATCAGATTCGATGGAGGTCAAGGTTGCCTGCATTCCACGGTGCCCAACCGAGTGTTTAGTGCACAGTCAATGCTCTGTTGTGTTCAGAGAAGACAGTAGGAGCCCCATGCACAAATCTTATATTGTCTGTAATGTTACCAATTAGCTAGGTAACTTGCTTAACTGCCTGGGACCCAGTTTACCCCACTGGACAATGAAAGATGAAAAAATAAAAATAGAAAGGATGATTTTTGATGTCTCCTCCATCTCTGAATGGCCTGATGCTAGTAAACAACTTTCTGCTAAACTGAACTGGCAGAAGGCATTGCCTAAAACTAATTTTTTTTTTAAGATTATTCTTATCGGACAGCCCCTGCAAACCAGAATAGGTTGAGAGATTCCTAAAACTAATTTTTAATTATAAAATTCCCTCTTTTTCCTCCTTTCCAGAAATGTCTCAAAATAATTCAACCTAAAAACTAGCCCTTGAAAGCCCATGAGACTCTATGACTCTCTACACTTGTGGCTGAGCCCCAGTGCTGCACCATCACCATCACCATGTGTGCACACACATGGACTAGTGCCTAGAACACAACTATTGTTAGGTAAATGCTCAGGAACTGGCTTTTACATATACGTACTTGGCAAGGTCATAGGAGGAAAGAGATGGAGAAAAGGATTAAGACAAAAAAATGAAGGAAAGTGTTATGCCACTAAGTGTTCCGGAGGTGCAGAAATCAGAATATTTGATACTCTGGAGAGGAATGTCACTAGGGGCAATGACCTGAAATCAAGCAAAGGAAATGTGGAGCCGAGCAGGAAATTTCCCAGTTGGTCTGTCACACTAGGCTTGACAGCCCCGAGGAGCCAGTAGAAGTGCATGTCATTAAAAAGCTCTCGCAGTTACCCGCTGCTAATGGGAATAATCCCATTTTGCTGGGATTAGAGAATGTCTGTTAGAGCTGACAGTTCATCCCCTTCATTTTTCAGGTGAGAACACTGGGCCCCAGAAAGGGAAAGCACCTTTGCAGGATCACAACATCAAACTTGAACCTGATTCAGTGCACTAACTCCACCTCCGCACCTCCCATTCCCTAGCCAGCCCATGGACTCCCCTAAGGATTTCCCTATAATGACCTCCAGGCCACCGTGGACAACTTGCCGCCTACATCTTACTTGCTGTGAGCGTTTGGCACCTTTCACCACTCTTCCTCTGGAAACACCCCTTCTTGCCGCTACCCCCTGTCCCCGCCCCGCCCCTGCTCACTGAGGTCCCCACTCTGGTTGTCTTTCTGCTTCTCCAGCAGGTGCTTCTCAGTTGCCTTTAGCAGAGGTCTCTCAAGGCTTGTCCTAGCCCTTCTCTTCTCCCCACTCACATCCATTGTGTGTGATTGCAGCCTCTACCATAGAGTTGGCATTCCCAGAATGATAGACCTATCCCAGGTCTCTCATCTCATCCGAAACTCAAGACTCCAGCTTCTCAGTGGGCCCCTCAAAATCAACACAGCCCCAGCTGAACACCCAAGCTGCTCTGCTCCATTCTTTCCCACCCCGGAAAAGAGGCCACAATCCACCAGGTGCCTAAGCCAGAACTCTGCACGTCATCCTTGACCCCAGCGTCTCCTTGTCCTTTCCACCTCCTCTCTCTCGCTCTCTCTCTCTCTCTCTCTTTAATCAGCCCACTTCTTTCCACCATCATGGGCCACACCCTGGCCAGCTCCCAGTCCCTGCCCAGCCCACTGCCACAGCCTGCTTCGAGCTTCCAGCCCTGCCTGTATCCCCAGTGCCGCAAGTCATCCTTTGTGACAGAGAGATATTTTGAAAGTGAAAATCAGAGCCTGCTGTTCTCATCCAAAATTCTTCGTGTTTTCCCACTCCCCTTAGCATAAAGGCCAAAGGCCCTGCACTACCTGGTCTCTGTGGGCCTCTTCAGCCTCATCATGTAACACACTCCCAATCTCCCTCCAGTCCCTCCCATCCGGTCCCCACTCCCTCCCAATCTCCCTCCAGTCCCTCCCATCCTGTCCCCACTCCCTCCCAATCTCCCTCCAGTCCCTCCCATCCTGTCCCCACTCCCTCCCAATCTCCCTCCAGTCCCTCCCATCCTGTCCCCACTCCCTCCCAATCTCCCTCCAGTCCCTCCCATCCGGTCCCCACTCCCTCCCACACACACACTTACTTTGGTTCCAGGCAGTTCAGGCTTTTTTTTTTTTTTTTAATTATACTTTAGGTTTTAGGGTACATGTGCACAATGTGCAGGTTTGTTACATATGTATCCATGTGCCACGTTGATTTCCTGCACCCATTAACTCGTCATTTAGCATTAGGTATATCTCCTAATGCTGTCCCTCCCCCCTCCCCCAACCCACAACAGTCCCCGGAGTGTGATGTTCCCCTTCCTGTGTCCATGAGTTCTCATTGTTCAATTCCCACCTATGAGTGAGAACATGCGGTGTTTGGTTTTTTGTCCTTGCAATAGTTTACTGAGAATGATGTTTTCCAGTTTCATCCATGTCCCTACAAAGGATATGAATTCATCCTTTTTTATGGCTGCATAGTATTCCATGGTGTATATGTGCCACATTTTCTTAATCCAGTCTATCGTTGTTGGACATTTGGGTTGGTTCCAACTCTTTGCTATTGTGAATAGTGCCGCAATAAACATACATGTGCATGTGTCTTTATAGCAGCATGATTTATAGTCCTTTGGGTATATACCCAGTAATGGGATGGCTGGGTCAAATGGTATTTCTAGTTCTAGATCCCTGAGGAATCGCCACACTGACTTCCACAATGGTTGAACTAGTTTACAGTCCCACCAACAGTGTAAAAGTGTTCCTATTTCTCCACATCCTCTCCAGCACCTGTTGTTTCCCGACTTTTTAATGATGGCCATTCTAACTGGTGTGAGATGGTATCTCACTGTGGTTTTGATTTGCATTTCTCTGATGGCCAGTGATGATGAGCATTTCTTCATGTGTTTTTTGGCTGCATAAATGGCAGTTCAGGTTTTTGAATTTAACTGAGGTTTTTTCTGCCTCCGGGTGTTTGCACAAGTCCCTCCGTCTCTCTACCCTACACCTCCTCCCTACTCCAGACTACTGTTCATCGCTCAGATTTAAGCTTAGAAACCTCCTCCTCCAGGCAGCCTCCCTTGGCCCCCAAAAGAGGTTGGACCTGGTTATATTCTCCTTTTTCTTTATCGTCCTGTTCCAAGGACCTAAAATTATCTGTGTGACGGTGCCTTACTCCTCTAAACCATGAGCTCCAGGAGGGTCGGAGATGTGCCAGCCTAGTTTGTCACTGTTCCTGGCAGCCAAGCACAGAGCAAGGCAGGCAGCAGATGCTCAACAAATATTTTGACAAAATGAGGGAGGTGATCATTGCATGCAGATCTAGCATCAGGGGGCTCTTCCCACCCTTCTCTTTTGTCTCCGTTTAAGAGGGAGGCTTGAGTGGGTAATGAAAAGCACTACAATGGATCTCGGAGAAGCTACTTGACTATCACACTTAGTAAATGCTAGGTCCAAGTTTGGGGACATGTCAAGGTGAGCAGATGGCTGGGAGATTGGGCTCTACAAAGGCAGATGTTCAGTGAGCAGCAGCACCGGGCAGACCCAAAGACTTCACGGGTGATTCCAATGCAACCGGAGATGCATTTCTTAGCTAGAAAAGCTTACTGTTGTCAAGGGAGCATCAAACTGAGACCCATAGAAATAAGAAACTTGGAAATAAGAAACCTCATTTTCAACACCACAGATCTGCTAACCCTGGCATACTGCTGCCGTGTGTCCTTGGTGAGTTATTCAACCTCTCTGAGCTTGTCTCCCCATTCATAAAATGGACACAATAACTGTTCAGTCTGCATCAGAGGGCTGCCATGAGAATAAAATAAGATGTGTGTCTGTGCGTGTGTGGGAAGCAGTTTCATAAACTATAATCCACTGTTCAAAGATGATGGGGACTGCAGCAGCTGGGCCCCGACTCTTGCAAAAAAAGGAGCACACAGAGGAGCTCACTTGGGTCTCAGCCTAAATGAATGTGGCAGGGGTTTACTTGTCTGCCCAGAAAACTCAACTGTTCCTGGCACTACAAATTACCTGGGCTCTGGACAAATGCAACAGCAGGGCTTCAGATTTTATGAGGAGTCTAGGGCTTCAAGAGCTCTCTGGGGATAGGGATGACACCCTTCACAGAGCAGGCAGGACTGTGCTCGCTTCTCTCTGAAAACAGCAGGACACACGTGTGAGTTGGGCCATGTGACTTGTTTAAAGCTACCGCCTCTCATTACAGCCTTCTGTAACAGTCTCCTTTCTTTGCCCAAGTCCCCTGAACCCCAGGTCTGTCTACTTGACAATAACACAAAATCTTCCTGGCTCTTTTTCTATCCCTAGTCTAACCTCACCAGGACAATCAGAAATATCCTGAATTTGCATAGGTTTGCTGTTCCCAGGAAATTCAAGGAACCACCTTTACTTCAGCATTCAAATAACAATGGCTCCATACCTTCATTCTGTCTACAATGGAAAATTCAGCATTTCCTACTCCCAGTATTCCCCAGAATCCGGGGAAACTTCTATGTCATTGTTGTTAGCATCTTGCTTTTCCATACTCCTCTTCCCTGCTTCCCTCAAATTGTCTCCACATCTGTGCCTCACCTCCTGCATCCAGTTTCTCCATTGCGTTCTGATCTAGACCCAGCCTGGAGCATGGCCTCTTTTGCTTTGATTTCCCAAAGCAACCAAAATGAAAGTTTATATGTATAGCTGAGTTGTACTATAGGTTTAGGCATCAGGAAGCAGAAGAAATTTATGGCACATCTCAGCCCAGCAAACACCCAAAAACTGAATGAGCATCCAACTTCTTAGAAGTCCCTGAGCCATTACCAATGCTGGGTTTTCCTCACCTCAGGCCACCAGGTACCTTTGCCACATTGCTTAGGCCCCCTCTATAAGGCACTGTGGTGTTGGGGTTAAGAGCACAGCTGCTAGGGTTACAATGCCTGTGAGCAAATTCTTACTTAGACCAGTAACCATGAACAAAATACTTAACCTATCTGTCACCCTATTTTCCCATCTACAAAATGAGCATAATATTAGCACAGACTTTATGGGGTTGTTGTGATAATTAAGTGAGTTAAAATAGCCAAAGCACTTACAACAATGCGGGGAATGTCAGCCATGACTATCGTCTATCCTCCATCCACATTCTGCCTCTCAGCTGCCTCCATAAATTACAGATGTTCCCAACTTCCTATGCAGAGTGCTTCAGCCTTTTGTTTCTCCTGAATTCACACGATCATGTTCAGGGGAGTCTCATCTTTCATGTTCAAAATAACCCTCAACACAGCACCACCCATCCTAGAAAGGAATCCTACCCTTGCTACTCAAAGCCCCATCCTTGAGCGAGTAGCTTCTGTTTCCTCTGGGAGCTGGCTAGAAAGACCTAATCAGACTCTGCTGTTTAACAGATCCTCAGGTGATTCAAATGCACATAACTGCCATGTGAGAAGCAGTGGACAAGACTGCTTTCCTAGAAGTGGAATGCAGCTGCAGCAAGCTGTGGGCATAAGTAGCATTATTTGTCTCTGTGCCAGCCTCACTGAGCAACTGCTTGGTGGAATGGTGATTTATTATTATTATTATTATTATTTTTTATTTTACTTTAAGTTCCGAGATACATGTACAGAACATGCGGGTTTGTTACATAGGTATACGTGTGCCATGGTGGTTTGCTGCACCTATTGACCCCTCCTCTAAGTTCCCTCCCCTCACCCCCCACCCCTCAACAGGCACTAGTGTGTGTAGTTCTCCTCCCTGTGTCCATATGTTCTCATTGTTCAACTCCCACTTATGAGTGAGAACATGTGGTGTTTGGTTTTCTGTTCCTGTTGGTTTGCTGAGGATGATGGCTTCCAGCTTCATCCATGTCCCTGCAAATGACATGATCTCATTATTTTTTATGGCTGCATAGTATTCCATGGTGTATATGTACCACATTTTCTTTATCCAGTCTATCATTGATGGGCATTTGCGTTGGCTCCATGACTTTACCATTGTAAATAGTGCTGCAATAAACATATGTGTGTATGTGTCTTTATAGTAGAATGATTTATATTCCTTTGGCCAAATACCCAGTAATAGGATTGCTGGGTCAAATGGTATTTCTCATTCTAGATCCTTGAGGAATCACCATACTGTCTTCCACAATAGTGGAACTAATTTACATTCCCACCAACAGTGTAAAAGCATTCCTATTTCTCCACAGCCTTGCCAGAATCTGTTGTTTCTTGACTTTTTAATAATTGCCATTCTGACTGGTGTGAGATGGTATCTCATTGTGGTTTTGATTTGCATTTCTCTAATCAGTGATGTTGAGACTTTTTTCATATGTTTGTTGGCCACATTCATATGGAGTCAAAGAAGACCCCATTAGCCACGACAATCCTAAGCAAAAGGAACAAAGCTGGAGGCATCACGCTACCTGACTTCAAACTATACTACAAGGCTACACCCAAACAGCATGGTACTTGTACTAAAACAGACATCTAGACCAATAGAACAGAACAGAGACCTCAGAAAAAACACCACACATCTACAATCATCTGATCTTTGGCAAACCTGACAAAAACAAGCAATGGGGAAGGATCTCCTATTCAATAAATGGTGCTGGAAAAACTGGCTAGCCATATGCAGAAAACTGAAACTGGACCCCTTCCTTACACCTTATACAAAAATTAACTCAGGATGGATTAAAGACTTACATGTAAAACCCAAAACCATAAAAACCCTAGAACAAAACCTAGGCAATGCCATTCAGGACATAGGCATGGGGAAAGACTTTATGATGAAAACTCCAAAAGCAATTGCAACAAAAGCCAAAATTGACAAATGGGACCTAATTAGGGGCTAAAGAGCTTCTGTGCTGCAAAAGAACCTATCATCAGACTGAACTGGCAACCTACAGAATGGGAGAAAATTTTTGTAATCTACCCATCTGACAAAGGTCTCATATTCAGAATTTACAAGGAACTTAAACAAATTTACAAGAAAAAGAACAAGCAATCCCATCAAAAAGTGGGCAAAGGGTATAAACAGACACTTCTCAAAAGATAGTGTTTTCATACTTCTCAGAGCTCAGCAACAGAGGCCATTTAGTTTTTTGCCCATTTATTCACTAAACAGGAAGCAGCTGCTTGAGGATGAATACAAAAAATCTAGAAGACCAGGGTGGTTTCCTCGAAGATTTGGACTTTGTGTCAAGAAGCAGGGTACCTAGACAGAGGCATTTGCCTTAAGGAACAATATAAAGTGGGATGAAATCAATTGGCTTAAAGGAGCACTATAAAAGGTCAGTGATCTTAGATGAACCTCAACGTACCTTCCAGCTGACAACCTGTGCCTTGATGATGTTAACCTTAAGTTTTTAAAGCATGATCTAAGGACCTTATGAACCACTTAAGAAGCTTGCTAAAAATGCTGATTCTGAGACCAGAGAAGAGGGTCTGGAGGCACGGAACCTAAGGCTGTTTCATACCAACTTCCTATAACTAAATTGAAAGAAAACCCTAACTTTCCACACCTAAGTAACAAAAGGACCAGAGCCTACTCCCTTTGCAAACCCCCGACCTTTACTGCATGGCAGATGGGAAATTGGCTGTCTGCAACCAATCAGACTGATTGCAGGCCAACTCTTCGTTGGCAACTTTGTAACTTCATCTTAGCCTCTGATTGGTTGCTCTTTGCAACCAATCAGATGTCTGCACAGGAGTGTGACCTTTTTAACTCCACTTCAGCCTCTGATTGGTTGCTTTCAATCACCAATCAGACCAGTTGCAGGCTCCTACTTCATTTACATGAGGTGAGCGTGAAGTGGCCAATGGGGAACCTATTGGGAGTATTTGGACCCAAGAAGAGGACTGTTTGAAGCCAGGAGTTCAAGACCAGTCTGGGCAACAGAGTGAGTCTTCCATCTCTACAGAAAATGTTAAAAAAAAAATAGCCAGGTATGGTGGTGTGTGTTTATAGTCCCAGCTACTTGGGAGGCTAAAGTGGGAGGTTTGCTTGAGCCCAGGAGTTCAAGACTGCAGTGAGCCATGATCATGCCACTCCACTGTGGCCTGGGTGACAGAGTGAAATCCTGTCTGTCCCCCAGCTGAAAAAAAAAAAAAAAAAAAAAAAAAGCTTGTGGACAGAACCCACCCATGGAAGAGCAGAGCTAGGACCCTGATCAAAAGCATGCCTGTAACTGAGACTACTACTAGGCTTCTTCTTATGTGAGATTATGAAATTGTAGATTATTTTAAGAAACTGTTTATGCCAATTTGAGTCAGGTTTTTTTTTCTTTTTAACCTGCAAGAATGCTCACAACTGGTACAATAGACAACTGGGTAAGAAGTCAGATGGGTCTGCTATTGCCTAGGCCATGCCACTCACCAATCGCCTGTATATTCTAACTACATTGAACAGAGTATTTTCTGCTTTGTGTGTGACTAAACACAATTTGTATTCATTAACTATTGTTACCTATTAAATTATCTCAAAACTTAGCAGCTTGAAACAACAAGCATTTGTTGGTTCATAGTTTCTGTGAGTCAAGAATTCATGATTGTGGCTTGGTTGGGCAGTTCTTCATCAGTCTCTCAGTGAGGTTGCAGCCATGACATGAACTAGAGCAGCGTCCATCTGAAGGCTTCACTGGAGCTGGAGGATCCAGTTCAAAGGTGGCTCACTCACATTGCTGTTGACAGGAGGCCTCAGTTCCTCATAATCTCCACAGGGCTGCTTCAGTGTCTGTAACAGGCAGCTGGCTTTCTCCAGAGCAAGTGATGAGAGAAGTGAGAAGCTGTAGTACCTGCCTAGTCTTGGAAGTCATACACCATTACTTCTGCTGCATTTGGTTAGTTAGAATTAAGTTACTAAGCTGAGTGCAGTAAAGAGGAGAGGAATTCATCTACCTTTTGAGGGGATGATTGTCAAAGGATGCATGGGCATATTTTAAAACCACTGCATGCTTCATCCTTCAGGTTTCAGCTGAAAGGACCTCACTGCCAGAAATCTATCTCTGACCCAGAAACATCAAGGGATTTAGGGCTGTCCTCTGGCCTTCCACAGCACCCTGTGCCCACCTCTATCACCACGCTTTGCTCTCTGCCTAATTGCTGGTTTCTAATCCATCTTCTCCCGAGCCTACACACACAGAAAACTGGAAAATCCTAAAAGGCAGAGACTGAGTACTATTCACTGTCATATTCCCAGTGCCTAGCAAAATGCTCATGCCTGAGAAGAGTCTCAGTAAATTTCTACTTTAAAAAGGTACTCAGCTCTGGTTCTTACCAGCTGAGTGTTCCTTGGTGAGTCAATCCCTATCTGTTGGGCTTCATATTTCTCACACACAGTTGATGCTTAAACAATTTAGGGGTTAGGGATGCAGTCAAAAAACTATGTATTACTTTTGACTTCTCCAAATCTTAACTACTAACAGCCTACTGCTGACCAGAAGCATTATCGGTCACGTAAACCATCGATTAACAATTTTTATATGTGATATGTATTATATACTGCATTCTTATGGTAAAGTAAGCTGGAGAAAAGAAATATTACTAAGAAAATCCTAATGAAAATAAAATATTGATTAAGTGGACGTGGATCATTATAAGGTCTTCATCCTCATCATCTTCACATTGAGTAGGCTGAGAAGGGGAGGAAGAGAAGAGGAAGAAGACCCCTGCTGTCTTCAGGGTGGAAGAGGCAGAAGAAAATTCACATATAAGTGGACCCACACAGTTGAAACCCATGTTGTCCAAGGGTCAACTGTATATCATAAAGTGATGAGTTATATCATCATTTCCCAGTGGGTCTGCAGTGGGATCTGCCGATGATAATAAATGTGAGACAAAAAAGTAAGTCCATGGTTGTATTAGTTATCTATTGCTGAGTAATAAATCCTAATGAAAGCAGGTCTTAAAATAACCATGATTTGTTTTTCTTACATTCTGTGGATTGGCTGGGTTCAGCTGCGTAGTTTTTCTGCCTCATGAGAGACTCCAGTTTTATATGTATCTACATTCACCAGGGAATGTGGCTGGGCCTGGAACATCCAAGGCGACCTCTTATCCTTCAGAGCCTCCCTCCATTTGACTCATCATCATTTAGGAATCTAGACCAAACTTCTTTACAAAATAGCAGGTGGCTTCTAAATGAGCAGAAGCAGAAGCTGTCGGGCCTCCAAGGGCACAGCCTAGAATGAACACAGGGTCACTTCTGCCCAGTGGTCGGTCTAGGTTTAAGTGTAGAGGAAGGAGAGTCTAACTCATGATGGGAGGAGTGGCCTGAGTATAGAGGGATAAGAGGGATCATTGATGGCCAATAATCAACAAATCTACAACAGCGGTCAAAGAAATTTAGAAAATAAGTGGTTAAACAAAGAAAAGAGGTTGATTGCTTTGTTTTACTTGAAGGAATTTTCAAAGGTTTTAAAATGCTTACGATTATTGGAAATTTCCAAAAAGACAATATTGTATACAAAGTTTTCCAAATGTATCAGACCATGGACCTCTTTTTCCTTTTTCTGTTTTTTTTGTCTTTTCATCTTGAAAAATTGATATTACTCAAACCTGAAAATATTTAATGACTCTTCCAGACTTAAAAACCTTTTGATTTCCAGACAGAGTAGGTTTTTTTCAATTTGAATGAGGGGGGGAAATGGCCAGGTCAGAAAGCCCCTGGCTTCAAGTTTCTTTTGTGCTGTAAACTATGGAAAGAGTGTGTCCTGCTTTCTTCCTGGTTCCTTAACTGGCTTCTTTTTGGCTAACTGAACTCTCTTATCCCTCATTCTCTCCTGCTGTGAGTGGTTCTTGCCTTTGCTAAGAGTTTGAATATGCATTCAAAGTGAAAGGAGTGGATCTTTAATTTCAATGATAAGAAAGTCACTGTGAAACGTTGCAGATAGCAGAAAATAGACCTGTTCCTAATACCTCCTTGGTAAGCTAGTATCTCCTGGAAAGCTGAATTGTCTTTGTTGGCTTGTCAGTTGGAGCTAGGCCCACCCATCAAGGTGGCTCCATTCCTGGTACATATTCCTCCCCATTCCCAGCTCATACTCTGCACGGGTGGGGACATCACCGTCTGAGCAGAGCTCCCTACCTGCTAAGAAGACCTGACAGGGACACAAGGCTGAAGTTGGGTCCTGCTGTCTTCCCATACTCTGGAGGCCACCTGGTGCTTAATGATCTCCCAGGAATAGAATAGAAGACAAGTCATTTTGTTATGTTTCTCTTTAACAAATATAGGTTGCTTTTTAATCTTTTTCCATGGATAGGGAGGTAGAGGGAAGAAGTGGGCAGGAATAGAGACAAAAGTGACCTACAGGTTTTCCTTATCTGTGTTCTCTGGGTTCCCTATGACCATTCTGGTTTTATTCTAGAATCTTTGGAAAACACAGAGAAATAGGTGAAAATAAAACTTGCTCATAATTCCATCATCCAAAATTAATATTGTTAATACTTCAGTATATTTCCTTTCAGAACTTTATTGTTTGTACATATACAATGTTGCATACAATAGTCTGCCCTTATCCACATTTCAGTTACAGTGTATAGCACAATAAGATATTTTGAGAAATAAAGAGAGAGAATACATTTTTGTAACTTTTATTGCAATATGTTGCCATATTCTATTTTATTATTGGTTATTATTGTTAATCTCTTGCTGTATCTAATTTATAAATTAAGCTTTATCACAGATATGTATGTATAGGGAAAACATAGTATAGATAGGGTTTATTGCCATCCAAGGGTTCTGGCATCCACTGGGGCCCTTAGAAAATATCCCCTGAATATAAGAGGAAACCACTTTACATATATATATATATGTACACACACACACACACACACACACATATATACACATATATATACGTATATATATACACACATATATACGTATATATATACACACATATATACATATATACACACATATATATACACATATATATACATATATACACATATATACATATATACACATATACATATATACACATATACACATATATATACATATATACACATATATACATATACACACATATATACACACATATATACACATATACACATATATACATATATACACATATATATACACATACACATATATATACACACACACACACATTTTTAACAAAATTGAGAACATGCTGCATATGTAATTTTGTGTCCTATTTTCATGAAGTGAACTTGGTTATTCCATCTTCAGTTGTACCTTTCCCTCTGTTATTTGTATATGTCTGTCACTTTGCATGTCTGCCATCAATATTTGTTCATAAGCCTTTGTGTCTGTGATTATTTCATGAAGCAGTATTCCTAAACAATGGAATTACCTGAGGATATAAAAAGTTTTGAGGCTCACGATGCACATGAAGAAATTACACTTGAGAAAAGTACAACATTCTATTTCAATTAGCAATATGTGACAGTGCCCTTTCAATCACTGCATTACTGATATGACAGATTATTTTATTCTTTCTAGTATAAAAAAATTGGTATTTGGCTTCTGTGCTAATTTCCATCTCATTGACTAGTAGCAAGAATGACATTTTTATATGTGTATCTGGTCCCTTTAATTTATTTCACCAATTATGTAACCATATTTTTATTTGTTTTTGAGACAGGGTCTTGCTGTGTCACCCAGGCTGGAGTGCAGTGGTGTGATCGTAGCTCACTGCAGACTCAAACTCCTGAGCTCAAGCAATCCTCCTGCCCCGCCTTCTGAGTAGCTAGGACTACAAGGTGCATGTCACCATGACCAGCTAATTAAGAAAACAAAACAAAACAACAACAAAAAAAAACTGTGCACAGACAAGCTCTCTCTATATTGCTCAGGCTCGTCTTGAACTCCTGGCCTTAAGCGATTCACTCACCTCGGCCTCCCAATCACTCCTGGGATTACAGGCATGAGTGACCGCACCCAACCTGGCTCTTTTAAATTGCTGTTTTTGTTTGTTTGTTTTCGGGAGACAGGGTCTCACTCTGTCACCCAGGCTGGAATGCAGTGGCGCTATCATAGCTCACTCAGCCTCGCACTCCTAAGCTTAAGCGATCCTTCCACCTCAGTTTTCCAAGTAGCTGGGACTACAGGAGTGCACCACCATGGCCAGCTAACTTTTTTTAAAAAAGTTTTTTGTAGAGACGGGGTCTTGCTATATTGCCCAGGCTGGTCTCAAGCAATCCTCCCACCTCAGGCTCCCAAAACTCTGGAATTACAGGAGGAGGTGGGTGCCCAGCCTCATAGCAGTCATATTTTTTGCCTAAGAATTTATTGTATTTTTAATGTTTTACTTACTAATTTTAAAAGCTTTTCTTATGTATAAAATATTCATGCTTCAATAATCTTGAAACTATTTTGCTCAAGTTGTCATTTGTCTTCCAAATTTTTCATGTAATCAAATTCTTTTTCTTTTTGCTTTTTTATTTTTTATTTTTTTACTTTAAGAAAAGTTTTTCAATTCCCACGTCAATTAAATGTCTGTCTATATTTTTTCTCATTTCACAGTCTTCTATATCTATGTACATTTATCCTATGTAAAAGGAGATTTATTTTAAAACTAGGAGCTACTTTGAAAGTAATGAACATCTTTGTCATGTATAATCGTTCTATCCAAAACCATAGGGTTTATTCAGAATTTTTACATCTCCCCATGAAATTAGGTAGTTTTCTTCCCATAGGTCCCAGGCCTTTCTTGTTATTGTTGAGTATAGGACCGTGTTTCCTTCTGCTGCTGAGATTTTTTTTTTTATCTCTTTATACCTTTTTAACAGGATATGGCTAGCATTTGGGAAATCTAGTGATTGTTGCCAATTTGTTTCATATAAGGCAACTTTGCTGAACTTTCTTATTAATTCTAAAAGATTTTCCATCCATTATCTAGGGTTTTCTAGCCATGTAATCATACCATTTGCAAATGGTGGTTAGTATGCCTCCTCCTATCAGATTGTTACTCCACTACTTTCTTTTGTTTGTTCTATTGTTCTCACAGTGTGAGTGGCCATTCTTGTTTTATTTCTGATATTTAATGGAAATGTTTTTTGTATTTTATTATTAACTGATATAAAATGTTGGTATGAGCGTGGTATTCTTATAATATTAAAAAGTGTTGTATGATTCATGGCTTCCTAAATATTTTTAAAGCAGAAGTCATTGCTTAATTTTGTCTACTGACCTCTTAACATCTAGTGAGATTAGCACAAGTAATACTATCCTGTCGTGTTTCCTTGATTATAAAATACACTGTAATTTCAGATGTGTTGAAACATGAAAAAGAAAGGTATATTTTAGAATGGAGATAGATGTCCTCAATATTAAGCCATTAAGAATGGGCTCTACTACTTCAAGGAGAAATGTGCTTTTTATTTTACGTTGTTGTTGAGTTTGTTTTGTTCAATTTTAATATGGCATTTTAAAATATAATCACTTATGATATTATTTTGTGGTTCTTTTATGTATTATATTTACAGGTTTTTTTATATATTCGCTAGTTTCATAAAACGAATTACTTAGCTTTCCATTTTTTTTTCGTCAGAAATTGTTTATATAGCATGAGAATTATGGTCCTTGAAAGACTGAAGTATCAAACTGGTAAAAGTTTCTTGTCCCATTGTCTAAGAAATAGTATTTTAATAAATTATTTTCATGTTTATTGAGCTCTTTTGATTTTCCCTTTCTTTAAAGTTGACCTTTTATATTTTTCTGAAAAAATTATTATTTTCTTTGAGATTTTTGTTGACAAAGAAATATAAACAATATTTGCTTAATCTTTTAAAAAATATCTGTATCCTTTGATTTATCACCTCTCTTTTGTGTTATTTATATTTATGAGAAACTTGTCTCCTTTTTAAAGCACAAGCTATTATATTTACTTTTTGTGTTTTTTATTCATTCTTAATCCTATAATCTTTCTTTCCAGGGCTGTTTTACTTGTTAGATCTTAATAACTTTTGACATTGACTACTGATTGATTTAGCTTAGTTTTATTATGTAATTATGCTATTATTATGTTATTTAAGGCCATGAATGACAGTCATGTCATTCGTAATCTGGTACATATTTTATACTTTCATTGTAGATTTCACCTTTCAGCATTATAAAGAAAACTAATAATGTTATATTCTGAAATGCAATATTCTCATATTTATTATTTTCTAAAAAGATTGTTCATTATTTTTTAAATAGCCTGCTTTGATTTCCTTTTTGAATAAGTAATTATTTAGATGTGTGTGGTTTTTTTTAGTTGCTAACTTAGGGTTTTGGTTGCATATTTCTTTCTCTGTGTGTTTCCCATTCTTCCTACGTTTTTAGTTTTTCTACAGTGTAGCTGCAAAATTTTTGCCTTTGAGAAGGTTTTAATTTATTTTTGTTTTGAAGAGCCTATTGTATGATCAATTTGATGTGTTTTATGCATGTTTAAAAAGAAGATGCAACCTATTGGTAAGGTATAAAAGCATTTATTATACAAATTAATGTAGTCTTTTAAATTGTAAAGACTCTCAATATATTTATTTGTACTGCACAGTAACTCCTAAATACTAGAAGAAGCATTTCTCACAGTTAGACACTTGTGTTCCTCTGCTATATCTCCCATTTTTGCTTTTTATAGTTCATGACAGTCATGTGGTATATACCGGTATATATTATGTTTATATTTTCATTGTAAATTTCACCTTCGAGCATTATAAAAGGACTCTTTATATCCCATGTAACATAATTTGCCCTGCAATCTACTTTGTGTGAAATTTATATTGCCACTCTGATTTCCTTTGGTTTACATTTCCGTGGTAAATCTTTTCCCTTTTTAAATTTTATTTGATGATATTTTATTTTTAATAGAAGGTAGGTCATTTATTTTTATAGTCAAAATGATATGCTTTGTCATCTGCCCTTGCAGACATTTCAGCTTTTGCTTTTGCATTCCCTTTACTCTTTTCCTTTTTTTGTTATTAGGATTATACATTTTTTAACTTTTTAAAAAAACTTTTTGTTATTAGGATTATATAATATATAATTAGTACATTATAAATGATATTCATGCTATTTTTATTTATATCAATAGTTACCTTTAACCATTTTTTAGATGACTTTTTCACCATATGTGTTTCTAATTTTAGATGGTCCCTGACTTACAATGGTTCAACTTACAATTTTTCAGCTTTACAATGGTGTGAAAGCTATATCACTTTAGCTTGGTTTTAAATAACACAATAATACCGTAACTACATAATAAAAACTAAAATAAACCAATTAGTAGTCGATGTTGAAAGTTATTAAAACATAGCATTCAGTACGCTCCTTTTTTATGATGAGGTTAGGTCAGGATAAGCCCATTGCAAGTTGAAAATATCATAAGTCAAACATACACTTTAGTGTTTTCAATAAAAACAGTCAAGCATCTGTATTAATATTTTTACTCCTTTGATTCCCTGATTCAGAAAAAAAAAATTTTATATATTTACTGCCTTGAATTTGTGCCCCACTTCCACTTTCCAATCTTTTATGTAGTCTTGAGTTTAGACACAATCATTCTTGACATTTTCTTTCAGTTTTGCAAGGAGGTTTGCAAAAGCTACTTAAACCTGATTGCATTAATTCATTTATTTATTCAATAAATATATACTGAAAGTATACTATAGACCAGGTACTAGGGATAAAACAGTTAACAAGATTGACAAAATCCTGACTTCATGGAGCTTAAATTCTGGTGGAGAAGATGGACAATATATTTGTAATAAGCATCAAATTAACAAAATAATACAGCTAATGATTACTGCAGTGAAGGAACAACAACAACAACAACAACAAAAAAAAAAATCCCAGAATAATAGAATAAAAGAACTAGAGTGTCATTACCTTGGATGATTGGGAAAACCTCTTTGAGAAGATAGTATCTGAGCAGTCAGTTGAATTCTCAAAAAGGGCCAGTCAAGTGTCGATTTGGGGAAGAACTTCCAGGATGGAGGAATAAGTGACAGCCTGGCATAATTTAGAAAAAGAAGAAGAAAAGACAATAAGGTCAAAGCACAATGAGATATGAGGATGGTGGCTGGCATCTCTAGTGCAGCTTATTGATGCCAGGTTGAGCAATAGAAATCTTGATCTCTAAGAAGCAGTGTTGTGTGTTTCAATCTGCCTGATAGCTCACTGAGGAACAGGCACACTGACTGGCCATTATTCCAGCCCTCATGGGCTGAGCAGCTTCCTGGTCAGTGTCTATTCAAGAATTTTAAAAGACAGAACATGTTTTAAATTTATTTTCTCTTTTCTTAATAGATCATGTCACTGGCTGACTGCAGATGTCATGGAAAAGAGACTTTAGTGACCACACATGACAGGAAATATTGTCCTTTTAAAAACGGTTTGGAAAAGTCACTAAACACATGTGCAATTGTACTCCCTAACAAGCAATATCAGCAATCTCTGGAAAGGAGGGTCTTATTTCCAGAGTTATCACATTACAATATTCAAAATGTCCAGTTCTCAGCAAAAAATTCAAAACATACAAAGAAATAAGAAAAAAAGGAACCAACAGAAGATATCCCAGAGGAAGCCCAGACATTAAACATACTAGACAAAGACTTTAAATTAACTGTCTTAAATATGCTGAAAGAATTGAAGAAAACCATGGACAAGAACTAAAGAAAAATAGAAAAACAAGATATGAACAAGTAGGAAATTTCTGTTTAAAAAATCAAATAGAAATTCTTAAGTTTAAAAGTACAGTAGTTAAAATAAAAAATTGTTATAGAGGATCAACAGCAGATGTGAGCAAACAAAAGAAAAAATCAACAAAATTGAAGACAGGGTGATTAAAATTATCTGATATGTGAAGTAGAAAGAAAAAAGAATGAAGAAAATAAACAAAGCCTATGAGACCCATCAAGTATACTAATATATGAGGTTTGAGACTCCCAGAAGGAGAAGAGATAGAGAAAGGAAATGATAAGATATTTAAAGAAATAATGGCTGAAAACTTTCCAAATTTATGGAAGACATGAATATACATGTCAGAGAACTTCAACAACTCTAAGTAGAATAAACCCAAAGAGATTGACACCAATACACATTGTAATAAACTGTCAAAAGACAAAGACAAAGAGAAAATCTTGAAAAGCACAAGAGAGAAGAGACTGATATTGTTCAAATGATTTTCAGTAAGATTAACAGTGAAATTTATTGTCAGAAATCATGGAGGCTAGAAAGAAATGGGATGATATATTTAAAGTGCTATAAGAAAAAAATACTGTCCACAAAGAATTCTATATCTGACAAAACTATCCTTCAAAAATGAGAGTAGAAATAAGTTGAAGAGACCTATTGTACAACATAGTGATTATTGATAATAACAATGTATTGTATTCTTGAAAATCACTAAAAGTAATTTTAAGTGTTTTCATTAAAAAAAGGTAAGTATGTAAACTAATGCATGTATTAGTTTTATTTAGGTATTACACTGGTATATACTTTTTGAAACATTGTGTACATAAAAATATGTTTAATTTTGTCAATTTTAGAAATTTTTTTAAAAGGAGACATTAAGACAGGTAAACAAAACTAAAGGTGTTTATTGCTAGTAGGCCTGTTCTATAAGAAAAGCTAGAGGTAGTCCTACAGGCTGAAATGAAAGGACACTAAAGTAACTCAATGTCATAAAGAAATAAAGATCTGATAAAGATAAATACATAGATAAATAAAGCTAATATTATTGTACTTTTGGTTTGTAATTCCTCTTTTTCTTCCAATAGGGTTGTAAAGACTTTAATACTCCACTTCAATAATGGACAGAACATCTAGACAAATGATCAAGAAAGAAATGGAGGATTTAAGACATTATAAACTGACTATGTCTAACACATATACAGAACGGTCTCCTAACAACAGCAGAAAACACATTCTTTTGCAGTACACATGGAACATTCTCCAAGATAAACTATATGTTAGACCATAAAACAATTCTCAATTAATTTAAAAAGACAATCATAAAAAGCATTTTCTCTGACCACAATAGAATGAAGCCAGAAATCAATAGCAGAAGAAAAACTGGAAAATTCACAACCATATGAAAATTAAACCATACTCAAACAGCAAATGAGTCAAACAGGAAATACTAGGAAAATTAATGAATAAAAATGGAAGTGCAACATACCAAAATATATGAGATGCAGCAAAAACAGTGCTCAGAGGGAAATTTATAGCTGTAAATGCCCACATTAAAAAAGAAAGACCTCAAATCAACAACCTAACTTTATACCTGAAATAATTAGAAAAAAGAAGAAAAAGCTAAATCCCAAGCCAGCAGAAGCATGAAAATAATAAATATTAGAGCATATATAAATGAAATGGAGAAAAGGCAAATAATAGGGAGAATTTTTAAAAAATAAAAACAAAACTGGTTCCTGAAAAGATAAAAATTTGGCAAACTTTAAACTAGACTGACAAAGAAAGAAGACATAAATAACTAAAATCAAAAATTAGAGTGAGGATATTACTAGTAACTTTACAGAAACTAAAAGAATTAGAATATTATAAACAATTAGGGACCAAAAAATTACATAAACTAGAGGAAATAACAAGTTCCTAGAAACACACAAATTACCAATAGATGCAAGAAGAAGAAATAGAAAATATCAAAGCACCTATGATAAGCAAAGACATTGAATGAGTAATCAAAATTAGCATTTAAAAACCTCTGCTAAATGAAAAATCTAGGACTCAAGAAAATATTAGCAAATTAATCAAACAGCTGATTAAAAGGATTATACATATGACCAAATAGCACTTACTCCAGGAATGTGAGGGAGGTTCAACATAAGGACAGGTTAATCAAGCCAGGTGTGATGGTGTGCTCCTGTAGTCCCAGCTACTTAGGGCGTGAGGCAGGAGGATTGCGTGAGGCTGGCCTCAAGTTTGAGAACAGCCTGGGCAACATAGCAAGACCCTGTCTCCAAAACACCTTTTTTTTTTAAAATTAGGTATGGTGGCAGTACCTGTAGTCCTCAGATACTTAGAAGCCTAAAGTGGGAGGATCACTTGAGTCAGGGAGTTGAAGCTGCAGTGAGTTATGGTCAGGCCACTACACTCTAGCCTGGGTGACAGAATGAGACCCTAGCTCTAAAAACTAAAAAATTAATCAATGTAACACAACATGCTAGACTAAATGGAAAAAACATAATCATCTCAGTAGATGCAGAAAAAAAATTTCACAAAATTGAACACCATTTTGTGGTTTTTAAAAATGTTTCCACAAACTAGCAATGGGAAGGAATTTCTTCCATTTGATAAAGGGCATATATCAAAACCCCACAACAAACATCATACTTAGTAGAGAATGACTGAAGTGTTTCCCATAAGATCAGAAATAAGACAAGGATGCTCATTCTCATCACTGCTATTCATCATTTTACTAGAAGTTCTAACCAGAGTAATTAGGCAGGAAAAAGAAAAAAAAGGAATCCAAATTTGAAAGAAAGAAGCAAAATAATCTCTACCTGTAGATGACATGATTCTACATATAGAAAATCCAAAACAAGACATATACACACAAAATACTAGAGGCAATCAACAAAATCAGCAAAGCTGCAAAAATCAGTTGTTTTTGTATACATTAGCAATGAACAATCCAAAAAGAAAATTAAGAAAATAATTCCATTTACAATAGCATCCAAAAGAATAATATACCTAGCAATAAATTTAACCAAGAAAGTAAAAGACTTGTATATTAAAAACTACAAATCACTTCTGAAAGAAAATTTAAAAGACCTAAATAAATGGAAAGGTATATGAATTTCATAGAAGACTTTTTTTTTTTTTTTTTTTTTGAGACGGAGTCTTTCTCTGTCCCCCAGGCTGGAGTGCAGTGGTGCGATCTCGGCTCACTGCAAGCTCCGCCTCCCAGGTTCAGGCCATTCTCCTGCCTCAGCCTCCCGAGTAGCTGGGACTACAGGCGCCCGCCAACACGCCCGGCTAATTTTTTGTATTTTTAGTAGAGACGGGGTTTCACCGTGTTAGCCAGGATGGTCTCAATCTCTTGACCTCGTGATCCGCCCGCCTCAGCCTCCCAAAGTGCTGGGATTACAGGCTTGAGCCACTGCGCCCGGCCCATAGAAGACTTAATAATTATAAAATAACCATATTTATAGATTGATGCAACCCCATCAAAATTCCAAAGGCCATTTTTGCAAAAATAAAAAAGCTAATTTTCAAATTTATATGGAATTGCAAGGAATCCCGAATAATCAAAACAACACTGAAAAAGAAAAACAAGTTGGAGGAATCACACTTCTTGATTTCAAAACTTACTACCAAAATACAGTGACCAAAACAATGTGATATTAGCATAAGGCTAGACATATAGACAAATGAAATAGAATTAACGTTCAGAAATAAACCAAACATCTATGACTAGCTGACTTTTTTACCAGGGCACCAAGACTATTCATGAATAGAATAACCTCTTCAACTGGTGATGGGATAACTAGATAATGCCATGCCGAAGAATGCCGCTGGACTCCTACCTTGCTCCATATACAAAAATTAACTCTAGATAGTCCCCAGATAGCCAACTTGGTTTTCCCCCTTATTTCCCTCATGTATGTAGTTCTCAGAATAAATGTAGAATGTGCTAGAAATGGCAATATCCTGAGAGAAGCAGGAACTACCTGAAACAGCCCAGCCTTGTTCATGTCCTTCCTAAGAAAGATAACATGTTGACTTAAGGAGGAACTGCCAGAGACAGCCTGGACTTTGTTCCTCTCCCTGGAAGTAAGGTTTACTTCAAAGCTTTGACCGGTGAGTCCTGTTGTCCCTGAAGTATATAAATATGAGTTAAAACTATATAACTATTAGAATAAAACGCAGAAATAAATCTTTTTGACTTCAAATTTGGCAATGGATTCTTAGATTTTTATACCAAAAGCACAAACAATGAAAGAAAAAAGTAGATAAATTGGACATCATAAAAATGAAAAAACTTGTACGTCAAAGGGCACAATTAACAGAGTGAAAGGCAAACTACAGATTGAGAGAAAATATTTGCAAATCACATATCTGATAAGGGGTTAATATCCAAATTACATAAAGAACTCTTACAATGCACCAACAAAAAGATAAATAACCCAACTTAAAATGAACAGAATTTGAATAGACATTACTCCAAATGGCCAACAAGCACACACAAAGATGTTCAACATTTTCAACATTATTGGCCATTAAGGAAATGCAAATCAAAACCACAATAATATATCACTTCACTTTTACTAAGGTGGCTATAATCCAAAAAAACTGAAACAAAAATAGCATGTGTTGGCAAAGATGTAGAGAAATTTGAACTCTTGTACATTGCTGGCCGAATGTAAAATAATGCAGCCACTGTGGAATACAGCTTGGCAGTCCCTCAAAAAGTAAACAGATAGTTAAGAATAACCATAAGCGTATGGATCATAGTTATTGTATGCTCCAGCAATTCTACTCCTAGAGTATGTATCCAAGAGAAATAAAAATATGTCCACAGGAAAACTTCTACATAAATGTTTATGGCAGTGTTATTCATAAGAGCCAAAAGATGGAAACAACTCCAATGTCTATCAATGGACGAATGGATAAACAAATTTCGGTATAAACATATAATGGAATATTATTCAACCATGAAAAGAAAGAAAGTACTGACATATGGTATAACATAGATGAGCCTCAGAAACCTTATGTTAAGTGAAAGAAGCCAGACACAAAAGGCCACATAGTGTATCAATACTTTTATATGAAACATTCCAGAATAGACACATTTATAGAGAGAAAGCAGATTAGTAGTTGCTAGGGGATGCAAGGGGTAGAAGACAGTAAGATGGGGAATTGTTATTTTATGGACAAGGGATTTTCCTCTGGAGTGATGAAAAAGTTTTGAAATTAGAGATGGTATTGTGAATGCACTAAATGCCACTTAATTATACTCTGAAACAGTTAACTGTTATGTGAATTTTACCTCAATTTTTAATAACTACATACAAGTTTGCTATTTTGTGGTTGTGGAGGTCAGAAGTCCAAAATCAGTTTCACTGGGCTAAAGCCAAGTTGTCAGAGGAGCTGGTTCCTTCTGGAGGCTCTGAGAGGAAAATCATTTCCATGCCTTTTTCAGCTTCCAGACACTGCTTACATTTCTTTGAGTCATGACCTGTATCTCACATTATCCAACCCCTTGCTTGCATTGAGTTATGTCTCCTACTACTCTTGCTCATTCTGATTCTTCTGCCACCTTCTTACTGAGGATCCTTGTGATTACATTAGGCCTGGATAATCTCCCATCTCAAAATTCTTAACTGAATCACATCTGTAAAGTCCCTTTTATCAAATAAAGTCATATATTCACAAATTTCAAGCATGAGGAAATGGACATCTATCGGAGACCATTATTCAGCCTGCTACAAGGGCCAGAGATCTCAATGTGGGAGTCTTGTCCATAAGGATGCCCCTTAAAGCACAGCAGAAGAGTATGAATACCCAACACCTCCTTTTATATCTTGAGTGCCTCATTACCAAGGTCTTATTTTTGATTCATCGCTCTTTGAAAGAAAGACATAGTGGTTATATTATCTAATTTCTCTAGTACATGGACATTAAAATTCTTGACTTACAATGTTTTCCTTGAAAAGATTTACAAACATTGTTCTATTGTTTTCTGTCATCCACTACAGCAGAGAATAAGGATGAAGTCAGAAAAATTTTTGTTCACTTGTAGTCAGGAAAACTGATTATTTTGTGTGGGGGTAAGGCATGGATGCCTTCGGTTATTTCATTTCCAAAAGTTTGGCAATACATATCTAAGAATGGCTTTCTTAGTTAATGTTACCTGATACTGCAAGCCCCTCTGATATGTCCATTCCAGTATTTCTGTTCAGCAGGGAAACTCTTCATTTATCCAATAACATATTTTAGGGTCTACGACAATGGCAAAGAGAGATTAAGACCTTGAACTCACAGCACTCATATTCAAATGATAGTAAACAAAACAGTAACTTCTATAATTTCAAGTGGGGATATAAATGGTGAAGGGAAATGAAGAGAGTAGAGGAAAAGATAGTAATGAGAGCAGCAGCACTCTCTCAGATAGGTACACTGAAAACCAGTGAGACATAAGTCCTAGGCTGGAGAGCTGGTGGTGAACAAAGTAGGCTGCTTGGAACTGGGAAGTTAAAAATAGTAATTGTATTTAAGATTGTTGCTGATCTAATTAGTTAAGTTTTTTCTTACTGATGGTTAAGTTCTTGAGTTTGTCATCTTCTGTCTTCCATGTCTGTAATCTTCTTGTTCATTGTTTCTATGTATTTATCAAACATAGCATTTGCTATATGCTAACCCCTGGTTTAAGCACTATACCAATAGTAGTTGATTTAATTTAAATACAAATCCCTTTGAGGCAGGTACTGTTATTAGTCCCATTTTACAGTTAAGAACACTAAGAAGTTATGTAACTAGCCCAATGTCACACTGCTAGTGTAAATAGGGTCAGGATTTGCACCCAAGGAGTATATCTTCAGAGTCCATACTCTTGATTCTACCTATGTTGATTCTCCACTTATTGCTGTGTCCATTTTTCTCTCTAATCTGGAAAAAACAAACTAGTTTGTCATCAATATCTTTGCTTCAGTCTTCTGCATTGTCAATTTTGATATCTTCTGTCTTCAGTGAGGATTAAATTATTCAATTGTATGTTTAATTTCTTTTGCATTCTCATTATTACCATTTCAGGCTATTTCCTCCTCATAATTTTTGTTCCCGTTTCATGGAAGCCAAAACTTCATGCATCCTTCAGAGGATTTCAAGAAGTTTCTCAATGTTTTATTCCACGTCTCTTCTTATGCAATCTTTTTAATATATTCCATGTTGGGCTTTTCCTGTTCTCCAGTCTTAAAATTAAAAGAGATGCATCCAGACTTAGTGTTTGCCAGTAGGTGTGGTGTGTGTAATTCCCTTCACCCCACTTGCTGACAACCTTGATTTTGGTAAAACCCCTTCCCAGTATATATTAAATAGTAAGAAGGCAGGAAAATATGCACAGCTATCCAGAGCTCCATGGGTGTAGCAGATGCTCACCTAGTACAGCCATACTGCAGAAATGCCATTTTTCTATTTCCTGGCTCATAAAGACTCTAAAATAATGAAGTATGCCTAAATTAAATCCAGCATGCAATGCTACTAGTTCTTCCTACCTGCAGAGCTTTACTCTCTGAAACTACTTCTTCCATGTAATAATATAAACATCCATTATCCATATTTCCTTCCTTCTCTGAAGTTTCATTGGAGTTTTATTCTCTCATGAGACATGGAAAGGAGAATTATTGGGTGGGAGAAGAGGGAAACCACATTCTGACATCTCAAAGAACAGTCAAACAGGAGAAGAAATAGGTGTTTAGGTGGTGGGCTCCAGTTCTTATTGTTCACAGCAGCCTCTACTTTGAGGGCTGGTGACTGTGTGGTCATGGTCATTAAACATTTTGAATATCACCCCTGGGTAGAAACATATTCTACAGGAGATCAGGGTTCCTTTGTTTTCGTTGGCAAAGCATATGTTGGCCCCCAACTGCAGTTCTCATTTTAGTTTTATAGGTCTTGTAATCTTTGTGGGTACTCTCACAGATTCTGATAGTACATTGGCTATCGCCTTTGTTGTTGGTGTGGTTCATTCATTCCCCAAATACTAATTAAGAAATTACAATGAGCCAAGCACTGTGCTAGACCCTGGGGCTACAATTCTGAGCCAACAATGCATGCTTCTGTTCCCACAAATTTTCATCTTATGTCTTCATAGTTGGAATCTGGAGAACATTCCAGAACTGCTATCCAGAAATCATTTTAAACTGGAAAATGATAATGCTCTTCTAATGAGAATCATCAGCAAAGCAGGGTGAAAAATAGAAAAAAGCACTGGGCTGGAAATCAGACAGCTTAAGTTCTCATCCTTGATCTGCCACTAATATCTGGGAACTTTGTGTGACTCACTTAACCCCTCACAGTCTCCGTTTCTATGTGTAAAATGACTGAGTTGAACCAGGCTCTCTCTAAGATCCCTTCCAGCCATAAAATTCTATGTTCCCAAGATAAATGTTCTTCCCATTAAAGTGGGTGTTTTGAAAGCCATTTTTTATCAGTGGATCTCAAACCTTATGTTTACCAATACAGTAGTCTGATTCTCCTGACCCTCTTTATACCATTCCTAATAAGAAATGTACCAGCCATATGTGAAACACATGGGGTCTGTCCAAAGACCATGAAAGATACATAAATTTCACAAGTGAAAGATGCAAAACACATGTTGACACATCTCAAATCCACATGTACATTTTGGTTACGGTTTAATGGTAGTTAATTTTGAAGGTTCTTCAGAAGTCCATTTAAGACTTCCATAGAAGTGGCTTTTAGTTGGGGCCCAAAAGGTCCTTGTGTAAAAACAAGTAAAGTTGTCTAAATTTTTGTGAGCTAGCCAGGGAAATGGAAGCCTTCTGAAGTTGGTCATAGAGTTAGGCATTTCACACCTTGCAGCATCATGATAAAGTCAGGATAAAACAGAAGGCTAAGTGAATATCAAACTTAGGGGACTGCAGCCTCACCTATGAACCCACAGTGAAAAGACACAGCTGGGCCATCTGCTTTGGCCATCAGCCCTTATTTGGGGCCCTCTTCCAGAATTTTGCATGTGCTGACCACACAAGTGTAAGTTCATGCCCTTCGTCCTGCCTGCTGAATACTCATTCCTTAGGGCCCTGCTCAAACATCACCTCCTCTGCGAAGCCTTCCCTAACCTCTCTACACAAACGGGCCACTTCTCCATTTGTTCCCTCACTCTTTCACTCTTTCTCACTCTACGTTTATTACTGGATCTGTCATACTGAACAGCATTTGTTATACATATGTTATATATATATAACAAAAATATATATGTTATATATAACAATATATATATGTTATATATATAACAAATATATATATGTAACAAAAAATATATGTATATCGAGTAATACTTATTGAGTAATAAATATGCTTTTGTGATCTGTGGAATTCCTGGTGCCTAGCAATATGCCTGACATGTGGTTAATGAACCTGTGAGCCAATGAATGAATGTCTGTTGACACTCAAAGTCAGATTCAATTGGATATTGATTTTGGAGGAGAAAAAGCCCATATCATGTATAAAAACAGAAACCTCAACTGTGTGAATTTTCTACTATGGAAGAACTCAAACTCTATTTGAAAGAAAAGCATAGTCAGTCATGAAAAATATAGAAAGCACCTGCTATATGGTGTCCCATACATCCCGCATCCAGGAGAGTTTATAAGAAAAGAAAAAAAAATGGGGTTACCTTCAAGTTGCTCACTGTTAAAGTCAGGAAGAAAGCTGTAGGTTCATCTTACAGACAGTAATGTAAGACCTCTCTCAAGCCAGTGGTCACTGACTGATATACAGCTCTAGGGTACCTGAGAGAGGGGAAATCAAGGCCTGGCTAGCTATCAGCAAAGACTAGAAGCAAGCCAATAAAGCTTCCATAATGCTGATGCTCCCATCTATCTTTGAAATCCTCACTGTCCAGTCAGGTGGCCACTAGCCACCAGGGGCTATTGCACACATGAAACATGGCCAGCCTAAACTGGAATGTGCTATAAATGTGAAATACACACCAAATTCCAAAGACCTACTTGAGAAGAAAAAGAATGTAATACTACCTCATTTATTTTTTATATCGATTATATATTAAAATGTTAAAATGACAATATTTCAGATATATTGGGTAAAATAAAATATTAAAATTAAATTCACTGGTTTTTAAAAACTTTTACAATGTAGCTGCTACAAAAGTACGAATTACATGTGGCTCACACTATATTTCTGTTGGCCAGTGCCTTTCTGAACCGTACTTCTCCTTAGTGCCAGTGACTGTCACCTCAACTGCTTAGTTACCTGTGGTCTTTGGGCATGGTTACCAGGAAGCTCTTGAAGGACCAACTGTCTCAAGGCCCAGAGTATATGCTTGCATAGAAAATTAATATAGATTCGTCAACGCCTCTTGCCTTGTTCAGTAGCCAACTCGGACTTCATGTCAACCACCACTGGTGTCTGTGTAGTTCCCTTCAGTTCTGCCTGAATTTCCTTTTCATGGCTGGGAGAAAATTATGACGAGGGGTTGATATTTTCCACAAGCCTATACTGATAAGAGCAAGTGGTCTAGGCTGACAGCAATAAAGCCAAATGACTGCTAAGGCCAGGCAGGTAACATAAAAAGTGAAGCAAGCCAAGTGTATTCTTTTGATACAGTCATGCGCTGCCTGGATATGAAGCACACAGGAATTTTCTTCACTTCCCCAAAGAAATATGCCCTTCCTTTCCTTTTCTCTTTGTTTTGGAAACTTATGATGTTCTTGGCCAACCTTTCATTTTTCTGCTTTTGCTATAAAAAGAAATTTCACTCAACTTTTAACTCAATTTAAGAATAAAAACAAAATAGTTCAAACAATGATAAATTGCAACTGACATTTGCCTCAGTGCAGGCGCTCAGTAGGGAATTGTGGGGACTGTGGAGAAGTGGGGAATGCAGGTCCCACCCACAGCAGCAGCCCTGACTCAGCGCCAGCCAGTAGGTGCCAAGTGGTAACACAGGCCCCCAGTGGTCATATCTGATTTTTCAAGAGAAGCCAGAAACCTGGATATTTATGTGACATCTCCTAATTTTCAAGTGTCGCCAAGTAATTAAAAATGTTTTTAAAACATAGTGTAAGCCAGAATTCTGTGATCTAAACAAAGCATATCTACAGACTAAGTCTGGCTCGTGGGCCACCAATTTGCAATCATGTCTAGTTCCAGACTAACATCATCTACCTAGCAGGGAAAAAAAGAGGAAAAAAAAAAAAGAGGAAAAGAAATTAATACTTTTTTCAATAGTTACTATATTCCTGGAACTTCATCTCTTTTCCCTCATTTAATCATCCCAACAGCCTAAGAAGTAGTATTAACCTCATTTGCACAACTGAAGAAACAGAAATTAATTTAAGTGATTTGCTCAAGATAACTCAATGAGAAGCTTCCAAACTGAAGGAAGTTGTTTACTTCTTATTCCCTAAACGTATTTTCATTCCTGTGCTTCCTGTTTTCTCCCAGTTTGGGAGAGCTTGCCCAGCTCCCTGACATCTAAGACCTTCCCTAATCAGCCCAGCCCTCACCTGCCTGCTCAGATCTCCTGGGTGTTCACTCCCTGGATGCATTCTTGGCAATCAGAAATCGAGCATGTCTTTCTCATGTCTTCCAAGGCAGGCAAGAACTATGACCAATGTTTTTGAACCCTCAGCATGAATCATGAGCATCTTCGTTTAATACAGGTACAAAATATGTTTGTTGGTTGTAATATACATCCCTTGGCTTGCCCACTCTCCTCCCACCCCACTCTTTTTTGTGTGAGTTCTCTTCATATCCTTCATCTTCTTTCATTTGAATAGTTTGCATTGATTCTTTATTACAGTGCTGATTAAAGAACCCATAGAACATGAGAACAGGTGCTGAGGGAAAACAGCTTAGAGACCAGCCCTTAAAAGCCTTCATTGGCTCCACAGGAACCAGGGGCCCAGAGGAAGTCAGGGTTGGTTCAAGGTTACTGAAGACTGAAGTCACAGTGCTGGAAGGAGAACCCAGTCTTACAGACAGACTGAAAATGAGAAGTGTCATCTCAGCAGGTTTATACTTTCTGGGGCCCTCTTACTACAACTTTTTTATCTTTCCCAGAATAGCTTTATTCCTTTTCTCTTCAGCACAATGAAATTATCTTTGGCCAGACTTGTTAGTCCCCATTCAAACAAAATGGCTTCAAGCTGGGAGAAGCTCCTTCTCTCCTTCTCCAGATTAGGTTTCCAGCTGCCCACACCTACCTGAGGGAACCTCTAGCATCCACTTTTGTATCTCATTAAGGGGAGCAAATATAGTAACAACCAGGATCTTGCACATTCCTGAAGCAACTTATTAGTAACAAAGCATTTTCATATCCCTTATTTTGTTTGACTTTTATAGTAGCCTGATAATTACCAAGCAGATGTCATTATGGCCATTTTGCAGTTGAGGAAACTGTGAACCATAGAGGTTAAGTGATTTACCTACATCATAAGGCAACACTAACACTTGAACATAATCTTCTGAACCTTTAAGTGGTTTCCTCTTGGGTTTTTTTTTATTTCACAATAATTTTTATTCTTCTGATTTGAAAACTTTTATCTCTCTATGGTATAAGATTGGGAAAATACAAAAATGTTGAAAGAAGAAAATAAACGATGGTTGTACTCTTAAAACTCAAGATAATTATGATTAACATGCTGATGTATTTTCTTATTGTCTGTCTATATTTTTTAACACAGAATATTAAAAAGTATTTAATGGTATGAATCAGGAGAATACCATTTATATGTAATTGCATTATTATTATTATCATTCATTTATTTAGAAATGGAGTCTCACTCACTCTATTGCCCAGGCTGGAATGTAGTGGCATGATTACGGCTCACTGCAACTTCCGCCTCCCAGGCTCAAGCAATTCTCTTGCTTCTGCCTCCTGAGTAGCTAAGACTACAGGCGTGTGCCCCATGCCCAGCTAATTTTTGTATTTTTCAGTAGAGACGAGGTTTCATCACATTGCCAGCCTGGTCTTGACCTCCTGACCTCAAGTGATCCATACTCCTCAGCCTTTCAAAGTACTGAGATTACATGCAGAAGCCAACACACACAGCCTAGTTTGTATTATTTTTACACTTAACGTTATGTCAAGAGAATCTACTGTCATGAAATATCCATTGAAAAAATAATTCTTAATAATTGCAGGCTGGGCACGGTGGCTCACGCTTGTAATCCCAGCACTTTGGGAGGCCGAGGCGAGTGGATCACCAGGTCAGGAGATTGAGACCACGGTGTAAACCCCGTCTCTACTAAAAATACAAAAAAATTAGCCGGGCGTGGTGGCGGGCGCCTGTAGTCCCAGCTACTCAGAGAGGCTGAGGCAGGAGAATGGCATGAACCTGGGAGGCGGAGCTTGCAGTGAGCCGAGATTGCACCACTGCACTCCAGCCTGGGCGACAGAGCGAGACTCCATCTCAAAAAATAAAAAAATAAAAAAAATAAAATAATTGCAAACATTTCATCCAACATAAGAGCTATCCCCTACTTTGACATATTCTTCCCATGCTTCAATTAAAAATCATATTATGATAAACACCCTTATAGCTACATTTTGCTCCAGATTTCTGAGTGGAATAAACAGTGAAATTTTTCCTTAGGATGTGTAGTGAACCAAGCAATTAATCAACAAGAATTCCAGGACAACAAGCTTGAGCATTTCATAAGTGCCAGATGCTGGGTTCATGGGGACCAAAAGCTATGGGCACCATTTTCTGAAGGGCTTTTGCAATAAACTATTTCCCAAATTGTATCACTCTCTACTGCCCCTGCCTTAGTTCAAGGAACTTCTACTGTTGTTTCCTAACTGGTCTTCTGTCCCTAGCCTCCTCTGTCCCAAATTTAAAAGTAAGTTCTGGCACATAGCAAGCATTCAATAAATGTCCCTTCCACACACATTTTTATCTCTCACCCTCTAGACCTGTTGGTGCTCATAAATATGTTCCAAATGTTTTCCTTTGTCCAATTAGGCTGAAAGTTCCCTGACACAGAGCTCTCAGTCTGTCTCTCTCTGCAGCCCATCACAGCTTCCAGCAAAGACCTCTTCCTTTGGGAAGAGGGATTTTATGGAGTTCTAGAAGAACTGATTATATACATTTAGAAAGGAGTCAAGACCTAAACCAATAATCAAGCCAATCTCCAAGGGAAACGCTACTCAGAGAACCTTAGAAATGGCTATGGCTTAAGCCAGAGTTGTCATCAAATTTAGAAAATATATTAAAAATACAGTTTTAAAACCATCACCCTTTTATTCAGGGGTAAGCATCTCACCCCATCTTCTGCCCTTTTGCTGATTTTTCAGCTTTGAATGGGGCCACCCAAGTTGTAAAGTCTCTAGCAGCAGTCTGATCAGTTCTGGTTTAGGGTGGCTCCCAGTAATCAGTTTGAACAGAATCCTCAAACTACTTTCATTTCCATGTCTTCTTTAAAGGGAAAAGAAAACAAAAAAAAAAGTGAAAATACAATGTCAAAGAATGCTCCCAGTGGCAAGGTACAAGACATCTGCACTATTCCGCTACCCTATGGGGCAACCCTTAAGCCCTGCTCCCTTCCTGGTATTCTAAGGTATCTTTCTTAGAAGGAAATCAGTCCTTACTCTTATGTGGTTATTCCCTGCATCAGATATTCCACCACCCCAGCAGCAAGAGCTCTGTGACATGATAATGATGATAGTTTATTTATGATTCACATCTACTTTCTCATTGGATTCTCACAACAAGGTAGCTAGAGCAAGCATTATTATACCTGTAAAGTGCAGACGCAAATACTGAGGTTCAGAATATGTTAGCAGCTTGGCCAAAGCCTTGGAGTTTGGAAGAGGTTGAGTCAGACTCTACCCAGCCAATGGGCACTTTGGTGTAAACGTGAGGCATCCCGGTTGGCGGGGGGCCGCCACCTCTTTTTCCTTGCCTCAAGCTTTGCCCCTCTAACTGGTGAAGAATCATATCTCTCACTGGCCCTTGTGGATAAGCCACATGGACAACCAGGGTAAACCTCTCAAGATCTTTGAAGGCAAAAATATTAGTCATTCCAGGAGTTGGCACTGTAGACCTCACTCCCTTCCAGGCAGCCCCTGCAGAGTTGAGGGGCTCCCTGGGTAGCTGCTGCACTGCAATCCACATCATCATCTCATCCTGGGACTTTTCTTCAAAATATCCCAACTGGTGCTCTGTTTCTGATCATAACTCCCACCAATCCTTCTTCCAACCAAGTTATCTTTATTTTATCTCCTCACTCTCGTATTTTAAATCTTCAGTGGAGCTCCATCCCCTGCATGAGGAAGTAGACACCGTAGGCTGGCATTAAAGGCCATCTGCATTGTGCCCCTTCCCTATAGGCCACTCCATCCCCACACTTTCCAAACATGGACTGTGATGCTGCTCTTTCTTCACCCTAAACCCTCCTCACATGCTGTTCCTTAAGGCTTCTGAGCCTTTCTCAAGTCCTGCTCCCTTCCTAGAATTTCAAACCTCTGCACCTTCAAAACCTGCTTTAAGTTCTACCTCTTCCATTCATATCCTTTAAGTGAACCAGCCTTCCCCAGCTTCTGCACACTCTGACATCCTGAGAAACTGGTCCACTGCTCCACTCACATCACCTTTGAACTATAAGCTGCTATTTACTCTAATGAGGATCTTGTGTCTGTGTAACTCCCCATTTTGCTAACAAATTCCTTGAAGACCAACACTATGCTTTAAAGACTAAGCAGCTTACCATGAAGTACAGAACAAGTGTTCAAAGGTCCTCACTGGATATGTGGATATGCAGGTTGAGGCTAGGACAGCAGGTGTGAAATAGGGAGACTGGAATAGAGTCACACAATCTGGTTGATGATAAGGCCTTCAGGAACTCTCTTTCTCCTTCCTGAGCTCATGCTACTCATTTATAAAATGAAGAGATTAGACAAGATAACCTCAAATGCTTCTTCAAACTCTATGAATCACTAAATATGTGGGATAGATGGGAAATTTTCAACTGTGAGACAAAAATAATTTTTGAAGGCCTTAGTAAGTATATTGAAGACCTGCTTTTTCACCAAATGTTGACCATGCCTCCTGCAAGTCCACTGATTTTTTTTTTTTTTTTTTTTATTAAGCCCACCAGGCTCAATGGCCATAATGAGATCCACACACTTGTCAGGTGCTGAAGTCATTTGGCCTTTGGCCTTCATCTCACCAGCCCCCAGCACATGGGAGTTGGCCACAACTTTCACACACGTGTTCCCTCTTACCTAATCTTTTAAAAGGAAACGCAGCATTATAAAATTTAGAGAGAGGCAGGAAGGGAGAAGACAGGGGGTGGAGAAAACAGAACTTGAGAAATAATTTTCCAACCAAGAAAATAATATCAAATACATGGGTCATTAAACTGAAAAGCCATTCTGAATCTGGAGAACTATTTTCTTGAATGTCTGGGATGTAGCGGTTATAACATGCACACTCCAGTTCTATCTGAACATAAATATAAGGTTTATAAGTGAAGCATATTTGTCATGCACCAAAACAGTGATAATTAAATTCATGGGGCATGTATGCATTACAGAAAAACCAGAATCCCAGCAGCTTGAGATCTTATAAAGTAGCTGATTATCATCAACACTATAATTACTCATGAGCCCAAGGAATGTACTCCAGGCCTCCTCAGACTTGTCTAGTATCAGACAAGAGAGAACCATAATTATATTTCATATTTTGGGCCAACCCTAAAAATGTATGTACAGAGGGAAATGACACAACTCTCTGTGCTCTCTGAGGTAAATGCAGGTACTAAAACTTGTCTTAGAGGAAAACAGTAAATCTTTATTGATCTAAAACTTTTTAAAAATCAGGAAAATAGTCACAGATGTCAAAGTTTCATTAAGTTTTAACTTAATGAAAAGGTGAGTGAAATTATAAGCGAGAAAAGTATGTTATTTAAGATGCAAATTATATTAATAAAATTAGGTAGGTAGATAGGGAAAGACTCAACTCCCATCATTATAGAATATAGGACAATTTCATCACAAACATAAAAATTTTATCAATTAGAGTCTATAAATTTTGCAAAGAATTTTAATTCAACTATTTCTCTTGATTCCAGTAATATCTGAGCAGTAAGCAAAGCAAGAGTTAGTCCCTTATTTAACCACCCATAAACCTGAAATTATAAGAGGTAAAGTGACTTACCCAAGATCACACAATTGTTAACAATGGGATTGCTACTAAAGTCTGAGCTCTCTGTGATCAAACATCCATCTTACTCTCTCACTTCACCCTCTGGGGTTGAAGCCATGTTGATTGATTTCTTGCTACTGTAAGCTCTTGGCTAGAAAAAGCTAATACATTTATATGGGATTTGGATTCAGCACAAATTTTTTAGTGTCTACCTAAGCAGTCTAAAAAAGCACTTTCACTTACTTAGTCTGGTTTGAATCTCAAAACCCTAAAAACTTCCCATGAAGATTAATTAATCAATTTTTTTTCCAGCATCACATGTCTAAAATCTCAAAACACTATTGCAGTGATCTGTAATAATAAAGTACCACAATAATTAAATCTTTAAAATCACTCCAACATGGGATTCCTAAGTCTGAACCACAGTCATGTGACCTTAGGCAAATGATTTAACTTCTCCAAGGCTCAGTTTTCTAACCCTAAAAATGGGACAATACCTATTCATCCAGCACACAAGAAATTTCTTGTTGTACAGTAAGGGATCAACAATTGTTAGTTTTCTCCCTTCCCTTGCTCCAGTCTTTTTAAAATTTCATTTGTTAAAATAATGATTGTTTTTCTAGGATCATTGTGCTCAAAAACCACTCGACTATTGCATTAATTGATTTTTTGATGCAGAATCTTCATGTGATATACTATCCATTCATTCACAAATATTTATGTGCAGCCACTGTTCTGAGTACTGGTCATATGGTGGTGAACAAAACAAACAAAGCTTTGGTCATCAGAGAGCTTCCATTCAACAAACTGGACAGCTTCTTGGCTTTGGTCAGTATTTCCACATGTGGAGGGTAAGCAAGTTCATTGGTAAAAGCCAGAAAACTCATTCTGTGACTTGGCCTTACCAGACGCTCTCTGGTCCACTCACTTTCCCCAAGGCAAAAATCAGATCCCTAGGAGGCATGCTCCCTGATGCACAGAAAGTTAGCAAGTGCCTGCTGTGGACTCCTTTGCGGCCACTATAGCAATCTGACTCTTTGCTCCAGGGGACTTGGTCACTGGGGTCATGTTCTTATCCAGTCCCATACGGTACCCCCACCAACCATGGGGGAGGACTTGGAGGTGACTTGGTGTCCCTGACAGCTTGCCCCAAAGTTGGGTTTATCCTAAGTGTGGTTCTGAGTCAGCTCTCCTAACTTTTCCTAAATGACAGATGCATTTCCAGCACACGAGAGGTGGTGACAAATTACATCACCTCAAGGGGCCCCGACCTATGCCAGCATCCTCTCCCTTCCCTCTCTGCCACAGGGCTTACTTCCAAGTGGCCTTTATGAGCTAAAACAAAACAAAAAGCCAGCCAAGTCTGCCAAAGTCGTGTGGCCTCCCATGCCCCCTAGGTCTGTCCAGATCCTAGGACCTGGCCTGGAGTCCCTGGGGATGCCCAGCATCAAGCAGGTTGCAGCAGGGGACAAGCCACGAAAGCATCTGTGTGGCTGCGTAATCAGGCCCATTTTTTCATTTTTATTTCCCTTCTCAGTGGCTCCTAACCAAATCATTCTCTAGTTTTGAAAGGGCTCTGCAGGAATGCAGAGAAAAGGACGGTGACTCAGAAGATGGTGACCGCGTCATCTGCTTTGCATTGTCGAGCACATTTTTCACATGTTACTGGGTGAAGTTAGCAATAAAGGGCACCAAATGCTAGAAATAGAACAAAAAGAGATAAAGAAAGGGAAAAAAAAAAAAGAAAAAATTCTTATTTCTTCCAGAGAAATCTGCCTTGATTCAGGACCACTGGTGTTATAGGAAAAATCATTTTGATTTTGAACAGCTCTTTCTGACTCACTTGTTGGAAAGAATGTGCTGAACAAATAACCCCCTTCTCCCCTCAAACAGCTCTGCTGAAATCCGAACGCTCTAAGTTCTCCTTGTTGACTTGTGAAAGAGATCTCTCTATATTCATTTGGGCTCTGTGCACGTCACATGATACCAATACATTCCAAATGCTAAGATACAAGATTACTACTTAACCATAGAACAAACCAACAGGAATTTTAATCAAGACAATATCCAATAATGAATAAAGATGGAATGTTTTGGAAGGATTCCAGGATACACATTTGGGAATTTTTAATCTTGCTCGTCTTTGAATCTAGCAAAAATACTTTAAACTTTTCTGACTATGCCATTTTAGGCTGCATCCAGAAACCAGCTACTATCTAAGGTATTAAAGCATTTCATCTGCACAGACATTGAATTTCCAAATCTATTTCAGTAATTGATACCAGATTAACTGAAATATGAATCAACAGACAAGTTTCTTTAAAGACATTCTATAAGCTGAGCTTTTTATGATATGAAAGATGAAAAGAAATCAAGATAATAGTGATCATTATGTGGCAAGAATATTTCTATATTTTAGGATTTGTTTTATTTTAATGTTTGTATTCAGACCAGGTTTGTTTGTAATAGCTTATCACATTGCTTCATTAAGCCATACTCAGCTATCGGTGGCCAAACATTTAGCATGAGTTTGAAGGTTATCTGAATCATCACTAAATGTAAAGGAAGCTTTTTATAACAATAATTATAATCAGCTGTAACTTACCCGAAATGGGAATTTTGGCATATTTTAACTGGTTTTGAGAGAGTTATGGCTGTAAGAAGGCAGTGGCCTAGTAATGAGTTTACAAGTTTAGGATACTGAGGCTCTTTTTGCTGATGGGTAGGGATTTTCCACACCCACCCTGACAGCTACCACCAAATGGAAACAAGACAATTCCCCTTCCACAAGGCTGCTTTGAGCACTGGTGTTTGGGTCTTCAAAAGGGACCAAACTATGGCTGGAAAAAAGATGCTAAAGGTGGAACATAGATTAAACGTGACACGTTACACTATAGGAAAGGTATTTGTAAAGACCACGCAGTAGATCAAAGACTCCACTGCACTTATTTTTGTCTTCACACACCTACTAAACCTGTATTTCTGCTGATTAGTGAAATTCTAGCTCTTTGACAATCCCAGGACCCTAAATTGATATATCATCCAGCAGCATTAAAATGTTGGTTTTGCATGATTAAAAGTGTGGGTGCACAATTTCACTGGGAGGAATGAGAGTTGTGAGCCATTTAAAGTAAATCAAGACTAAACAAGGAAAATGAGAAAAATGGCCTGTGCAATTGCCCTGTAGTCATCTCAATATCCCAGCTGAAGGGGAGATTAGAACTAAGGTCTGAGCTGGGGATATTTCCGAGGGGTGGATGCTAGTTTTAGGGCAGATTCTCTGGCATACTCTGATTAAGCCACTAACTTGGGTCAGAAGGAGGGAAACAGAGCTAGTAATGCATTTCTGAGTCCATCTCAAGAGAGTAATTGATCAATGTCTGCTTTATTTCTTTTTCACTTTATGTATTTGTTTTCCAAAAAAAAGGGAATTATTTTCAAATCATTTTGAATATTACAGATTTTATTTGGGTATCCTAACCAAGAATTCCAGATAGAATCTAGTATATACAGTGAAAGTTGAAACACTGAATAACTATAAGCCAGAGAACAAACTCATCCCAGAAAAGATTTTACAGTATTCCCAGAGAATAGGAGACGCTAATAGAGTTATATATGTTTTAAGAGGTAGATACAATCACATGTGCACAATATAAAACAGAAGGTTTTTAATGATTGAAAAAGGAGGGGAAAAAACGCTATTTGGTAGTAGCTTGGTGAACTTTGGCTGAACTTGTCTGTTTGGCAGGCTCTGGTGCGGACAGTCTAGGATGAGGCATTAGGGCTCGCATCTGAGAAGTTGACATCAAGCAGACAGCAAGACATGATATCTTATTTTCCTGAGCCATGCTGACACAAATTGAACTCCCCTTATTATTTTCTTATGCCTGTAAAGTCGCACTTGGAATTTAAGCATTTTGTGTGCAGATGTTGAGGGCCGGGTTGGTTTAATTTAAATAATTTGCAGATTGTTTAGTAGCACTCCAAAGACGGCAGTGTTCTTCATCTGAGTTCAATTTCATGAGCTTTGGTTTCTGATCTTCTGCAAGGTAAAACTGAAGCATTAAAAAACCCCAGTGCTCTAAAGACCCTGCTGCTGCTGCTGCTGGCTTTGTCAATTGAAGAAAATGAAGATGCGGCAATGTTGTCTCTAATTTGCTCAACTTTTTACTTTTCCCTGGTTCTTTACTTTGGAAAAAACAAAGCGCCTTAGGAAGAATTGGATGGGGGCTGGGAGGATGCACTGAGATGGTAAAGCATCAAAATCAAAAATCAGAAATAATGAGGACTGACTTGTTATGAAATACTTGTTCCCATCTCTCTGACTATAGAATCACTTGGTTTCCAATTTTTTCTGGGCCATAGCAATTATGCATTTGCACTGTTTATGCAGCCCCTTCTCCATCAGACATTTCTTTCACTGATGTTTACTTACCCACTTTTTCTAAAGATTATATGTGACCTCCCTGGAGCCCAGGCATAGATGCATGATAGTATTCCCATTTATATACGAGTCGATTGCCTTCATTCTCCAGCGTACGATTTGTTTGCCCAGCGAGGCCCCACATACTAAACAAAATGAGGGAATGCTTCTTGGAAGAAAGTAAGATGTCAGTGTACATTACAACTCCCCTGAGGTAAATGGAGAGCATTCATAAAGACTAAAGAAATGTGCTTTATAATGAAATGTACCTCATATAATTTATGACCCAATACTCAGAGATGAGTTTTTCTCTTTGGGAATGTATTTCTGTATGTGAGAGAGAAGACAGTGTGATTATATAAAATTCTTAATAATAATCTGGGGAAAATATGTTCTTCCTAGTTTGGGCAATGACCAAAAGTGATTTGCAGTGACCTCTATGAGTTCCCAAAGAGGATGTGAAGTTCTCCCCATCGCCCACTGCGGTCATAGTGCTGGGTGTGGTCGTGGCTTTGACCTTAGACACAGAGAAATTTCTCTCCCGCACAAAGGGGAGGGGAGAGTGGGATACGCAGAAAGAGGTGAATGGTATGTTGGCGTGGGGCTGGGGGGTGTGGGTATATGTGTTAGAGGGGAGAGATCCATTTTTCCCTTCCAGCTACAGTTGTCTCTGAGCTCTGGTTCCTAAACCAGCCCTCAGCTGTGATGAACTAAATTGCAAGAGAAAAAGACCCACAACTGGTGTTGAAAGTGGTGAGTTGTCAGCACAGAGTCTCTATTTCTCCCTTGTGATGGACAAGTAAGAGTGGCTGTGACTAAATTCATTTTTCTCTAGAAAACACCAATAAAACATGTTTTCGCATTAACTACCATATTGAAAATTCTCACGGAGGCCTCAGTTTGACCTGTTGAATAAGAATTGAGGTAACTTTCCTACAAATGCAGCTAATGTGGCAGGAGTTACAGTTTATCATAAGATTTTAGAGTTGGAAGTGATCATAGAAATAATCTAGGCTGAGCCCCTCATTGTTCAGATAAGAAACTGACATGTGAGGAGGCAACATGACTCAGCCAAGGTCACGTGGCTTGTTAGCAGAAGAGTAAAGCCCAGAGGCCAGGGCTCCTGATATCCCGCCCAGTCCTCCTTCCTCTCCTGCTTCACCCGAGATGACCATTGTGAAAAAGGAGGGACAGAGGTCTCCATGCTGTACCAGAAAAGAAAGTCCAGAGATTGCTAACCCAGCTTGACAAGTGAATTGATCTGTAAGTCCTCTTTCTTGCCACATCCAACCCAGAAAAACTCAAAGAAAGCCCCACCTGGCCAGAACACTGAGGTGAGGTGAAGGACTCACACACCTAGGGGCATCACTAGGGCACAGCTCCAGCTCTTCTCTCCCACTAAGTCACCTTAAGTCTTAGCCTGGGTTCTCCAGAAAGGTAAGCCTAGGGGAAGGCTTACGGGCTATTGCTTTACCAAGACTGCAACCCAAGGGATCAGAAGTGGAGGGATATGGAGATAAAATTGGGAAAGGAGACACAGTCCATATGTAGGTGTATCACTAAGATGAAGGGGTCAATTGATGCTTTGCTCTGTCCATGGGACTGCGACCCCTAGAAGTCACGTAGGCTGGTCTCCAGACTATCTCTAATGGGGGAAGCTAGGACAAATGTATCCACCGGACCTCACCTTCCTTAGATGGAAAACTTGCTTCTGCACTCTGGTTTGTGCATGTGTGGTCATGAGCACAGAGCATGAGCACTGATGTTGTTCCCAAGAAAATATCAACAAGGAAGACTGGCACTGCACTCGAGAGGTGAGAACCACCTGTCAGACACTACTGACCCTTACAAGGCTGGACCAAGAAGCAAGTGAGGCCCAGAGGCTCAGAAGGGATGCAAAAGAGTTGTGTCACATACCCTGGGAAGTGAATTCTGCCCTTTAACATGCCCTTTCACTATAAATATAGATGAAGACATAGACAAAGACATGGATGTAGACAGGTGAAAAAGGAAATAATTCCCCAGAGAGAAAGTTTATAAAAGAACACAATTCAATCCTCTCTGTGTGTTCATCAGTCCTATATGTTCAGTTAATACCAAATAAATGCTAGTTGAATAAAAGAATAAGTGCCAAATTGTTGATTAGATGACTCCATAATGAAAAGTAAGCCAAAGCAAATTAAGTCAAAAACACAATATGCTATATAAATGGTTTTGTTGCAAAGGACATCAACAGACACTTTTCAAAAAAGACATGTGGCCAACAATCATATGAAAAGAAGCTCAACATCACTGATCATTAGAGAATTGCAAATCAAAACCACAATGAGATATCATCTCATAGCAGTCAGAATAGCTATTATTAAAAAGTCAAAAAAAATTCTTGTACACCAATCACAAACAGAGAGCCAAATCATGAGTGAACTCCCATTCACAATTGCTTCAAAGAGAATAAAATACCTAGGAATCCAACTTACAAGGGATGTGAAGGACCTCTTCAAGGAGAACTACAAACCACTGCTCAATGAAATAAAAGAGGATACAAACAAATGGAAGAACATTCCATGCTCATGGGTTGGAAGAATCAATATCGTGAAAATGGCCATACTGCCCAAGGTAATTTATAGATTCAATGCCATCCCCATCAAGCTACCAATGACTTTCTTCACAGAATTGGAAAAAACCACTTTAAAGTTCACATGGAACCAAAAAAGAGCCCGCATCGCCAAGTCAATCCTAAGCCAAAAGAACAAAGCTGGAGGCATCATGCTACCTGACTTCAAACTATACTACAAGCCTACAGTAACCAAAACAGCATGGTACTGGTACCACAACAGAGACATAGATCAATGGAACAGAACAGAGCCCTCAGAAATGATGCTGCATATCTACAACTATCTGATCTTTGACAAACCTGACAAAAACAAGAAATGGGGAAAGGATTCCCTATTTAATAAATGGTGCTGGGAAAACTGGCTAGCCATATGTAGAAGGCTGAAACTGGATCCCTTCCTTACACCTTATGCAAAAATTAATTCAAGATGGATTAAAGACTTACATGTTAGACCTAAAACCATTAAAATCCTACAAGAAAGCCTAGGCAATACCATTCAGGACATAAGCGTGGGCAAGGACTTCATGTCTAAAACACCAAAAGCAATGGCAACAAAAGCCAAAATTGACAAATGGGATCTAATTAAACTAAAGAGCTTCTGCACAGCAAAATAAACTACCATCAGAGTGAACAGGCAACCTACAAAATGGGAGAAAATTTTTGCAACCTACTCATCTGACAAAGGGCTAATATCCAGAATCTACAATGAACTCAAACAAATTTACAAGAAAAAAACAAACAACCCCATCAAAAAGTGGGCGAAGGACATGAACAGACACTTCCCAAAAGAAGACATTTATGCAGCCAAAAAACATATGCAAAAATGCTCATCATCACTGGCCATCAGAGAAATGCAAATCAAAACCACAGTGAGATACCATCTCACACCAGTTAGAATGGCCATCATTAAAAAGTCAGGAAACAACAGGTGCTAGAGAGAATGTGGAGAAATAGGAACACTTTTACACTGTTGGTGGGACTGTAAACTAGTTCAACCATTGTGGAAGTCAGTGTGGCGATTCCTCAGGGATCTTGAACTAGAAATACCATTTGACCCAGCCATCCCATTACTGGGTATATACCCAAAGGACTATAAATCATGCTGCTATAAAGACACATGCACACGTATGTTTATTGCAGCACTATTCACAATAGCAAAAAGTTGGAACCAACCCAAATGTCCAACAATAATTGACTGGATTAAGAAAATGTGGCACATATACACCGTGGAATACTATGCAGCCATAAAAAATGATGAGTTCCTGTCCTTTGTAGGGACATGGATGAAACTGGAAAACATCATTCTCAGTAAACTATTGCAAGGACAAAAAACCAAACACCGCATGTTCTCACTCATAGGTGGGAATTGAACAATGAGAACACATGGACACAGGAAGGGGAACATCACACTCCGGGGACTGTTGTGGGGTGGGGGGAGGGACAGCATTAGGAGATATACCTAATGCTAAATGACGAGTTAATGGGTGCAGCAAACCAACATGGCACATGGATACATATGTAACAAACCTGCACATTGTGCACATGTACCCTAAAACCTGAAGTATAATAATAAAAAATAAAAAATTAAAAAAAAGTCAAAAAAAAAAAACAAACCTGATTCTGGCAAGGTTGTGGGGAAAAAGGAACACTTATACACTGTTGCTGGAAGTGTAAATTAGTTCAACCACAGTGGAATAGTGTGGCAATTCCTCAAAGACCTAAAGACAGAAATACCATTCAACCCAGCAATCCCATTACCCAAAGGAATATAAATCATTCTATTATAAAGACACATGCACATGTATGTTCACTGCAGCACTATTCACAATAGCATAGACATGGAATCAACTTAAATGCAGATCAATGATAGACTGGATAAAGAAAATGTGGTACATATACACCATGGAATACTATGCAGCCATAAAAGAAAATCAGATCATATACTTTGCAAGGACATGGATGGAGGTGGAGGCTATTATTCTTAGCAAACTAGTGCAGGAACAGAAAACCAAATACCACATGCTCTCACTTGTAAGTGGGAGCTGAATTATGAGAATACATGGACACATATAGGGGAACAACACACACTGGGGCCTATCAGAGGGTGGAGGTTGGAAGGAGGGAGAGGATCAGGAAAAATAGCTAATGGGTACTAGGCTTAATACCTGGGAGATGAAACAATCTGTACAAGACACTCCCGTGGCACACATTTACCCATGTAACAGACCTGCACATGTACCCCTGAACTTAAAGTAAGTTAAAAAAAAAAAAGTGATTTTGTTTTGCTCCATCCTTTACTTTTACTTTTTTAAAAAAATAGCTTTGATGGCCGATTTTTAAAAAACCTTTCAATTACATCCATGATTGCCAATGTTTTGACATCATATAAATCCCCTCATCCCTTGTCAAGTGCTAAAGTTCAAGGTGATTGATACAACTGATGTCACCAACATCCCTCAAAGAAAAAGAAATCATTAAACAACTTTTACCCCAATACCAGAAACTCCCCCAGCAGAATCTCTCCAGCTTATCCTTCAGGCTTCAAAGTACCTCTACTTTGACCTTAGTAAGAGAAGCTTGAGTTTGATTTGCTTTACTGGTGAGGATTCTGTAAGCAATTATGTATGAGAGAAAGTTCTCCAGCTCAAAAATACTTGAAAACCACAACGCCAGCTGATTGCTAGATTGCTATTGTCTCACCCTCTCTAATAACCTAAGATTTCAGTAAGATAGTTTTCAGGAATGGGAAACCAAGGCAATTATGTGATCTCCAAAGGATGTATCCATGGGGGCATGACTACTTTAGAAAAATTTCTGTTGGTTCGGGGATGGCAGAGCCATATGGCTATTTGGAACAGATTGCTAACTTCCGGGACTATGATCAAGGGGGATCACTGTGTTCTCCCCAACATCTTTCTTGGGTACTTCAATTAGAGACCGAAACCCAGAGTGTGAGAGCTGAGATGGCCTTTTAAAGATGCCATGTCATTTAACTTTGTGGTATGAATTGAATTGTGTCCTCTCCAGAGATATACTGGAGTCCTCACTCCCATTATCTCAGAATGTGACCTCACTTACAAACAGGGTCTTTACAGAGGTAATCATGTTAAAATGAAGTTATTGGGGTGAGCTATAACCCACATGACTAGTGTCCTTATAAAAGAGATTTGGACACAGAGACATGCATGCTGGGAGAAAGCCATGTGATGATGAAGGCAGCATGGGGTGACACATTTACAAGCCAAGGAACACCAAGCCATCAGAAGCTAGGCAAGAGGCATGGAACAGATTCTCCACCACTGCCCACAGAAGGAACCAGCCCTACTGTCACCCTAATCTCTGACTTGTAGCCTCCAGAACTGTGAGACAGTGGATTTCTTTTATTCTAAGCCACTCAGTTTTTAGCACTTTGTTATAGCAACCCTGGGAAACAAATATACAGCCCCTACCTATTGTGCTGTGGAAGTAAATGCAGGTAACTGAGGCCCAGAGATTAGAAGTGGCAGGCCCAAGGTCACAAACCAAGTTATAGCAGAACAATCAGGAGTCCCTCCTCACCCATGAAGCCGGATATCCATGAGGCTGACCCAAGGGAGCCATTACTGTGTTTTCCAGTCTAAAACACTCATGCTGCAATATGGGTAAACCAAAGCCCATAGGAGAAGATCTTTCCTCCTATATTCCCTTCAAAGGAAAGAGAATTAACCCCATGTCCTCTCAACAGGGCAGAGCTAGCACATCTTGAAAGCAGCACCCTTAGGCCTCCCGCTCATACTCTCTCCAGCACCCTCCTCACTTTACTGATGACTATTCAATCGATCAGCAAACACATAGCTACTTTGATGGTTCATGTCCCATTCCGTGGCCCACTGAAAGAATGGCTGACTTTTTAAAATGAACAGAGTGATCTGTGCTGAAGACAGATAGAAACACCAAAATAGGGGAGAAAAAAACAGTGGAGGTGTGGATTGAAAGTGGAAGAAAACTAAGATAGCTAGTGGGCATTCCCTGGCATGCTCCATGGTGGGTAGAGGGACTCGACTGTTGTAGCCTAGAAACTCAAATTGAGTCCAGCACTAGATTTATAAAATGGAAATGTCTGGCTGGCCCTCAGCAATGTCCCTTAGTTAACAGATAGCTCTGGGTGCCTTGCCAAGCCCTTGCTGACCACTCTATCAAGAGATCCCAAAATGAGTTGGAGTGTCTCCCTATCTGGGGAGCAAAGGAAGGAAAAACTACAATTTATGTTGTCAAAGAACTTCCAACCCAATGGGAAGATTCACTCTCCATCCTCAAGGAAGGCTCAGTTTGATGTAGTGGAGAGAGTGTGGCTTTTGCTGGCAATCAGACCTTGGTAGGAATTCCAGGCCCAGCATTTAAAAGTCTGGCTTAGCTACCTTCAAGGTAGATGGAGAGGTGCACCACCAAGACCCTACTTCACAGAAGGATTTTGGGGGTCATGCCTTTCCTGGGGCAACCACATCTGGTGACTGGTCTAGGTATGGATACAAAGACCTAGTCATTTCAGCCTGACTTGAGACATCCTGATGGGCAAGCACTATGCAGTTTGGCCAATGCTTCATTGGACCTACATTGCAATTGCCTCCTCCTTGTTTCTTCTCTCTTCCTTTTTCAGGTGTTGATCTCTAACAAACAGCTGCACCCCAAACTCCAGCACCTTGCTTTTGGAGAACCTATGCCAACCCCACGAAGCACTGCTTGTAAAGACAGAGCAGCAGTGGTTTTTCTGCAGGGATATTAGTGGGGAGAAAATGAGATCACAGATATGGAGCTTCCTACACTGTGGCTGGCACAGTGGCATGCTTATGAAAGTTGGTGTCCCTTCTTTTCTTTCTTTGGAGACCGGCTCTGGCTCTGTCACCCAGGCTGGAGAGCAGTGGTGTCCTCATAGCTCACTGCAACCTTGAACTCCTGAGCTCAAGTGATCCTCTTGCCTCAGCCTCCCAAGTAACTGGGACCACAGGTGCATGTAACCATGCTCAGTTAATTTTTAATTTTTTTAAAAAAAGAGACAGAGTCTTACTATGTTGCCCAGGTTGGTCTTAAACTCCTGGGATCAAGCAATCCTCCTACCTCAGCCTCCCAAAGTGCTGTGAATATAGGTGTGAGCTACTGCACCCAGCCTCCTTTCTTTTTTCCCCTCTGAAAAGCCCTGATGTTGTTGGGCATAAACATGTTGACCCTTAAGCTTCTCCGCCCCACTGGTGCCCCCTGGACAGCAATGGGGCAGGCAGGTGGTGGCACTGTGGAGTAGGCATGATGCTGCCATCACCTCTGTCAGGAGATGAGAAGTGGGTTGTTCAAAGAGAAGAAAGATGGGAGAGACTCATGTGTTCACAATGCAGGAACACAAAAGCCTCTGCCACATAGGCTGCAAAGAAACCTGTTGCAAACTCTGTCTTCTGAGTTCGGCACAGCGGCTGCTTATTTTTCAAAATAATTGATGAAATTCAACACAACTAAAATGCAGTCTCTTAAAGGTGTGATCAGAATCTCTCTCCAAATGTGACTTAAGACTCAAGATGCTTTCTCTATCAAATGATTTGCTGGAGGATTTGGGAACCAGCCTGGAGGGCTGCCTTTCCTGGGAATGCCCCTGTTAAAATTGGGTCTGAGATGGGGAAAAGGAGTCAACCAACAAGATGAATCCAGGATAGAAATTCCCACCACACAGTATAGTAGTTCTCTAGGTGACATCCAGCCTAGTTTAATAAACAAACCAGTTTCCATCTGATAGCTATTAAAGCAAGGGAGTTAAAAGAATTATTGGTCGTATTCTACTCCCACATGTCCTCAGATCAAGTATAAAGATGAGAAGTTGAATAAACGTCAGCATCCATGCCTTGGAATCTCAGAGATGGAGCCAAAGCTCCACTGGCTGGAGAAGCCACAGCACCCCTCTGTCCTACCCAGTGGATCCTCTGAGAAAGGTTAGTCTCAGACCTCAGCTGAGATGAGGTTGCCGGTAATGCAAGGATGTTAAGTCTGGAGAAAATGTGCTCAAGCCCATTTCCAAGGCTTGAGAATTGTGTTTTGAACTGGAACCCAGCCTTAATGAAGTTCCACCAAAGGACAGAGGCCTTAACAGAAGGCCAGATAGAAGAGTAAGTCCTTGAAGTCCTTGGAAAATAAGGTTAATTGGTTCATTATATTAGGAGGCACTCAATGAAGAAGGATTGTCAGAACAGCCAAGTGGAACAGAATGAAGCTAGGTTAGGTAGCTGGAAGATAAAGAAAGTTGGGAGGGAGTTAACTTTGGTAACAAGAAAAAAATTTCCAACCAGTAACCCAGAATTGGAAATCTTGCTGGGAAGGGTCAAGCCTCAGTCACCAAATTTGGCCTTATCAGGCGCAAGGCGCAAAGCAGTTTTGGGGGTGGGGTTGGAAAATGAGCGGGGAGGAAGAGATTCACTAGCAGAGCAAGCCTTCCTTACTGCTGAAGGGGGAAATGCTCCAGTGGAGAAAAAAATTCAGCAAGAACTCAGCCATGAGACCCCTGTCAACATAAAGAGGATCATCTGAGACCACAGGACCTGAAACAAGGCCCCTCACAGGCATCCACCATCCTTTAGGGAGAATGGTCTGCAAGGAGTGATGCAAAACATGGGCAACGTGGAGTGGGAATGAAGTGAGGAGGAAAGAGGTGGGGAAGAGAACAGGCAGGGCTCTATAAATAACCCAGGAAACCACAAAATCAGTATGTAAACAGATGTATGCAGTGGTTTCCTCACATCTTCCAAGAAATACCGACGTCAGGGCAGCCGCAGCAGCCCCTGGACCCCACACTCTTATCCAAGGTAAAGGGCTAGAAGGTGGCAGAACTGGCTCCTACCCCAGTCCTGACTCTCCTGTGGACTTTCCAGGACAAGGGAAAGGGTCCCATACCAGAATGGGACCCTATGGCAAAACAGTCTCCCCACACACCAAGACAGCAGTATGATGGAAAACTGTTTTCTTCCTGGTGTCCAACCCTAGTACAGAAAGGTGTGTAGAGAAGTTTCCTCTCCCCAGTGGGAGAAGAGATAGGGAGGGGAATGTGCCGAAACATCTGGCTCATGAAACCAGAGTTCTAAAGGAAATTCCAGCTGTCAGAGAGCCCCTGAGTGAATGGCAGAAAAGGATCCAAGCATCTTTGTTTTGCTTCCATGGTTTGCCCAGGGCTGCCCAGTGACCTAGGTCCCTCAAAGGATGGGTTTGGCAGGGGGTGTAAATATCCAAGTCAGGGGAAGCAATTAGGCAAACGACAGCTCCAGGTACCGGTTCTGATGGAAGATAACTGCACCGAGAAACCAGCTGAACAAAGATGCTCCCCAGGGGAGCCAAGGAGACTGGGCATCAGGGAGGCAATGCTGGGGTGACCCTGAGCGCCCCCCTCATGGAGGTGGGGAGCCATCACTCACTGTCAGGGTGTTTCCAGGGGGCAGAAGCGCAGACCTGCAGACTGTGCCAGCCCATAATTACCCACTCCTGCTCCTGCACTTTAAACTCCTGGGTAGGTGTTCATCAGTAACTCATTTCCTGACTTTTCAAAATTAATATGTGCTTGTTAGCGCTGCCCTAAGTCAATGCATCATGTTAATTGCACTTGGCAAATGAGAAATCGTGTGTTTGGGAAAGCAAGTTGGTGCAGGGAGCTTGTTATGACTGATGAGTGTCGGAAATGTTTTGAGGAGGCAGCTGTGGGGCATCTGTGGGACAACTGTGGAGCATCTTCTGGACCCAGAGTCCGAAGGCTTGGCAGTGAGCACCTCACTGCCACTCACTTCCCTGGAAAGGCTCTGTGTGCACTCACCCGCTCCAAGGGTCAGGTGGCCATCTGTAGCATGGAGACCCCTGTCCTCACCTTCCAGGGCCATCCTGAGATGGCAAGCTAGGCACTCAAAACATGTGAGCATACAAAGTATCTTTGTTTTGCCCCCAGATCCACACCACACCATCCTTCCACCCTGTTCTATGCTGCAGAAGCCTGACCTGCAGCAAGGGCTTCCCCTGCCCATGACTCTCAGCTGTGTTGGCCAAAGGTGAACAGATGGCCAAGTGTGAGCAGGTGATGGGAGGCAGGTAAGAGAGTAAGGCTGAGATACCCATTTCCCTGAGACTCCCTCCCTGTGGGGTCCCACAGATTAACTGCACCCAACAGAGGAGATCACCACTCCTGTTGGGCCTTTCCACACAGACCTCTCTGTTTCTACCTCCTGGTGATGGTGACTTCCCTTTGTGACTTCTCTATTCCCTGCCCACACCTTTGAAATAGTCTCCTCATTCACCTCTCCCTAGATAATCCCACCTTCAGGGTACTGCTTCCCACCACCCTGCCAGGACACTGACAAATATTGCAAGTTTTGCCACTCACAGGTTGGCTGGACAGACCTGGGGCAGAAAGGGCTGTCACTGCTATTCACATTGTGGCCTGTGAGTGCCTGGGTAAGAGGTCTGCCAATGCTGCCCCCACAGCCTTCTGCAGACAGAACCACCATGAGCAGCCCCCACAAGGCCTGGGAATGAGAGAGGAAAGACGTAGTGCCCATAGGGTAGTCACACCACTGCATCAGAAGAGGGTGAAGCAAAAGGAGAAAAAAATAAGAGTGAGAAAGGCTGGTGATAGTAGAGGGAAAAACTTAAAAAGTGAAATCTGAAATTTAAAAAGGGGTCTGAGAGAAGGTAGTATGGAAGGCAACTGGTGTGGGTTTGTACAATGCTGGCCCCATCTGTGGTCAGGATGTGCCCTGGCCTGAACAGAATGAATTGAGGAGACACCAGAAAGATCCTCTTGGGCTTCTCAAGGTGCCTGGATTTACACCTGCAGACAGCTTTCCCCCATGGGAGTATATTTATTTATTTATTTGAGATGGAGTCTTACTCTGTTGCTCTGGCTGCAGTGTACTGGCACCATCTCAGATCTCTGCAATCTCTGCCTCCCGGGTTCAAATGATTCTCCTGCCTCAGCTTCCCGAGTAGCTAGGATTATAGGCACGTGCCACCACGCCCAGCTAATTTTTTGTATTTTTACAGAGATGGGGTTTCTCCATGTTGGCCAGGCTGGTCTCAAACTCCTGACCTCAAGTGATCCACCCAGCTCCGCCTCCCAAAGTGCTGGGATTACAGGCGTGAGCCACCGCTCCTGGCCAGGGAGTGTTTATTAAGGGCAAACAGCACTTTAAAAGAGTAAATTGGCAAACTTCCTCCTGGGATCCTTTAGCATTCTGAGAAAGGGCCCTAGAGACTGGTTTTAGGGGGCAAAGAAGCTATAAGAGGGCGGCCTGATGGGCAGGGGCCCTTACCTACTGAGAGGTGACGGCATGCTGGCAGTCCTCATAGCCCTTGCTCGCTCTCGGCGCCTCCTCTGCCTGGGCTCCCACTTTGGTGGCACTTGAGCAGCCCTTCAGCCCACCGCTGCACTGTGGGAGCCCTTTCTGGGCTGGCCAAGGCCAGAGCCGGCTCCCTCAGCTTGCTGGGAGGTGTGGAGGGAGAGGCGCGAGCAGGAACCAGTGCTGCGCGCGGCGCTTGCGGGCCAGCTGGAGTTCCGGGTGGGCGTGAGCTTGGCGGGCCCCGCCCTCGGAGCAGCCGGCAGGCCCTGCCTGCCCCGGGCAATGAGGGACTTAGCACCCGGGCCAGCGGCTGCGGAGGGTGTACTGGGTTCCCCAGCAGTGCCAGCCCACCGGCGCTGCGCTCAATTTCTCACCGGGCCTTAGCTGCCTTCCCGCAGGGCAGGGCTCGGGACCTGCAGCCCGCCATGCCTGAGCCTCCCACCCCCTCCATGGGCTCCTGTGTGGCCCGAGCCTCCCCGACGAGCGCCACCCCCTGCTCCATGGCGCCCAGTCCCATCGACCACCCAAGGGCTGAGGAGTGTGGGCGCACAGCACCAGGACTGGCAGGCAGCTCCACCTGCAGCCCCAGTGCGGGATCCACTGGGTGAAGCCAGCTGAGCTCCTGAGTCTGGTGAGGACGTGGAGAACCTTTATGTCTAGCTCGGGGATTGTAAATACACTAGCTCAAGGTTTGTAAACACACCAGTCAGCACCCTGTGTCTAGCTCAGGGCTTGTGAATGCACCAATTGACACTCTGAATCTAGCTACTCTGGTGGGGCCTAGGAGAACTTTGTGTGGATACTCTATATCTAACTAATCTGATGGGGACGTGGAGAACCTTTGTGTCTAGCTCAGGGATTGTAAACGCACCAATCAGCGCCCTGTCAAAACAGACCACTCGGCTCTACCAATCAGCAGGACGTGGGTGGGGCCAGATAAGAGAATAAAAGCAGGCTGCCGGAGCCAGCAGTGGCAACCCGCTCAGGTCCCTTCCATCCTGTGGAAGCTTTGTTCTTTCGCTCTTTGCGGTAGATCTTGCTACTCCTCACTCTTTGGGTCCACACTGCTTTTATGAGCTGTAACACTCACCACGAAGGTCTGCAGCTTCACTCCTGAGCCAGCAAGACCACGAACCCACCAGAAGGAAGAAACTCCGAACACATCCGAACATCAGAAGGAAGGAACAACTCCAGACGCGCCACCTTAAGAGCTGTAACATTCACTGCAAGGGTCCGCGGCTTCATTCTGGAAGTCAGTGAGACCAAGAACCCACCAGTTCCGGACACACTACCATGGCATCAGCTCTTCTTTCATTAGAGAAAAAGAAATTTTAAAATATCACTGACGTTAAAAATACCATTAAGACCTTGGACTAATATGTTTATAAGAGTCTACACCAGAGTTAAAAGCCTGGGTCTCAGGACCTGTGGGTTTTATTAGGTGTGACAGTTTTGAAACATGACTGCAAGTTCTTTGGCACCCTCCCATGGAGAGACAGGTCTATGTTGCCCCCTCTTGATCACCCTGGGCCTGTGATGAGCTTGACCAATGGCATATGGCAGAATGTCTCTGTGATTTTCTTTCTTTTTTTTTTTTTTCTGAGGCAGAGTGTCGCTCAGTAGCCCACATTGGAGTGCAGTGGCGTGATCTCGGCTCACTGCAACCTCTGCCTCCCGGGTTCAAGTGATTCTCCTGCCTCAGCTTCCCGAGTAGCTGGGCTTACAGGTGTGTATCACCACGCCCAGCTAATTTTTGTACTTTTAGTAGAGACAGGGTTTCACCATATTGGCCAGGCTAGTCTCGAACTCCTGACCTCAAATGATCCACCCACTTCAGCCTCTCAAAGTGCTGGGATTACAGGTGTGAGCCACCACACCCAGCCTCTGTGATTTTCAAGAGTGTGTAAGAAAAGGACTTGCAGTGTCCTGGTTAATTACTGGACCACTCCTTCTTAAAGGCATGAGCCACTGTGTAGGAAGACCAGGGACTTAACAGAGCTCCATGCTAGAGCGATGCTGGAAATCTGATCAGCAGTCCCAGGTGAACCAGCCCTCAGCCATCCTGGCCAGGAGCTACCTGGAGTGAGGAGATCATCTCAGACGTGCTTCCTCTACTGCAGTGGCACACCAGCCTTGGCTGCCTGTGGTGTCCTCGACACTGCAACACAGTCCCTGCCTCTCCCCTTTCCTCAACCCACAATGCCTTTCCCCACCCTGCACTCACCTGAAAATCTGCCCATTCTCCACAACTCAACTCCCAAGTCCCATGGCGCCTCCTCCAGGCACCTGCTCGGAACTCCCTGCCTCTGTGCTGCTGCTGCTGCTGCAACCTATGCTTGCCCTCGTTGTAATACTTACCACCCATCCATCTTCTCCGCCAGCCTATGACCACCAAAGCAGACCTATATTTTTCATCTTTGTCCATCTCCTGTCCAGTACCTGGGGCGTAGTCACTCTTATTCCCTGTTTGTTGAATAAATGAATGAGTATAGAACTTCAAACTCCACCCTCCCAACTGTGCGACCCTTAGGCAAATTCCTTTACCTCCCTAATCCCCATCATGCAGAGTTGATGTAATAGAGATAAAGTCAAAGTGGTAGCAATCATAATTATTACCTGAGTCTATTTGCCAGAAATTATGTATGGCAGTGATCATGCAGCTTAGAAAAGTGGAAAGCAAAGGCCAGGATGCCCCAGGTTCTAAATGGGGGCCTGAGTATTGCATGCAGCCCTAAGGCTCACAAAGAAGCTGGAGAAAAAGAAGGCAGAGAAAGGGGAAGCAGAGGACACTTCTCTTCAAGGGCCAACCTGCATCACTGTGTCAGCTGACTTCAGGAAGTTCAGCTGGCCTGACTGGCAAGAGGAGCAGGGGCCAAGAACATGGCCTTCACCTTCCAGCTAGAAGCCATGGGCCTCCTGGCATCTTCAGGCATCAGTGTCATTCCCCACGATCAACTCCGGGGACTTAATTTCTCACTATTTGCCTTTTGTACTCAGGTGTTGCTTCACGTTCTTTGAGGAAATCCTTCTAATCCCACTCAGCTTTCTGCCTTCACAGAGCCTGCAGTGGGAAGTTGGGCAAAGCCGACAGGATGGTGGAGGGCGGAGACGCCTCGAAGGTAATGGAAGGCACCCACTGAGTGCTCCCTCCTCGGTGCCACTGCACTTGGGACAGGCCTGTCTTCTAGTGGGCGACTGGTTAAATTGAAGCTTGCTCCTCATGACTGGATTATGAGCTCCAAAAAGGCCAAACCAGTTTGTCTGTCTCATCTCTGGGCACACTTGGTGTATGTGTGTTAAATTAATTCACTACTCAACTATTATCTAGCAAAGATACACCACTCTAGGCACAACTGGGTCTTTGGAATACAAACTGACCTCTAGATACCTTGATTCTTCAGTAATCACTGTTTTGCACCACAGAATATAAAACTGAAGAGATTGTCAACAATCAGGTTCTTCCTTTCTTTAATAAGAATCTGAAGTCCAGAGAGAAGTGAGTTTATAAAGAAGGAAGAAAGGGAGGGAGGGAGAGAGGGAGGGGAACTAGCTTTCCAGCATGTTTCCCATGCCCACTGCATGACACACATTGTGTCATGTGATTTTCACAAACACCTTGAAAATCCCCATTTTACAGATGAGCAAACTGAGGCACAGAGCCCTGAAAAAATGTTTTCAAAGTCACCCAGAGACTAGTAGTTGTCAGATCTAGTACTCAGACCCTGATGTGTCTTCTTCAGGGTATGTTTGACACACTGAGCCACCTTTTCTCCCCAGATAAGTCAATGATGTATGTGCAAGTTCTGCAGGCCCCAGCTAGACAAAGGCAGCACAAAATCCAAAAATCCAGTAAGATGAGGTTGGGGTAGGCCAGGCACGGTGGCTCACCCCTGTAATCCCAACACTTTAGGAGGCCAAGGAGGGTGGATCACGAGGTCAGGAGATCGAGACCATCCTGACTAATACAGTGAAACCCCATCTCTACTAAACACACAAAAAAATTAGCCAGGGGCGTGGTGTCGGGCACCTGTAGTACCAGCTACTCAGGAGGCTGAGGCAGAAGAATGGCGTGAACCCAGGAGGTGTAGCTTGCAGTGAGCCGAGATCGCACCACTGCACTCCAGCCTGGGTGACACAGCGAGACTCTATCTCAAAAAAAAAAAAAAAAAAAAAAAAAAAGATGAGGTTGGGGTAGAGATGCAACTTAGCAGAGAACCCCGAGGGACCAGGTCAGGCCATGAGCCTGAATGGATGGCCCAAGCTATTGGCCCATTACCCTGTTTCTCTGTTCTTTGCAGGCACAGGTGTCTCTGGGCTCATGGGGGTTACCAAAGCCAGGGCAAGATTAAAGGTCCATAGGCCATCCTGTTCCAGGATGAGGCAGGGTTACACAGTGAGGCTTACTACATTACTTTTCTGTAAAGAATCTATTATTTAACCAAGAATGTGATTATTTTCTTCCATGGAATATTCCAGCAGCATGATATGAAGATAAGTGGGTATCTAGAATTTCACAAGTGTTTAACCTCTCTGTGCCTCTCTTCCCACATCTGTAAAAAGGGGCTCGTCATGGCGTCCATCTCACAGAGTTGTTACAAAAATTAATCTAGTTGATAGGTGCAAAGTATTTGGAATAATGCTTACTACACAGTAAGCACAATGTATGTATGCTGTTATTATATTTTCTTCTAATGCTTTCATTTTTATGAATTTTAAAAATAATTACATATTAGTGATTGTAGTCTTCTCAAAATACAGACTAATTTTGATGGATGTGGTTGTAACCTATTTTTCAAACAATTGCTGCTTTAAATTGAATACTATCTCCCAATAACTTGACAAGTGGCATATTTATTGATGTCCTAAATTTTGTGTGTTTTTTTCTCAGTCATGTCTAACTTATTATTTTATTCAGACAGTGAAAAATACTCCATCTGACAGACTACTAACTACATAATTGCTTTAAAGTAAATCTTAGTAGGTGAATTTTTTTTTCCAGTGGTAACATGCGTTTTCTGATGTACAAGAGGAAAAAAAACCCAGGCTTTAATAGCTGCAACATCATTTCACATCTATACAAAATTTAAAACGCAGAGAGGGAGTATGAATTCTTGGTTGAAGTAAAGGAGACCCAAGATTCTAATCTTAGTATTAAAAAAGTCCAGACTGGCAGCTCTGAAATGATTATATCTGCTACCTTCTAAATTGCTGTGAGCCAGACAATGGAGTAACAAAGGACAAGAGTTACTTTCATATTAGCATATATGTCATGTTTAATCAATCAGAAGAGAACTGTAATTACTTTGCTCTCTTTTTAGCAAACTTTAAACTAAGGAAGTCATGAACTTATAAAGTAAATGTCATCCTGTTTGGATAGTTATAGTTTTATAGGTAATTTGTTGCAAATTTTATTCAGATAACTTAATTATTTCCTTTCCCGCTCATCTTCAATTCTATAGGCCATTTCAGACACAAACATAAGGGCTATAGATGCAAAAATGGCTCAGTGTTACAATGTAATTATTATAATATTTTGTGTATTGTTATTACAGTCTAATTATTGTAATGCAATGCCTTAGACCCACTCCTCCAAACAAGTGTCACGTGGGTGGAAGAGAGAAATGGTCAAGTAACACAATTTCTTGAACCTCCATCATCCATCAGGAGACACAGCATGGTCTGGAGGACGGTAGATGAGAAATAAGGACTTTGGAATCAAATAACCTGGCATTCATATCCTAGAGTCCACCCTTGGGCAAGATATTTAATGTTGTAGAAGCTTTATTTCCTGTACTGTAAAATGGGGATATTCACACCATCCTCAATGGATTTATTTGAAATTAAATTGAGATTACATATATCTATAATATATAGAGAGAAAGTCACTTAAGGTAAGCACTTAAGACATGACATATTTTGCTAGGTGGATCATCCTGTATGCCTTTCCATTCATGTTCTAGCATTGTGACCACCCAGCTATTAGAGTTCTCTGCCTCTAAACTGAGAGAACTGTCTCTGGAACATAGTTTCGTGAGCTTGTCTTCCCTCCCCAAGGGGAAGCAGCAGCCTGGTGGTAATTTTTCAGGATGGGCTCAGAGGCAAAGTGAGCTGCTCAAAGTTGACTTGAAAAACTGGGGCTAAAAGTGAGAAGCTGGCTGCCTTTGAGATTTGGCTTATCAAATCCTGCTGCATTTTCTTAGGTGCTCGGCATAAGCCGTATCCATTCCATCAACTTCTCTGGGGTTTAGGAACATAGGATGTTTCTAGCAAAGACTTCCACCCCATCATGACACTTACAACCTCACATGGCGGGAAATGAGCCAGGCCAAATGACTTCTTTCAAACTTCTCAACCAAGGCGTGCCCTGCGTTGAAAAATGAGAACCCATTCCCTAGGTGATGACACAGTTTGGGTGCGTCCATTCCTGAACTGCTCCCCTCGTTGATGAATTATTCTTGGCAGGATGATTTTTACATATTGAAATCATCATTTAACCACAGTCTCTGGACCACGTGAGCCCTCTTTGCCTTCAGTAGAATCTACCCCAAGACACGGGCTTGCTTTTCTGGATGCTTTCTGTCTACTAGATTGAAAGACCACTGGATGGGAATGCAGAGGCCTGACTTCCACTTCTTCCTAGATGGGAGACTCAGTCAAGTCACTGCTTGGCTTCAGTATCTTCCTTAATAAATTATAGAGACTAATGAGTGCCCTGTCTCTCTCACTAGGGCTAATCAAAGCAACCACTGTGTAGAAAAAGGCTTTGAAAAGGTGCGATGTTATACAAGTATAAATGAATTTGTACTGTTAATTGCTCCTTTCTCTGAAGTATCTTTTGCTCCCACCATCTACCTTCTTGCCTGGGACTCTTGGTGCATCCCACATCTACAACCCACCTCCTGATGAGGGAGGCTACATGCTCTTGGCAAAAGAGACTATGTTAAAAAATTATTTTGTATCTTCCACAGAACCTGATTTTAATAGGTACCTGATTTTAAAATAATAATAACCACCTAGTACCAGGCACAAAACAAATGCCTGATTAAAATTTCAAATGAATTAAACTGAATTGACCTAAGTCAGGCATGTCAAAAAGCCTAAGGAGGCAAGTCTGGCAATGTAAATTAGTGTAACAGACCAGGTCACAAGGGCAATAGGGCGGAGGCAAATTGAGGGGCATACACCCTATTTAGAGGAGCAGCCACTGTTTAGCATCAGTCACTTGCAGACAAGCTGGAATGTGGCTCGGGCTTGCCAGGTAAACTGATTTTTCAAGACAGCCAGCATCCTGTTTTCATGTGAAAATATTAAAATCTGATTCAGATTTTTCAAAACACCATGGGAACCAACAATTGCATGCTAAGCAAGAAGGTTCAAGGGCCACAGTTGGCCTGTGGGCCCCAAGTTTACAACCTGTGACTTAACAATTCAGAGTCAACCATCTGTCCCTCACTATAGCAAATAAAAGCAAAGACAAAGATTTCCCATCACACCCAATCCTAATTCTCCTAGCAGCACACTGGAACAATAAGACTCAGCCCAATCCCTGGTAGTCCCATAGGTCCTACAACCTCCCAGCCACCTGTGGTGAATGGCCAATACGCTCCTCCATATGCCATGTGCAACGTATGCTATGTGCAACTCAGTCACTTAGCACAGAATTTCACAATACCCAAATTGGTCAATGCCCCATTCAATAAGATGAGTCCACTAACCACATGCTTGGATGCCACAGCAGAATGAAATTGCTCTACATTTCCAGACACTTGCTCTTCAGTTCTACATTTAGCTCATGGTGCCTGGTGCCAAGCTGCAGGTCATGCTGAGAGGTCTGGGCCACACCTCCCCATGGAGCTGTGATCAAGGCGCACCCTCTTTATCCTCCCCCTGTTTCTCCCACTGGAGGAGAAGCTCAAGGCTGGTGCTGAAAACAACTCAGTACACTAAACTGGGCTCATCTCTTGAGCCCAGGAGTTCAAGACCAGCCTGGGCAATATAGCAAATCCCTGTCTCTACTAAAAATACAAAAATTAACCCGGTGTGGTGGTGTGCGCCTGTAGTCCCAGCTACTCAGGAGGCTGAGGTGGAAGGATCACTTGAACCTGGGAGGTCGAAGCTGCACCGTGAATATGCCCACCAAGCCATATTCATGCCACTGCACTCCAGCCTGGGTGACAGAGTGAGACCCTGTCTCAAAAACAAATAAAAAACTCAGATTCAGATTTCTGGGCCCCAACCCAGGGATTCTGATTCTGTAGTTCTGGGGATGGAGCATTTAAACGTGAGCAGTTGTTAGTTTTAAGTGTCTCTGGCCTGAGAGTCTGGAGGTCCCTGTGGTTATGGACTCTACATAAATGAGGGCAGTGCCCCCAAGGCAAAGTCTGAGGGATCCCCAGACCAGAATTCATGGCTGACGGTGGTGCCGGGGACTCACTCACAGGACAGGTCTTTGAACTCCATCCCTAGAACTACAGAATCAGAATCCCTGGGTTGAGGCCCAGCAATCTGGATTTTTATAAAGTTACTTGACCAAGGTTCTACATGGAGATAGAATTATGTGATATGTAGGTGGCTGCAAAGTTTGAATGAAAGCTTAGTGGGAAAGATAAAGTAGAGAAAATCAACAGGGCTGAAACAGAAGATGCCTGAGCTTCCTTCTGGTGCTGACATTCTGGGACTTTAGTATTCTTATTTACGGGAGCTCATTCTTCAAGGTGCAGCCCTTTGCATTCTAATTCTAGAACAGTATGCAGCAAGATTCAACACTCAGGCTTCAGAACGAGCCCTCATCCTGTCACTCACTAGCTGGGGGACCTTGGAGGAGTGACTTAACTTTTCTGGGCGTCAGTTCCCTGACCTGTAAAATGGAGGTATAAACGTCCCTATGTCCTGGTGCTATGAATATTAAACAAAATAATGTGTGGAAAACCCTTAGTACGCTGCCTGCACATAAGGGTCTTCATAATATTAGTTTAGTTAGCTGCTGTTGAAGGAACGAAGGGGCGGGGCCTCCTGTGACTACCTTTTTCTTGCTAGAGTCCAGAGTCAGATACAGGCAGGTGCATAAACCACCCCACCCCCACCTCCTCCCTGTTAACACCCACCCCAGCTGCCTGTGTACCCTGGGTTACCGGAGGCCAACCACCACTTGTCCCGCCCAGTAATGCCCCACTCTTCCTAGTCAGCTCCCTTTTCTACCCAAGAAACTCTGATTCTCAAGTTGTGTGATAAGGCACCAATGAAAAGAAGCTTCTGTGATCAAAAACAGTTTTGAAAATGTAAGTGGACATAGTCCGTTCTGGGAGATTCACCCACATTCACTAACACTCCAAAATGCACACTGTGGAAGGTGTCTGCACCACTCTCATTAAGCCTTTCTTTTGAGCAACCTGCTTTCCACTTCAGCAGGAAGGAAGTGGCACTGCCACACAATAGGTGGTGCCTGATTGGACCACAAGAAGCATGTGACCCGACAAGACCCAGTCAGATTCTCCCTGTGCAACCCTGCCCCGGGCCCCCTAGTGTTCACTCAGCCTTTCCCTCTACACTAAGTTGCTTTTTTTTTTTTTTTGATCTAACTCCATGGAGTCTTTGTTATATTGAGCCAAAAGGGCCTCATTAATACACATATTTAAAACTCTGAGGAGCCCTACAGTAAAGAATTCTGTTTAACTGTTCTTTCACCCAGTTCTGCCCAGGGTTACTTGACCAGGAAACTCTTTTCTTAGTAGGTCTAATAGCCTCACATGCAACTCGTGCCAGAGGATCACGGGTGATGCTGACCTAGTGCCAGTCCTTGGGAGCCAGCCATCAGAAAGGGTGATCAGAAAGATGACAGGCGGTGTGGCCTCTGGAAAATTACCACTCTGCCTCAACCTCAGTTTTCTCATCTGTAAAACGGGAAGAATAATAATTACCCAACAGAATTAAATATGACATGTATGGAAACTGACTAGCTCTGGTAAGTGCAAAGCACACTTTAGTTCTCAGCCCCTAAGAACAGGTTAACAATGAAACTTACCTGTGTCCATTTTTTCATTCACCTACTATTAGCATGGAGGCCACCTAGGGTTCTTTACATTTCTTGAGCACCAAACCCACTCAATTGTAAGCTTCTTAGAGGCAGAGACTTTGTCTGATTCAAACTACCACCACAGTGACTGGCATAAGACTGGCATATAGAATGCCCTCAATAAATACCTAGTGGAAGGAAGAAAGGGAGGGAAAGAGGGAGGGAGGGAGGGAATAAGGAAGAAGGAAGAGTAGGAGAGAAGGAATATCCTAGTGAGACAGCAATTCCTTAACACAAAGAAGTGGCTCTGTAATGGATCCAATTCCCAGCACTCCCAAAGGACCAAGGAGAGAGATTCCTGCCCATTGGAGAGGGTTTCCCAGGATCTTCCCATTCCAATATACACCAACTTCTCCTCAATCCCCCTGAGAGGACACCTCCCACCTAAAACACATGGAAGGAGAGTCCCTGATATGCAGAACTTGAGATGCTGGTGGGAACTCTGGGAATACCATCTGTTTTTATTTTTACATTAGTTCTATTACAGGGTTAACAGGATGAGGTCTTCATTCTCCAAGAGCAGTTAGGAAACTCCAGAGTCTGTTTCTAGCTGTCCTTCAGGCAGAGGTTCTGCTCACCAAGGGAAAATGTCAGCCAGCCTCACACAGATCATGCTCACCCAGGCATCGTTAGGGGTGACTATTCAACTCTTTATTTCATTGTGTGCAATACCACCCAAGAGGCCCTTCCTTTTTCTGAGCTAATTTGAGATAGGTTCTTGACATTTGCAACCAAAGAGACCTAGCTAGCACCCCCAGATGCTAAAGATGTATATGTGTGTGTACATGCATGTAGTGTGTACGTGTGTGTACATGTGTGAATATGTATGTATGCATGTGTGTTTGTGTATGTGAAAAAGAGTAAGCCCCCACCCTTCAGGAGCTACAGTCCAGTGAGGAAGAAATGCAGGTGCATAGGTAGCAACTAGAGGTTGCAACAAGGATACACTACTCAGTGCCCAGAAACAGATGCTACCTGTGCTCAAGGATGAGTAGGAGGAGTGTTACCTACATAAGGAACAGAATTTGCAAAGTCAAAAAGTGAGAACTCACAGGGCACTGTCAGGGAACAAAAAATAATTCCAGTTGGGTACAGATGAGTAGAAGGAGGGGAGGAGGAGAGACAAGACTGGGGATGTGGGCAGGGGCCAGGCTATGGGGGTCTTGTAAGCCTGTACAGGTGCCTCAACTTCCTTCTACTAGCAATGGGAGCCATAGAGAGATTAGGCAAGGAAATGGCATGATAATTATTTTATTTTAAAAGGTGCCTCTAGCTGCAGAGTGGAAGGTGGGCCCACAGGCAAAGTCCAGAGTCAGGGAAACCACCCCTGAGGCCAGGGCTCTAATCCATCTAAGAAAAGTGATTACCAAAACCACATCAGGGAAGTGGAAGTCCAGAAAAGGGACCAGTTGGAGGGAGGTGAAGGTACAAGACCTGAAGACAGATTGGATGGGGGCCCTGATGGAGACAACTGGCAAGAATGACTCCCAGGTCCTCTCCTGGGTGGACCCCTGGCTGGCCCACGGTGCCATTCACAGGGGTGAAAGGTCAGGTCTCAGGGCGCCAGTGATGAGCTCAGCATTGTAGCTCCAAATTTCCCCTGGGAGTTGAGTTTGGCTGGAGCTTAAATTAGTATAAGGGAGTAGTAGAAGCTAATATTCCCACAATAAACATTTAAGATAATTTCAAATACATATATCTACACACACACACACACACACACACATCTCCATCCCCAGAGACTTTCATTACCATCTATATATGGATTGTACATATACAGAATTCTTGGATGTTTGACTGCAAATGATAAAGTACCTGCCTAAGAATAGCTTAAACAAAAAAGGCCTTTAGGACATTTTAATCATATCTGGGATAAGACACATTACATTTGTGGTACCAGGCTGGATCAGTAGCTCAGTAAGGACCCCACTCATCCTATCTCTCTGCTATGCATCCTCAAGAGCTTGTCTCCCCTCATGTCAACTCTATCTTATCTCAGAACTCCACACCTGTCTTTTAAGGCATATAGACTCAACTCACAGTCAGAATAGAGCCCTGACTTCTGGAGCCCACAGGCATCCGTTCCTACCCTGGCTCTGCCCCTATGGTGTTGGCACACCGGGGCCTCAGTTTTCTCGTAGAGCAAATGGAGAGCAAAATTGGATACCCATGGAGGGCTCGATGTCTTGAAAGCATTAGGATGCATTTTTCTTCAAAATTCCAAACCCACTGGTCAAATGGATTCATCAAGTATGTGTGCAAAGGGTCTCCAGGCTTCCTGAAGCAAACAGCCTCAGCTCTTTGGGCCTCTTCTCAAAGGATCCACTTCCACTCACTGTCCTCAGCTCCTCTCAGGATTCTGGCTCTGGTAACAAGGTAGAAGGCACATCCCCCTACACGACCCCACTTTCAAGACCTGCCTGGGAACAGGCTCAGAGATGCCTTTTGCCCTTCCCTCTTCTCCACCTAACAAAGCACTGTGCGGAAACCACAACCATACCACCCGACGTGTGAGTCCAGGGGCTTTCCCCCTCAGCCTGCAGGGAGAGGAGCGGGGGCAGGAGAAGGAAGAAGAAGGTACGAGGGCCTGCCGCTCGCACCTCACTTATTTGTAAGTAGCCCATGTGGTTTCACTTTGCACCCACTTCTCCAGGGAAAGTCTGCATGTTAGCACCTGGGGACACCTGTCTCCAATTAGCCCAAACATTTCCCTAAGAAATGATACCCCCAAAGAGATGGGCCCATCAGTCTCCCCCAAGCTAAAGAGAGAGGCGTGGCTTTGTCCAAACTTTTGAACCAGTTTCATGCGGAAATAGGAGAGGGTTGGAGGTGGGAGGCTTGGGGAAAGCTTCCATGAGCAGCAGGGCAAAAAAGCAGAAGAAACACCTCCCTACCCCTAAACCTTTGTGCTGGCCCTAGACACCTGGTGGCCTTGTGGCTGCCAGGCATGGAGATGTTTGGCATTCCTCAGTGGCCAGGCTGGGCCAGAAATGGAAGCCAGCCTATCCAGAGGGCTTCAGAGGGCGCTGGGGACTGTGGGGTCACCATTTTGGGGTCTGGCTGGATTTCATGGTTCCAACAGTCAGAATGATTTGCTGAGGATTCCAGCCCACTGGGCTGCCTGCTGTGAGGCCTCACCCAGCTGGCAAAAGGCAGCCAGTTGCTCTGCGGGGCCTTTGATAACACTAGAAAAACAAAATAATCCCTCCTCCTCTCGGCTGCCTTGAGAGTTCCTTTTTTTTTTTTTTCACTTTTTTTTTCCTTTTTTTTTTTTTATTATACTTTAGGTTTTAGGGTACATGTGCACAATGCGCAGGTTTGTTACATATGTATCCATGTGCCACATTGATTTCCTGCACCCATTAACTCGTCATTTAGCATTAGGTATATCTCCTAATGCTGTCCCTCCCCCCTCCCCCAACCCCACAACAGTCCCCGGAGTGTGATGTTCCCCTTCCTGTGTCCATGAGTTCTCATTGTTCAATTCCCACCTATGAGTGAGAACATGTGGTGTTTGGTTTTTTGTCCTTGCGATAGTTTACTGAGAATGATGTTTTCCAGTTTCTATGCAGCCATAAAAAAGGATGAGTTCATATCCTTTGTAGGGACATGGATGAAACTGGAGAGTTCCTTTTTAACACATTTGATTGACTGAAAGTAAATTACTTATTCTCACATCTTCACCAGGAGATTAGACTTCCAATACGGAGCTAACAGGCCTCAGTCCTAACACAGAGATTGAGAAGGGATGGATTGTTAGAACCACAGGCACACGCTCACTATAATTGGCTTCCTGGGTCTCCTGGCAAGCAGGCCAGGTAAAATCCTCATGGCTTTGCCATTTGGGTTTTTTGGGATTTTTAAAATTCACATACTATAAAATTGACATATAATTCCAAACCATAAAATCCACCCATTGAATTAAAAGTGTACAATTCAATGGTTTTAGTATATTCACACAGTTGTGTAACCATCACCACAATCTAATTTTAGAACATTTCCAGCACTCCAAAGAGAAACTCCTTGGCAGTCTCCACTTATGCTCCCCTCCCCGCAGCTCCTGGGAAGACCTCATCTACTTTCTTTCTTTATGTATTATCCTATTCTAGATATTTCATAGAAATAAAATCAAATAATATTTGTCATTTTATGTCTGTCTTTCACTTCACATAATGTTTTCAAGATTCATTCATGTTATATAGCATGTATCAATACTTCATCCCATTTTAAGGCTGAATACTATTCCATTGCATGGATAAACCACATTTATCCATTCATCAGCTAATGGATGTTTGGGTTGTTTCCACTCTTTTGGCTATTATGTATAATGCTACTGTTCATGAATGATTTTGTTTGTTTGTTTTTGAAACAGAGTCTCTCTGTCGCCAGGCTGGAGTGCAGTGACACAATCTCAGCTCACTGCAACCTCTGCCTCCTGGGTTCAAGTGATTCTCCTGCCTCAGCCTCCTGAGTAGCTGGGACTACAGGCATGTGCCACCACGCCTGGCTAATTTTTGTATTTCTAGTAGAGACGAGGTTTCACCATGTTGGTCAGAATGGTCTCAATCTCCTGACCTCGTGATCCGCCTGCCTCAGCCTCCCAAAGTGCTGGGATTACAGGTGTGATTTGGGTCCTTTTCTTTGATTTCTTTCTGGAAGATAAGGCTGAAACTATCCACCTGTGTTTCTCACCAGCTACTATTAATTTTTCCTCTGTTGTTTCTTAGAGGTAACATGCACAAAGTGGATAGCCCTGTGCTTGGCACTGAGGTGGCCCTCAATCAGCAAAAGTTGGTATTGAGGTGATTCTAAACTGAAGCCAACCATGATTCTTAGCCTTGGTGAACAACATCAGCCAGAGGAGTGATTTAAGGGAGGCAGCTCTGGCTGTAGGAGATCAGACGACCTGAGTTTGAGTTCTGACTTCACAACTAAGTAATCACAAGGTCTTATGTCAGATGCTTCACCCTTCTGAGTTTTCATTTCTTCCATTTATATATCAGAGACCCAGCAAATACATATACCTGAAACAATTATGATGCTCCATCCCCTTGTTAGTGACTGATTTAGATATGTGTCGCCCTCCCTTGCCATGGCAAAAAATAGAAAAAATATAGATACATACACAGACAAACACATACATATGTACATACATATAATAAATCTTGCGGGGAGATCTTGGGTTACTAGAGAATGTTAGGGCCATATTGAAGTGGATTCTCAGCCAGGTGCTATGGCTCAAGACTGTAATCTTAACACTTTGGGCAGCCAAGACAGGAGGATACCTTGAGCCCAGGAGTTCACGACCAGCCTGGGCAACATGGCAAAACTCCTTCTCTATAAAAGAAAATGCAAAAATTAACCAGTCATGGTGGCACACCCCTATAGTCCCAGCTACTCAGAAGGCTGAGGGGGGAGGATGATTTGAGCCTGGCAGTCGAAGTTTCAATGAGCTGAGATTCCACCACTGCACTCCAGCCTGGGCAACAGAGTGAGACCTGGTCCCAGAAAAGGAAGGAAGGAAGGAAGGAAGGAAGGAAGGAAGGAAGGGGAAGAAGGAAGGAAGGAAGAAAGGAAGGAAGGAAGGAAAAGGAAGGAAGGAAGGAGGGATGGAGGGAGGGAGGGAAAGAAAGAAAGAGAGAGAGAAAGGAAAGAAGGCAGGAAGGAAGGAAGGAAGAAGAGAGAGAGAGAAGGAAGAAAGGAAGGAAGAGAGGGAGGAAGGGAGGGAGGGAAAGAAAGGAAGGAAGGAAAGAAAGAGAAAGAAAGAAAGAGGAAGAAAGAGAAAGAAAGAAAGAAAGAGAGAGAGAGAAAGGAAGAAAGAAGAGAAGAGAAAGAAAGAGAGGGAGGGAGGGAGAGAAGGAAGGAAGGAAGGAAGGAAGGAAGGAAGGAAGGAAGGAAGGTAGGTCATCCCCAAGAGTTTAGCCGTGTGGAGATGTGAGGGCAGCCACTTAAAGAAGCTAGGGGGGTGTTTAGAGGGGCCCAGCAAGGGAGTCCCTCAAGAAATCCCAATATGCCCACCAAAGCCAGAGGCAGCTACAGACATCTGCCAAATACAAAGAGCCTGAAGTCAGTAGGCTTCAGGAAACTAAAAAACTTCATAGCCTGTTTCGTCTTCTTCCTGCTCCCACACCCAGGATCCATGGAGACAAGAGCTAATGGCTAGAGAAGGCGCTGCAGGGGAGATGTGGAGAGAAGCAGCCCCTCCCCTGTCCTTGAGCAGGAAGAGAAGACACAGTACCTCAACTGTGACTGGGCTTGTGATCACAGTGAGGGAGTACTTCGTCAACTAACATTGAGGACAAAAGTTGAGGGTCTGCCAAGTTGACCTCAGGGGCAAAGGTAAGGGCTACCCCCACTGAGCAAGATGCAAGTGACAGTGGGAAACAAAGTGGCTTTGACATTTGCATTACTGAGTCCTGGGTTTCCAATGTCCTGGTTTTTCCTTGGAGTGATGTTCTTTATGAGCTGAAGATCCCATCCAGGCTGGGGCTTAGAGCTGAAGGGCCAGTGCAGAAGGCTCGGGCACCAGCCTTCTGAAGATTGATCAAATCAGCCTTCCTGGCCTGGCTGTGATCATCAGTGTGAGCGGGGCGCTCTGCTCTCCTTGAGCCTCTGCTTCCTTATTGGACAAGGGGCACGATCAGATCTGCCTCAGGGGATTGTAGCACTCCACATCTACATGCCTGTGGAAATGCAGAGGAACCATGTTTTGGAGGGATAAATAAACAAAGCTGTTTCCTGTGGTTTCTTCTGCAGACAGGAGTGGGATTATGAGTGTGGAGACGGAGGGGCACGGATGGGGAAGGGGAGCCCACTTTTCACCCCTTGATTCTGCATACTTTGGGTGGAATTTGGGTAAGTGGAGAAAAGGAGGAGGAGCTCTGTAGGTGTGGCTTTCCCAGGGGTTAAGGCACTCTTAGTGTGCCCTGGGCACCATGCCAAGCTCTGTCACACATTTGTTTAATCCCTACAAGCACAGGATAATAAAGGTACTGGTACCATCCTTTATTTTATTCTTAAGGAAAGTGAGGCACAGTGGGAGGAAGGACCTGAGCATTAGAACCGGGATTAAATTCCAGTGATCTGCTTTCAGCACCTTCAACCATAAGCAGAATGTTTGCAGGGTTATTATTATTACTACTATTAGTGCCTAGAAGAGTTACAGTAAGCACTCAACCAATCTGTTGAATGAATGAATGAGTGAATAAATGAATGAGTGGATAAATTACAAATACGCTCATTGTAGAAAGTCTGAAAAATTTAGAAAATGAGTAGAAGAAAACTAAAATTACCCACAGTCTCATGATCCAGAGACAACCGCTGCATTTTTATATTTTTCTTCCATTTTTTTCCCAAAAATAGAATTTAAATGGGAGCAGTATTTACATAATTGAATTTACAATGTACAGATAGTTTTCTATCCATATTCTTTCACCTAAAATTATCTTATGAGTATTTTCCCATGTCATTTGAAATTCTTCAAAGGCATTATTTTAATGATTGCATGATATTTCTCTGTGTAGTTATATTACAGTTTACTTAGCCACTCTGCTATGGTGGGACATTTGAGGTCCTTCCAAATAACTTTGCAGATAAACATCTTTGTACATAAATCTTTGTCCCAGTTTCTATTTCTTTGGCAAACATTTCTAGAAGAGAAATTATGAGTCAAGCATTAGGAATGTTTTGAAGTCTCTAGGTACCTACTGCAAAATTGTTTTCCAGAAAGGTAATGCCAATTTGCACTACAAAAATAATGTGTAATCATGTTATTCCACTATCACCAAAACTAAGGATAATTATTTAAAGCTTTTTGCCAATTTGATAGGTGAAAATTAAGATTTTCTAATTTCTGTATGTGTATTTATTAGCAAAGCTGAACATGTTTCTATGTTTATTGTTCATTTATAATTCTTCCTCCATAAAGTTATTTCTGTCTTTAGTTCATTATCCCATTGTAGTATTGCTTTCTTATTGGTTTGTAAGAACTCTTTATATATGAAGGCTATAATCCTTTGTCAGATTTGTTTCACTGAAATTTGCTTTTGATTACAGACTCTCCAATGTTTACATCTTAACCCTTTTCTCTGGCTGTTCACAAATCAGGTGTGACTACTCTTCTGGTGACATCCTTAAAACCTTGTCACTTTACACAGCCTGTCAGAGTGTAAGTTGGCAACAAAGACACATGGTGTCAGGAGATAGCCTCATGTATCACTCAAAACTTCAGAGAATGAGGAGCCCTGCTCATCACACTGGGCCTAGATTTGACCACCGTCAACTGTGTCAGCTGCCTGTCTGTTCACGTGCCCTGGGGCCAGACCATGCAGCAGACATTGAGTGGTCTGACAGGCATAGACTTGAAGTGGCATTTTACCAATCACCAACCTCAGATCACAGAACTCTGGGCTCAGCTGCAGGTGTCAGCAGCCGAGATGGAAACCGTGAGAATGATTCGTGACAGAGAGTACCAGCAGATGTTTCTTTCCCTTACAGTTACTCATCTAACAAGTCATCTTAAAGCTGGTACAGCTCTCTTGGGCCCCATGGTTTCAGAGCTGAGAGGAAGGAGCTGGAGAAGCAGACTTTTCACTTTTCTGAAGCCTGACGGTGGAGATAAGGGCCAGACAGGTAACTTCAGAGAGCTTTAACCAATAGGGTAAAGATGATGTTAAGCTTGGGTGTGGCAGGTGGCATGACTGCTTACAAACACAAAGTTCCTGGGGTCCACATGTCACAGACTGATCCATCTATTCACTCATTCAAAACATGCTTATAGGACGTGTATGAAGGATTAAGAGAAGCCTTCCCAAGGAACATTTAGCTGGAGATTAGTCAGAAAGGATAATTAGAAACTCAATATGAAGGGCATTCCAGAGAAGGGAAATGGCACGTACAAAGGCCCAGAGAATAAGATAGAACTATAAGTTGTATTGTCTCAATAAAATAAATGTCTTGAATGCAGCTGAGGGATAACTGTTGACAAGCGTGGGAAACTGCACCTCTTTAAATGAGGCATTAACATCATATCCAGATGAATGAATATGAAATCCAGAGAGAGAAGCATCCTGCTAAAGCCATCCAAGTCCTCTTCACTCTTTGAGATCCATCTCAGGGTACCCCCATCCTCTGGCATGCCTTGCCCCCCATCACTGGTCAGGTGCTCCTCGCCTGGGGGCACACATTCCTCTAGAATTCCCCCTTCCAGCCTGTCACATGTAAGAGTTGTAATTTTTTGTTTATTTGATTGATTCGGCCTCAAGCCTAGGAGTCCATTGAGAGAAAGTCTGTGTCGTGTTCGTTATAAATACCCAGGGCTGACAGAGGCCTGGACTTGGAAAAGGCCTTAGAAATCTGTTTGCTACTAAAGAAACCTAGGTTCAGAGAAAGTTATCCAATGTGCTCACAGCAAAAGGCAGGGCCTAGTTTCAGATCCATGTCTCTAGGTTCACCACCTAGGGAGCCCCTGTTTATCTTCAGCAGGGAGGGGAAGGGGACAAGGTTCCACTCTTGAGACGGAACAGCCACAAAAGCAGGGGAGTTGGCGAACTTGGGTAAACATAGATCCTGCATTGGTGAGGTGTGACACCTCCAGATGCGTTCCCTGCCCTCCTGCCCTCCCCAAGTCTCCCTGGGCTAGTTGGTTGAAGACAGGTTGGACGACAGCAGCATCAGCGTCCGTTTTCTGTAAGGAGCACCCAGGCAGCTGTTGTGAATGAGTCTGCTGTCACCGGGGAGACAGCCCCCACTTCAAGGGCAAGGCCAAGCCACACCTTTTTACACTGAAACTTGATGAAGGCACAAGTTACAGGGCGAAATAGCCCATTATAATACTGTTTTATGACTCACTTTAAAATCCTCCTCAGAGAAAAGAGATGTTTTACCTCCAAACTTAGTTAATGACAAACGAGTGACTAAGTATTGAGATCATGGGAGCTGTGAAGGCCACACTATGAATTTAGCCTATTTGGGGAAACACTGAAGACACTGCACGACCTTTTGGGGCTCTTAGCACCTTTGCTGTGAGCAGGGTTTTTAGGTGAGTCCATAAGAAAGTAATTATAATTGGCTAGTTTTCCCTTCATTGAAAAATCTACAGATTACATCTTTCTCATTCATGACTCCTGGCATCTCTAGGAGGCCACATCCTGGTGAAAAATCAAAGGGCTTTTCTGACCTGTGACTTGCTATCTGCATTCTGATTTCGATTTTTTCTCCTGCTCTGGAAAATTCTAGGATTCCATCTTGATGCACAATGTTCTAAAAATTCACGTTTCTTGGTATGTGCATGTATATGTGCATATGTATATATGTGTGCATGTGTGTGGTGCATGATGTGTACTGTATGTGCTGTGTGTGTGTGTGTGTGTGGTCTGTGTGGTGTGGTATTGTGTGGTCTGTGTGTATGTGTACTGGGCATTCTATGGACCCTTTCAATCAGGAAACTTATGTCCTTTAGTTCTAGAAAAACTTCCAGTGTTGATTCTTTGAAGACTCCTTTCCCTTCACTATATTTTCCTTTTTAAAAAAATGTTTTGGAAACCTATTAATAAAATGTTGGACATCCTGACTGATTATCTTTATCCTATTTTTCATCTCCTTGTATATTTCTTCTCCTATCATAGAAATTTCATCAATATATATTCCAAACTTTCTGTTACATTTTTGACATTATGATTCCATTTTTAATTCCCAGCAGCTCCTTATTGTTTTCTGGATGTTCTTTTTTTATAGTCTCCTATTCTTGTTTTATAGATACAATCTACTTTATTACACTGATTGTATTAATTTTTATAATTTTGCTGCTCCTGCATTTTCTTTTATCCAGCATTCATATTAGAGGTTTACATGTGTGGTGATCCTTGGCTTGCTCTCCGTATTTATGTGACTGGTATTGGAAGCCAACTGGAAGCTCTGTGTGCATGAATGAGGTATATTGGGGAAAACTTCACTATAGGTGAAAATGTGCTGAACCAACTTTTTATTAGGATCCCTCAATAATTGGTCAGCTTTTTAGTTAGCAAAGCCAAACTGTTGCTGGGTAGCACAAATTCTGGAGGCCAGTTTTCAGGAAGCTCAGTGGCACAAGAGGGATGGGTAAGAATGGAGTCTCATTGTTCAAAACATAGACTTGCCCTCAATTCCCTATTCTTAACATGGCAACCCCTTCACACTGCTGGTGTCCTCAGGTTTGAGGTCCTTCCACTCTTTATTTCAGAATTGACCTCCATTGCACTGCTGGAGGAGGGCAGGGCTAGTTGCCTGCTGCATGGAATGGGAGAAGAAATTGCAAGGTCTACCTGATCTTTTTAAAGACTTTTGAACTGTCTTACTACTTTTTTTATTTTATTTATTTATATATATATATATTTATTATACTTTAAGTTCTAAGGTACATGTGCACAACGTGCAGGTTTGTTACACATGCATACATGTGCCATGCTGGTGTGCTGCACCCATTAACTCGTCATTTACATTAGGTATATCTCCTAATACTATCCCTCCTCCCTCCCCCCACCCCCCAACAGGCCCCAGTGTGTGATGTTCCCCTTCCTATCTCCAAGTGTTCTCATTGTTCAACTCCCAACTATGAGTGAGAACATGCACTGTTTGGATTTTGTCCTTGTGATAGTTTGCTGAGAATGATGGTTTCCAGCTTCTTCCATGTCCCTACAAAGGATATGAACTCATCCTTTTTTATGGCTGCATAGTATTCCATGGTGTATATGTGCCACATTTTCTTAATCCAGTCTGTCATTGTTGGACATTTGGGTTGGTTCCAAGTCTTTGCTATTGTGAGTAGTGCCACAATAAACATACATGTGCATGTGTCTTTATAGCAGCATGATTTATATTCCTTTCGGTATATACCCAGTAATTGGATGGCTGGGTCAAATGGTATGTCTAGTTCTAGATCCCTTAGGAATCACCACACTGTCTTCCACAATGGTTGAACTAGTTTACAGTCCCACCAACAGTGTAAAAGTGTTCCTATTTCTCCACATCCTCTCCAGCACCTGTTGTTTCCTGACTTTTTAATAATTGCCATTCTAACTGGTGTGAGATTATATCTCATTGTGGTTTTGATTTGCATTTCTCTGATGGCCAGTGATGATGAACATTTTTTCCTGTGTCTGTTGGCTGCATAAATGTCTTCTTTTGAGAAGTGTCTGTTCATATCCTTCACCTACTTTTTGATGGGGTTGTTTGTTTTTTTCTTGTAAATTTGTTTGATTTCTTTGTAGATTCTGGATATTAGCCCTTTGTCAGATGAGTAGATTGCAAAAATTTTCTCCCATTCTGTAGGTTGCCTGTTCACTCTGATGGTAGTTTATTTTGCTGTGCAGAAGCTCTTTAGTTTAAATAGATCCCATTTGTCAATTTTGGCTTTTGTTGTCATTGCTTTTGGTGTTTTAGACATGAAGTCCTTCTCTCAATAAATTAGGTATTGATGGGATGTATCTAAAAATAATGAGTTATTTATGACAAACCCACAGCCAATATCATACTGAATGGGCAAAAACTGGATGCATTCCCTTTGAAAACTGGCACAAGAAAGGGATGCCCTCTCTCACCACTCCTATTCAACATAGTGTTGGAAGTTCTGGCCAGGGCAATCAGGCAGGAGAAAGAAATAAAGGGTATTCAATTAGGAAAAGAGCAAGTCAAATTGTCCCTGTTTGCAGATGACGTGATTGCATATCTAGAAAATCCCATCATCTCAGCCCAAAATCTTCTTAAGCTGATAAGCAACTTCAGCAGTCTCAGGATACAAAATCAATGTGCAAAAATCACAAGCATTCTTATACACCAATAACAGACAAACAGAGAGCCAAATCATGAGTGAACTCCCATTCACAATTTCTTCAAGGAATATAAAATACCTAGGAATCCAACTTACAAGGGATGTGAAGGACCTCTTTGAGGAGAACTACAAACCACTGCCCAACAAAATAAAAGAGGACACAAACAAATGGAAGAACATTCCATGCTCATGGATATGAAGAATCAATATTGTGAAAATGGCCATACTGCCCAAAGTAATTTATAGATTCAGTGCCATCCCCATCAAGCTACCAATGACTTTCTTCAAAGAACTGGAAAAAACTCCTTTAAGTTCATATGGAACCAAAAAAGAGCCTGCATTGCCAGTCAATCCTAGGCCAAAAGAACAAAGCTGGAGGCATCATGCTACCTGACTTCAAACTATACTACAAGGCTGCAGCCACCAAAACAGCATGGTACTGGTACCAAAACAGAGATATAGACCAATGGAACAGAACAGAGCCCTCAGAAATGATACCACACATCTACAACTATCTGATCTTTGACAAACCTGACAGAAACAAGAAAGGAGGAAAGGATTCCCTATTTAACAAATGGTGCTGGGAAAACTGGCTAGCCATATGTAGAAAGCTGAAACTGGATCCCTTTCTTACACCTTATACAAAACTTAATTCAAGATGGATTAAAGACTTAAATGTTAGACCTAAAACCATAAAAACCCTAGAAGAAAACCTAGGCAATACCATTCAGGACATAGGCATGGGCAAGGACTTCATGTCTTATTACTTAAAGCTCCTCACTTTTACCTTCAGAGGAACCCACTGCCTACAATTTCGAAGCATTCCTGAGGTTCTGCTGTGGGCATAAGGTTGCTTCATGATAGCTTCCCCAAACTCTATCCCCATCCTGACAGGCCAGGTTTCAACTTTCTCTTCTCTACTAAGTCAATTTCTATTTACCTTTTCACTCTGCATCTTCAGAAAATTTGTTGCCATCTCTCAACTGCTATGATCTACTCATTTTTTCTCTTTGTCCGTAGGAGTGTTTACTTTTTTAATTCCTTTAGTTTAGAGTTTTAGAAGAGAAAATATTTAAATGAGGATGTGTTCAAGTCTGCCTTGTTTACCACTAAGTACTTAAGTCTTTAAATCCCTATGTTTCAGGTTATTAGTCACAGTAAAGTGGCCAGAGAAGCTACTTGGAATATTTTTCTATTTTTTTAGAGAGTGTTTTTCTTTCCTAAGTAGAGACAGGGGTCTCACTCCATTGTCCAGGCTAGTCTTGAACTCCTGGACCTAAGCGATCCTCCCACCTTGATTTCCCAAATTGCTACAATTACAGGCGTGAACCACTGCACCCATGCTGGAATGTTTTTCTTGCTATGGAATTCAAAGAATAGTACAGAAATGAAGAATTCTGGTCTCTTTAGTATGAACTTTAAGTCATCAATTTTTAATTACGTGTTACATACCAGCTACAGAGCTGGATGCTGGGATACAGATATTTTTGCTCTCAGCAAACTGATGGTTGTGTTGGGGAGGCCGGCATGTCAAAGATCCAGGGTGAGCACCAATCTGTGCAGGGATGTGAATGTGTGGTGATGGCAGAGAATGTACAAGTCTGTGTGGTAGGAGGCACAGGCAAGCCCCTTCTTCCTACAATACCCTGAGATCTGGAGCCACACTCCTTCCTGCTCACACATCAAAACATGTACGCTTATACCAACATCAACAGACAGCCTCCCACAGGAGCAAGATAAGGCACATGGATCCTAGATGTGCTCAGTAAATATTTATTGAGCAAGTAAAAGACCTAGGTCTAAATGAAAGCTCCATAACATGTTGACTGTGTAACTACAGAGGTGTGCATTTCAAAAGCATGTTAGAGGGAGTGATTTACTCTCTATATGGTGGATTAGGGAGGTGTGTGACAGAGTTGTGCCCTTTATTTCTATTAAGCTCTGAGATAATGCTTTTACATGTATCCACACACTCATGTTTAAATTCTATCTATCTATGTCTCTCTCTGTATCTCTCTCCTTCTTATAGACACACACACAGAGAGACACACACACACATTACATCACAAAGCTCCTGCCCAGAAATTCTGAGTCATATGAATTTGCAGTACAGAAGTCTGCAAATTACAACGTGAGAAACCCCACTGTCTATAACGGAGTTCACGACAAAGGACAAGTCAGTAGAAGGAAAGAGAATGCCAAGAAGGACAGGATTTTTTTGGGCACACATCAGCCAGGAACCAGCCCCAGCAGCAGCAGAAAATGCAAAATCCCACCTGGGGAATTCTTACAACACACAAGCTAGAGAAGGAAGTGGGGGACCAAGGGCTGGGGAAAGTTGTGGTGGAACGGGGACAATGTACAGCCTTCTTGGAAAAACCAACAGGTTGCTCTCAACAAAGCAAAAGGTGCCAGTGGGAAAATAGATTTGAAGGGGCACATGTGCTCGAAAGGGATAACTCAGAGCTTTTGAGGAGAAATTGGCGTGACAAAGAGAGGAGAGTGTGGAGACTTCTGATAGAGGACCAGGCAGCCAGGGACTCCCAGGCCGCCGAGTGCCAAGAACGGAGAGTGCGTTAAAGCCTGCTGTGACAAAGGGGCAGCTTAATATCAAGCTGCTATCAGTGATAGCAGAGAGGGCATCCCCAGTGCCACCAGGGCAAAAGGACAGGAGGAGTGAGGCTTAGGGCAGCCATGGGAAAAGCAAGCATTATGCACACACCATGACCTGTTTCCCAGCCTGCTATGAAGAGAGACTCTTTGGTCAATCCAAAAAGAAACTGAGAGGGAAAAAGGAAGTCTTAGAATCTTAGGGGATATTAGAGGCACAGAGCAGCTTTTCTTACATTACTCTCCTTGTCAGGAAGTGGTATACACCATTGAAGAGATGAAGTCCAGACAGGCGAAGCACCTTGCACAAAGTTGCACAGCAAATTAGAGGCAAAGTTAGGATCAGAATCCAGGTCTCTTGACTCTTAGTCCAGATTTTATTCTCCCAGTATTTTCCTTAGCAACCAATCCATCACTTTAGTAGATCTTACACTTCCCATGACACCACCGGGTCCTGGTCAAATCCTATCCCCAGGCCTTAATTCCGTTTCATACCCAGCGCAGCACAGCATTCAGAGCAGACAGGTCACAGGTTTTAATGGTGGGCTCACCTTTTGCCTACCTTTATTTTCCCAGTCACTCTCTTCTACTTCACTCCCATTTATCTCCTTTACAGGTGTATTAGGCTATTCTTGCATTGTTATAAAGAAGTACCTGAGACTGGGTAATTTATAAAGTTAAAAGGTTTAATTGGTTCGCAATTCTGCAGGCTTTACAGGACGCATAGCAGTATCTGCTTCTGGGGAGGCCTCAGGAGGCTTCTCATCATGATAGAAGGTAAACAGGGAGCAGGCATGTCACATGGCCAGAGTAGGAGCAAGAGAGAGAGGGACCAGGTGCCACAACCTTTTAAACAACCAGATCTTGTGACAACTCACTCACTAATGCAAGGACAGCCCCGAGGGAACGATGCTAAACCATTCATGAGAAATCTGGCCCCCTGAACCAGTCGTCTCCCAACAGGACCCACCTTCAACACTGGCGATTACGTTCAACATGAGATTTGGGCAGGGACACACATCCAAACTCTATCAACAGGGCTTATCTGCGTCAGGAATCACTCTGCTAGTTTGCCGGCATGTCTCTAGGTTTGTTGTCTCTCTTTCCCCAACTAGAATACAAGGTCAGAGATTTTTTTTTTTTTTTGAGACAGCAGAGATTTTACATGCCTTCACTGTGCTACAATAGTGCCTGAAATATGCACACTAAGAACCCAATAAACACAGACTGAGCGAACAAATGAATGAAAACCCAGTTCTGAATGTTAGCTTCATCACTTACTAGCTGTGTGATCTTAGCCGTGTGACTTAACCTCTCTGAGCCTCAGTTTTCTTAGCTGTAAAATAGGGATAGTAAGAGCTACTTTGCAGGTTAAGTCATGATAACTTATTACTATTGGTACAGCTTATCTGGCACATCATATTCATAAGCACAGTACATGGTTGCTGGCTGCCACTGCTGATATCTGCACAATTGCCCAACTTGGTCTTAAAAACAAATGTCCTGTATCGTCAGTAATTAGAGAGATGTCAGTGAGCTGGGATGTGAACTTTCATCCACACTCCACCAGGAGCCCACCTCATGAGCCACTCTAAAACTATCCTCCCTGTCCCCTTGACTAGTGCAATATCAGGCATGGCCATCCCCTGCCCTGGCCACGGGCTGCTGCCCCTGCCTCAAAGGCAGTCTGCTCTAGCTGTCTCTGCTCCCCCTCCCAGGCCAGGGAGGTTTTACTTTAGTTTTAGGAGAGTCTGAGCCTCAGTTTCCCACTCCCTGAGGGAAGAGAGCATGAGAGGTTGTGTAAATGACTCCCCTCCGCGTAGCCAGGGAGGGAGACAATGGGGAGAAGCCACCTGGCAAGGACTCAGTGTAGCAGGAGGCCTCTCTTCCAGAACCAGCAGTTCTGCAAACGGAGATGATAAGGAGAAGGGTGCTGTTTCCACAGCATGATTTAAAGGGCCTGAGAGAGTCCCTCTCTTCTGAGACATGATCCAAAAGGAAGGCTCTAGTATTAGGAAATCTCAACACTCAAATAATATCATTAACTTATCCACACTACAGAGTGGGAGAAAATATTTCTAAACTATACATCTGACAAAGGTCTAATACCCAGAGTCTATAAGGAACTTAAACAGATTTACAAGCAAAAAACAAACAACCCCTTAAAAAGTGCGCAAAGAACATGAACAGACACTTTGCAAAAGAAGACATACACATGGCCAACAAGCAAATGAAAAAATACTCAACATCACTAATCATTAGAGAAATGCAAATCAAAACCACAGTGAGATACCATCTCACACCAGTCAGAATGGTGATTATTAGAAAGTCAAAAAATAACAGATGCTGGCAATGCTGTGGAGAAAGGGAACGCTTATGCACTGTTTTTGGGAATGTGCATTAGCTCAGCTATGGTGAAAAGCAGTTTGGTGATTCCTCAGAGAACTTAAAACGGAATTACCCTTCAACCCAGCAATCTCATTATTGGGTATACATACAAAGAAAAATAAATCATTCTACCATAAAGACACATGCATGTGTATGTTTATCACAGCACTATTCACAATAGCAAAGACATGGAATCAACCTAAATGCCCATCAACAGTAGACTGGATTTTTTAAATGTGACACATAACAGTGGAATACTATGCAGCCATAAAAAAGAATGCGATCATGTTTTCTGCAGCAGCATGGATGGAGTTAGAGGCCATTATTCTAAGCAAACTAACAAAAACAGAAAATCAAATACTACATGCTCTCACTTATAAGTGGGAGCTAAACATAGAGTACACATGGACACATAGACAGAAACAACAGACACTGAGGCCTACTTGAGGGTGGAAGGTGGAGGAGGGTAAGGATTGAAAAACTACCTATCAAATACTATGCTTATTACCTGGGTGACAAAATAATCTGTACATCAAACCTCCATGACACGCAGTTTACTTACATAATTAACCTGCACATTGTACCCCTGAACCTAAAAGTCTTTTTAAAAGATAGTTCCTAGAAAATGCTTCTCAAATGTAAAAACTCCTTCCATTCACTGACTCATGCATTCACAAATATTTATTGAGCACTCACTCTGTGCCAAGCACTGTTCATCCTTAACACAGTGATACAGGCACATTGCCCTCTCATAAAGGGCCTTGTATTTGAAGCAAAATAAAAAATGATTTAATGAAATCTCCACCTTCCAGAAATGTATCCTAAGAGATTCACCCAGAAAGAATACAAGGTTTATTCAATTAAACTGAGATTCAAATGAACTAAAACTTACAGTCATGCCTATAGCCTAAAACCAAAGGACTAAAATAGTGCCTACAACACACATGTCGGAAAGAACAAAATGTTAAGTAAAAAATAAATAATGCAGAGATAATATTAAGTATTTTTAGGTAATCTTTAACAGGTAAGCAGCATTTTTGCAGCAGCCTTCCAGGGTGCTTGCCTTAAAAAGAACTGGGTCCACAGTATTATGTCCTAAAAATGACAAAATTACTTTGGAGTTCAGGTAGCTCTGGGTTTGAATCCCAGTCCTGTTATGTATTAGCTGTGTGACCTTGGTTTAGCCACTTAGCCTCTTTGAATTTCAGCTTTCTCAGGCGGAAAATGGGAAGCATAGTTCTTATTTTATAGTGTTGTTAATAGAATCAAATGAAATATGTATGTAAAGTGCTTAACACAATGCCTGGCACATGGTAAGTGCAAAATAAATGTACACTATAGTTTCAGTTACTATTGCTAAATAAAAAAATGTCCTCAAATATCAGTAGCCTAAAACAACAACCATTTTAATTTGCTTGTGATTTTATGAATCAGAAACTTGAGAAAGGCTTAACCTACACGTGGCCTCTGCAGCACGGGGTTCCCAGGTTAGCCAGAATTCCTACGTGGCGTCTGACTTTCCCCAGAGTAAATATCACAAGAGGACCAGGAGGAAGTTGCAAGACTTTTTCTTGCCCTTCTTTGAAAGTCAATAGCGTCACTTCTGGCAAAGTCGATTGATCAAAGCTGTCACAAGCCAACCCAGACTTAAGAAGAGAGGACACAGACCTCACTTCTCAATAAGGAGAGCATCAAAGAATGTGGGCACCATGTTGAAAACAGCCACAATGACTATTTTTATTTAGTAGATCCAATAAATGCACCATTTATCCCACATGTCACCCCTTTAAGTAGACATGGGGCTCAAGAGGAGTGTGAATCATGACTTGTTAGGAAACCCTTGTTTCTTACTGTTCTAAAACATAATGTACTAATAGAAAATGTGAAATGTATTAAGGCCAACAGGCCAGGAGACGACTGCCATTGAAAAGATAGTTTGTTACTCACAGTTCCCAAGAGGAAGAAACATGCCATGCAAGGCCATCCAGGAAACACTGGGATAGACAGGAGGCAGGGGAAGAGAGAACTCAGGGGTAAGAGCCTTTTTGTGGTGCCTTTGAGAAGGAACAGGCAAGGCAGGGTCAGCAGGCTTAGAGTTGGCCAGTTTGCATAATTTCGGCAGATTCTGGGGTGTAGGGACTGTCCCTAGTTGTCTGGTATCTGGCCCTGGAGTGGTTAGGGGAGGTGGATAGTGATGTGGATTGTTAGAGTGATTAGAGGAGGTGGCTGGGAGTGTGGAGTCTGGATTGGTTGGTGTGTATCTGAAAAGCATGCCCCTGGTGAGTTGTTTATTATCTCTAGAAATTGGCTCACCCTGAGAGGGGCAATGCCTCCAAAGTCAGCAATACCTCAAAATGTCAGAGCACCACAGTACAGAAAATAAAATCCATGGTGAATACACACATGAAGGCTACACCTGCTACTGTCTAGTGGCCCTGGTGTGGCCTACGCTGTCCAGTTCAGGAATGCCGTCTACCACAACCCTGAAAGGCAGCCCCACACTGCTTTCTGCAACTCCTCCAGTGAGGGACTACTCCCTACTCTGTCTCCCTGTCCAGCCCTGCTCAGAGAAGGGCTGTTCCTACCTATCCTGAGGATATGACATTTCCATGAATGCAGTCCTGCCACCCCCTGCTGCTGCTGCAGTCATAACAAAGATAAGAATGGAAGGGAAGCCCTTCTCTTAAGAAACTCAATGGCATGTGACAAGAAGCTTTCTAAACATCATCTCATGTGGCCAACACTTCAAAACCCCCAGCCCTCCCCCAAATCACTCTGGCCCTTGATCCAGTTTTAAATGAGCCTTTTGGTGCCAGGAGCTTGTTAGACATCTGGTTCCACTTGACTTTGTAGGGGGGTTGCTAAGGGTAGGAATGCATCTACCTCAACTCAAACCAAATCCTCCAATTTAGAAGCACACATCAACTCAGAACCCACAGAACTGCATTTCAAAGCCGTAAGGGACGGCCAGACAATGGAGATGGAGAGAGATAAACACCAAGGCAGACCCACCTCCGTAGAGCCTAGCAATGGTGGGCACTTGGCTCTGCTCTCAGCCAGACCAACCCACCCACTGTATAAGGAGGTGCCCAGACCAGAAGCCCTGGAGTCAGCCAAGCCCCCGCCCCCCCACCAACCTCCTCTTCTCCCTGCCAACAATCATCAAGTCTTGGTTCTTCTACATACATGCCTCTCCGGCATCCATTTATTCTTGACATATCCACCACCCCCAGCCTAGCCCAGGCTGCTTTTGTCTCCTTCTGAACCCCAGCAGAGCCCTCCTGACTGGCCTCTCTGCATCCACACTTGCCCCTTCTACTACGTTTCCAACAAAACAGCTGGGGAGAACGTTTCGCAATACAAATCTGATCAATACCATCCAATGGTCTTAGGATAAAGACCAAAGTCATTAGTGGAGCCTACAGGACCCACATGTCTGGACACCATCTGCTGCTCCAGCTTCTCATACATAATGTCCCCTCTGGGCTGTGGGCTGCAGCCCCTGCTCTCTCGCCCACAGTGGCCAGCTGTCTGCTCCTCCTCATGAGGTGCCTTCACCTTGCTCAGTGTTACCCATCCTCTAGTCTTAGCTAAGTTCCCACAGCTTACTCCTTCATAGTCTAGCTCACCCACTCACTCACAAAACAGATTCCTTTGTTCCAGGCTCTGATACAGCTGTGGGCCTTCTCTGGTAGCTCGTATCCCTCACACTTTTTGGGGGTGGTTATGTGTCTAATGCTTGTCTTCCCTACAAGATGGAAAGCTTTGTAAGAGCAAAGAGTGTGGCTGCTATTCTTACTGCCTAACATAGTACTGGGACCTGCTACGCTTTCAACTTGTTGAATGAAAAAAATGAAAATGATAACAAATAAATGAAAATTCCTTACAGGTGTCCATAGGGTAAACTGTACATAACCACTGGCACCCTCTGGGTCCCCATTTTGGCTCAGTGATAGATGTGGGCGGTCACAAGATATTCATTTTATCCAATATGCAGCCTCTGGTGATTTTACTCTCAAAGGACATAAATATGGGTCTTGTGCATTTGGTAGGATGAGTATGCTGCAATTTTTTGTTTTTTGTGATATTCCTAGAACTTTGATGTAGGGGGAAAATATAAGAAAGGAAAAAAAACGAAGAGAGGAGAGGAGAGGAAGGGAGAGGAGGGGAGAGGAGAGGAGAGGAGGAGAGAGGAGAGGAGAGGAGGGGAGGGGAGAGGAGAGGAGGGGAGGGGAGAGGAGAGAAGGGGAGGGGAAGGGGGGGAGGGGAGGAGAGGAGGGGGGAGGGGAGAGGAGGGGGAAGGGGAGAGGAGGAGGGGGAGGGGAGGGGAGGAAGGAGGGATAAAGGGAAGGAGAGAGAGAAAGAAAAAACCACAAGTATAATTATGAAGTATTTTTACATAGTGAAAATGAATACTTTATATCAAAACAGAATCCAAACAAAGTTGTCCTCAAAGGTTAATGCATTGCATTTGAAAAGAACAGAGAAGTCGTGTTGGGAAGTTAGGAAAACAACAAAATACAACCCTAAGTACAGCAGAAGGAGAAAACTACTATAAGAGGGGAAGGGAGAATTTAATAAATTTTAAAATGGAGATTTGGCCATGAAACAAACTGTGTCTCCACCATGGACGACTGCCAATGGCATAATACCCTCAGGGAGTTGGAGGGGCTTCCAGCCCCCAGATGCCCACTCCCTTTTCCCCACATCCTCCTGCCATCAACAAGTGCCCAGTATCTTCTGGGTCTTCTGTCTTAGGTCCTTAGAAATGACTTAATAACACTCATGCCAAGGAATGAGTGACTGGTGGCATTCTACAATGTTACCCAAAAGAAAGGACATTGAGATGGGGGACAAACTAGAGACATGTATTAAGATAAAAAGTCAAACTTCCTATGCTAAAATGTCAGGTTCCACCAAGCAGGCAGAAGAGATTCTGGAAAAGGACCGAGAACCTGGACGCACAAGGTCACAGCCTCTGTTTTGTGAGTTGTTGGGCTATTCCCAGTGGATAAAGGAAATGGCAAGCGGGTTGGCTGAGTGAGTTCTGCAAAGGGAAAGGGAAAGAGAAGCTAACATTTACTAAGCTGCTGTTCTGTCGAGCACAGTGCTAGGAAGGATGCATACATGTAATTCATCTGCAGCCTAACCCCAGGAAGAAGGCAGGGTTATTATCATTTTGCAAGTGAGGAAAACGAGCTTCCTTAAGGTCAGGCAGCTGGTCCAGGATCACACAGTTCTAGGTGAGGGTGACAGAGCTGGGATGCAAGTCTTTGGGGAAACTGCTATTTTTCTCCTTGACTCCTCACCGAAGATCCAAAGAAGCCTGCTGAAACCAGGAACTGGGATGAGGCCACTTGGAATAGGGTTGAGAGACGGCCCAAGAAAAATAATTTGAGGCAGGTAAAGACAGCAAGGTGGCAGAATGGACTTCAGTACCCAGACTCTCTCATTAGGTTTCGTCTCCAGAATCCACCCCAAGTGGACACTGCTTCCTTTCTCTATGCCAATATTTACCATGTACCAAACAGAAAAACGCATTTTACTGGCATTAAGACCTGCTTTTTACCCCACGATGTGATCCGTCTAAAATCAGGGTGCATCTTACCTGCCATTCATCCCAGAGCAGCTCAACCAGGCAGCAGTCCTGGCTCAGCCTGAGCATGTGCTCAAAGGGCCCAGAAGTTCAAGTTGCTGTCGCATCCCCTGTGCTGTGTGCACTCTGGGTTCCCTGCACGTGGAGTTTCTTTGCTGTTTATAATGTCCTCATAAGATTACACTGTGAATCAACATTGAAACAAAAACTTCATGGTCACACAGAAATGCATGAAAACAGAGCTTGGGTAAAATTTTGGCATCAGTGAAGCAAACATGAGTCCTTGAGCAATGACTGATCTGTGGCTCTTGCAAAACATAGGAGCTCGGGTGCCTGGTGAAACAATTCAAAAGACTACCCACCCCTGGGCTTCTTTTATGTGAGAAATTAATCTGCAGATGAGTCTCTCTTGTCACCAGTACCAAATGCTCCAAATGGGGCTGCAAAGTGGTGGTCTGAGGGTAAGGTACAGCCCGCCACGCTGGGAGTGGACCTGGACCACTGGCCTGCATTGTAAAACAATCCATCGCCAATATTTGAAAACTAAGAGATTGGAAATAAAAGTCTTACTCTCTAGCTTCATTTGGAAAATGAGATGTGCTGACTTGAGCCCCCATTCATGCAGTCTGAGGGCCTGGAGAGGAGGCACCCTCCTCAGGCAAGGTGGGTGCTCTCCAGGTGTTGAAGTCCGGAGCAGCACCCGCACACTCCCTTACAACACCTGCCCAAAGCCTGGGGACATTTGAGTTTGTGACCCCACCCTAGATAATCGTTACTATCCCTTCGAATGCCAAAAGACTAGCAAGGAAGGTCTGGAAAAAAGTTTAGAGCAAATTGAAAGATAGTTGGATTAGGGTGTGTTTCCATTGTATCGCAGTAAGTTGTTTTTGTTTCTTACCTCTCAGTAACCTTATTCGGAGAGCTAATTTTCTCTCTTTCCCCTGCAGCAAGCCCTCCAGTCTCAAATCCCAGGTATGCTAAAGGACTCTGGGTTTCAGAATTTCTGATTTCTCTGCATTTATCCTGGTCCTTCCTGTACCTCTTCCATGTCTGATGGAATAAAGATTCTGCTTCTCAGGCCACGCATGGAGATAATTGTGTTCATTGACTTAACCATTTCTAAAACACACAGTTTCCATTTCCTGCAGATGCACTAGCTGCTCCACCCCCACTCCATCTCCTGTTCTAACATCGCAGCTCCATTTCTTTATACCCTAGGCCAGGGTTTCTCAGCCTAAACCCTAGTAACATTATAGGTCAGGTAACTTGGGGGGGTGGGGGTGAGGGGGTGAGAGGGAGCTGTCCTGTGCATTATAGGATGTTTGGCAGCATCCCTTGCCTCTACCCAGTAGAAGCTAGTAGTACCTATCCCTGAGTTGTGATACCCCAAAAATCTCTCCAGACATTGCCAAATGTCCTCTGGGACCAACACCAGACTAGCTGAGAACATCTGCCCTATGCCACACTTCTCTTCCCATGAAAAGTGAATGCGCTCTCCCAAGAGGAAGACAGCCCCATTTTATGACAAAGTCCTTTTGGATACTAACAAAAGAGGCTGGGGAAGGTTTCATGCGCATCCGTGTGAAGAGACCACCAAACAGGCTTTGTGTGAGCAATAAAAGCTTTTAATCACCTGGGTGCATGTGGGCTGAGTCCGAAAAGAGAGTCAGCAAAGGGTGGTGGATTATCATTAGTTCTTATAGGTTTTGGGATAGGCAGTGAAGTTAAGAGCAACGTTTTGCGGGCAGGGGTGGATCCCACAAAGTAAGTTCTCAAGGGTGAGGAGAATTACAAAGAACTTTCTTAAGGGTGGGGGAGATTACAAAGTACCTTCTTAAGGGTGGGGGAGATTACAAAGTACATTGATCAGTTAGGGTGGGGCAGAAACAAATCACAATGGTGGAATGTCATCAGTTAAGGCTATTTTTACTTCTTTTGTGGATCTTTAGTTACTTCAGGCCATCTGGATGTATACGTGAAAGTCACAGGGGATGCAATGGCTTGGCTTGGGCTCAGAGGCCTGACAGAAGGGAACGTGGTGGACCAAATTCCAGGATGGCCTCCAAGATTCTCACCCTCTCAGCATGTGCACCCTGCATAATCCCCTCCCCTTGGGTGTGAATGGGACTTGTGAATATGATGGATATCCCTCCCATGATTGTATTCTATTACATGGCAGACAAGGTTTTGCAAAACAAATAAGACCCCCTAATCAGTTGACTTTGAATTAATCAAAAGGGATATTATCCTTCATGGGCCTGACCTAATCAGTTGAGCCCTTAAAAGAGAATCAGAGTAATTCCAAGTGGGAGGGATTCTCCTGCTGACCTTAAAGAAATAAACTGCCTCATGGTAGAGAGAGTCATGGTGCAATTGGTGTCAGGCAGCCTCTGAAAGCTAAAAGCAGCCCCTTATTGACAAACAGCAAGAAAGCAGGGGTCTTAGTCCTACAACTTCAGGAAACTAAATTCTGCCAACTACCAGTGGGCTTGGAAGAAAACCTCTAGCCTCAGATGGGACCACAGACACAGATGACACCTTGACTTCAGCCTGGAAAGATCCTAAGTAGAAAACCTAACTTTGTTGAACCCAGACTACTAACCTAAACAAACTGTGAAATAATAGATCCACTTAATTTATGGTATACAGCAATAGAATACTAACACAGGAGGAAAAAGTTCCAGGGTCTCAAGTGCTCAGAACATTATTGGTAAATGGAAGAAGGAAGGAAATTAGAAAAGAAAAGAGGGATGGAAGGAGAAAGAAAGGGAAGAGGGAGGGAGGGTAGTAAAGGAGGGAGGGAGTGAGGGACGAATGGAGAAATAAAATCATGTAAGTGATTTAGATGACTAAATTAAAGGATAGAGATGTTGAATGACTTCTTCAATGTGACCCCCTTAGTACAAGGTTATGCTTAGCATCTAGTTTCTTGATATATAGTCTATTGTTTTTCATTTTCTCCAGAACTCCTTTCCAATATTTCTTGAATGCCCCACATCACTTAATCATATTTAGATACCTACTAGGTACGCAACAACAACAAAGAACAACCTGGAAACTACTTAAATTTGTAGCCTCTCTTCATGATCTATTTACACCTCAGTGTATGAGTCATAATTCTTGGGTGAGTTAAAATCTTTACCCACGATGGTCACTTAACTGAAAGTCATTGCTTGTAGCACTAAAGCCTGAACCTCATGCCTCTCAACTCTTGGTGGTTACATTACCTCTAGCTGACCCAAAAAGCTTTAGGGTCTCCCCATTCTCCCTCTCTTCCATCTGTTTCTTCAGAAAGCCCTACTGGATGAAGTAACTTTACAAAGGGCCATTCAGAAGACTTTCCATTTGACAGCCCAATCCAGCTATCCCTAGGCCCCAGCATGGTTCTCTGGCCCCAAGGATATTAAATATAACCATGAAGAGGGGTGCTAATTAGCAGTGGGGAGCCCTGCAGCATCCAGCAGCCTCCAGAAAAGTGGTCTTCTGAAAACAAATGAAAGGATGACCAGAAAAGTAATGGCATGGTTCCTCATCCATTCAACAAATATCAGCATCCAAGTGCCAGACTGTTCTAGGCACTCGGACAGTTGCAATGTAAGTACAAACATAGACTTAATCACATGTCATTTTTGGATAACTGAGGAAGGCAACATCCCTCAGCTTTAGGGTGACAGAGCCTTTCCGAATAATTGATACTGCAGGTATGGATCCTGTCATGCAAATGATGTATTCCAGTTCTTAGCCTCTTTGCCTCTGCCTCTCTCTCTCTCTCTCCCTTCTTCTCCTAATGCTCTGCTCTCCAGTGTATTGGCTTTACCTCAAACATGGTAGAAAAATATCACCATCAATTCAGACTTAAGTGACCCCTAATGCCCCAAATTCTAGAAAACAGTCTCTCTTCACATATTCATGCAAATCCCCCCCGCCAAAAAAAATGATTCTGGTTGGTTAACCTGAGTTATTACGGAAGGCCATACAATAGAAAGCCTTCTACCAAGCCAGAGAGGACAGTCTCAAGAGGAAAAAGAATTCTGCTGCGAGAGGAGCAAGCAAGGGGAGCAAGCCAAAACTACAGACAGAGACCCACGAGTCCCGCTCTGGGCCCCCACAGCCCAATCTATGGAGTCGCCTGTCTAGTTTTCAAAGCATCTCATGGAGCCTACAGCTCTTCTCATTTTATTTCAGTCATTGTAGTCACTGTTGATACCCTGCCCCGTAACCCCTCAACCACTACCAGTCGCTGTGGTACTCAGTTACTCAGTTGCCCCTTCTCTTTTTTTCTTTTTTTTTTTTTTTTTTGAGACGGAGTCTTGCACTGTCCCCCCAGGCTGGAGTGCAGTGGCGCTATCTCTGCTCACTATAAGCTCCGCCTCCCAGGTTCACGCCATTCTCCTGCCTCAGCCTCCCGAGTAGCTGGGACTACAGGCACCCGCCATCATGCCCTGCTAATTTTTTGTATTTTTAGTAGAGACGGGGTTTCACGGTGTTGGCCAGGGTGGTCTCGATCTCCTGACCTCGTGATCTGCCCGCCTCGGCCTCCCAAAGTGCTGGGATTACAGGCGTGAGCCACCGCGCCCGGCCGCCCCTTCTCTTGACTCTGCATCTTTTCTTCTCCCCTCTCCCCACAGGGCTTTCTCTGGCACCATAGAGTTTGCTCAGTTGCCTCAAGCATAACTCAAAAGAACAGGGGCTACACTTCACCGCCAAGGGATGAGGTTGGGGGGATAAACGTCTCAGCCTTCCAATGTCCTCTGGGTTCCCAGGCAAGATCCCCATGGTGCTAGGGGGTTACCCCATGGACTTAAGCCCCCATCTCTAAAACATTGGTTTTATCTATTCCCTACTCACTTCTTCCACTTCCTCACTTAAGCTTCCTAAATAGATACATACAACCAAGACATTTTCCTTGGTCCTGCTCTTCAGGAAAACTGGTGAGACTAAGAACCTAGACAAATATCAAAATGCAATAAGAATGTCCCGTTCCAGACCACACTGATGCAGATCCCCTAAATCAAAGAGGGTTTCTTGAGGCATCAGGTGTGTGTCTCATTTCTCTTTAGTTGTTTCCAGTGCCCAGAAAAATAGACATTTAGCCAATATGTACTAAAGAGAATCAACTTGCCCAGTGTATATGTGTCCAGGAGATGTGTCCTCTGGTCTGTGTAGCTATGCTCTGGGTGACAGGAGGTAATTGCTCCTGTCAACAGGGAAAATATTAGAGTATTTTTAACCAGGGATCTTAAAACAGAGACCAAGTTAGGAACGCTTCTTACAGCAAGAAGTAAGATAAGAGTATTTAACAGTGATTCAGAGAACATGAGTGGTGATACCCCATCCCTGCATTCTCCTGAATAAATTAGTGTGGTACCCTTACCACACCATGGGCCAGGTTCCTGTGGGGGGGAGACTAAATAATTAAGTGACCACCAATTTGCAAATATCAACTTTCACACTGATTCTGAGCCCCATGGGTGGTCCATGGCACCATTTGTTTAAGCTAACAATTGTGAGACGATTGAGTTCTCTTGGTTGAGACATTACGAAGCTTAAAGGATTATCGCAAGGAATCTCAGCCTTCTAAGGCTGTGGTTTAGGTACCCCCTTTTCACAGAGGGAAGTGGAATCATATTGTTCTTATAGATTTCCCCATTTCCATCAGGTAAAAATGCCAGAGTACCAGCCAATAAGAGGAGAATGGCTGTTCCTAGACTTGTCACAGTACAGATTGATTATTTGGAGGATTGGGCTTTGGTGAATTCTAGACCCAGAGCATTCATGAATCTTCCCTCCCAGTTGAAGAGGTTGTCTTCTCCCCTGAATTCAGAAGGAGAGGACTCCTGTAAGATAAATAAGTGCACACCTCCACACAATATTTCATACAGGTACATGATTTGGAAAATTGGGTCAGAAGAGGGAGGGAAAATGGTGATTCATTACCAGGGCTGGAGAGAGGCAGGATTACCTCATCAGAAATTCAAAGGTAATCAGTTTTTTCCCAATTGTCATGGTAATGAATCACCAATGTTAATAAATTGGGAAGTCAGTTACACCTTTGAGTAGCTGGATAAACCAGAGTTACCTGGCATCTGTCTTCATTAGAAAAGAACCAATGAAATGGAGAAGAAAAGGAGGGCACATATAACCCCGATTCCCTTCTTCCCACCACGGTGAAGAAATTCAACTTTTTACTTAATATTACCGTCATGCCCAAGTCACCGCAAAGTTAAACTAACCCAAATAAGACTTTAAACCTGAAGTCACCCATTCAAGATCTGTCAAAATCCTCTGATGAAAAATCAAAGCCAGCAGCAATTTATTTATTTAATGGAGAAACAATGGCAGGAAATAATTCCTGAGCATCGCTCAGCACAGGAGAAGGTCTTTATTAGAATAGATTTTTTTTTTTTCTTTCCCAAGCAAATGGAAACCAGGAATGGAAAAAGAGCTGGTCCCCTCTCCTCCCCCACCTCTATGAATCTTGAAGGTTTAGCCTCAGCTGGTCACATCAGAAAAGCCAAGCCCAATGGTTCAAAGTGGTCAGGGGCAGAGCTCACTGTGACATTTTATGACTCAATGAGGCATCCATGGGGACTCCAGCTCCAGGAGATAAATCAGCTCAAACTCCATCTGCCTTCAAGACAGACAAATCTTCAGTCATGGAGTCGTCAGTAATCCAAACATAACTTGGAATGCGGTTACAACTCTTTATTGCTTTTAGGCACCCCCCCAAAAAAAAACTGAGACGAATTCTGATCTATATGATTTGATAATGGCATTTGACAAGTTCTCATTTATTCAAGGAGTGGGGGCTAAAAAGTTTTTTTGTCTGATCATTCTGTCAAAATCCTGCAAGTCATTTTCATTTCTCTCTCTTGGGCAAGATTAAAAAGCAAACTCTCATGCATTCTGTCATATGATCTTGGTGCTGAGAGTTCGAAACATTTCAACAGTAATTTAATATAGGGGATTTAAGGAGTGTGTATGAGAGACAGAGAGAGAGAGAGAGAGAGAGAGACAATGAGCCCTGGGATGACGGGAAGGGTTACCTAATAGGAGATAAGATGAATAGCAAACCTGTTACTGCCAAGCAGCTCATTTCCACGGGGGAGAGGAGCTGTGTTTGACATCTTCCACAGCCTCACAAGAAAAACCTGCAGTAGGAGGGCCAGACCTGGAAGAAGGGTCCCAAGCCCCTCCCTGCTCCAGCTATTCTGCTCCCCCTTCCCACAGGCACGCTGCACAGATGGGGCCTCAAGAGGCTCCTCTGACCTGAGAGGCTCAAGGCAAATTCATCATTCATTCAAGTGCCAGTCCCCGGTTTAAGATCAAGAGGGGAGATACTGACTTCAGGCCTCTGTGGCAACTTTAATTCTAGCCCTCTCTGCTAACCTTTCCTCCAAGACACAGGCACCCATGAACACACACACACACACACACGTCTTCCTGCCCCACCCTTTCTCGTGCCACCATCCCTTCTACTTCCTTCCTGGGCTCTTCTTTTCTTTCTCCTACCCCAGACCCAAACCTGAGGATAGGTGAGAAGATTTGTAGGGTGATGGGCCATTCCTATTCCTTTCCTCCACCCTACAACAGCTCCTGTCAGAGCCCTGAGAGGTGCCTGCAGGTTTTGTGGGTTTTGTTTCAGGAAGAGGAAACTGAGGGAAGGAGTAAGTGCCAGGCTACTGGGCAGCAAGAAGTCTAGCCCCAATAAAGATTATACTCGGGGCCATGAGAGAAGGCATACACCCTTTCAATTACCTAAGTCAAAGAAAAAAGGACTGATCCATGGCTCCTTCCTCTATCTCTAGGTCAGAAGGCATTCAAGCCATTCTAAAAATGCCTCCCCCCTCATCATTTTTCTGAGGGTTAAACACATGGCCAGACACATATCAAGACATGTTTGTCCCCGTGCACGCACTCACACATAAGGCTCAGCGACCTTTTTTCTGTTTAAGTCTTCCCATCTGAAAACTATTCCTGTTGTCCAACCCCTTGCTAGGCATTATACCATTCCCCTTCATTTTGTCTCTAGCAAGAAAACCATGATTATGCATTATGCAAAAATCTTTTAGCTCATTGGTGAGTGTGGCTGGGATATGGGATCTTAGCATAGGAAGTACTGATTCCCACTCAGAGAGATAGGGGTTCGGGGCATGCCTGGGCCACTCTGCCATATTGAGCCACCAGAATCAACCTTTTCCAGCTTCTTTGTGAAAACCTCTATGTCTACAAAAATGGTCACCTTATCCTCCTTCAATTTTCTCTTCTTCATGAGTTTCTCACAGATATTTACCAATTCAACTTACCCAATATTTATCTGAAACTTTCAGGCATTGGTTTTGGCCTGCCAACACCTCTCTTCTCTGCAAACTTCTTAGATTTCCTCTGTTTTTTTCAAGGAGTCACCCTGCCCAGGCTGGCAGTTTGGAATGGAATACCCACCCCAGTTTCCAGGAAAGGAGCACATGACCCAGACAGAAGCCAATCAGTGGATTCTGTTCCCTGGAGGTAGTAACTGATGCAGGGATGGGACCAGTGCCCCTCCTACTGGTCCCGAAGTTGAGGAGATGTGATGTCTGGAGCCCAGTCAGCCACCTCTGAAGCCAAGGGAGAGCCCAGCCTGGGTAGGAATGGAGCCGACAGGGATGAGAGGGGAACTGAGAGATAGGGACAAGAAAGCCAGGTTCTGGCGACATTATTTGAGCTCCTATAGGCAGCAACTATAAGTGTTCTTTATACTTCAAGGATATGTGCCAATACACTCCCTTTTGGCTTACACACCTCTGAGTCAGATCTTCTGTTCCTGACACAAACCCCTAAACCCACCTATTGCACATAGGTAAAAATGAGTCACCCTCGCCGAGCCCCAACCTCCTCCCAAAATTCCACCCGCTCCAGTATCTTTCTGTGAGGCCCCAAGGAAATCACTAATGTTCTGGTGTTTCTACGTTAGTCCAGCACACTTCCTGGACCTCCACCACCAATCCCTCCAGGACATCAACTTGAAGGCTCCCGCCGGGCCCAGGCCCTCTGCTGCCCAACAGAGGCTCCCTGAGCTGGTGTCCTGATGTCCTGCTTCCCCTTCCACTGCACTCAATTCTGTCCTGCAGGTGGAGAAATGCCTCCCCCTATCTGCCTTCTGCTTTTCTGGAAAAGGCCCTCAACAGAGTTCCATGAACTCCAGGTGCTTCTCAGTTGTACTTATCACCTTGTTCCTCACTGGCTCGGCACACTCCCTGACTGACAGATAAGGTTCCAACTGTGGGTTCAGGCCAAAACCACTTCCCAGACCTACAATGTGTCCCAAACGTAGGAAAGTACCAGGATCCCTCGAGGTTGCAAGGCTCTTGGCAAGATCTTGGGAAATACTGGCAGATTAAACTGAAGATAACTAAGTGTAATTTTGTAGTAACTTTGAAATCATTTGGGGTTAGAGCCTAGTTAGTCCAAATGGTGGTAGAGCCAATGTTTTAATAAAAAGTCATGGCAGAAAGTCAAAGTGCTGAAAGTTATACTTATTTATTTAACTTTCTGCAAACTGAACCAATGATGATTATTACTGGATGTCAACAATTCAGCATCTTGGTTCAACTTAAGGAAACCCAATGTCCTGCAGAAGTATGGTTTGGAACTTCTGGCCTAGAATAAAGTAGGGAAGCTGAGGTCCAACAAAATACAAATTATACAACATGAAAAAATGAAGTGAAAAGAGCAAGTTGCAGAGTGAGGCACAGAATAATCCCAGGTCTACAGTGAAAAAAAATCTTTGTGTGTTTGCATATGTATCTGAGCTTTGAGAAAGATACAAAAGGATATATGCGTTGCCTGCTTCAAAATAGTCATTGAATTTTATTTTTATTTACTGTTTCTTTTATATTTACTCAAGTTTCTTTTGTGTGAACTCATTCCATAATAATGTATTACTTTAAGTGTTTAGAAGAGCAATAAAATAGAAAAGTACAAAAATAAAATACATCCTGCAGGTTAAAACAACCCATCAAGACTGTGAGTCAATGTTCCTTAAACAAGCAAACTTTTATAGTAATAGGCAATAGCAGCAAGAAGGAGAAAAGGAGGACCCCAGGGAGCCAGGGAGACTACCTGTGCACTGAGGTGGGGTGAGGGGGTGCAGAGGAGACAACTGCAGGTCAGAAGCAGCTAAGAGAGGACTACTTGGGGCTCCAGAAAGAAGATGCCTTCCACGGACAGTGGTCCATGAGGACCAGGGCAGCTGCCTGCTGATAGACAGCTAGGCTTAAATCTGGGGGTGATGACCTGGGACCAGAGCAAAAAGAAGATAAAGAAATCATCCAGAAGAAAGAATGCCACCAAGCCTCTGCAGTGGCCAAGCCAACTCAGGATGGAGGGAGGGAGGCTCTTCGGGCAGCGTGCCTGGAATTCGCGCCAGCCAAGCCATTCTGTGGGAAGAATTAGAATAAGGAATTTAAGTTTGCCAAAGTCAGTCATTTTGTGCTGCTATGATTTCTTTGTTTGTTTCCTTTTTGTTTTGCTATTGCGTCTTAGTAAAGCTTCTTTTGGACAATTCCAGCCTTCCTCAGCGCTAAGCTGAGAAGCAACGGATTTCTATTCATACGAAGACGAATAGCCGGAGATAGAGCAAGGTGTCCTGTTTGAGACAGCCAGACTTGGAGACCGGCAGGGGTAAGAAAGAACAAAGCATCTAAAATCAAGCCAGGGAAAGCAAGTTCAATGTTCAAGGTCAAAGGGCTAGGGCCCAGGTACAGTTGGCATCGCGCAGAGGCAGGTCCATCCAGATGGAAAGGGATGGAGGTGGGGGAATGTCTGGGGTTGCCTTTAGTGGCCACCAGGCTTGCGGTTTGTCAGGAGCGTAAGAACGTTAAAGAAATAAAGTGGGGGAAAATGCCAGAGAAGAGGAAGTAATTTCCCTTACAGACCAGTTCAGGGCCCTCGCACACATCCAGCCTGGGTGTCCCCCAGCCCCGCCCTCCTGCTCATACTCCTTTGGATGGCCTAGCATCATGCTGAGTGCAGAGTCCTGTCTGTGGAAAGCAGAGTCCTGTGTTCACTGTAGCAGTGAGTGCAAAGGACTCTGTTGAGGCCTAAAGGTCCATGAGCCTCGTCAGGGCCTGCTGTTTGGAAGAGGGGCGAGTGGGAAGGAAATAGGAACAGGCCACACTCCAGGTCCTCAGCTCACTCCCACCTGAGTGAATTGTCATATTTTCCCATTTCACATGCTGAGCTTCCATGTCAGCTTCCATTTGGATAAAGGTCTCTGGATAAAACACATTTGAAAACCTCTGCTCTTCAGCTATGATCTGGACAGTTGGCCCTCTGGGGCTCAGCTGAGAAAGGACGTCAGATCTAGGCTTTACCCCAGTGTGGAAGTGGAGGTGAAGGAGCCAGGAGGAGGAAAGCAAGATGTCAGGAAGGCATGTCAAGCTGAAAGCAGGACGCTTAAGCTAGAAGAGGGAGCAGGAACCTTCATAAATTTTGGGAGGCCCAGAAGAAAGTGAGCAGAGACCAATATAAGGAGCCCATGAATTGAAGGCCAAATGATCAGCAATCGAGCCTGGGAATCTGGCCCTGGTTCCTTTTTGCATGCTGTCATGTGTGTTGGTTGAACCTGCAACATACTCTCTGTGAGACGAGCATCATGGGACTTAGGTTCAAATCCTGATTCTGCCATGTACTGGCTATGCTACCTTAGATAAGTCACAACCTCTCTGAACCTCTATTACCATCTGTGAAAATAGACATAATAAGAGAAATCATGCAGAGCTATTGTGAAGACAAAACTCAACAGCATGCAAGGAACTAACCAGAGGAGTGCTCAGTCAATAAATGTTAGTTTCTCTTTTCTTCCCCTCCCATTTTTATGATGTAGACAAGAGACCAGTCCACCAGGCCATCTCTGGCTTCAGCAGATCATTGAGTTTTTCTGTTCAGAATCTCATTTTGGAAAACCGAGAAATGGCCTGGGGTTATATCAGATTTTACCAAAACAGATCCCAAAGACAGGACTGTGGGCCAGAACACAGGATACCAGGGGATCCAGGAAGCGGGGGTTAGGCTAGGGAAAGCCACCCTGGCCCAGCCTCTCCAGCAGTCCCTTCAGAGAGACCTACCCTTCAAGAGCAGGAAACCCAGAGCTGGGATCTGGACTCAACCCCTGAACCCCAGGGACACCCATACACAACCAGGCAGCTCAGCCCCATCTGAAATCTGCTTGCTTTTTAGTGTTATGCTTCCCATTCATCCTCATAAAAGACTCCAAACAGCTTCCGGTGGCTGGGTCCAAAGCAACCCAGGTGTTCTATGAACATCTAATCAAGTTCACCATCTTTCCAAGATAACAAATGGGATTTTCATGTTGGAGTCTCCATCTGTGATCTCTAGGTGTTGGATTATGAGCAAGTTTTTGTTTTCTTCTTTAGTTATGTCTGTACTTTGCACATTGTTGTTGTTGCTGCTGCTGCTGTTGTTGCTGTTGTTAATAAGTGAGTGCTTTTTGATATTGGTAGCAGGGGTGGTAGGGAGAGTTAAAAAAATGGACTTATCCTTAAGATTCTCTTGAGAGGTCTTCATCCTCTGGTTCACCTCTCTCACTTGACTATTTCTCCAGGCTCTAGGTACTCGAGGGCAGTAACTGTGTCTTTTCAGTCAACAAACATTTAGTGAGCACCAACCATTCTGAGACCAGCTCAAAATGTGACGAAGCACTGGACATTCCAATAGCCCACCATGGTTTCCCTGTGGCCAAGCCCTGTAAGCTCCCGGATGTCAGAGCTTACATCTAATACATCTCTGAGCCCCAGGTACCACACACAGCACCTGGTGAACAGTGAACCATCCATAAACTTCACCGAATGAATGGGTGAGTGAGTGGATAAACAAATGAAGTACAAATACACTGGAATCCCCCACAATATCAAGAGCACTTACACAGTGGGGAAAAATCAAGAACTTGAATATTTATTGGGAAAGGGCATCTTTTTTTTTTTTTTTCTAGACAGTATCTGGAAAGGATTTTACATGTTATTCTTCTCTTTTCTTATCTTAGTCATTCACCTCCTGGTGAAACCAAGTAACAGAAGAGCTTATCCCAGCCACAGAGATATCCCTAATTCTGAAAAGACTTTAGAATTCCGGGGCAGCAGATGAGACCTATATCCACAGAATATAAGGGCTGATGATGCTCTGATGGCATTGATTTCCTTGCTGTGGCTGGTGGGCTGGGTTCACACTGACCCCATGGAGGCACTAAGGAAGCTAGTCCTTTGCTTACTTTGACTCATATATGCCCTGAAGATTTTGCTGGTACTATGTCTACAAGGAAGTAGACACATAACCTGGACCAAGTGTTATCTCAATAGTTCAACCTCACTTCTGCCCCCACAGAGGTAAAAAAAGAGGGAAAGAGAGAGAGAAAGATGGAGAGAGAGGGGAAGGAAAGAAGGAAAGAAATCATAATCTGATTAATAAGATAATGATGGATGTCACTTCCATCTCCTGTAAGACTGTTGGTGAGGTCAACAGGAGAAAGTAGAGTGTTGATAATTAGAAATAGGTTTTTCTCCATTTCTCCAGGAACCATAGAGAAAATGATGTTGTCAGTTGATGCAATACAACAACAAAAAACCCAAATGATGGGGGATCACTATGCTTAACCTCCAGATGAACCCCCTGGAATGCAAGAAAGAGCTTTGAACATGATAGAGAAAACTCAGCTTTCAGATAGTTCGTGGTCAAGTGAAGGGAATGCAGTTTGAGAAAGTGACAATCTAGAACACAATGAGTGAAAAAATGAGGCCTCATGTCTTAGAAATTGAGCCATCTGGATTTGGGTCCTGGCCCTGACACATGGAAACTATAAAGTCTTGGGTAATTATGAAATCTCTCAAAGCCTCAGTGTTGTCTATGAAATATAGTTGAGGCAGTTCACTTTTCTTCTTATTCTTCCCCTTGTTATCTCTTCCTTTCTTTTCCTGAATAGTTCACTCCAAAAACCCTAAATAGAACTGAACGAAGCCTATGGTAGGCTGAATAACAACTCCCACAAAGATGTTCACACTCTATTCCTCACATCAGTGAATATGTTACCTTACTGCATGTACAATAGACTGTGCAGATGTGATCAAGCTAAGGAACATGAAATGGAGAGACTATGGTGGATTATTTGGGTGGGCCCAGGGTAATTACAAAGGTCTTTATAAAAGGGAAGCAGAAGAATCAGACACATAGACAGAAGATATGAGGACAGAAGTAGTGGTCAGAAAAGAGAGAAAGTGCTACACTATCAGCTCTGATATTGGAGAAAGGAACCATGAACCAAGGAATGGGTACAGCCTCTAAAAGCTAGAAAAGCAAATAAATGGATTCTCACCTAGAACCTACAAGACTGCAACCCTTCTAGACTTCTGACTTTCAGGCTGTAGGATCATAAATGTGTGTTGTTTTAGTCCATTAAGCTTGTGGTAGTTAGTTACAACAATCACAGAAAACTAATTTATTGTCCTTGAAGGAGGGGCCTGAGCTGTGTGAAGAAGACATTCTCATGAAGGGGAGGCGGCTTCAGTGGCCCCCTATGAAGTGTTGGAGTCTGAGAGGGCTGAGGATGGCATCAGTGCAGGGGAAGTGCATGGTGCAGAAGCCAGAGCTCAAGTGTGGATGATAGTGTCCATACTATGGGGTGGAAACATGGAAACAGCAATGACAGGAGATAGGTTGCATAGAGAAGGATGTATTTAATACTTTTAGGGTAACTGGAGAGAGATTTCCCACTGCCCAAGAAGGTGTTAAATGCAAATTGGAGGTGAACTCATGGTCTGCAAAAATAAATATACATATATTCTCAAAGTTCTGTCTACTTAGAGGCCAGAAGAGCACAATAATAATGAGCACACATAGGCCCTCAATCTTGGCTCCTAAATACCATTCTCTATTGAAAACAAGCAGTGCTCCTTAGAGAAATTACTGATTCAGTAGTGGGGCAGGAAAAAAAATGAGCCTGGAACATCCCTTTCTGCCATAAACTAAAAAATTACTCAGAGATTGATGTGGTCTGCTATGATCTGAATATGTCCCCCCAAAATTTGTATGTTGAAACTTAATCCTCACTGTGGTGGTATTAAGAGGTGGGGCATCTGGGGGGTAATTTGGGGGTCTTTAGGATCAGTAACCTTATAAAATAGGCCTGATGGAGCTTGTTTTCCCCTTCCACCATGTGAGGGTACAGATAGAAGATGCCATCTGAGAAGACAACAGCAAGTTCTCACCAGACACCAAATCTGCTGGCACCTTGATCTTGGACTTCCCAGCCTTCAGAACTGTGAGCAATAAATTTCTATTTTTTATAAACTACCCAGTCTAAAGTATTTTGTTATAGCAACCCTAACAGACCAAGACAGGTCACATCAAAGGACACAGAAGGCAGATTGAAGGTGTTCCCAATAGCCAAATTTAGGATAATTTGAGCATATGGGGAAAAATGAAAGGAAACTATTCAATAAAATAAAAATGTATGAGTTTATACTCTATAAATAAATGAATGAATACATTAAAATTTTGATGAGGAATGGAATAATTATATACATTTAATGTCTCCACAAAATACATATTAACCACAAAAGGCAAAAATGTAAAGTGGAGAAATTTGGCAGATACTGTCTCAATCAAGTGATCAAAGTTAACATCACCAGTGACAGGATTATTTTATATTGTACCTCTCTAATAGGATGTCATGAAAATTATGCAAGCAGCATTACTTCTGTGATATTCCTGCCAAAGTAGTATAACTAAAGAAGCATCCAGCAAGCCCAAATTGTATGTCATTCTACAAAATAGTGGACTGCACACTTCAAAAGGATCAAGACCATGAAAGTCAAGGGAAGACTGAGGAACTATTCCAAATGGAAGGGGACTAAAAAGACATGATAACTAGATGCCACTGTGCTTCTGGGCTGAGTCCTTTTGCCATAGACAGCTGTCAAACTTAAACGGGGTTTGAGGATTCAATAGCAATGATGCAATAACGTGAGTTCTTTCATTTGGATTGTTGTCCCACTGGAATGGGGCTGCCTTAATACCCCACCATGAACAGTCATTGGCTGGGAACAGCATGGCCTCTACAAAAACAAGATGGGAGAATCCAAAGGGTAGCATTTAGGGCCTGTCATCAATTATTTTCTCAGCAGCAGGAGAGTCAAGGGTACATTTTCAAGGGCTTCACACACCAACATGAAAAAACTTTCCCCTCCCTCCCCAAAAATGACTGGAAGTTTAAATTATTATTTTAACATTATAAAATGTATGTTAAAATCTCAAGTCAAAACTACTTTTTAAGTAATGAGAGCTATATATATCGTTATGTATGTATGTGTATACACATATATACACATACAAAAGCTGTACAGAGATCATCTAATTAGCACAACAATGCTAAGCATTTCTCCCAAAATTTGGAGCCATAAGTAAACCCAAGCATACCAGCATTTATTGGAAAAATTAGAAAAAAAAGTTAAAAATTTACCTTCAGAAAATTAACTTTACCCTGTCTTCATCTCTTTTGCCTTTTCCTCTTGCATATTTGGGAAGCGTGATGTCACCTCCAGCTCTCACTGGTTCTGCTGGTGACATCAGTTGTCCTTCCAGACTTGTCCTCAGAAGCAGGTTCTTCATCTTGAAAGAGATTCACTCTGCAACCAAGACCATGTCCATTGCTCTGGCTTCTTTCCAAGGAGGCAGCTTTAATGTCTGAGGGCTCCACCGTCTCTCACCTTGAGTGTTGGTTGCATCAGCTTTCTACCTAGTCCTTTTAGCTCCAGTCTTACTTTCATTCCAATCTGTTCTCTACTTTACAGGTAGGATAGTGCTCTGAAATGCAAGTCTAATCATGCCGTTTTCCTGCTTAACACTTGTCAGTGACTCCCTATTGCCTAAGCAAGTGTTCTTAGCCTTGGCTTCAGAAGATAGGAGAGTCCCATCAGATTACAGTCATAATTTTGTGTGCATAAGGAAACGCAGTTTTCTTAAAAGAAGGTCCATAAATCTCATCAGATTTGAAGAGTCCATTGGGAAAAGGCTGAGAACTCCTGGCCTCTGGATTAAGTCCAAGCTCACCACTTACTTCCTCCTTGTAATTTTTTGCTCTAATAATTCCTAAGTACTTACAATCCCCCACTTCCACCATGCTGTTTCTAAATCTCCATGCCCCACGCTTCTTGTTCTTTCTGCCTGGAATGCCCTTCCCTCATTTCTTTTCCTGGTGATCTCTTATTCATTCTAAAGACTCTGGCAGGTAGCTTCTCCCCCAAAAAGTTCCCAGAATTCCCAGGCTGAGCTAAGTGCCTCTACTATGTTCCTCTCGAATACTCTATGCATGCCTTAGTGATATTAACCACATCTGTTCTATTTATTCACTCATGCATGTATCTCCTCATTGGGCCATGGGTCTCTTGAGGGCTGAGGCCACATGCTATTCATGACTGCATTTCCTGGACTTCTTATAAGGCCAAGCATAGGGTGAGCCCTCAAGATACATTTGTAAGACTCAGCAGAACACCAGACAAACCTCTGGTACTGTTGTTTCATTCTCTAGCATTTTATTTGCCTGGGCCAGCCGTTCTGGGAGGCTCTTCCCTCTACCTGGTGTGAATAAAGGACCCAGGGTTGGTTTTCTCTGGGTCTATGAAGGAAATAGCCTGGTTCCAGTACTGACCTAATCACCTCACCTCTTCCTGACCCTTCTTTTCTCCTGTGTGAAAGGAAGCTAATAGTCCCGGCCTGTCCTGCCTCACCCTGACAGTGCAGAGGACAGGACAGTGGCTCTGAAAAGCTTGGGGGAAGGAAAACTATGCATAGGTGGAATGTGAGAAGAGAGAAGTGTGTCTGAGTGAGTCCAAAGCTAGGCATTGTGGGGATAATGTCTCCCGGTTTTGGTGTTCATAGGGAACAAAAAAAAAAGTCAATAAAATCTGAAACCAAAAGGTTCAACTCTTTGGACCCCACCCTAACTTCCCCCAGTTCTCTTGACTAAGGTGGTGGGGGACAATGCGGGGACCATGTTTTGTCTTGTTGACCTAGCCTGGGGCAAAGAAGACTGAGAAGGCTGGGCAGAAGGAGGGAGTGCTGCTAATCAGCCTCCAAATCACAGTACAGCTGAATATGAATTTGACTTTCCACTGGCAGATTGCAATAATACCATCCTTTGGAATGCCCTTGGAGCTTCCAGTTGCTGTCTTTTGGTTTAGATTAAACCTTGAGTTAGCTTGCCAAGTGTGAAACCCACCCGACCCTCACGAAGTGTATGTTTTGAGCTCAAATTGAACTTTATAAGGTGTAAGTTAATTTGCATTTGTCAAAATGCAATTTCCTGTTTCTAAGAAAAAGGGACTTTAAAGATTTATTTAAGAGATGCAAATGGCTTCCTGGACATCAAATAGCTCTTACAAAGCAATATTTTAATAAGTTAAGTGTAAATGAATTAAAAACACATGAATCTGATTTCCCTTGAACTGCAGATGGGTTTAACAAATAGAGGAGGGAAATGGCTTGGCCCTGGGACTTGGGGGTTTTCTCCTTCCAAAATGTTTAGAAAAGTGGATCAAGATGTTAGACAAACCCCTGCACACACCAGGGTTCCCCAGCTCAGATTGTGTATCTCCAGAACTCATGCTCTGTAAACAAAGGGAAGGTTCCAAATCAGCTCCACTGGGCAAGTCTGTCTTACCCACTCTGCTTTCTGCCTGTGCATTGCCAGATCTTCCCTTCTGCCTCTTTCTCCTCCCTCACTCAGAAATGCTGAGGCCATAGTTTCCTCCCACCCTCCCCAAAGCCTTGTGCTCCATTGCTGAAACAACACAGGCATTGGAGCCGGGGGGCTGGCAGTGTGGTCCTTCTCTCCAGTCTCATCCTCTAGTGTCTGAAGAACTCCTAGCCCGGGACTTCACTCCAATCTCAGAAACCATAAAATCACTCCCAGTCAACTGCCCTCCACACCACCTGAACAGCTTTCCTCTAGCCCATCCCTCTGGAAAACCGAAGCCTGCCAATGGACTTGAGGCTGACTGCAAGGATACAACCCCTCCCTTTCTACTGGATGAGACTTCTTCTTAGGGGATTGGTGGATTCTGTGGGGAAATGGTTATGCTATGCAGGCTGAAAAGACAGCTGCCCATCAATGTAAGGGAGGTGGTATCTATCCTTTGGGTAGGGCTGGTGGGGGGCATTCATGGAATCACAGAAAAAGGCAGTGGCTCTTGGGTAGAAAACCAGGTAATAAAAAAGGACCCTAAGTCAGCAAGATTCGGGATATAGGAATCAGCCCTTCTGTCCTGGCCTGGATGCCAAGGTGTCTAGGGCCTTGTGTGTGCTCACAGAGAGTGGGCAGAAATTCTAGGATTGATCACAAATTGCAGAAGAGTGACATGCCTTTGACTCAGAGGAACTGTATGCATGGTTCTGTCTGTGATTATTTCCTTGTTGCCATCCCCTAATACTTGGAGCAGATTTGTTCAAATGTTCCATCGCATCTCATCTAGGCTATGAGCTGGAGAGGGAAGACTGGCTTGCTCTTTCTTTGGCCAGAATGACAATGGAGTAACAGTGCTCCCTGAGGTCTTCAGGATGTTGATTCCAAAACAAAACTAGAGCTGCAGATTAGTTAGAGAGGTCACCTTGAAGGTGGTGAGGCATGATTTTCTTAAGGAAGGTGGCACTTGCTCACAAGTAGGGAAAAAAATCAACAGTTTCTAAGGATTCTAGAAGAGGCCATTGCCCTGTTTTCTTCAACACAATTTTGCTGGCCATCAGTCACTATAGGATATCAGGCTAGGCCCTGCTGGTGAGGAGCTGGGATGCTATAGATTCAAGAAAAGAATAAGACCCAACCCCTGCCCTGGTGGACCTTATTTCTGACCAGGCATGTGCAGAATCAGCTCACCTCCAGAGCCATGGGTGGGACCAACAGCAAAGAAATAAACAGGAAGGTCACAAAAGGCTGAGATCACAAGGCTGCTGCTCCCCAACAGAAGAGGTGCACAACTTTGGCCTTGAAAGAGACTTTTAGACTCCTCATTTTTTCTTGCAACCATCTCCTGTAGTCTCATTGGATTTATAAGTAAAGTCCATTACCCAAATCGTCATCTAGCCACGAAGTTATTCAAAAGTGCTGTGTGGTACGGAAGCAGGGGTTATTGGCACACACAGGTCTAGGTTCCAACACCATCTCTCACTCACGGTGACATGCACTAGCTGTGTTATCATGGGGAAGTAAACTCCGTGCCTCTGTTTCCTCATCTGGAAAATGGGGCTAGTAATAGACTAAATGGAGCTATTAAACAAAGAAATATATGTAAAGTGCTTCTGCAAAGAACTTGGCAGACAAATGAGATAACTGACACATAAAATCAGAATAGCCCAATGTGAAATCTAAGATTGAAGAACTAGCTATGCATAACACACACACACACACACACACACACACACACACATACACTTTATAAACACAAATCCTGTACATTCCTGTATTTGTTTCCTATTATGGATAACAAGTTACCAGAAACTTGATGGCTTAAAACATTCCCCATTGCCGAGCTCAGAGTTCTGTGGGTCAGAAGTTCAGCACACGGTGGACTTTCTGCTCAGGCTATCGCCAAGACTGAAATCAAGGTGTCAGCTGGATGAGTTCTCTCTGGAGGTTCAGGGCTCATTTCCAAGTTCATTCAAGTTATTCAAGTTCAAGTCATTGTGGTTGTAGGACTGCAGTCTGAATGTCTTTGCTGGCTGTCAATTGGGGGCTGCTCTCAGCTCCTCAAAGCTGCCTGCATTCTTTACCACACAGCCTCCCCTTTGCTGCATGACCCCTCCTTTGTCTTTAAACCAGCAATGAAGTACTTCCCTTGAGTCAAATTTCCTCTGTGCTTCAGATCTCTGACTGCCCCCATCTCAGACTTCTAAACCCAGATTTAAAGGGTCATATGACTAGGTCAGGCCCAACCAGACGATCTTCCTATTAGCATAACTGATTTGAGATCTTAATTATATTTGCAAAAATCTCTCCTCAGTAAGACCTAGACTGGTGTTTTGTTGAATAACTGAAAAATGATTTGCACCCAAAAGTCAGAAATTTTGAGTACTCTGTTAGAATTCTATCTTCCAGAATCCCCAGAAAGAAGAAAAAAAATAGAAGAATAAAGGAAGGAAGGGAGGGAGGAATGGAGGGTAGGAGAGGAGAATCTTGTAAATTTTACTTAAGAGGTCTAAAAATATTCACACCCTCTGCCCCAGTAATTCCATACTGGAGAAGCTAAACCAAGGAATTAATATGAAATGCAGGGGAAATGTCTTAGAAACAAAGATGTCCATTGTAGAGTTATTCATAGTAGTTAAAAAATAGAAATAACAAATGCTGAACAACAGAATATAGGTGAAACCATTTATAAAGCAGTCATGATGGAATGAAAGGGAACCATTTTAAATTATGTTTACAAAGGTGTTTTTATTGACGCTAGTAAATACTAAGCATAACAATGCTTTCTAAATATAGAAAATCATATATATATTTTGTATGAGTTCAACTATATAATATTAAAATATATATAGAGATATATATATAACATCTATCTATATAATTAGCTAGCTAGGTATGCATATAGATAGATGCAGAAAAGATAAGAAGGGAAAATATCACAATGTTAATAGAGGTTATCTCCAGGTAGTAGAAAAACACAGGGTTTTTTTTGCTTGTTTTGGTTTTTTTAGAGACAGTGTCTCACGCTGTCACTCTGTTGCCCAGGCTGCAGTGCAGTGGTGTAATCATAGCTCACTGTAACCTCAAACTCCTGGGCTCAAGTGATCTTCCTGCCTCAGCCTCCTGAGTAGCTAGGACTACAGATTTGCACCACCATGCCTGGCTAATTTTTTTTATTTGTTGTAGAGATGGGGTCTCACTATGTTGACCAGGCCACCAGTCTTGAACTCCTGGCCTCAAGGGATCCTCCCACCTTGGCCTCCCAAAGTACTGGGATTCCAGGCATGAGCCACTATGCCTAGCCAGGTGATTTTTATTGGCTTTAATTTTTTTTTGAATTGTGGTAACATATGCAAAACATAGAATGTACCAATGTATTAGTCCATTCTCCTGCTGCTATGAAGAAATACCCAAGACGGGGTAATTTATAAAGAAAAGAGGTTTAATTGACTCATAGTTCTGCACAGCTGGGGAGGCCTCAGGAAACTTACAATCATGGAGAAAGGTCATCTTAATTTGCAGGCATCTCCTAACTCTTCACCGGGCAGCAGGAGAGAGAATGAATGCAAGCAGGGAAAATGTCAGACGCTTATAAAACCATCAGATCTCTTGAGACTCACTCATTATCACAAGAACAGCATGGGGGAAACAACCTCCATAATTCAATTACTTCCACCTGGTCCCATCCTTTACATGTGGGGATTATGGGGATTACCATTCAAGGTGAGATGTGGGTGGGGACACAGAGCCAAACCATATCATACCACTTTGACCATTTTTAAATGTACAGTTCAGTGGCATTAAGTACATTTGCTTTGTGCAATCATCACTCACCATCCATCTCCAGAACTTTTTCGTCTTCCCAAACTGAAACTCTGTACCCATTAAATACTAGCGCTCCATTCCTCCCTTTTCCAAACCCTGGCAACCACCATTCTACTTTCTTTCTATAAATTTAACTACTCTCCCTACTTCATATAAGTGGAATCATACAGTTAATATCCTTTTGTGACTGGCTTTACTTCACTTAGCATAATGTTCTCAAAGTTATTCCATGTTGTAACAAGTGTCAGAATAATATTCCATCACGCCTGTAAACCCAGCACTTTGGGATGCCAAGGCAGGTGGATCACTTGAGCCTAGGAGTTCAAGAGCAGCCTAGGCAACAGAATAGACTGCATCACTACAGCAAAAACAGACAAAATTAGCCAGGTGTGGTGGTGCGCTGAGACGGGATGATTGCTTGAGCCTTTGGGGAGGTCAAGGCTGTAGGGAGCTGTGATTACACCACCGCACTCCAGCCTGGGCAACAGAGTGAGGCCCTATCTCAAAAAAAAAAATTCCTATATATATATACATCATGTTTTCTTTGTTCCATTCTTCTGTTGACAAACATTTGGACTGCCTTCACCTTTTGGCTGTTGTAAATAATGCTACCATGAACATAGATATGCAAATATCTCTTGAAGACTCTGCTTTCAATTCTTTTAGTTATGGACCCAGAAATGGAATTCCTGGATCATATAGTAATTCTATCTTTAAATGTCTTGAGGAACTGCCACACAGTTTTCCACAGCAGGTATACCATTTTACACTCCCACTAGCTATGCACACGGGTTCTAATTTCTTCTATCCTCACCAACACTTGTAATTTTTTGCTTTTTGAATAATAGCCATCCTAATGAGTATGAAGCAGTATCTCATTGTGGTTTTATTTGCATTTCCCTAATGATTAGTGATACTGAGCATCTTTTCATGTACTTACTGACCATTTATCTGTCTTCTTTGAAGAAATGCCTATTCGGGTCCTCTGCCCATTTTTCTAATTGGATTGCTTTTTGTTGTTGTTGAATTGCAGGAGTTCTTTCACATATTCTGGATTTTAATCCCTTATTGGACATATGATTTCCAAATATTTTCTTCCATTCTGTGGGCTGTCTGTTCACTCTGTTTATAGTATCCTTTGGTCCATAAAATAATTTTTTTGCATATTTCAGTTTCCACAATAAACCTGTAGTGTTTTCAAAATAGAGGGAAACATTTTTTAAACTCTGTGATGCTTATGGAGATGTTTTTATGATATGAAGATATACATATGTAATATAGTATTGTTAATTAAAACATGGGAAATTCAGTTATAAATGCAATCAGATATCAACAATGAAAAAAGATCAGAAAGAAAAACAATTTTGTTGTTTTCTCTGCCTGGTGAGATTGTAAGTGAAAATTTTTACTCTGTCTACTTTTCTGTGTTTTCTAACTTCCTATAGTAAATGTGCATTGATTTTAAATGTAGAAGATGAAAAACAAGTATTTAAAGGGAGAAAAAGAAAACATCATGGGCATCTATCTGTGCTCTCAAGCATCAAATAAATCTTTAAACACGCAAAGAAACACGAAGATGTGTTTGGGCCCCTTCTCCTGTCCTGAGGGTCTCACTGCCCCTACTTTTGGGAACAGCTCTCACTCAGGCAGGAGTGGGGCATAGGGACCTTGTCAACACTCATCTCCTCAGAGGCCACCTCCTCAATACACTTTTCCAGCTTATGCATCTGGTAAGGCAGAACAAAGAACAAATTTTCACAAGGGACAAAAGTTTCTAGCTCTATTTCTGAAGACAATTTCAATTGAAAACTGCTACTGCTTTTATTTAAGAAAGACTTTTTAGATGATAAACATTTTCTTTTATTAAGCTTTGCATTCTCTCACTCAAGGTAGGAAACTCAGCAAACACTTTCATATGCTAATTTCCAGAATGAAAGAGCAGAGATAAATGACTCCTCTTACGAAAAGAACTGTAAACAAACAGGGTCTTAACTTTTGGTTTCATTACCTCTATTTAGTCTGTTCTGTGAAGCAGCCAACGTGCACCTGTCTACATATCTGAGGCGTGCATTCATGCATTCATGCACACTTTGCTATGGGATTCATCACATGCTCTTCCTGGAGTCCTCAGCTGGCTCTAGGCTGTATTTGACGACCCAACTGCAGGCTTCCTTGAAGGCAGGGAGCAGTATTTTTAAAACTGGGTGGTACAGGTTACCATCTTGAGGCCAGAGCAGTACTGCTGCTGGGCAGCCACCTGGTTGTGTGATCCTGGGAAAGTCATTTCATTTTTCTGTGGTATCATTTTCAGAGAAAAGTCCAGAGATGTCCTTTGTCCTCCACTAAAGGACCCAGCCATTCTCGTGCTTTGTTCAGGTCTCTCTGCTCAAAACCACCTTCTGTCTAGCAATATCTCCCTAGCTCCCATCTCCAGCCCAACTTCATTGGCCATGACACCTATCACTTCCTGACATTATGCTACATAATTATGTGCTTCCTTATTTATGTTGTGTCTCTCCCATAGAATGTAAGGCTTTTGTCTTCTTATCAACTTCTCAGCATCTAGCACAGCGCCTGGCACCTTGTAGGTGCTCAGTAAGTATTTTGGATGATGTAATACATGAATCAATCAATCAACAAATCCATTATTAACTGAAGGTAGCTACTACCTCCCTCATGAGTTGGTCTGAGAATAACATGAGATTATTTTTGTGAACTTTTCAGATATTGTTCATCTTAGTATCTCCAGTGCCTAACTCAGTCCTTGCGTATAGTTAGTGATTAGCAAATTTGGTGAATGGGTGCATAAAATAATACATAATGTATTTATAGTCAGTCAACTTCCAATCATCTTTATTAATAAATGGAAAGTGGGCAATGAATAATGTGAAACAGAAGTGAATCTAAAAATAATTTCTGTTGGCGGGAACATATACCACATTATTCATAGCTTGATCTCCCAGTAGCCATCAGCCCAGTCTGTGAGCCAGGAGCTGTGTACGCGTTCGGCATACCTGATGACTCACTCCAGACGCTTCAAGTCCTTTTGGCCCTGTGTTCCAACAAATGTATTCATTTCCTGCTGCCTTTTGAATCATGGCCTGGCTGGAGTTTCTCCATCCCTTCCCTTCAGCTCTGATTTACATGGCCTTTTCTGAGCGCCAGAGGCATCCACAGGCAGCCAGGGCCAGGGGCAGGCTCTGAGCATCAAGTCCTCTGGTGGAAAACGCTGGAGCACCAGATGGGGGGAGACCTGGAGAGTGACTCTAGCACAGTATGTTCTCCTCAGCTCGAATGTGGCTTTTCCCCAGGACCTCCAAGTCTCCTGCAGAGCAAAAAACTCCCTGGAACTCTTTGCTTTCTTCTCTTGTGACTTATTGCAAGTGCTGCCAACAGCCATCATTTATTTCTTGTGCCTGATTTTGCACTGTTCATGGATTATCTCATTTAAGGCTCAATGTGACCCTTTGAGGTCAGTAAAGTTATTCTCCTCCTACAGATGAAAAAATGAGGTTCAGAGAGATAAGGTTTTTGCCAGGAATGCACAGCCAGACAGTGGCCCTGGATTGACCCACTTCACCATTCCTGCCCCTCATTTATTCCCTCAAAAAGCAAATATTACCCTTAGGTGGGTGTTTTGCTCAATTTCACTGGGTTCTTACAGGAGGCCTTACTAGCACTTACGAGGATAATTTCAATGTAGTACTGAACAGGATTCAGTATACCAAAATTTGGGAAGAAATTAAACAACAGACTTACCTCTGATTACGTTTTGCTCAGAACAATATTCATGTAAATTTGTGCATCCAGTCAATGAATATTTATTGATTACCTGCTCTATTTTAGGCACTGGGAATACAGCAGTGGACAAAACTGATAAATCTCCACCCAAATGTATCTTATGTCCTAGTGGAGAGACACAAAAATAGAGGCCATAGTTAAGGAAGATATTAGAAAAGGTTAGTGGCAATACAAAAAAGATAAAGCAGGGAGGGAGGATGGGAGCCCCTACATTGGTGGGAGATATTCAAAGATGGCCTCACTGAGAAGGTGGGATTTGAGGAAAGATCTGAAAGAAGTGAGGGAGGGAGCTACACAGATGCTGGTAGGAAGAGTAGTTTAGGTAGAGACAAGCACAGCCTCAAAGGTCCTGGGGCAGAAATGTGTCTGGATTAATGGAGACACAGCAACAAGGGCAGTGTGTCTGGAGGAGACTAGAAGATGAGGTGTAAGAGGTAAGAGGGAAGGTTACACCATGCCAGAAGGGTCCCTGGAGAGCATGCAGGCAGCCCATGGACTGGGCTGAGAAGAGAATAACAACTGTATTTTCATATCCAGTATGACATGCATGTTGCCTTGCCCAAAACCCCATGGTTGAATGTTTTTATTCAAACAAGCAACTGTAACTTTCACCCTAATCAGTCTTTTAAAATACACTTTAACACACTGATTTTTAAGCATTTTAATTGCATACTACATTAATAACAAAATGCATGTGTTACTATATCCAAATTTTGTTTTTTAATAGCATGATAACTATGTTCCAATATAATTAGTGTTATGGATGGAATGTTTGTGTCTCCCAAAATTTGTATGTTGCAGCCCTAACCCACAATGTGGTGGTATTTGGAGATGGGGCTTTTGGGAGGTAATTAAGACAAGAAGGTGGGGCTCTATTCCTAGGATTAGTGCCCTTTTAAGAGGAGGGAGAGAGCAGAGGCCATGAAAGAATAAGCAAGGCGGCTGTCTGCAAGCCAGGAAGAGAGCCCAAACCAGAACTTGACTATACTGGCAGCCTGATCTCAGAGCTCCAGCCTCCAGAACTGTGAGAAATAAATTTATTTTGCTTGTCACCCAGTCTGTGATATTTTGTTGAAGTGTTTCAAGCAGACTAAGATGGTTGGTTTCCTTGGAAATTCTGTGTGTTTTATTTTGTGCATTTTAAAACATCCTAAGAAGGGCATAAATGGCCTTCATCAGACTACCAGAGGGCTCCAGGGCACACCAAGTTTAAGAATCCCTCCTTATGGAATCTTTTGAGTCATTCCAAGAACATAGACTTTTATTCAAATTGGGAAATGAAGTGTTGGAGAGGTGAGCAGAGGCATCTTTCGAGCTGACTTAGGCCTGCTGATAGGATCACAGTAACTTCTGAGTTGAGAGTAGATTTTGATCAAAGGCAACGAGACCAGTTAGCAAGCTACTGCAATAATCCAAGCAAGAGATAACAGTGGCTTTGACTAAGGTGATATTTTTACTTCTCCCAATCAAATATACACTATGAAATGAGAGAACAAGACCAAGGATGAGAAATCACCAAGGGATTAATGCCTCCAGAGATAATTGAGAGGTGACTGCAGAGGGTAGCCAGGGAAGGAGGCAGTGATTGTAGCTGAGTAGCTAGGTACTTCTTTCTGTAAATGGCAATCCTTTCATTGTAAAAACATGTAAAAAGCCATTTATGAGGTGGCCCAATGCAGACAAACAAGACAGTGGGATTACCAGCAATTAACCCCAATTAAGTTAATTCTGAGTACCTGGGCACACCCCTCTCTCAACTCCCCACTCCTTTCCTCTTCCTCCCTAAACCCCACCTATCAAATGAGATCTGCCTTTTTCAAGATTGAACTCCTTCAAAAACAGTTCAACAGGTTCAGAATAGCGGCACACTCAGCAAGGCACAGCTGGAGAATCAAAAATGGGGTCCCCGAGGCATACACTTACGACTGGCTACATAGCTCAAGCAAAGACGTATTATGGGGGTAAACATGGAAAGCACTGTTAGGCAATGGGATCTGGGATACCTCACCGCCAGAGCAGGCTTTGCCTGGTCCTTGAGGAATGAACCCTCTGGAAGCTTCCTTTAAGCAAGGGGGGTATCTTGCTCAGCTTTGTGGCTCAGTGCCTGGCTTGCAGCCACAGCTCAATGCATGGAGCTCCTGAAGGTGATATGTAAATGATGGGCGTGGCTATGACCCACATGGATCAAATCCAGCCTACTGCCTTTTGTACAGCCCACAAGCTAAGAAAGGGTCTTAGATTTTTTAAATGATTTTTTAAAAACAAAAGAAAATTTATCACAACTACTTCTAATTTTAATTTATGAAATTCAAGTTTGATGTCTATAGTTTGTTTTACTGCTGTAGTTGTTTTGAGACAGGGTTTCGCTCTTTTGCTCAGTTTCTGGTGCAATGGCATGATCATGGCTTGCTGCAGCCTTGAACTCCTGGGCTCAAGCAACCCTTCCATCTTTACCTTCCAAAATACTGGGATTACAGGCTTGAGTAATTACATCAGCCCCATAAATAAAATGTTATTGGAACATAGCCACACCCATTTATTTACATATCATTTGCAGCTGCTTAACAGAATTGAGTAGTTGTGACAGAGATCACCTGCTCCACAAAGCCTAAAATATTTACAATCTGGCCCTTTACAAAAAAAAAGTTTACTGCCACCTGATCTGTGTGAATAGCTCTCCCTAGAATTGTGCAGTGCACAATCTATGCCACCAAACATGGCTTCCTTGGCCCAAGACCTTGGTCCTGGCTCCTGTTTGGTTTCCACATTGTGCACATCTTACCTGGGCTTAAACCTTATGCCTTCTTTTTCATGGGGGACTCTGCACACTCTTCTCGGACTGTGAGGAACCCTCCTACCAGGTCTTCAAACAGCAGGGACTTATCCTTCAGCTCTCAGTGCAGATGCCCTCTCCTAAAAGAAGCTTTTCCTCACCATTCTCTCGGTGTCATAATTTATTTTCTCCCATTTATCATTATCTGAAACTATCTTGTCTATGCATTTATAAACTTGCTCACATCTGTCTTCCCCCACTAGAATGCACACTCAGCAGATGAAACACTTGGTCCCATCCCTGCTATATCTCCAGCACCTGGAATAGTGCCTACCACATGGCAAGAGCCCAGCAAATATTTCTCAAATGCATTGAAAACTTCTATGATAATAGAAACCTTTAAAAATACTTAGGGACATGAGATTTTACTATATTATTCTATTTTTATACATGCTCAAAATTTTTCATTAAAAAAATCTGCACACAACCAGGTGTAAACTACCATTCGGTTGTAAAAGCAAAATAAAAATATTTCAAACAGCCGGGCTCATGCCTGTAATCCCAACACTTTGGGAGGCCGAGGTGGGCAGATCACGAGGTCAAGAGATTGAGACCATCCTTGCCAACATGGTGAAACTCCGTGTCTACTAAAAATACAAAAACTAGCTGGGTGTGGTGGTGTGTGCCTGTAGTCCCAGCTACTCAGGAGACTGAGGCAGGAGAATAGCTTGAACCCGGGAGGTGGAGGTTGCAGTGAGCCAACATCATGCCACTGCACTCCAGCTTGGTGATAGAGTGAGACTCTATCTCAAAAAATATATATATATATATATCAAACAAAAAAACAAACAAAAGCCATACGTAGACGGAGGACAAATTATAGACTCATGCCTACAACTACTCTTCTGTATCTCCTGCCAAAACTTGGAGCTGGGTATAAGAAATAAAGAGTGTCTCACAAAAATTAAAACAAAACAATGGAATAGGCAAGAAGGGTCTTTCAACTGCAAGTGTCAAAGACTAAATTCAGACTTATTTAAGTGAAGTAAAACAAAACTGAAAAGTCCAAGGGGCACACTCCCTTCAGGTACAGTGGTATCTAGAGGTCAAAATGCTTTCTGTATTCAGGGCTTGGCCTCTCTCAGAGTGACTTGGCTGGCCTGGCTTTACTCTCAGAAAGGCTCTCTGTGCTGCTGCAGCTCTCATTGTACTAGAGAGAACCATTCCCATTCCTACCAGGACTGTCATAAAGCCCCAGGAGGACTCTGGCCTAGCTTGGATCATGTGCTCTTTCCAAATCCATCACTAGGCCAAAAAGATGCAGTCCTTGGGTCAGCCTGGGCCATGGTCAGGGAGTGGGAAGTAAATGAGTGGCAGCCAGAGCCTACCCAACCCCAAATCCACCAATAGGACAGGAATATTGTTAAACAGTGAAAGAAGTGTGTATTAGTCTGTTCTCATGCTGCTGCTAATAAAGACATACCCGAGCCTGGGTAATTTATGAAGGAAAGAGGTTTAATTGACTCACAGTTCCACATGGCTGTGGAGGCCTAACGATCATGGTGGAAGGTGAATGAGGAGAAAAGTCATGTCTTACATGGCAGAGGGCAAGAGAGTGTGTGCAGGGGAACTCCTCCCTTATAAAATAATCAGATCTCATGAGACTTAATCACTATCACAAGAACAACACGGCAAAGACCAACCCCCATGATTCAATTACCTTCCACCACGTCCCTCCCATGACACAGGGGAATTATGGGAGCTACCATGCAAGATGAGATTTGGGTGGGGACACAGCCAAACCATATCATTCTGCCCTTGGCCCCTCCCAAATCTCATGTCCTCACATTTCAAAACCAATCATGCCTTCCCAACAATCCCCCAAAGTCTTAACTCATTTCAACATTAACTCAAAAGTCCACAGTCCAAAGTCTTATTCTGAGACAAGGCAAGTCCCTTCTGCCTATGAGCCTGTAAAATCAAAAGCAAGTTAGTTACTTCCTAGGTAGTATGTGAGTAGAAGTATTGGGTAAATACACCCATTCCAAATGGGAGAAACTGGCCAAAATGAAGGGCCCCATGCAAGTCTGAAATCCAGTGGGGCAGTCAAATGTTAAAGCTCCAAAATGGTCTCCTTTGACTTCATCTCTCACATCCAGGGCACTCTGATGCAAGAGGTGGTCTCCCACAGCCTTGGGCAGCTCTGCCTCTGTGGCTTTGCAGGGTATAGCCCCCCTCCCAGCTGCTTTCATGGGTTGGCATTGAGTGTCTTCAGCTTTTCCAGGTGCATAGTCCAAGCTGTCAGTGGATCTACCAGTCTGGAGTCTAGAGGACAGTGGCCCTCTTCTCATAGCTCCATTAGGTGGTGCCCCAGCAGGGACTCTCTGTGGAATCTGGCACCCAACATTTCCCTTCTGCACTACCTTAGCGGAATTTCTCCATGAAGGCCCTGCCCCTGCAGCAAACTTCTGCCTGGACATCCAAGCATTTTCATACATCTTCTGAAATCTAGAAGTTTCTAAACCTCAATTCTTGACTTCTGTGCACCTACAGGCTCAACACCATGTGAAAGCTGCCAAGGTTTGGGGCTTTCACCCTCTGAAGCCATGGTCTGAGCTGTACCTTGGCCCCTTTTAGCCACGGCTGGAGCAGCTGGGACACGCAGGGTACCAAGGCCCTAAGTTGCACACAGAGGGGGGCCTAGCCCATGAAACCATTTGTTCCTCCTAGACCCGCAGGCCTATGATGGGAGGGGCTGCCATGAAGGTCTCTGACGTGCCCTGGAGACATTTTTCCCATTGTCTTGGTGATTAATGTTCTGTTCCTTGTTACTTATGCAAATTTCTGCAGCTGGCTTGAATTTCTCCCCAAAAAAATGGGTTTTTCTTTTCTACCTCATGATCAGAATGCAAATTTTCCAAACATTTATGCTCTGCTTCCTGTTGAATGCTTTGCTGCTTAGAAATTTCTTCCACCAGATACCCCGAATCATCTCTCTAAAGATCAAAGTTCCACAGATCTCTAGGGCAGGGGCAAAAACCCACCAGTGTTCTTGCTAAAGCACGGCAAGAGTCACATTTGCTCCAGTTCCCAAGTTCCTCATCTCCATCTGAGACCACGTCAGCCCAGACTTTATTGTCTATATCGCTATCAACATTTTGGTCAAAGCCATTCAACAAGTCTCTAGGAAGTTCCAAACTTTCTCACATTTCCCTATCTTCTTCTGAACCCTCCAAACTGTTCCAACCTCTGCCTGTTACCCAGTTCCAAAGTCACCGCCACATTTTTTGGTATCTTTACAGCAGCACCCCACTCTGCCAGTACCAATTTACTGTATTAGTCTGTTCTCATGCTGCTGCTAATAAAGACATACTCGAGACTGGGTAATTTATAAAGGAAAGAGATTTCATTGACTCACAGTTCCACATGGCTAGGGAGGTCTCACAGTCATGGCGGAAGGTGAATGAGGAGTAAAGTCATGTCTTACATGGCAGAGGGCAAAAGAGTATGTGCAGGGGAACTCCTCCCCTTTATAAAACCATCAGAACTCATAAGACTTACTCACTATCATGAGAACAACATGGGAAAGACCCACCCCCATGATTCAATTACCTCCCACTGGGTCCCTATCATGACATGTGGTAATTATGGGAGCTACAATTCAAGATGAGATTTGGGTGGGGACACAGCCAAACCATATCAAAGGGTTTCCCCAAAGCAAGAGATGCTGGACTGCACACAGGACACAAGGAATGGGTCTTGCTGCCAGGTCCGGCCTTCTGACTATAGACCAGAGGAAGACAAAGTCAGGGAACTTGTTCTGGAGTAGAGCCAGGTAGATGGGTTCCCAGCCAAAGAGTATTCAGCTCAGAACCTGTCCTCGGGTCAATCCTGGATAGTATTAGGTGACTTGGGACAACGAACAAGGCCACTTTGCTACTCAGAACCACAGTGGAGAGAACAAAGCAAAAATTCAGTTACAGGAACAAAGTCAGAGCCAAGGGCATTTGTGGGAGAGGCCAGAACTTTGACTCAGTGTCAGTCCCAGTGCTCAGGGACTGTCTTTTGTGTCTGAAGATTCAGGGCTGTGTGGACACTAAAGGAAAGAAGAGATGGAGTGACCGATGTGAGTACCTTCTCACCTGTCCAGGTTTAGGACCTGGATGTCAGCCATTATGGGACCTCCGTACATTCTACAATTTGTCCCTGGGGACAACTAAGGCAGAAGGAGTTTGAGACAGATGTGCATAGTCAGAAAGAACATGCTGGAGGCCTTAGAAAACAAAAGAGAAAGACAGAGAGAAATAGTTTAAAAAGGAAGGAAATTGGGGTTCATTTTCTTGTTTCTCCTCTCCTGATTAGCTTTCTTTACAAGGGAAGAAGAGATGCCTTCCATACACATAGGTCTGTGGTTTTCTCATCTATAAAAAAGAAAAAGTAACAGCATGTGCCTTGTGGGGTTATTGTATGGGATGAAGGAGATAATTCATGTAAAGCAATGAGCACAATGCTTGGAGTATAGTAAGCATTTAGTAAATGTTTATTTTTCAGGGGTTAGAGTAGTAGTGATATTAAATATGAACAGGGAGTGAATGAATGAATGAGCAGATGAATTCATTCACAGGTAGCTCACGTGGCACCCTTCAAAATGACATATCCCTATTACTTACACAAAGCAGAGTTCCTCTTATTTTTCTAGTTAACCCAAAAAAAAATCCAATTTGAGCAAACTCTCCATCAGCCTCTTGTTGCATCCTGTGCAAACGGCTTTCTTAATTAAAAGATCTTAATCACAGCACAGCTTTTCCCGCAGAGCCTTCCAGGAGGAGGCAGGATCTGCCTGGGCAGGTCTCGCGAAGCATGCAAGTGAGGGAGTCACCTACCTCTGCAGGCGCCTTGGAAAACCCACAGCACAAAGCTCTCTCTTCCCCAAAACCTTTTCCCTCTTTCTTGCTAGCATCATCACTCCCTTTCTCTTTCTTACAGTCTCCATTCTCTTTGAGACTCACATTCTTCCTTCATCACCCCCCTGGCATCTCTGTCTTAGCCTCTTTCATTCTAACACTTGGACATCCCGACCTGTGTGTTTCCCTCCACCTCTTCCTCTTCCAGTGGTTCTAGGTGTCCAGGCTGGTGACAGGTGCTGCTTCTACAGGCTTTGGGGTTGGTTTGTATGGAGGCTCCTTCACAAACCAACATGTTGCTTGGTGGGTGATTTCATCCTTGGATAACCCTTGGGCTTCTACCTGGGGGCTTTTCTTCTAGTTCTTCCTTACACTGTCTTCATATCCACACCTCTTCTGCCTCCTTCAAGACAGACCATGATGATGCTGATGGTGAGGATGATAAAGATTGCTAAGCCCTCCCACCTTGCACAGAACACCCCCCAACCCAAAGACTCTGGAAACCTCCTATGCAGTCACGTTGAGCCCTAGCTGGCCCATGACTGGGCAGCAGTTCTCAGAGCCCCAGCACCGTGAATCTATTTGTATTCGCCTCCTTCTCCCTGGAAGAAGGTGTGGAAGAGCTGTGTGACCAAAACCGGGTTGGGTTTCCATGAGGCCATATTTGAATTGAATCTGTAAGGTGGCTTCATTTCACATACACTGGGCCAAAGGAGTGACATCACCACAGTTTATAAAAAGGCAGAGTTTGGTCCAGATGTCCAAGAGAAGGTAGATGAACAACTAATTTGGGGAGCCTGAAACGAGGGTCAAGGTTGAAGTCATGGAGCTGGTTGTTGAGCTCTGGGATCTGGCAGATGCGGAGGACCCACAGCCATTTCCAGAAGGCCAGGGATAGGTTTCGGTGACCTTCCCCTGTACTGATATGAATGAGGATAGGCCACCAGGGAGTGTGAGTCAGGTGCAGGGGTGAAGGAGGGGACAATATTTTAAATATAAAAAAACCAACAAAGTTCTCCTATTCCAGTGTGTTTCATATATTTTTGAACCTCAGAACCTTCTTCAAACAAACTATTGTGCAAAAGCCCCAAACAGATGTTCTCTGACTTATTTCATCATTCAGTTCATAGAGGCCTTGCCTAGCTTATATAAATCATCATTTTGTAGGTCAAAAATGGTAGTAGGGTGGCAATTTTATTCTGTTGGATCTAATAGAAGTGCTTCAGAATACATTTCTATCAATTTCATATCAGCAATAGCAGCCACATCACCACTTTTATCTCTTAAATCCAAGGAACCACAAAGTTTGCACTGAATTCACTGTCCTCTTCCTTCCGTGAACATAAACAAACTTCCAGTGCTGGCTTGGATAGTGGTTTTCCAGTCACGACCAGAACATGACAAAAAGGTGAAACACAGGCTAGATGGAGGAAACATGAGCAGATGCTCTGAGAATCCACACTTCCAGAGATCAGCAGGGGAAAAGTGTGAATTTGTGTAGATGTTATTTCTTTCCTGCATGGAACTATTTTCATAAGGTGGAATTTGTGCAAGTGAATGCTTCATAATCTGGGATTGTCTCTCTATATAGAGAGATGAAAAATAGATGATGGAAAGATGAAAAGACAACAGAAGTGGAATAGGGAGGGTTGTAGGAGGCCCTGTCCATTGCTTTAAACCCAGACGTCCCTCAGGCCCTGGTGTGGCCCCTGGGGCTCACTGGAAGAAAACTGGGAATGCCAACCTCAGGTAGACAGAGTGAATATATTTTAGATTTTCTTTATTATTAAACACGTCTTACATATTATGCAAGTAATAAAAATTCATTGTATAATGGAGTAGAAAATACAGATTAAAAAGAAAGATACTTCCTGTAAAGAAAATGTGAACATTTAGATACATAACAAGCATATATTTTTAAACAAAATAGGGTTATACATATTTATTCACTATAACCCTTTTTTATTCAATAATGTATTCTGACCATGTATTCATATAAATCAATATGCCTCTACATCAATACTCTCAATTACTATGTGATGATCCATTGTATGGAATAAATGGTCAGTTATTTAACCACATGTCCACTGTTGAATGTGTAGGCGTTTTATTTCCTTTTTTATTATAAACACTGTGTTGATAAAGATCCTTATATACACATCACTTATCATCTGCTGAATTACTTCCTCATAAAATTAGAATTGTTGGACAAAAATGGCACACACTGGGGTGGACCCTGTTGTTTAGCTGACCAAGCCACCATCCACAGCCCCTATTCCAGGTAACATGATGTGTTAATCACGTCTCTTATTTTCTGTATTCTGATGCTTTGATATCTGCAGACTTGCTGATCCTGAAGGGACAGCCCCTCCAAGGGTTAGTCGATTCCTAGAGAGCATAAACAGTGCTCCTTCAAGCATGCTTTTCAGATACACACCAACCAATCCAAAGCCACACCTCAGCAACCTCCTCTATCAGCTCTCACACCCTGGGTGATCATCCCCCTGCCCCAATCTCCCCAGGGTCCAGTACCAGGCATCCAGGGATGGCCCCTATGCTCCACGGCTGGTCGAGTTATTCAAGCTAGCCCATGCCAACCCTGCTTACCCTGTGTTGCCCATTCCTTTTTGCAGGAACCACAGTAAACGCTCTTACCCATGCCTCTCCCTTTCCCTTCAGTCTCCTGACCAACCCCCACATGGCCCTGTGTGGCATCCCGTGCCCCCTCCTCTTGGGAACTGTAACAAGCTGTCTTTTCAATGGCAGCAGTCTCCTAATCTGTTGGCTTTATCGTACCTGAACTCTTCTATTAACACACCATATTTTAAAACACATGACGGGGACAGAACAGGTCTGTCCAACTCCATTTCCTTTGAGACTGGAACGGAGCCTGCAGATAGAAAGCCTGTTGCTGTGCAGTGTGTTTGGAGGTGACTTTCCCTGCGGTAACGAGAGCAGGGCCTGAGCTGGAATTGGCAGTAATCGGACAGGCTTATCAATAGTTCTGTGCCCACCACCTTCTCAGGTTGCATCTCCATCTGCCCCTCCCTCAAGTGGAGGCCGTGGAACATCCTCTCCTACTACATCTTGCCAGCTGGCCCCCCATATGCAACATGGACTCCTCCCCCAACCCCCTCCAACAGGCAGACTTCTTGAACCCGCACCTTGTTGTAGCAACGAAAGTATGGCTTGAATACATGGGCATGAGCAGAAGTCAGAACGTAAAGAGAGCAAAAAGAATGCATTTGACCAAATAAGTTGGTAGTATTGGAAGCAGTGCAGAAACATGATGAAAGCACGGGTGTTAGAGCTAGACAACCTGAATCTAATTCAGCTCTGCTCCTGATTTTGTGAGCTTTGGAAAATTTCTTAGACTCATTGAGTGTTCCCTCATCTCTGAAATGAAAATGAAATCCTGTCTTATAAGGTTGTCGTCAGAATTGAAAGAAATCATGCATGTAAATCACTCTATTAGTCAGGATTTTTTCAGTTGCATAAGACCCAAATTAAGCCCCAAAGGAAATGTATTAAATCACATAATCTGAAAGCCCAGAGTAAATTAGCTTCAGGCCATGCTGGATCCAGGGGCTCTAAGGACGGGACTAGGACTTGGCCTGTTGCACTTGGCTTGCAGCCCTTTCAGAGAAGTTTTCTGCCTATAAGGCCCAATCTGCCACTGGAAGCCCCAAACCTGCATTTTCCATATGGCTTGTGATGGTAGAGCAAGGGGGATTAATCTCACAAGGGACCCAGTAAAAGTCCTAGGAAGGTCTCTGACTGGTGTAGCTTAGCTCACGTGCCCAGCCCTAAATCAATCATCTCTGTGGTCAGGGCTGGCCTCGCGCCCACCTCTGGTGGGAAGAGAGGTGTACACCAACAAGAAGTCTGAGGCAGTTTCCTGAAGGTAGGGATGTTGAGAACAAAACCATTTGTTTGCTACAAGTTTCAGCAGAAACTGGGATAGAATTTACTAACTGGCACCCTTTGGGCAAACTTCGGCCTGCCAACACTCTGTGTGGCTTACACACAGTGGTCAAAAATGGACACTAACCATGTCCAATAGTGCTGTGAGGAGGATAAATGATCACAGCTCTCATGAAGGGCAGTGTGGCAATAGCTATCTAAATTTAAAATGCATGTGCTTTTGACCCAGGAATTCCACTTCTAGGAATCTATCCTAAAACCCACTCACACTCACATAGTTCTGGGAAATAACTGCACAGATTGTTATTTATTGCAGTGCAGTTTGCGGGAGCAAAAGACTGGAAACTACCTAAATACCCACCAATAGATGATGGGTTAAAGAAACTCTGATACCCCAATTCAAAGGAAGCATGGAAGTGATAAGAAAAATAAAGAAAAAAAAAACCTTTATGGACTGATGTGGAGCAATCTGCAAAATATTTTGTTGAGTATAAGAAGCAAAGTGTGGTATAGGGCAAACAGCATGGCCCAACTTGTCTTAAAGCTGGAGAAATCTGTATGTGATGTGGTGCTGGCTTTCATGTGCCCAGGAGCATTCACAAGAAACTGGTACCCTTGGTTGTCTGTGGGAAAGAGAACCGGAGGGACAGCTCTGGAGTATAAGGTGGAAGGTGGACTTCCTGCTGAATACTACCTTTGATTAGTTTACATTTACATTATATTTTGGGACTGTGTGAATATAGTACCCATTTAAAAATAAAAATAAAGCTTTATTACCCCAAAAAAGATAAAATAACAATTCATAAGGCTGAGGTTTTTATTTGGGATTCATGCACAGCCTGGAACCTCAAAGGAAAAATATCTCAAAATGTTGACCTCTTCAGTTCCTCCTTCTTGTGGCTAATTATCTGGTCCTTTAAGAAACACAGAGGAGACCGGGCATGGTGGCTCGTGTCTGTAATCCCAGCACTTTGGGAGGCCGAGGTGGGTGGATCACCTGAGGTCAAGAGTTCAAGACCAACCTGGCCAACATGGTGAAACCTTGTCTCTACTAAAAATACAAAAATTAGCCAGGCATGGTGGCAGGCGCCTGTAGTTCCAGCTACTCAGGAGGCCGCCAGCGTGAAACTCTGTTTCAAAAAAAAAAGAAAGAAAGAAAGAAAAGAAACACAGAGGAATGATTTCCACAAGATGAAGTGAACTGGGGATCTGGGGATGCCTTTCTGATAGGAAATTCTGGCTGGTTCTTGAAGGGTGAATAAGGGCCCAGCATGTGGAGGAGGAGGAGGAGCTTCCAGCCAAGGGGAACAGCATGTGCCTAAAGCCTCAGCATTAGCAGAAAATGTAACAGAGGATGACGCTAAATTCCAACTAGCTGGGAGTGGGGGCAAGGAGAGACAGGGAGAGTGGGCAAGGCTGGGGAGGCCAGCTGGGGTCAGTTGCCAGGAGAAGGTATCTCAGGCTGCAGAGGTCAGGCTAAGAGGAGCTACAGGTAGTTCTGTGCTGGGCAGTGTCCTGCGCAGTGCCCAGCAGGGTTTAAGGAAGCCAGGTCTGGCCAAACCACAGCCTGGGGGGCTAATGACAAAGGCCAACACCAGGGACCAAAACCACTCTCTCTTTGGTGGCTTTATCTTCTCTGGCCAGCATTTGTGGCCTTCCAGTTATAGTCTGCTGCCTTAAAAAGGAAAGCTCCTGAGGAAGAAGCCAATTACCCTGTCCCCTCAGAGCCAGCTGCATTTATTCCTCTTCCTCCAAGCCCTGGTCTGCAGTGGGCGGTGGATGGTGCCACCCAGGGCAGGAGCCTGGCCTTTTCCCCTTTGCGGCCATGGCATCTTCTGTTTCTGGAAGATGCTAAATTGCGTGGCAAAGCTGGGAAGAAGCCCAGCCATCCCAACGCCCGCCCCTCAGGCTCCAGGGCTCTCTTTGCCCTGCTCTGCTTCCTCACAGACCCTTCTTCTCACATTGTTTGTCTGCGCTTCCCATCATATCCTGTCCCAGACATGAATTACCCTGACCACAGGGGTGACTCGGGCAGCCAGACGACCCGTAGGCCCTGTGTCCCACCAGGGGTAGCAACTAAAAACAGCAGTGAGAGGTGTTTCTCTCCCCCACAGGGCACCTGCCTGCCAGCCGGGAAAAGCGTACTGAGCAGAGTTTCGGGAAGCAGTAAGCAGTGATTCAGAAAGGGCCTGGGACCCTCAAAATCCCACCTCCCAAGCCAGCCCCAGCTCTGCCAGGAGGCAAGCCTGGCTGGCCTGCCACTGGGGGCTTCGATGTCCTAAAGGTTCAATTTGAAAGGACTTCTCACAATAACATTGTATTGCTTTTTGAAAATTACATATGTACTCCATATTGACTATTTTTAAAAATCACAATATAGAAATAAGCAAAAGAGATGCAGAGAACCTAAAACAACCCACAATCTGGCTATCCTACAATAATTGATGTTTATTATTTTGGTATATATCTCTAAGTCTTTTTTTTTCTAAAATAGAATCATATGGCATATTTTATTTTGTAACCTGATTTTCCACTCACCCTATCATAACCATTTTTCTATGATATGAAATAATCTTCTGTGGCATTGTGTTTGATGGGCTGGACAGAATGTGTAGTTGAGATATACCATGGAGTATCTAACCAGCGGCCTCCTCTCCCCACCATTATTAGTTCATTCCATTTTTTTGCTGTTGTAAACAGTGCTTCAGGGAACATCCTCATACAGATACTTTTCATGCTTGCCCAATTACTTCCTGTATGATAAAATTCTAGAAGGAAAACTTCTGATCAAGGGGCATATGCTATCGTAGGCATTTCAATGATCTAAATAATAGAAAGTGGATTTTCCTTGGAACTAAATTCCACCCTAGCAGCTCATCAAAATGCTATCTTCTCACCCTGAGAAGACAGCACTAACTACAGGTCACCCTTAGTAGCTCCCTCCTTGTCCACTACCTAACGCTTCCCCAGGCTACGGGCATTAACACAGGTCACCCACAGCCAAGGGACAAGATCACACGTAACCTTCCTTAGAACAGCTCTCCCAAGAAAAGCTGGCTTGAGGGATTGGAATGCAAATTCAAACCATTCCCCATGTGCAGCTGGGGTGGGAGAGAGTGCTGATGTTTGGGTCTCCTGAATCACGGGTATCCATTGTGTGTCCAGAATATGCTGAGACTCCCACCAGGGACTGGAGCCGACAAAGAGAGGACCTGAAAGTCTAAGGCTTCCTTCTAGCAGAGGCTGAAAGACCTAAAGCTTTGGGCTACTCATCTCACCTATTACATGCTAATCAATGTCACATGTGATATAATTGGAACCAACTAAATAAAAATTTGTGTCTACAAAGTCCGAGTCAACTCATTCCTACCCTTCCAGTGCTTTGGAGTACATTAAGAATCTGACCTCGCATGTAGGAACATATGTTCTATTGTTGAACAGTCGTTCCACTGGAGATGTAACTTCCAAGCCAGCTCAGGCGGGAATCCATGTGCATACTTTGCCTAAGAGAAATATTCTTGTCACATAAGAACCCCCTATTAATCAAAAATCACATTATGGCTCCTGGAATGAAGTTTCCTTTACTACTCTTTAATAATAAGCTGAGATAAGATAAAATTGGTAATTGCACGTTCTCTTCTGATGGGAGATAATACAAAAGTGGTATAGAAATTTGACTTAAAAGAGTATATTCACTTGGCTAATAGGCTTTCATTATGCGGTCTTTACTTATTCATTCATTACAATTTTTGCCACATATGGAAAACTTTAATTGGAAGTTACTTATTACATTGTTCCTGAGTGTTAGCTGCAGAGGAAAGTTTTCGATAATCAAAGAAGGATGAATGCAATAGAAGCCCAGAATTTTATAGACAGTGAAGCTTCCTGAAGTAGACTACCTATACCAACCTCAGGAGAGGGCTTTCTCCTCTGTAGATGACCTTCAGATAAGAGATTAAGGGCTAATTTCATATTGACAAAGCTCAGTTTCCTCAGTGGAGGAAAGGGCAGTAAATGGATGCTAAGTAATATATTAATATATGTATTTTATTTTACTTTATTTTATTTATAACCCACATTGCAAAAGGCAACTGACTCTCCAGTGGGACTGTGCCCATAGGCCAGGAGAACAATCAGCAGAAGCAAGGCTGTCCCTCCACTTATACAGGCTAAATAACAATGTGCTTGTTTTGTGAGTTATTTTCAGCTAACAGGTTATGCCGTAATTGCTAGTCATTAATGCCTATTAATCAATTAAGTCATATTTACTTTGCTGACATCAGCAAGCCAAACCCAAGCAGCACTTTCACAAGGGAATATTCCTGATCAAGATACCAAGGCCAACAAACACCTAATGTAACTCATGTAATTGAAGTCGAAACTTACAGGATTCATTACACAGCTTCAGTGGTTCCGTGGTTCACAAAATCCCTGTCTGGGGCTTGGTTCTTACCAGGAACACAACTCAGAAGGTATGAACTCGGCACCGGGGGTTCTGTGATCCAGAAAGAATAATGAGCAGCTTTGTGAATTGTGTTTCCACTGGCCCTTACTTATATTGCAAAACAGAAGCATTTGAAGCAAAATGATTTGCCCAAGTTCATTCTTCAGCTTCCATTTTAACCACTAAAGTGAGAATGTGTTCATTTACACTTGAAAAGTATGTGTGAGCCTCATTCAATCTGTGTAGTGGCTCTACAGGGAAGGCTGGCAGGGACTTCTCACCATCGCCATCCTAGAGATGCTGAAGCCCAGGGACTAGCTCAGCTGGTAAGTGGCAGCACGTGGCAGGAGTCCTGCCTTCCAACTCCTCTCACCCTGCTCCAGAGTGCCAACTGCACCCACTGAGGGAGAAGCTCCACCCTAAACCAGCAAATGGCCCACTTTGAGCTGAACAGAAATGATTTGTGAATCAACTGTTCACTGCAGATTTGACTATCCTTATTCACAGAGCTTGAATCCTTCTTCAGAGAAGATATCTTGTGTAAAATACTTTCTCTAGCTAAGCTTGAATCTAAACTCTCCTTACCCATAAGGTCCCTTTAATGAAACTTGGTGTAGAGGAAACATACCTCAACGCAATAAAAGCCATATATGACAGACCCACAGTTAGTATCATACTGAATGGGGAAAATTTAATGCCTTTCCGCTAAGATCTGGAACAAGACAAGGATGCTCACTTTCAGCACTGCTATTCAACATAGTACTGGGAGAGCAATCAGAAAATAGAAAAAAAGGGCAGCCATATTAGGAAGGAATAAGTCAAATTATCCTTGTTTATAGACGATGTATCATCTTATATTTGGAAAAACCTAGAAACTCCACCAAAAAAAACTATTACAACTGATAAATTCAGTAAAGTTGCAGGATATAAAATCAACGTACAAAAATCAGTATCATTACTATATGCCAACAGTGAACAATCTGAAAAAGAAATCAAGAAAGTAATATAATTTACAATAGCTACAAATAAAATAAAACACCTAGGAATTAACCAAATAAGTGAAAAGTCCCTACAATGAAAACTATTAAAATTGATGCAAGAAATTGAAGAGGACACAAAAAAGATGGAAAGATGTTCATGGATTGGAAGAATCAATATTGCTAAAATGTTCGTACTACTGAAAGCAATCTACAGATTCCATGCAATCCCTCTCAAAATACCAATGACATTCTTCAAAAAAAAAAAAAAAGAGCAATCCTAAAATTTATATGAAACTACAAAAAACTAAGAACAGCCAAAGCCACCCTGAGCAAAAGGGACTAAACTGGAGAAATCAAACTACCTGACCTCAAGTTATACTACAGAGTCATAGTAACCAAAGCAGCATGATACTGGCATAAAAATAATAATAACAACATGGATGGAACTACAGGACATTATGTTAAGTGAAATAAGCCAGGGACAGAAAGATAAACTTCACTTGTTCTCATTCACTTGTGGGAGCTAAAAATTAAAACAATTGAACTCATGGAGATAGAGAGTAGAATGATGGTTACCAGAAGCTGGGGAGGGGAGTTGGAAGTGGAAAGTCAGGGGGAAGTAGAGATGGTTAATGTGTACAAAAATACAATTAGATAGAATGAATAAGATCCAGTATTTGATAGCACAACAGGGTAATTACAGTCAACAATAATTTGTTGTACATTTTTAAATAATGAAAAGGTATAATTGGAATGTTTGTCACACAATGAAATTACAAATGCTTGAGCTGATGGATACCCCATTTACCCTGATGTGATTATTATGCATTGTATGCCCATATCAAAATATCTCATGTACCCCATAATTACATACACCTACTATGTATTCACAGACCTTTTTTTCTTTTCAAGGGATAGAGGCCGGGCGCAGTGGCTCACGCCTGTAATCCCAGCACTTTGGGAGGCCGAGGTGGGCGGATCACGAGGTCAGGAGATCGAGACCATACTGGCCAACATGGTGAAACTCTGTCTCTACTAAAAATACAAAAATTAGCTGGGCGTGGTGGCACGTGCCTGTAATCCCAGCTACTCGGGAGGCTGAGGCAGGAGAATCACTTGAACCAGGGATTCGGAGGTTGCAGTGAGCAGAGATCATGCCACTGCACTCCAGCCTGGCAACACAGCAAGACTCTGTCTCAAAAATAATAATAATAAAATTAAATTAAATTAAAAAGGGATAGAGAAGCTAAAAAAAAAAAAAGTCCACTACCAGGTAATTCAAACTATTTAAAAATAAGCAAGATTCTTGTCTCCATGGAAGCTTTTGGGTATGGTTCTGTGGGAAGCTGGGGAGGGAGAGAAGATGAGTTACAATGGTCCTCTCTGGCTTGAATTCTGAGTTCTGGAAATTAACATGCTTGCCAGCAGACCCAGTGACCGGGGGAAGAGGCAATGGCTTGCTATTTTCAACATGCCAACAGAAGAGAAAATTTTGCGAAACTTTCTGGGAAAGTAATATTGTCCATCTTCCCGTCTCTGAATGCACCACATCGGTTTTGAAAGACACACATTGTCTTCCTGGCTTTCTCTGGAGGGCCTTGCCTGTCTCGCCATGCTTCTTCTTGTCTAACTGATGGCTCTCATGCTGTAGTGCAGGCGGCCCATTTTCTCTCTTCACAACCTCGTGGAGATGGAACACAGCTGGTCCCTGCTCCTCTGGGGAATAACTTTTCAGAGTATTGTTTTAGTGGAAACACCAGGGTCCTGAGGAATTTTCCCCTTCGTTTGAAAACTAATGACTTCCTCTTAGGGCTGCTCTGAGGGGCTTCCACCTGAGTTGTGGCAACTTCAAAGGCTCCCCATGTTTCTGCTCCAGAGGCCAGAGAATGGCTGGGGCCTCCTCCCGCTGCTTCTGCCCAAGACTCAGCAGCCTCTGCCTTAAACTCACCCCTTGAGCGTCTAGGGAAGGGCGGTGTGCACATGTGCTGTGCTGATGGGCGTAGGCATCTGCCTCTGCACACATGCATACATTGGCTTGCATTTTGGAGTAGGTGTGTGTGTCCAAAACACATCACGCTCTTTGCATTCTTAAGAATCAGCTTTGGAAAGCAAAGAAGTGAGAGGGGGAAACAGCATTCAGCTAAGGTCTCATATCCTCAGTTTCAGTTTGTAATAAATATTTATGACCAAGTTACAACAAGTCCTGAAAAAGAAGCATTTAATAGAAACATAGATACTTAACCCTTGCGTTAATTACAGGCCTCTGTTGTCTTATTCAAGATATGCTTTATGTTCATTTTTAAGCCCTTTGCAGTGATTCTTTTCTTCCTTTTCAAAAAACGTGCCTAGCAAGCAGCTGTTTTCTATATGCAGCTGGATCCTGCGAGAGACAACTGTTTCTCTTTTAGCAACTTTGTCAAGCTTGATTTGAGACTAATCTGACTGCAGGTGTCAGGTAAGAATAGGACATTGGCAAGGACCAAGAACTCTATGAAAGAGGAGAGAAAGAGGCCCAGGAGCAAAGGGGCATATTGGTCAGAATGCAGGGTGATCGAGGACCCATGGGCTGAGCTGTGGATGGCAAGGATACACCCCTGGCTGCTGGCTGGCACACGGTTTCCATCATGGACTCCCCACCTGGGTCCACAGGGAAAGATGCTTACAGGCAGAATGGCAGAGTGTTTTCATTGCCATGTCCCCAGTAACATAAAATCTCACAACCTCCATAAATCACACCATGACATCTACTGGGCTTGTCCAATGCTAAACATAAGTGGACTCTTAAGTCAAGTCTTAAGTTGTAGGCAGCACCATCACCTTCAGCAAACATCTGTAGTTCATCTTATCGTTTGAAGAAATATATGAGTTTCACTGTCTTTTTTTTTAAGCCTTTTGCAGCTTCTGCTCCTTGATTTGTTTGAAGGCCATCTGCTATGTATAAAATTGGGGGCGGGGGCATGCTGTGGAAAAGGAACCATTTGGGAGATGTAGAGGCTGGGAGAAAATGCAAACACTGCAAATGTTTTTGTCAGCTTCAGTGGACAGGCGACTTCCCTTTCTGAGCCCCCACCCCTTAACAAGATTTGGACTTGGGGCATCAGCATTGGCTGTGTCTGAAGCTTGTGCTGGATTTGTCTTGTGGTTATTACTCTACCATTCAATATGTTCATCATTGTTCACCCCCAGTGAATACAAGAGTCCCAGCACTGGTGATTCTGAGATCTTTCAAAACCTGAGAATACACATTTGAGTTGGCCTTCAAAGCTCTTCCAAAGATGCCCCTGGAACTGAGGGTTTAAAGGGGGCAACCAAGAGCCGTAGGGGTGTTTCTCATAAGGATGGAAAGAACGTCCCAGTAGAGGGAGTGTATGTCATGGCATAAAGTTACCACAGGGTGGTAGAAGTTGTGCAGTTGCGTGTTCTCATTCGGGCATTCTTCCCCAGGCAGCAGAGGGAAAACAAACAGAGGGCTCAGAGGCAAAGATCCGCAGCCCCGACTCTCTGCTTCTCCTGCCTGAGCAGAGGTGTCCGAGCCAAAGCTGGCTTCAGGGAGGCACCAGATGTTTAAACACTTGACCCCTGAAATAACTGCCACCCGCTTCCACCCCTGACCATGCCCGCCAGTTTCCTTGGCCCTGACTTGGATCAGGCAACCCACATTGCTCAAGATCCAGGGAGCAGCACTTCACTGGCTGGGAGATTAATTGAAAGGATGTGTTTAACAACCAGGGTGAGTGTTAATTTGCCATTAAAGCAAAGCTAAAACAGTGATGATGATAAAAATTTTGTTATCCCACCAGCTTCTCCTCTTCACCTTGGAAGATTCCGTCCTCCTTATAATGTTGACCAACGATTTTCTTATAAATCCCAAGGTTCCAACAGCAAGTTTTATTTTCCCATCTGTCCCACAAGATTTAAAATGCTTTAGTAAAACTGATTAAAAGCATTTATCGTTATCATCAGTATCAGCAGTATTTGTTTTATCACCATAATTTATAGAACAGTTGTGTTAAGTTCTAACATGGTCCTTTGTGGCGTTCCTCCCACTTTTATTTCTCCCATAGCACCCCGGCCCGCAGCTGCATAAAATTTTCAAGAGATGCATCGAGCCATGGGTTTCTAAAGTGTTTTTGAATACTCTGAAATGACAAATCAAAATATCATCAGTTTTGTTCTGAGTTCTAATGGAAGGCTGAGTACTCAGGGTCCCGGTTGTATAGGGCATCCCAGTCAGGTCTGACTTTGCCACGTGGCTTTAACCATCACAGGAAGGCAATGTGGGGACACACTGGCCCCCTTCATGTAGCAAATGGCTGTCACTTCCCCCTCACCTGAAAAACCAAACCAAGCACGGAGATTACTTTGAGCAACATCACAAATTTACCCAACTAAGTCAAGGCTACCGATTTGTGGTATAAAAAAAATGTCTACCCCAACAGGGAAAAAAAAGACCTTCTTGTCAATCATCTCCTGATTACAAGCTGAGAAAATAAACTTGCTTGCAGTTGTTAGCCTCTTGGGGGAGAACTGTGGAAAAGTTGCTTAAAGGAGTGATTCAGCAATAAAAGTGGAGGGGGTTGGGGGTTACAGTAAGTTTTCCTCCCTGCCAGAGCATCGTTTTCTCCATAGCTGCCTGTGAATCACTCGTGTTGTTCTGCAATTATGGCCATGATTTGTTGGTGCACTTTTATGTAGAAGTGTCTGCATCTGTTGAGGTCTGCAGCGCTACCTCTTTGACAGTTCCAGATGTTGCGAAGATGAAATACCTCCTGCTTGAGGAACTGTGCAACTAGGAGCCCCAAAAGGTGTTCTGAATACAGTTTTAAAAGGCATCTGTCTTAAAATAATTTCAACATCTCGCTCATCTATTTATAAGCCCCGTCGGGTGGTTTTTTGGGCCCTCCCAGACTATTTTAAGGGGCTCATTTTTACATCAAGATATTTTAACCATTGAAGTGACAAACCTACGCCCTGTTTCTTTCTCTGCCCTGGGTTACCCATTCAACCTGCCTTCTAACACCTTGCAATCTTTTTATATCAAGCATGAGACAGAAGGGCCTTTTCTTGGGGCATGAAGTGGGGAGGAGGCTGAAATACATATGCATGTGTACCACTGCCCTGGGACAACTTAAGATTCACTGGTGAGGAAGCAACAAAAGGCTTCTGGGCCAGACTCCACTCTTCCCTAAGACCTCGTAACTCACCATACTGTTGGTCTCTTAAAATAGGAATGCTACTTGACCCTTACCAGGGCTTTGGAGTGGTGTCTGGGCTTGAGTTTCTACAGGTGAAAACCCATGCCCAAGACCACCGTTAGGAAGACCATTCCCTCGAGGCCTGGTGCAGACTAATGTTATTCTTGGGTCATTTAACTTCACTCTCAGGGAAGAGACGAGGATGGTGCTAAAGTTGTAAATCACTCCCCTCTGGAATGAATTTGAGCCAGAACCGATTGGCCTGAGCATTCATGCCTTGCTTGACCATGGTAAAGAGATTATGGTATGTAAAATTCGGCTAAACATAGCTTGTTTCGATTTCCTACTTTCCTGGTTGTCTGTCTCGCTGTGAAAGGTTAAGACCTAGGAGGGGGAGAGACACCCACTCTGTGGAATCCCTCTCACTCCAGGGCAACATTTCCTACTCAGATGCTGTCCATACATAGCCACTGTGCGAGGCTCATACCAAGGAAATTTGGTCCCATCAGAGAGATATTCATAAATGTGGCCTTTGGGTTGTTTTAATTGGTCAGTCTCACAAAGCAATAAAAACAGAAGGCGTCAAACACTGAAGCCTGCCTGTGGTGTGGTCTGAGCTTACAAATCCCTGCTCACATGTTTGCCATTTCACACAAAGGAAACTGACCTTCCCTTTTCCCTGATGTCATTAGCTGAGTCCAGAAACTACAGTGACATCCTCTTAGCAGATTTGGTTGCCCTACCTGGGACTCTTCCTGAAATCCTTCAATCCATGTGGAAATGGTGCCTCAAGTCAAAGTCTCTTGAGATTTTCTCTTGTGATCCAAGTATCCAAGTTTAAAAAAAAAAATTAAGTTAAAAAAAAAAAGATTTCCTTACATCTTCTTGCCCATTTGACCACGTAGACCACATATGCCCACCAGCCTGCTGAAAAAAGTGGTAGGTCCTAGAGATGAGAATGGTAATAATGCACACTGTCAGCATCACTGTCTTCAAATCATTGGAAGCCCTTTTGCTTTCTGAAAAGTAAATTTGAAGCACTTGAGAGAGTAACTTCCGGCAATGGATGAGGTAAATGGTGCTTGGGCTACGGAGGCAGATCTGCAGGTGAAAAGGCCATGGTGCCAGGACAGATGGGCCCATGCCCCACCCAAGTGCACAGAGTTGGGCGGGGGATGGCTGCCAACGTGGTCAGACAGATTTGAGCAAAGACATCTGCAAATTAAAGCGAATCCCTGCCTCTGGGGCCTTGTCATGCATTTGTCTTGCTGAATAAGGTAGAACCAGAAAGTAATTTTGATTAGCACTCGTCCAAGCTATTTATCATAGGAAATTACACCACTGCGTTTAAGACTGGGACTTTTACCAGCTATTCCTGGTTGCATCGTTGTGATTTCACTGGGGGAGGCAGACGTGGCAGGCAGCAAGTCCCCTTTGCTTGACTTCTACTCCATTGATGGTTCACGTAGTAGGTCTCCTGGAAGAAGATATTTTAAAATTACAAGCTCAAGAAAACAAACCAGAGGGGAGAGGGTCCTTCTTCTGTTTTTCCCGCCATATTAAAGGTGTCAGCAGCAAAGTTTTCTCTTCTAACAGGGGAACAAATATATCGGCAAGTCCTAACCAAGACAAAAATCTCCTCTTGTGCAAGAAACAAAAGAAATACTTAAATCGAAAGGTTTACTAAGGTTGATGGAATTTTTATTAAGAATTATTTTCCATAAAAGGAAATAGCTAGGCATTAAGATGAATATTCTAAATATGGCATTTTTATGAACGTATAAATCTGTGCATAAGCATCTTCATACAAACCCATTCATGTTTTTTGTTTTGTTTTGTTTTGTTTTTGTAGACAATTCATTTCTTCCTCTATTTGTTCTGTCACAGATATACTACTTCCCTGGTTATCTGAGGCAGTGATATTTGCAGCTTTGTGAATTTGCTGGAATATATAGGGGGGATAAGAAATGCTCAAAAGTTCTGTCGGAAGCAGGGAATGTACTTTTCAAAATAAGTGATGCCAAACCAACAAATTACTGGCAACTTCATTCACCTCTTATCTGCCAACCTTAGAAGAAGAGTGCCCAGTGTGTAGCACTTTTACTTAAAACACTTAGAAATTGTCATTTCTTTCCCTCTTCAGAGCCTTCCCTTCACCTCTTTCCAATGGAGGATAATGAGGGCAGGATGAAAACCAGAACTGGAGGAGCTGGTCAAACTCCTCATTCTCCAAAGAGCTAGGCTCCTAGGACATAGTGAGGACAGACAGCTTGATTCAGTTAATGTAGCCAAAACACCTGCAGTTAAGTAAGCCAAAAAAAAAAATGTGTTTTGTATCATTTCAGCAATCCCAACTGGCTGCCTAAAGAGAAGCTCCTACTGTAGGTTTTCAGAATAACTGTGCAGATAAGAGCTAAATCAGAGGTCTCAGAACCCTGCCATCTGGCTAAAATCTGAAAAATTCAGTTTGTAAGCTGCATGATTTCCCAATATTTCCAAATAATTCTTCTATTTGAAAATATCCGGGGATCCCACCATTTGCATATAGATGTTTGATGTCATTCAGATGAAAAATCCAGTTTTACTGCACCTTAGTATTGACTGGATAGATTACAAACTTGTGAAGAACAACATAACCTCCTTTGTCCAGTCACCCTGGATATCTTCACGGCTGCAGCAACCTGGCCATCTTTGGGAACCTCTGAAAGCATGAAGCATCTGCCCTACTTCTCCCAATATCTGGTGCAATAGATGCAGTGTCCAGCTACTCCTGCAGAAAGAAACAGACTCAGAATTCATCCCATACCTATGTTAGTATGAGAAAGAGAGTGCCCCGTAGGGCCTAGCCAGCACTGGGCCCACAATGAGCATTCAATAAATCCTTAGCGATGGAGTATTTATGGAAAATCTGTGTTTGCACATAGATAGTGGCTTCCCAAGGCCCGTGCTTAGGGCTTGATGTGCCCTGTTTGGTGGGAGCCGAGCAGCTGTCTCCTGCGTCTGGGGATTTCTCACTTGGGGGAGCAAATCCTCTAAGTATTTACAACCATTTAACAACTGCTGCCTATATCCTGACACTTACCTCACAAATTTCTCTCCAACCCACCCACACCCCTGACCCATGCACTGCATTAGTCTCCCTTCCGTGCTTCTGCCCTGGCCCTGTGGAGGTCCCTCCCCGACAAACAGCCAGAATCATCTCTTTACAATGCTGATCTGCTTAAAAATCTGCAATGGTTCCCAGTGCATTCAGGATCAAAATCAAAAACCTTACTGAGTCAGGGCACAGTGGCTCATGTCTGTAATTCCAGCATTTTGGGAAGCCAAAGCAGGTGGATCACCTGAGGTCAGGAGTTTGAGACCAGCCTAGCCAACACGGTGAAATCCCATCTCTACCAAAAATGCAAAAAAATTTAGCTGGACGTGGTGGTGCATGCCTGTAGCCCCAGCTACTTGGGAGGTTGAGGCGCAAGAATCTCTTGAACCCTGGAGGTGGAAGTTGGAGTGAGCTGAGATCATGCCACTGTACTCCAGCCTGGGCAACACAGCGAGACTCTGCCTCAAACCAAAATAAAAGAAAAAGCCCTTACTGAAACTTTCTAGGCCCTGTATAATGGAGCACTTGCCTCATCCCAGCCCCTGTCTCTGGGCCCCAGCTGCTTTCATGCTTTGCTCAGGGACTTTGCATATCCTGTTCCCTTGTTTTAGGCACATCCCCCTCCACCTAGAATTTACCCTGTGAGCTCCTGCTTGTCCTTCAGCTGTCAGCGCCAATGCCATGTCCTCAGGAAGAACCTTCTTGACAGCCCCTGACTATCCCTCAACCCCTGCCACACACCTATATCCTTATAGCAGCCCTATGGCACCCTTCAAAACATTGATGAATTAATGAGATTATGTGATTATTAGGGGTTTCCTTTGCTAGTTGGTAAGCTCCAGGAAGGACTAGCCAAGATGGGTTTGCTCAATCTTTTTATCCTCAGGGTCTAGCACAGTGCCTGAGAACCTGATGTATAGTAGATACCTAATAAAAACAGGTTGAATCAAAGAATGACTGGCAGATTGATAAGAGGAAGAAGGAATGGAAGGAAGCTTGGGGAGAAGAGGGAGAAAGGAAAAAAGAAAGGGAGAGAGGGAGGAAAGGAAGAAGGAGAGGGAAGGAGGGAAGAGGGAAAGAGGGAGGAAGGGAGGGAAAGAGGCAGGAAGAAAATGGAGGAAGGGAGGAAAGTTTCCTGGAGAGACAATAATAATAAACTCCAATACTATGTAAATTCTTCACCATTTCTAAATCCAAAAATCCCTGAATCCTATATACATGATGCCCCTTGTCCCCGTGTGTTTTAAATGAATCAAGGGTGCAATGTTAACAACAATGAAGCAGAAATGAGAGGAACAGCTGGTTCTTCCATGATTACTGGTTCATTCATTCATTCTACAAATATTCCATGTGCCAGGCCATGCAGTCACTGCTAGGGAGAAGCATGTGATCTAGCAGATGTGCAGCTGGTGGATTTCAGCTCACTCGACTTCACCATGCGACCTTGGGCAAGTTGCCCACCTGCTCTGAGCCTGTTTCCTTCTCTGTAAGGTGTGGAGGTTGAATGATCCCTAATAACCATTCCAAAGCTAATCTTCTGTTGCCTCCAAACTGGATAATAATAATAATAAACATTATTAACTGAGCATTTAGTCTGTAGAAGGTCCTATGGTGTTTCTGTATATTATCTCAGTTGAGAATCAAGGCTTGATGTGCCCTGTTTGGTGGAAGGTATATTTCTCTATATTATCTCAGTTGATTCTCAACTGAGATTCTCAACTGAAATAATATAGATACTACCAATAAATGTAATTGGAGGCAGGGAGTAGAAATGTAAGAATAATATAGTATCTATTTTATCCATACCATTATCAACTGAGGTAATACATTCAGAATCAAATGTAATCAAATGAGGTATCATTTGATGTCTCAGTTGGGATAGGTAGAATTACCAACAGCTATTTTATAAACAAGGAAAACTGAAGCAAAAGAGATTAGCTGACTTGTTAATGGTCAACAAGATAGAAAACGATGACATTGAAATTTAAACAAACATTCCTCTGACCTCACTTTGCTATGTAACTTCAGGTTGTATCATGCCCTCTAACAATGCTGGAGGTGACCAGGACATGGTGCCAAGTCTCAGGGGCATGACAGAAGAGGCAGAAGCACATTTAGTTCTTGTGTTTAAAGCAGGTGGTTGTCTCCAAGCTTCTCTGGACTTCAGGTGAACACCTTCCCTTGGTCCTCAGAACACCTCTTCCCCAGATGTATGGCTGCTTAAGAAGACTTTGAGGTCAGAAGTAGAAAAGCATGGCATCCAGAAACACAGCTTCTCCTGACCAAGGCTGTCAACAGCCACGAACATCGTCCATGAGCTGGTCTCCTCCAGGAAACAACTTCCTGGCCCAAACCTTCACTGGTTGCTTTCTGCCTCAGTCTACGTCATAACTGGGTGCTCTCAAGCCAGACATGGCTCCAAATAAGTTACGTTTGGCTTGATAGCTTCTAAAAATTGGAATATATCACATAAAATCCCAGATATGGGACTTTGCTTCAGAAATTAGAAGATCTGGTTACAGATGACCTACAATCCAATGACCAGCTGGAGCTGAGTAGGAACTGACCTTTCAAATACACATGGCTGGCCACAGGCCCCACTGCTCCTTATTGCCACATATCGACCCCTATAGGCATTTGAATTTGGAAACCCCAGACCTTAGAACAAAATCCAAGGCCTGGCACTCAAAGCCCTTTGCTACCTGGACCCCAATCTCTCGTTCCAGTCAACCTAAAACACCTGCTTTCCAGCCTTCTGGAGCGGACCCACCCGAAGGGCTCCTTTTCATTATACCTCATCTAAGGGTCCTTCTTATCTTCCTACACTTCTACTCCCTGCCTCCAGTTGCATTGGATTCTGCATCTTTTGGCCTCCTTTTCCTTCCCTGCCCAGCTGGGATCCACACAAAAGCGTGGAAACCCTGATTTTTTTAGATCTATGCATGGAAGAACTAGTGAAGAAGGACCCATTGCCTGATTCCTTGCTGCTACTCAAAGTGTGGTCCAAGAACTAACCACCTTAGCAATGCCTGGCAGCTTGTCAGAAAGGCAGGATTCCAGACCTCCACCCCACATTATTAAAACCAAAGCTGAACTTCAATAAGATCTTCCAGGTGAATTGGATCACATTAAAGTTTTGGCAACCCTGACCTACTGAAAGTATTGCAAGTCAAAGCTGGGCTCAGCTGCAGGCTCAGGTACTCACCCATAAGCCCACTCCCTAGCTCTTCTCCAGGCCACTCAGCTTCTCCCACAGCACCAAGGTAGATCACAAAAGGCTCAGTAACAAATCCAGCAGGTGGCCACTTTCTAATGAGGGCAGAATTAAGCAGATCAGCGTCCCAGGACTGAAGGCATACAGCCACCTTTCACCTGATGAGTGTCAGCCCCTGTGTGCCACATCAGATCAGTCTTCTGACCCCAAGCCATCCAAATATCCCTGCTCTACTGCAGAGGGAAGGAACTGAGCTAGACAAAATAGGAAATGTTCTGAAACTAAATGTGTTCATGAGCTCTGACCAACATGCAGGAACACTTGTAGATGCTGGAGATGGTCCAACACAAAGGATAGTGTGCATTACAGAGATGAAATGGAAAGGCAAATGGGAATATAGGACTGCTGTTGCAATCATGAGATCATATGATTCCAATACTGCTTATCCCAGTGGAGGTACAGGTTAGCTCCATTGTTCAATTTAGTAATTATTGATTAGAGAAAATGCTATGTGCCAGGCACTTTTTCTAGGTGTGAGACAACAGACAAAAATCCATACCACCGAAGCTTACAAACTAGTGCAGGGAGACAGACAGGAAACAAGAGAAAGGATAGAAAGACAGGCAGTGTCTGTGTGTGCACATGTGCCTGTGTGTTTTGAGGTGGAGGAAGCATTCTAATCATCTGGGTGGCTCAACGTGGTGATAAGAGCCTTGAAGTGGAAATGAGGAGAAACTGTTCTCCTTTTGCACGTGAACTGATTTGACCCTCGTGATAATCTATGAGCTAGAGTGACAGGTGTCTAGGCAGCCCTGCGACCTGCTTGCCAGTGTTCACACCCCTGTGCATTCCCCTCCCCTTCAGTGCAGGCTGCACCTGGTGACTCGGTCTAACAAATAGAAAATGGCAGAAGTGATGGGATGTCACATCTGAAATTAGACAGTAAAAAATTGACTCTTAAATTTCTCTCTCTCTCTCTCTCTTTCTCTCTCTCTCTTTCTCTCTCTCTCTCTTTCTCTCTCTCTCTCTCTCCCTCTCTCTCTCTCTCTCTCCCTTGCCTCACTCTGGGAGAAGCTAGCTGTCAGTTGTGAGCAGCCCTATAGGCCTATGTGGTGAGCACCTGATGTCTCTGGCCAATAGCCAGCAAGGACCTGAGGCCACCAGTGGCCTCATGAGTGAGCTTGAAAGCAGGTCCTTCCCCAGTCCATCCCAGAGATGACTGCAATTCCAGCACTTTAATTGCATCTTCCTGACAGATCACCCATAAGCCACACCCATATCCTTGACCCATGGACACTGTGACTTTAGGAATGTTTGTTATTCTCAGCCACTAAGTTTGGGATAATTTGTTATACAACAGGCAATACAGGTCAAGCACAGTGGCTCATGCCTGTTATCCCAGCACTTTGGGAGGCCAAGGTGGGAAGATTGCTTGAGCCCAGGAGTTTGAGACCAGCCTGGGCTACATAGTGAGACCCTGTTTCTACAAGAAATAAAAGTAAATTATCTAGGTGTGGAGGCATATGCCAGTAGTCCCAGCTACTTGGGAGGCTGAGGCGGCAGGATTGCGTGGGCCCAGGAGGTCGAGGCTGCAGTGAGTTATGATCACACTGCTGCACTCCAGCCTGAGCAACAGAGACAGATCGTGTCTCAAAAAAAAAAAAAAAAAAAAAAAAGGTGGGGTGAGCAATACATTATATAGGCAGGTACTTTTCTTACCTCCATTTTATAGAGGATAAAACAAGGCACAAAGAAGTAAATTAACTTGTCCAGGACATACAGCAAGTAATGCCAGGGCTGAGATTTGAACCCTAACAGTCGGGCATCTAGAGCCCATACAATTGAGCACGGCAGGATGCTGACATATTCAAGTATGGGTTTGTGCATCTGCTCCTCTAATCGGACTGTGCTCTCCTTTTCAGATCTGTGCACTTGGCACTTCGTCATTGTCCAGCACTTGGGAAGTGTCAGCAAATGCTGGCTGAGTGAAGCCAGGAGGGTGGAAGTGAGCAGAGCTGTCCTCTTGACTCTAGCCCACCTTGCACCAGAGAAGGGAAAACAGAAGGGGTGCGGAGAAATGTCCCCCACGTCCCCATCAGCCCCCAGTCTCCTGCATGGAGCTGGAAGTTGCGTTTTTTTGTTTGTTTGTTTTGCTGAGACATACACAATCCAAGGAAAGCATGTTAGACTTGGCCCCAAGTTTAATATCCTCGATATGATCTCCTAATCTTTTTCAGGTGCATCTCACATTCGGAATCTTTATTTGTCTTCCAAACAGCAAGTTGTCTCTTGAACTAAAAAAATGTGGCTTGTATCTGTTTATCTTTAGTAACGTCTGAAAGATATGTTCATAACTTTATGGGAATGTCCTACAAGCCTGTTAAACAACATCTGTTCTTGTTGCTTGTACACTTTCGGAGATGGGTCTTTGGGATTTTTTTTTTTCAACAAACATCTAGAAAGGATTTTTTTTATTACGTTTTCATTGTTCTGGTGCAAAGTCCACGTGAACTCACAGCTCCCAGCCACTCGACTTTGCGGAGGGGGCTGAAAAGCCTCAGTAGCGGACCGGGCCGGGAAAGGCGGTGCCGACAGCTGTCGCGGGGCGGGGCTTCCAGGGCCAGGAGGTGGAAGGCGGAGAGCGGCTCGGGCTCGGGCTCCGGACCCAGCGGAGCGCGCAACGTGAAGCGGAGAACTCCGTGTTAGCGCCAGGCTGAATCCTCGCTCTGACTCCTACTGCGGTGGAACGTGGTCTCTCAGTCTCCGTTTACTGATTTACGGAATGGAACTTACAATGAACACTAGCCAACACAAGCAGAGGTTTGCCTTTAGTAACTTCTCTGAAAGTGGCGCCTTTTACCACTTTTTAGGTAACAAAAATTGACCTGACGGTGACTAAGCCCGAGATGAAAAGCTGTTAAAGGGAACTGCATGGAAGCAAACCGGTGTGAGGCGCCGAGCATGGGGTGCTGGGGGCGCCTTTTTTCTGCGCTGGCGTCCCCCACCCCCGGCTTGCTGTCCTCGCGAAACCTCGCTCCCTCACTGCAGCTGGGTGGGGAAGCCCGTCCTGGAAGCCTACAGGGTCCTTGGTTCTGTGAAACGAAGGCAAGAAAGGGAAACCGGCCCTGCCTGAGGGTGCTGAGTCCGTGCCCTCGTGTCTTGCAGTTCCAGGAGCACCGATAATTAATGTAATTTTTTGAGCAGTTTTTAAAAGGTTTACAAAAAAAAATTGAGTGGAAAATACAAAGAGTTCTCATATACTCCTTTTCTCTTCTGACATCTTCTATTAGTGTAGTCGATTTGTTACGATTGATGAGCCAACGTGGATATATTATTATTAGCTAAAATCCATACTTTACATTAGCATTCACTCTTTGTGTTGTACAATCTATGGGTTTTGACAAATGCATAATGTCATGTGTCCATCATCACTGTAACTATACAGAACAGTTTCACTGCCCTAAAAATCCCCAATGCTCCACGTAGTCCTCCCTCTTTCCCCTCAAGCCCCTGGCAACCACTGATCTTTGTACTGTCTCTATAGTTTTACCTTTTCCAGAATGTCATATACTGTAGCTGGAATCATACAGTAAGTAGCTTTTTCAGATTGGCTTCTTTCACTTAGCAATATGCATTTTATTAATAAGTTCCTCCATATCTGTTTGTGGCCTGATCGCTCATTTCTTTTTATGGCTAAATAATACTCTGTTATTGCAGGTAGCACATTTATTTATCCACTCACCTGCTGAAGGACATCTTAGTTGCTTCCAGGTTTTGGCAATTATGAACAAAATTAATCTAAACATTCATGTGCGGATTTTTCTATAGATGCAATCTTTCAACTCATTTGGGAAAATACCAAAGAGTGCAATTGCTGGGTCATATGGTAAGAGTATGTTTAGTTTTGTTTAAAAAAGAAAAAAAAAGATAGACTGTCTTTCAAAGAGGCTGTACCATTTTGCAGCCATTTCCACTAGCAATGAATAAGAATTCCTATAGAATGCTTGTTGTTCCACATTCTTGTCAGTGTTTGGTGGTGTCAGTGTTTTGGATTCTAGTCATTCAAATAGGTGTATAATGGTATCCCATTTTTGTCTTAATTTGCAATTCCCTAATGACATGTAGTATTGAATATCACATTCATCATTTAAATAATGAAATAAAAAGAAATCAGTAAAAATGGAATTTGCCTGCTCTAAAATGTATGCTATGCCATCGTTGCTGTGTTTAGTGGACAAATATCACTGGAGATTTTAAGGTTTGGGCCTCTTGGCCAAGAAAGTGGGCTTTGCTTAAGGAACAACCTGCTCATTTTCATAATCAATCACTTGTTTTGGTTACTTTTTGCTTTAGCTACCGGGAAACTCAGGAGGATCTCTAAAAATGGCACGGGATTTATAGTAGATATTTCTGCACACCAATTTTACCCCTTACAATCCTACCCCTATTTTCCCTTCACTCTATTCCTCATTTATTGGGATCTGAGAAATAAGGGAGAAATGTTAGTAATATTTAGTTAATTTAGTATTAGTAATAAACAGTTTTTGTTGTGTTGGACCACATGTTGAAATGGCTTGAGCTGCAAGCCCCCTCCCTGAACCCAACCCAAAAGAGAGAGGCAGAAGATCCCAGAATCCATCACAGAAACGGTGAGAACTCCATGAAGAGACAGAAAGTGGTTGAGTCTCATTCCAAAACCAGAAAGATTGCCTGTAGTGTCAGAAGTCTCTGGAGCCACTAATAGGTGATAGAAAATGAGAAATGATCATAAAAGAAATGAAGCAAATACATAAAATGAGAGGAAATCTGCGTGGAAAAAAACTGTTTGCCATGGTTTGCCATGAATCACTCAACCCAATTTTGTGCACCTGAATGCCAAATAAAAAAACAATTACAAAACCTACCAGGAAAAGATGCAATTGTGGTTAAGTAGAAAGCATTTTATGAGCATCTGTTGTTACTATGGAGTATTTATTTGGTCCTTATTTGAAGCCTTGTAAGATAAGCAGGATAAGCATCATTATTCCCATTTTACTAATTAAAAAAAATGAGACCCAGGATGTCTAATTTGAAGAGGCCATTTAAATCTACCTGAGGATTCAGGCTCGACTGCCTGACCCAGGGTCCAGCAGAACAAAGGAGGAAACTTCTGAGAGATCACCTCTTAATAGGGAGTCAGCCTCTAGGGGCCAAAGTTCAGCTGCTGTAAGAGTACGAGAGGATATGGCATGACTTTTGGAATTTCTCTGCAAGTTTTGCTTGTATTAATTGGTGTTATCAGTTGAACAGTGTCCTCCAACAAAGATGTTGGAGTCCCCAGTACCTCAGAATATAATCTTATTTATTTCTCTCTCTCTTTTTTTTTTTTTTTGGTAAGCATACATTGAGAATATTTTGTTAACATGTTTCTTTTTCCATTGAGGCCCATGCAGCCAAATAGAGAAATCCAGCAATAAAAGGTGAATATCAGCATATATATATTGTTTGTTTGTTTGTCTGTTTTTGAGACAGAGTCTTGCTGTGTCGCCCAGGCTAGAGTGCAATGGCACGATCTTGGCTCACTGCAACCTCTGCCTCCCAAGTTCAAGTGATTCTCCTGCCTCAGCCTCCTGCGTACCTGGGATTATAGGCACACGCCACTAGGCCTGGCTAATTTTTGTATTTTTAGTAGAGACAGCAGAGTTTCACCATGTTGGTCAGGCTGGTCTTGAACTCCTGACCTCGTGATTCACCTGCCTCGGCCTCCAAAAGTGCTGGGATTACAGGCATGAGCCACCATGCCTGGCCGTCAGCATATATTCTTTTGTTTGTTTATTTTGGTTTTTTTTTTGAGACGGAGTCTCTCTGTCGCCCAGGCTGGAGTGCAATGGCGCGCAATCTCGGCTCACTGCAAGCTCCACCTCCCGGGTTCACACCATTCTCCTGCCTCAGCCTCCTGAGTAGCTGGGACTACAGGCACCCACCACCATGCCCGGCTAATTTTTTGTATTTTTAGTGGAGACGGGGTTTCACCGTGTTGGCCAGAATCTCCTGACCTCATGATCTGCCCACCTCAGCCTCCCAAAGTGCTGGGATTACAGGCGTGAGCCACCACGCCCAGCCTGGCAGCATATATTCTTTAAGGTGCATCATAAACTGTTTTTTCAGTGAATTGAAGACTTTGACAGAAAAAATCTTTGTACACGCACATTGAGAACTTTTTTTGTTTTTTTTTTTTTGGTTTTGGTTTTGCTTTTGGTTTTGGTTTTGTTTTGAGATGGAGTCTCGCTCTGTTGCTCAGGCCGAAGTGCATTGGCACGATCTCCGGCTCACTGCAAGCTCCGCCTCCCAGGTTCACACCATTCTCCTGCTTCAGCCTCCCGAGTAGCTGGGCCTACTGGCACCCGCCACCACGCCCGGCTAATTTTTTCTATTTTTAGTAGAGACGGGGTTTCACTGTGTTAGCCAGGATGGTCTCGATATCCTGACCTTGAGATCTGCCCGCCTAGACCTCCCAAAGTGCTGGGATTACAGGTGTGAGCCACCGCGCCTGGCCGAGAATATGTTGTTAAAACATGTTTCTTTCTTCATTGGCCTTAAGAGGCCAGAATGTGACCTTATTTCAAAATAAGGTCACTGCAGATGCAATTAGTTAAATTAAGATTAGGTCATACTGGAGTAGGGCTGGCCCTTAATCCAGTAGAATTGATGTCCTTATAAAGAGGAGAAATTTGAACACAGAGATAGGCACATGGGGAGAACACCACGTGACAATGAAGGCAGAGATCAGGGTGACGCATCTAGGAGCCAAGGAATGCCAAAGATGACCAGCAACTACCAGAAGCTACAGGAGTGGCATGCAACAGACTACCCTTACAACCTCAGAAGGAGCAAACCCTATCAACATCTTGATTTTGGACTTCTCACCTCCAGAATTGTGACAGAACAAATTATTGTTATTTTAAGCCATTCAGTTTGTCATCTTTTGTCACAGCAGCCCTAGACATTCAGGGTATGCTGAACAGCTGTAACCAACACACCCAAGGTGTGTAATGACTCCAACACAACCAAAGTTTACAGTAACAGTCCAAGGCCAAGTTCCATTGGTGGGCACCTCTACTGCACATGGTCATTTAGACATCCAAGCTAACAGAGAGTTTGCCATCTTTAACAGTGGTTTCCCAAGACTGCCTTGGTCCTACCATTCTAGTCCATGGGAACAGAAAACACAAGAGGTTTGATAAGTTGATCAAAAATGGCTATATCACTTCTGATCACATTTTCTTGAAGAGAACTTAGTAATATGGCTCTACTCAGTTGCAATGGGGACATATGCAATATGGTGCAGCTGGAGGAGAGCTAGTGATTCTTCTGCAATGATGAAAGCTGCTATTTGAAAAGGGGGCAGTGAGAAAGCTTATTTCCAGGGTTGCAAAAGCCAGGGAGTTAGAGAAACAGTGTCCAACTCTTCTACCAGTCTTGAGGATAATGCAATTTAAGAGATGGATCAGGTCAAGGCTTTTGAAAAAAAGAATAGAAAACTAGGGCAAAGCAAGGGCCCTAGGAAGATGGCAAGCATCCTGCAAGGTTTAGCTATTAGGAAACTCAAGGGAATGCCCTATTATTATATCCAGATGTTCTAAGGAAATTTCAACCCAACTCTGCCCCAAGGCATAGGCTCCAGAAAGAATCAACCTGCTTACCGCACCAGGCCTTTGATTCAAAGAACTTGAGAGAGAATAAAATTAGCACAGCATAGCCAGAACTGAAGTCCTGTAAGGACCCCCATAAAGTAGACATCAGGGCCCAAGAGATTCGTCAAAGGAGACCCAGCTTGTTAACTGATTTGCTTGCTTGTTTGCTTGAATCTTTGGTTTCCTGGTAAACGGTCAAGAACCTGGGTTTGGTGGGTTCAGGAGTCAGATAGAGCTGGGAATAAATCCTCCTTTATGGCTTTGAGCAACTTACGCATGTGTTAGGAATGAATGTGCCCCCCTAAAATTCATATGTCGAAATCCTACCCCCCAGTGTGATGGTAGGAGGTGAAACTTTTGAGAAGTAATTAGTTAATAAGGATAGACACCTCAGGAATGGAATTCACACCTTTATAAGAAGAAAAATGAGAGATGATTTATCTAGGTCTTGAAGGATACAACAAAAAGATAGCCATCTACAAATCTAGCAGAGTTCCTTCACTAGTTATTGGATCTATTGGTGCCTTGATCTTGGACTTCCCAGCCCCCAGAGCAGTGGGAAATAAAAATGTGTTCGTTAAACTACCCAGTACTGTATTATGTTTTAGCAACCCAAACTAACTAGACAGCATCCTCTCAGAGCATTAGTTTTCTCCAGGGCATAGAGGTGACAATAACCAACTTTCAGGGTCACTGTGCAGGGTAAATGAAACAAAATCCATCTCAGTGGCCATTCATTATTTTTTTTCACCTCCCCTTCAATTTTGGGATAAGTGCAGTAGATTCCAGTATTGCTTTCTTATAACAAAGTGTATCTAAAAGTAGACAATAGACTCTGCAGTAAGATCAGGTTTGACAGCACATTTCACACTTTCATGTGATAGAAATGTACATTATTTCTCTGCCCACACCCTGCACCCATTACAGCCTCTGTCCTCACTCTTTTCCACCCAACAAAATTCCTTCCATTCTCCCAGGCCAAAGTTACATCCACCTCTACTATGAACGCTACTCAAATTTTCAAATAGAATTTGATGTTTTCGACCTTAATAAAAACTCCCTGAGGACAGGGATTTTGTCTATTGTGTTCACTGCTATATCCTCACCAGTTGGGAAACTACCTAGTACATAGTAGGTGTCAATTTATATCTGTTAAATGAATTGATTAATTAGTTAAACTTTCTCCTCTCTGAGACCTACTCATACGACCACTATTTATTCATTCTCTTTCCTTCAATAAGTATCATGTTCCCATTGTGCAAGGCATTGTGGCAATGTGAGAAAGGCCATGGAAACAGGTCTGCCCCCGAGGAGCTTACAGTCAATGAGAGGACACCAGACATAAACTATATGTATACATATAATAAAAATAATGCCAGGTGGGGGCACAAATACTGCACAGGCGTTGTTTGGATGAGAGAAAAGTTGCCTTCAGCTGGAGTGATGGGATGGAGGAAACATTACCAAACATCCTGATTTTTTTTTTTTTTTTTGAGATAGGGTCTCACACTCTTGTCACCCAGGCTAGAGTCCGGTGGCACAATCATAGCTTACTGCAGCCTCCATGTCCTGGGCCCTGGGCTCAAGAGACTCTCCTACCTCAGACTCCTGAGTAACTGGGACTACAGGTGTGCATCACTACATCTGACTAATTTTTAAAGTTTTTAGTAGAAAGGGGATCTGGCTACGTTGCCCAGGCTGGTCTTGAACTCCTAACCTCAAGTGATCCACCTACCTCAGCCTCCAAAAGTGCTGGGATTACAGGAGTGAGCCACCGCATTCTGCCATGGGGCCCTGATTTTAACACATCTGTGCTACACATCTTGTCATGTAATTTCTTGGTGACTCCTATACTGACCCACAACTCACTGGAAACTGCATCACCCCTTCATCTTTGGGATCCTTCACCTGACTTCCTGTGCCTACTACGGAAAAGTTACTTGAACGTAGGATGATTTAAAAATAAGGTTCTTGTGCCAAGCACGGTGGCTCACTCCTGTAATCCCAGCACTTTTGGAGGCTGAGGTAGGTGGATCACTTGAGGTTAGGAGTTCAAGACCTGGTAGAGCATGTCTGGGTTGCAGGATGAAATGCATCAGAATGTCTCTCCCTTTTAGAAGGTGAATAACTTCAGGAACAATGCCAGCTCAACACAAGTCTTCATTTTCCCGTTGAGTTTGGTTTGAGGGTTTTTGCTCGAGTTCTGCTCCACTCCCAGAGCCAGAGGCTGAATCTGGAGGCCTGACATTTGATTCCTACAGGTATCATTTTCTAAGTTGCAGTAGAAATACAGACATTCTCACTTGTAACTTGGCTTGGAGTACATGTGTGGATGGACATGGAAGGAAGTATGTGGAGTCTGGAGAGAACAGGCATTTATTCACAACCACTTGATTGTTACCTTCTTGTCAGGGGCAAATCATTTTGTAATATCTGGCCCACACCCTTGTTAAACCATCCCTTGCCCAAAATTCATCTGAGCTAATCGGGCCCTAATGACAGCAAAGGTCTCAGTTAAATAACATACCGTTATAGTAGGAATAAGACTTCACAACCAAAGAATCTCCATCAATTTTCTTGTCTCAAAAACTGCTAGCCTTCATAAATCCAGCAAGCACTGGTGCATATAGAAAAAGCAATGAACTAAGCCAGGAAACCTGAGCCAGGTCCAGGCCCAACTCAAGTCCTACTCAACCCCTACCTCTTCCATAATGTTCTCCTGACTTCTGTATCCTGCACCCATCTATCCTTTCTTGGAATTTTTATTTTGCTGACAACCTGTTTCAAATGATTTTCATAATGTGTTTAGCACATGCTTTGATATACAGTTGGCCCCAGTGGGTGTTTACTCCTACTGTCATCATTATTACCACATACCTCACCCCTGAATATATTCCTTCTTTAATTATGCTCTCAAAATGTCATGTGTTACCATCTTATATTACAAAAAAGTCTTCATTGTTGAGAGAAAGAACTTAGATCTGTACCCCCTGAGTACAGACCAAATGCTTCATGTTATTTTCTAATTTTGCTTTTCAGTTTTGAAAACATAGCAGCATATGCATGCAAGTATCTATGAGTATAAGAATAAAATGTAGGAAAATCCTTTGTAACATCTAACATCAGTGGACCATATGGCAGACATGGCTGTAATCTTCAAAATTCTGTCCAACAAAGAAATGTGTTAAGCAGGAATCTTTAAATAAATAAAAATAGCCAGGCTCGGAATAAAGGAATAATAGGTAAAGAAAATATGCAAACTAAGGACAAAAAAAAGGCAGAAGATCATAGTGGACCACAACTATTTACAAGTATAATACAAAAGCTGTGGTTGATGATTTGTGTGACTTTTTTTAATAGAAGAGGTGACAGGGAAGTGGAGAGAAAGGTACATATTACACATGATCTGAGATAAAATAGACTCACATAATTGGAATTGCTTTGAACTATCATAAGTCAATAATAATGTGAGAATGTGGAAAGGATTTGGAAGAAATTTGCAGACAAGATCTATGATGTAAGGTAAAACCCAGCACTTTGGGAGGCCGAGTCGGGTGGATCACGAGGTCAGGAGATCGAGACCATCCTGGCTAACACAGTGAAACCCCGTCTCTACTAAAAATACAAAAAATTAGCCGGGCGAGATGGCGGGCGCCTGTAGCCCCAGCTACTCGGGAGGCTGAGGCAGGAGAATGGCGTGAACCCGGGGGATGGAGCCTGCAGTGAGCCGACATCGCGCCACCACACTCCAGCCTGGGCGACGGCGAGACTCTGTCTCAAAAAAAAAAAAAAAAAAAAAAAAGCCCTCATGTGTATTGTTAGCCCAGAACTGGAGAAAAGAATAAAGGGTGATGTGGCAATTTTCGTCTGTGGGCAGGTAGACAGAAAATGGTGGGGAGCTGTTCTCTCACTCCATTGAGTCCCAAAACGAAGTAAATGGTCCACAGAAAGAACTTAGGTTCCACGTCAGGATTAATTTCCCGACCATGAGGGTTGTTAAATGCTAAAGTGGTTGACCCACAGACAGTAGGCACTTTCCTTCACTGACACTCTTTAAAAGGGAAAATGAATGAAAAAGACACTTCTGTCTGAAACAACTTAGGTGAAGTCTGCTTTGAAGCACAGGGAGGCTCCATATGACCATTGAAACCTCGTGTCCTCATATGTAAGTTACTAGACACACATACTTCTGTAAGTGGGACTATTCAAGAGATAACTACCACACACTTGCAAATTATACTATGCCTCGGTGCACACTACTCCCTGCAATTATCCTAGAAGGTAAACGTGTGTCTGGCATCACCAATAACTATCACCATCAAAATATAAGCATCTTTAGGAACAAACTCCAGATTAACCAAGCTCAACAATCACTACAATGGTGTTCTGTAGTTGTCCGTAGAGATGGCCATTGCCTATTCAATTTAGCAAGTAGTGCAGGAACAAGCTGAAACTGTCCCAGCTAGGCTCAATCTGCCATGCCTGGCCGATGTGGGCACAGTCTTCGGTGGTGAGTACACATTGAGTGCTTACAGGTAGGAGACTCAGATCTTATTCTTGTCTGACTCCAATCTGCTATGAGGCATCAGAGATGCCTCCTTGCTTCTCTGACACGGTGCTCCCACCCACAAAATGGGCTGTAAAAAAGGACTGTTGTAAATTAGTAACAGATATGATTCTGAAAAATAATAAAGCTCAAGACAATGTGTGGGGTCATTACTGTTAAAAGTGGGTTTCACTGAACGAGTACTCTGTTAGATAAGAAGGCACTGATTGGGTTGAACTTGCTGGCAGTCACTGAAAGTGTCATTAGTCCTGGCTAAAGGGAAGGCCAGGGTGAGTCCTTGGTTTTACAAATGCAATTAGCTCCTTGTGGATGAGCCAAGAGCATGCTTTCTTTCAGCTTTAGAAGCACACACATTTTAGACAACAGGTCCATTTAAAGATCCTGCCCTGCTTAGCAACTGGCTGATCACTTTTCAAAGAAAATGATACCTGCATGGAACCTGAACAGAGAAAATAATGAGGAGGAGCATTAATGACCTGATTTTCCAGCAACTCAAAAAAAATCATTTCCTCACGAGAACGTGCAGCTGTGCTGGAGACTGTGTGATGCTTCGCTTGATTTGTATTATTATGATGATAGTTTATGAAAACGCCCCCCCCCCAGGGCCTTTTTGAGTTTTAGATTAGTAATTTGTGGGAATAGTCCTAGAAAAATACCCTTCTCCTTCTCCCACAATCTTACCTAAGAACACTATGTGGCCTTTCTGGTCCCCCAGACTTGGTAGCAGAAAGTCAAAAGGGTGAAAATGAATTTGCCAAAATTGGACTTAAAGGGGTTTGGGGGGCCATCAGGGAAATACACTGTCTGTTGAGGTGGAACCAGAACCATCACATGGGCAGAAATACAAGGTTGGTGCTCACTGCCAGGTGACAGCTGGCAGGTGGTGAGCAATTATTGCATCTTTTTGCACTTCTTTTTTCAAATTGATGTGGATACAGCAAGATGGTTTGGTGCACAAAGCAAAGGATTTGGAGATAGGAAAACTGGGGTCTGCCACAGACTGGGAGACCTCTCGGCAAGGCTTCCTTGGGTTTCAGTTTCCCCAACTACAAATAAGAGAGATTAGACTAGATCAGCGAGGGCAGAGAGAGCTCTCCTCACACGTCCATCCAGTTGATGGACAGTGGCTGCTCAGGCATTACATTGAAAGGGATCCTGAGGCTGCATCCAGCTCACTAGGAAAGAGTGCCATGATCGATTCATGATGCCTGCCATAGGTGCAGATAGCAGCGGTAGACATGATGCTGTGGATTTACCATCTTTGAAGTGGACCAGTCCAGGGCCTCCCAGCATTGGATTCCAGTGGCATGAGTCTGTGAAGCCTTTATAGAGTTCATCAGAGCTCAAAAACAAATAATCAACCCCCTTCCTTATGTAGATCTACCTGTAGGTTCTGCTAGTTTTAACTGCCCCCACCTCCAAATTGCTTACTCTGAAATGCCTTCACGGCCTTGTCCTGTTTGGCTCCCATCCCTTGCACACACTTCACTCAGTCATAACCTCACCCTGTCATTTCACGTGGTCTGAGATGACATCCACCAAAAAGATGAACAGGGGTTAATTTTTTTTCATGAAATACTGAGTAACAAAGCTACATCACATGACTGAAGGTACCTAATGTGTTATAAACAGAAACAAGCTCTACAATCCAGGAGTCCTGGATTGTAGCCCCAAACTTGCCATAAACTTGAAGCCTCTCTCTCTCCCCCACTGGACCTTGGGCAATTTCCTCGCTCTCTCTAGACATCGGCTTCCTCATCTGAAAAGTGACAGAGCGCTAAGGTCAATGGTCTCAGAAGCCTCCAGAAGGTTATGTTTGAGACGTCTCCCTAAGTCCTGAGGGTGGCACTGGGAAAGCCCATACCCAGCCCCACTAACACTTGGGGTCCTATTGGAATAGAAATTCAAGACTAAAGGACCACAGACCCAAGCCTGAACCCACACAGCAAGCACGTGCTGTCACGCCACAGCCTGTCTGAAGGACTCCAAATCCTCACTTTTCCAACCCTGGTGGGTAACGCCCAAAACCTCTCCTGTGGAGGACACTCTTGGCCTCCCTCCTTTCTCCCCACTCCCAGTCCAGACTTCCTCCCTGCCCAGCATGCCCCAAGGGGACTGAGTGGGGCTCTTCTCTAGCCTGCCTTTGGCCATCGCAGCCCAAGGTGCTGCCTCTCAGGTCTCGTTTCTGCAGTGCTGTCTCCAGAGAGGGGGTTCCCCGAACACCTGAGTAAGCATGTTTCCAGGCAAAAGGAGCAAGTTCAAGGAGACATGACCCCCAGGAGAAGCGCAGGCTGCAGTTAGCAGATGCTTGAAAAGGGTGTAGACAATCCCAGGGCTGGCTGTGCTGCGTTGAGGGGTCAAGGCTGGCAGTGCCATAGGCCTCCCGCAGCTCCCCATCTGCCACAGTTTCCCTACCCAGAGCAGCTCCTGAAAGAGCACTCTGTCATCCTTACAGAAGAGGAAAAGGAAAGGAAGAGTGACATGCAGGTGTCTGCTGCATGCCAGGTGCTGGAGTTCATGTGCATCATCAAAATCATAACAACCCAGTCAGGTGGATACTGCCGGCCCCATTTCACAGATGAAAAGACTGGGGCTCAGAGGTAAAGTGACTTCCCCGAGCTAGAATGGTACAATATGTTCACCTATGTCAAAGGATGGGAATGATATGGGTGGGAGGAAATGGTCAAGCAATTTGGCATGACAGAATGATGCCCTTTCCAAATGGTCAGAGTGAGCCGTCCCCACTGGGCTTCTCTCTCCCTCTCCTCCACATCAGCATTGCCCTGGCTGGAGATGCACAGGCAATTGAGAAGATTATCTTAGCAAAGGATGCTCTGAACAGAGTTTCTGACCCCAGGGCCTCATGACAAGAGAAACAAATGGGCTGCAGCCACCGAGCCTTTTAAAGGAGGGGCAGCCAAAAGGCCAGCCAGGACAGGGAGGAGGTGTACTCAGACCCTATGCCCTGGCCAGGAGCTGCGTGCAGCCGCCCTGGGGCTAACTGCCGCGTGCCTGAGTGAAGTTAATAAAGTTGCATCCTAATAGTTTCCGAGGTCTCCTGGGTTTCCATTCCCAAAGGGGCCAGGCATCAGGAATGTACTTTGTTCATTTATTTTGGCAAGTTTAGCTCTGTATGCTCCTCACTGCGCTTCCTAGTCTGTTTTGCAAGCTTAATAAAGTCTTCGTAATGAGGCTGCCCTTCAGTGAGGCTGTGCAGAAGCCGCTGAGAAATGGGGCAAAAGTGACAGATTTTTTCTTTTTTCTTTTTTTTTTATTTAAAGAATTATTGTGTTTGCAAGAGAGAGAAAGACTAATGAGCCTCTATTCCATTTAGAGGCTGTATTTCTCATTTCCATAGTGCATATCTCCCAGGGGCACCCCATTTCTATTTGATGATTTCCAAGTTGAGTTTTTACCTGGCCACTCTCAGGAAATGAGGTTCAGGGAGAAAAGACACATTTCCAAAGGCTGGCAGAGGCAGTCCATGTCTATTTGACGATTTCCAAGTTGAGTTTTTACCTGGTCACTCTCAGGAAATGAGGTTCAGAACAGACACATTCCCAAAGGCTGGCAAAGGCGTTATCCACTCAGGGGTGGCCACATCTCCATGTGGCTCCTTCTGTGTGGCTACCTCTGTGCTAGGTGCTGAGGGAAGCCACAAAAGGAAGTGACAAGCAGACAGAGGTGGAGGAACTACCACGGCCCTCCCAAGGATGGGATGGGGTGGGTGAGGTTTATGCATACAAAACAATTAGGCAACAGCACACGCAGTCTAAACACAAGGGCTGGATTGAGTGGTACATTTGGGAAGAGCGGCTGCAACTCACTGCAGGGAAGTGACTGTGGGACTGATGTTTCTCAGAGAAAGCTCCCTGGAAGAGGGTCTTGACTCTGGTCTTGAAGGAAAAAGCAAAGGAATGAGAATGACTATTTGCTGAACATCATGTTAGATACATTATGTAATCTACCCACCCTATGCTGTGAGTATTGAAATTATCCCTATTTTTATAGATGGGGAAATTAAACCCCAGAGAGGTTAAGCAACTTACCCACGGTCCCACAGCAGAGTCAGGATTTAAACTCCAAGTGTCCAGCTCCAAAGCCCATGCGTTTCCACTCTTCCTTAAGATTTCTGGAAAGTGTAGGTCTTGGATTAGCAGGAGAGATTTAGGAAGTTCTCAGACAGAGAAGAAAAAAAAATTAAAAATGATGAATGCTCAATCTCTAAAGATCAAGGTCAAGGTGTCTGCAAACCAACTGTAAATTTTAGAAAGACCCAATTGAAGCTTGAAGAAAATGTTGTCCATCAAGGAGAGCTCTACTTTACCTGTTATATTATCTTCCTTGAGCTGCCATGACAAATGACCACAACTAGATGGTTAAAACTATAGAAATGTATCTCCTCATAGCTCTAGAGGCCAGAGGCTGAAATTAAGGTGTGACAGGACCATCCTCCCTCTGAAGGCTCTAAAGGAGGACGCTTCCTTGTCTTTCCCAGCTCCTGGTGCCTCCTGCTGTTCCAGAGCTTTTGGTAGCATCACTCCCATCTCTGCCCCTCTCCCCACATGATCTTCTTCCCAGTGTCACTCTGTGTCTTTTTCTCTTTTGTCTCTCTCTCTCTTTTTTTTTTTTTTTTTTTTGAGATGGAGTCTCGCTGTGTGGCCAGGCTGGCTGGAGTGCAGTGGCGCAATCTCGGCCACTGCCTCCCGGGTTCAAGGGATTCTCCTGCCTCAGTCTCCCGAGTAGCTGGGATTACAGGCACGTGCCACCATGCCCAGCTAATTTTTGTATTTTTACTAAAGACGGGGTTTCATCATGTTGGCCAGGATGGTCTCGATCTCTTGACCTCATGATCCACCCACCTGAGCCTCCCAAAGTCCTAGGATTACAGGCATGAGCCACCATGCCCGCCCTCTTTTGTATCTTATAAGAGCACTGGTCATTGGATTTAACCCTTCCACCTCCAACCCAGAATGATCTCATCTTGAGATCTTTACCTTAATTATACCTGCAAAGACCCTGTTTACAAATAAGGTCACATTCACAAGCACTGGCAGTTAATACTTGGACACATCAGGCCTGTAATCCCAGTACTTTGGGAGGCCGAGGCAGGCTGATCACTTCAGGCCAGGAGTTCGAGACCAGCCTGGCCAACATGGCAAAATCCCATCTCTACTAAAAATATAAAAATTAGCTGGGTGTGGTGGTGCACACCTGTAATCCCAGCTACTTGGAAGGCTGAGGCAGGCAGAGGTTGCAGTGAGCTGAGGTCGTGCCACTGCAGCCTGGGCAACAGCATGAGACTGTCAAAAAAAAAAAGACTTGAACACATCTTTTCGTGGGGACACAATTCAGCCCACTACACCTGCCATGTTAAAAGGGTCACTGAATCCATTTTGAATCCCAAGTGACTATACAGCAACCAGACGTATGAAGCAGTTTAAGAAAGGATCAAGGACCTCCCAGCGGAGGGCAGGACATGCAGGGCAACTCCTGTGGCCTCTCTCCTGCAGCCTTCGGGGTGCTGTGACTGGTCTCGCCCATGGGTGCTGCACATTCTCCTTTGCCTTCCATTTTTGTAATGTGTTTTGGATGCATATTTTCAAGGCAGCATCACAGAAGAGAAAGGAATGAGCTTTGTAGTCAGATGACCTGAGTTCAAACCTGTGACCTTGAATAAGTCATTTACCTGCTCTAGCCTCAGTTTCTCCAACTATAACATGGGGAAATCATAGTCCTTCTCTCATCAGGATGTCATAAGGATTGAGAAAATGACGCACGCAAACTCAGCAGAGGGCCTGGTGCATAGTGAGTGCTTATTAAATGTGAGATCTTTGTTTTATGTATCCCTGTGGCTCCAGCACCTAGCCCTGCATTCAGCCTGCCTTGAGCATTAGCAGATGATGGCTGAATGGTTGTACACATAAATAGAAGCAGCTGGAGCTCTAGAATCATGAAAGGTGGTGGAAGCCATGGATTGGTTTGCTCAACCACCTTTGCTCTCTACTTCTCAGGTAACTTCCTACACTGCAGAGGACAGAAAGACAGAAAAACCACATGGGCCAGAGTCCTTTTCAGCTAGTATATTGGATACAGTTTTGTGTTCTGGCAATAAGACTTAGAAGGCAGAAATGAAATGAAAGCCCTTTAGGTGTTTTTATTTTCTTCCTTCCCTCCTTCTCCCCTTTTCATCCCAACCACCTCCAACCCTGGTTAACAAAGAAAATCATGGAAATTAAGGAACATCTACAGCAGCATTTTTGAGTCCCTCTTTCAGCTTCTTGGGTATCCAGGGACAGATAAGGCGGTGGAGGCAGCTTATTGATTCCAGTTTCCTGATACCTGGACCATGGCAGCTTCATGGTAGCTCCAGAGGCAGTCACTTCCCTGCCAAGGGTGTTTTACAGTGCTGTACTCAGGACCCACTCCTGGAGTCCCAGACTGGAGCCTATTCCTCCAGCCCTTCCAGTGTTTTTATAAACATCTGCTATAGACTGAATGTGTGTGTCTCCCAGAGATAATTCTTATGTTAAAGTTCTAACTTCCTATGTGATAGAGTTCAGAGGTGAGACCTTTGGAAGGTTGTTAGGTCATGAAGGTAGACCCCTCACAAAGGAGATTAGTGTCCTTCTGAGCAGGCCTCAGAGAGCTGTCTTGCCCCTTCGTCCACACAAGGACACAGTGAGAAGGCAGTCTCTATGACCCTCATCAGACACAGAATCTGCCGGCATTTCGATCTCGGACTTCCCAGCCTCCAGAACTGTGAGAAATGGATGTGTGCTGTTTATAAGCCACCCAGTCTACGGTATTTGTTGCAGCACCCCAAAAGGACTGAGATAGACTCAAATTCTCTCTATTGGATTTCCTTCTGCTCAAATCATTGATATATCTATCCTTTGGCTGACAACACACTGTCTCCACCACTATAACACTATAGTAAATCTTGAAATAAGGTTCTGTTGAGTCTGCTAACTTTGTTAGTCTGCTTCTTCTTTTACAAAATTATTTTGGCTAGCATAGATCCTTTGCTATTCCACATAAATTTTAGAATCAGTATGTTGAGTTCTACAGAGAGCTTGCTGGAATTTTGATTGGGATTTTGTTGCATGTTGCTGAAAATATCCTGAGTGGTTTTTATTTCATGCCCTCCCCCACTGACTAACTAAGGACCCTCCTTGCCCCTTACTTCCAGGCTGTCCTCTCAATTGTTAGTCTATGGGTCACAAGTCAAACTAACAACAAAGACAAGAGCTGGTGTAGTCTTTTTCCAAGTCCTGAGCCACTGGGTCCAATGCACAGCTACTGAAATACACTTCCCAGCTTATTCTTGGTGATTCATGCCTCATTCCCCATTCCCCTCTCCCTTTGCCTGACACTCCGTTTTTCTTCCCTCACCTGGCATCCCCACCTCCCCGTAGCCCCTTCAGCCACCCACCACCTCAGCTTAAAGCTAAAGGACCTTTAAATCCATATGCAGATTTTTTTTTTTTGCACAAGAAAGTCAGATGTAAACATTTTCCTCTCCCTGCAAAAATCCCTACCCCCCGCAACTGCATCACCACCCCAACTCCCTGTCCCAATCCACAAAGCCACAAACACTCGCCCCCAGCCCTAGAAAAAGAGATGGCTGAATCCTTCCTATTTCTGGCCTCTGAATTGCCAGCTTCTCCAGATGGGGAAATATAAAGTGTGAGGCTCCAGAAAGTTCATAAACTTTTATGCAGATTGGTTTTAGTCTGGTTTAAATTAGGCAACAAAATAGAATTTCCAGATGTTCTATTTGGAACTAACTTGGCTATAGAGAAAAGGCTACTAGGAGGAAGAGTTGGTAATATGGTTGTTTTTACATTCCAGAAAGAGAGTCACAAAAAGCATATGGAATTGATTAGAAGAGAGGAACCTGCTGGTGGGCACATTAAGAATGCCGTTCTCATTTATTCTGGTTGAGGATATGCAAAGGTGCAATGCAACAGTCTCAAGCCACTGGGGAAAAAAAAGGCCCACTGTAGTGGTGGTTTGTCCCAGCAGTCAGCTCAAAGCAGCAAAGGTTTTTGTCTGATATAAGAAACTCTTTGAATATTAGGCCAGTGTTTCTCAAACTTTAATATGTGTGTGTGAATCCCCAGGGCATCTGTTAAAATGCATATTCTGCTGAGAGGGTGACACCCATGCTGCTGGGCCAGAAGATACACCCACGGAGCAAGGCACTGGGGTGCTCAAACAAACAGAGCTGGGTAAGAAGTTTCATTCAGACCTACCACGGGCTGGACACATCTCCAAGGGCTGGAGGGGCCCAAAGAGGCAAAGAGGGAAAACAAGAGAAGTAGGCATCATCTTACACTTTAAGAGTAAAGTATAGACAGACAACTAAAGCAAAAGTCAGTAAACAAAGGACTGTAAAAATATGACTAAAAGTTATATGGGAACCCTAGGAGGGAGTGGCTAATTCCAGGGGAACTAGAGGAGGTATCAAGTAAGCCAGTTCTTGAGGACAATGACTTGTCAGAGAGGAAGGGGAAGGGCATGCCTTGTAAAAAGAACAGCATGAGCAAAGTCACAGGAGGCGTGAAGGAGCCACAGCATGTTTGAGAAACAGAGAGATGTGAGTGGAGCACATGGTGGATGAGAGAAGGGGTTAGAAAGGAAGCCAGACAGGAAAACTCCTGGGAGGCTTGTTAGGGAGCTTGAGGTTAGAGCAAAAGAATCATTGGGCATGTTAGGAAAAAAGAGCAAGGGTGGCTTGGATTTAGGTTGAGGATGATGCTTGCAGGGGAGGGAAGGAGATGCCTTCTTCCTTGCTGAAGATAAGATGAGAGGACTACAGGCCTGGGTGACAGGGACATTAGCCAACATGAAGACAAGGAATTAGACCTGATCCACTGCCTCTGCCTTCTCCTTCCCTGCTGAGTTTAAGCCAATCGGCTTGATGGCTTCATGGGTAGACTCAGGGCTCCAGAAACAACAACAGATAGGCAGGTGTCTGGGATTCAGAAAGACAACAGAGAAGGGAAAAAAAGAAGGGATTTCAGGGTCAGGGGAAAGGGCTGGACACTTTCATTCGTTCAACTATGCTGGTCACCTGGATGGGGTTCATGATCTCCTCTGGGAAGTTGTTCATGTAAGGATGAGTATAGTGTAGCAAAATTAGTGCCTCTGGAGAGGTAGCCCACGTGTTGGGAAGCTGCAAGGGTAGTACCTATGCCAGCTGGGGTGGACAGGAAGAGAAGGGAGTGAGGAGAAAGGCCTAACAGAAGTGAAGTCCTGGTTGAAGTTTGAAGGACAGGTAGGAGTTAGCCAGGCCAGGAGAAGGAAGAACACTTTAGGCAACTGGAACAGGTAGAAACAGGAAGCAAAGGGCCCTGGAGCCCCATTCAGCATGGGCAACAGGGTTGGGTATGGGTTGGGCTTGGTGGATAATGGACGTCAGACAGAGGCTAGATCTTCAAGGGTCTGGGGTCAGAGCATTAACACTGGAGACTAGCTCATTAATACTGGAGACTAACCTACAGTCCCAGCAGGTAAAAATTGGGCATAACAGCAGTGATTCCAAAAAGAGGACCCAGAAGCTTCTTGTGCCAGGGCCACCTGAACCAATCTGCACAACCACGGCCAGGGTTACAGTGGCCTCATGAGACAGGGCCAGGATCCTCCCAAAAGCACTCTTTGGTGAATGCTTTTGGTAGGCGAGTGACGTCAGGGCCTGGTCACAGGGGTCCATGGTATCATGCTTCGAGAATCATGCCTGCTTCCACTGGAACTCCAAGATCATCGAGGGAGTACAAACAGAGGTGATGGGCTCCGGTGAGGATCCTTAAGCCTAAATCCCTTTCAATCAGACAGATTCCACCAGTATCATCAGTTGACGAAGAGGTTTAAGATTTCTGAAACTTCAGCTTGGTTGAACATCAAAAGGTGGGTGGACCATCCTGATGCATTACCAGTCTGAAGGGGATGGGAAGAGTGAAAATGACTAGGAATTACTACAGTGAAATGGAGGCTGGAGCAACCTAGCATGAAGATCTCACGAAGAACAGAGTGAGGCAGAGCACAGGGCAACCCAGAAGGAAGCAGTCACAACTAGCAAAGGGAGCCTGTGCATTTTGTTAGGGGATGGAAGGGCCTCTAGAGGCCTAAACCTGGTGAGGACAGTGAGAACTAGAGGAGCAAAGGGAGAAATGGCCCCTGGTGGTAGAGGAAAAAAGCTGCCAACTGCTGAGGATCCCAGCTGGAAGGAAACCCGGAGTGGATGCTGGAGGAGTGAGCCTGAAGTTTGTTCCCTGTGCCTGCACAACTGTAGGGAAGCTTCGTGAGGTGAGATGGTTCCATAGCTGAAGGAGGATCTGCCCGACACAGCAAGTGTCCAATCCAGGGGTCCCTGGAGTCAGGGGTCCTTCAGAGGGAGACACAGGCTGCCTGGAACATGAGAGGTCCTCGCTCTAGGAAGGAACATGACAGGTGGGGTCAGTGCTTGAAAGATATGCAGATCATGCAATCACTTGGGACATGCTAACTGAGTGTGTGGGCACCTTGGTCCATTCTGCATGGAGTACCAATGCCTCCAGCAGTCCTGTCCAGCCTCAGACAAACCAGCCCAGCTAGCATAACCTCTTCTCAAATCTTCCCCATGCTTCAGATGCACCGAACTCCTGAGGGAACCAGTATCAGCACCCCAGGCTCTCCCTTTAGTTTTCTGCCACTGCATACATGGTGTCCACTCTGCAGTGGCAGGTGTCAAACACAAGACAATAAAGGAACTGAGTCCTAGCAGTCTGATGTGTAAATGCATCAAAAGTGTCCTTGGAAATCTGATAATCCAACCTCATCATGTTGAAATGAGGCATTAGTGGCCAAGAATGGGGCAGTGACTTGTCCCGCCAGTGAGAGAAAAAGGCAGGCTAGAATTAGGATGTGCTGATGTGCCCAGGCTTGCTGAAAGCTCCCACTTACTGAGCATCCACTCCATGCCAGGCCCCTCCACTAAGCACTTAAATAAAAATAACAATAATAGCAGCTACCATGGACTGAACATTTACTCTGTGCCCAGCACTTGGCAAATCTTATCACATTGGATCCCTACAACGACCTTAAGAGAAAGTGATTTCTACCACTGTCATACTACTGGGATTCACTCCCAGGTCAGTCCAACTGTAAACTCTCAGCCCATTTTATAAATATCATAACCCTCAGCCCTCACAACAGCTCTACAAGTTAGCATTTTTATCCCCACTTTTTATTGATGACAAAACAGAGGCTCGTTGAGATAGAATAGCCAGCCCAAATTCACAAAGCTAACATGTGACAGAACAAGACTGTGCTCTTCCTTCTGCGTGAGTGTGGCTGGTGCCCTGAGTCCTCTGCCTCCCTGGGAACAAAGAGGGGACATTCAAAAACAGACATTAGGGAAGGGCTCTAAGTCATTGCACGCCATCTTGGCGGTCCAAGGTACCAGCAGGCAGGCCCAGCACCACCTTCTGGAGGTCCCAAGGCTGTGACTCAGAAGGAATCCTCACTCAAGGCCAGAAGTGCACCTTTCGAGTTTGGCATTTGTATAGTGTTGACTGAAGCCACCAAGGTGTGCCTGGCCATTTTATGTGTGCCAGAGTCATTAAAGGAGGCCAGAATGGCATTGAGAAGGGCTCGACAGAACGTCCCTAGCACATTGTGAGATGGTAGAGTGCAGAGAGGGATGCAGAAGCAAATGGCATCATTGAAATCTATCTCTGAGTAGGGTCCACTCTCTGTCCATACCACTGCCCTCCTGGGGCACTGCTCAGAACCTCCTCTGCTTCCCATCTGCCTGCAAGCAACATCAAAATGCTTTGCCACAACACTTGAATCCCCCTCCTGCCCCCCCAGCACATACACATACACACGCACATATGTACACACACACACACATCTGATGCTCCACCATCTATTTGGTTGAACAGTATTCACATTTCATTTCCCAAATTTCCACTGGGACCTGACACTCAGTTTTCTCGTGAACAGGTTCATCTTTCCCAGTTTAAAGAGAAAAGGTGGGGCAAAGTTCATCTCTGTGGCCCCCCTGTGCCCCCCACTGTCCCCAGAAAACAGAGGCAGCTTGTTACCGTTTGTTGAATTTAAGTTGCATTGTATTCAGAAGGGGCACTCACTGCCAGCCCAGGTGCATCCCAGGCTGATGGCAGCGCAAAGAACAATTTGCTGCCAATGGAGCTGAGAGGTTGTCTAGCCAGCAGTTTCCCAGCCACAGCATTATGCCCCTGGGAAAGAGTGCTTAGACACGTGTTAGTAAAATGAGGTTATATGCAAGCCATGGTATACTGGTAAGTGTTTAACAACTGGCTCTCTAAAAAAAGAAAGCCCTGGTTTGTAGCCCTTGCTAATTTCTATGGTGTAAATACCACCTTGGCTGGTTTGAACACCGCAAATGACATCACCGAGTGCTGAGTTGAGAGAAAACTAACAATAGGCTCTTGTGAGTGAGTAAGAGCCAGTTCCTACACATGGCCATATATCAGGCATCGGACCCCTGCCACTATCTGTGTGTAGGTATTTCAAATAATGATATTGGCTTCCTGGGTCTTGTTGTTGTATATCTCTTTCTCCCATCTCTACCTGCACCATCTTATTCTCAGCCACCATCATCAATGGCATAAACTCTTTCACTAGCCCTGTCTGCTCTTACACTTTCTTCTCTTGTTCCCTTTGATCAACTCACCACACACCAGCCACAATACCTTAACACAAAATCTGATCATGCCACTCCGTGGGTTTAAAGCTTTCAATGGTTTGCCACCTCTATTAGGATAAAGTCCAAACTCATGACCACTCTCCATTTGTGGTCTAGCCCCTTCTTTGCCCTGTAGCTTCCCGGGCACCCACTCCTGGCTCAGACACACTGGCCAATTCTGGCTCTATGACTGGGCCAAACTCCTTTTGGACTTCAGGCCCTGAGCACAGCCGCAGCTCTACCTCTGCCTACCATGCTCTTCCTTCTCCATTGTCTCCTTCAGTAACAACTACCCTTCTTCAGGCCTCAGCTCAAAGGTTTCTTCCTCAGAGATACCCTCACTCCTTCAACATGATTATTGTCCACCATAGAACCCAGACTGTTGATTTGTAGCACTTCTCCTATTTGTGTCATACATGTAACTGTGTGATCGTTGGTTTAACATAAGCTTTCCACACTGGGACTGGAAGCTCATGGAGACCACATCAGTCCTGCTCACCATTATATAGTCAGATTTAGCATGGAGCCAGGCACATGGTGGAAAGTAAATATTCATTAATTGAATTAATTAGTTAACGGTCCATGAGCTCAAGGAGATAAGCAAGATCTTCCCAGATGGCCATTCCAAGCATTGATCTTTCAAGAAAGAAGAAGAACCCCAGAGAGAAAACTGGAACTAAGAAGGGAAAGGTGTCTTTCTCTTCATCATGGCTTTGTTGTCTTGAACGTAGACTTTGAAGAATCAAGGAATCTAGACATATATTCTGGGTGGTGGGTGCTAAGGAGGGGCCTGCCCATGAAGATGGCTCTACCTAGAATCTAGGTCCTCTTATGAGCCCGGTTTATTCCCCAGATTTGGAAAGAGGATGGATTGGAGTTGATTAAGTGGAGGTTAAAGAGCCTTGGCCCTTGAACCTTATAGCCTTACTTGGATCTGGAAAGGAAGGTTTAGGCCAAAGAATAAAGAAAAGAGCAGCAGCACCTTTTAAGGCCAAAGTGGAAGTGGTGGGATGGAATCTGCAGGAGAATTTAGGAGGATACTGAGAGCTGGAGCCCCTCAGCCCACTACAGCCACCCACCAGAGATGCCCCTCCAGTGGCCAACCTTGAAGGATCTGCCCTGGGTTTTATGAAGCATGGCAGGAAATGTCTTCATGGTCCTATGGCCCACCATTTCTGTTCCTGACAGTGGGTCCCTCACACCTCTGATGGTTTCCACATATTGTGACATGTACAGTTTATGTAGGAGCTATGGGTTGCATTATCTTAAATAGTAGAATGCTTGCAATACTTTATATAATGAGTTGTGAAGTGACTGTGAAATTCTCTTGCACCTTAACAAGACTTCTCTGTGACATAACTGGATATCACAATATAACAGCTGGCATTTTAAAAAATCTGTCCCTTTCAGGTAATTTTTTGTATCACTCATTGATATTTTAACAGTGAGTGATAAATAACTGTTTTGCCAAAGGGATATGTGCTATAGTGAAAATATTTGGAAAACAGATTTTTAGAAGTGTTTCCATCATTGTGTGATTTTGTTCTCTGAAGTGAATATATGCAATACTTAAAAAAAAAAAGATCTGGTCGGGAGCAGTGGCTCACGCCTGTAATCCCAGCACTTTGGGAGGCTGAGGCAGGCAGATCACGAGGTCAGTAGATTGAGACCATCCTAGCTAACACGGTGAAACCCCGTCTCTACTAAAAATACAAAAAATTAGCCGGGCAAGGTGGCGGGCGCCTGTAGTCCCAGCTACTCAGGAGGCTGAGGCAGGAGAATGGCGTGAACATGGGGGGCAGAGCCTGCAGTGAGCCGAGACTGCGCCACTGCACTACAGCCTGGGCAACAGTGAGACTCCGTCTCCAAAAAAAAAAAAAAAACTACTATTTGCACACTTTAACAACTTGGAAACAATTTTCTAACCTATTTAAACATTTTCCAAAAGAAGATCTTCAGTGGATCTTGAACCCGTTTGTTAAAAATATAACTTTTGATTAGTTTACAAGAATTGACATCAAGAAGATAGAAATTGACTGGCTGACTAGATGAATTTCAATTAAAAAAAAACCTTTGCATAATTGCTGGATGTGATTAAAAAAAAAAAAGCATCTTGATTTAGTAAGTACAGCCAGCATTGTATTTCTTCCATTTGGTGCCTTTGTAGAGATTTTTTTTTTCAGCTCTGACAACCATTAAAACTAAGTTTTGTTTTGTTTTTTTTTTAAAAAAAAGAAATTTAGAATCAGAACTTTGAATCCAACATTAAAACATATTCAAATGCATTTCTCTAAAATTAATAATTTTCATTGAGAACAAAATGTCATTTTTACTATTAACAAATAATTTTTAATTAAAAATATTCCTTAATTCACCTTTATGACTTCTTCTTTAGTTTTCACTGTAGTTTGCTTTGTGTTCCATTGCTTTTTATATTTAGTTTCTTTTGTCTCATTCATACATTTAAAAGTCCTGCTTACTCTACCTTTATCTCACCTTCATTCATTTCTACTTTTGTGTATATTTTATCCTGGAAATCTCACTAGTATAGAAACAGATGCGTATAATTTATACTAAGTAATTATAGATAGGGGACTGATGGAGATGCAAGGTCCAAAGTGTGTAGCAATCACTCCTGATGCAGGCAAGTGTCTTGCTTCACCAATAGAGTAAAGCTCCTTGCAGTCAGGAAGAATGGCTTACTTCTTCCACAACTTCTCTACTCCACGCAACACCTGGCCATTGCTGCAGAGGAAGCATGTGTTGAGTGGGGGAGATGACACAGAAGTTGAAGGGGGGAAAGGCTAAACACAGCTGCCGGGGAGGCTGGGAAGATGCTGTCCCCTCCCTGGAATCCCCCCAGCCTGAGAAAGCCCGTGCTCAAGGCTAGCTTTGCCACCAGTTTGTTCAGTGGTGTTTGTAAGGATCTCATTGGCTTTTTTTTTTTTTTAGCTACATAATTAAGTTTCCCAAACTTCAGGCATTTATGCACCAACAGGATTTTTTGCCATTTTCTCATAACCTCTATCCTCTAATTAACCTAACACCTCTTTCTTACATAACTCAGTTCTTTCACAAGCCTTATCCTAAGCAATAACCACCTGAAATCACAGACTGATGAGATAGCTACTTTTTATCTACTACATATTAAAATGAATATGTAACTATGAAAATATAAAATGTTCATATTCTTGTTACCAAGACTGTACGTACCATTCTTTGGGAAACCTGGGTCCAGGTGGTATTTTTAAGGTCCAATTAAACCAAGTTCCACCAGTCCATAATTCTACCAATGGAGTGATCGCTCTGACCTTGGAGCTTTCCAAGTCTCAGTGCCAGGTTAGGATTGAGGCTCTCTCCTCATTTCCCAAAGTCACAGAACAATTCTTGCTCTCCTTTGGAGCGTGACCTCAAAGTTGTAGGGAAAGAAATGGGATTATTTTTATTTCAACATGACAAGCTCTCCCTTGGCGATAATCACCCCCAAACTAAAGCCATGTGATACTCCATCTGTGAATCTCTGATTTTTTTTAATTGCAAATTTTTAGCTCAAAGCTTCATTTCCACCCACAATCACTGAAGCTACAGTCAGAGTTATAGTGTCAAGACAGTTGAATATATATGTGAAGTGAAGAGGGGAATATGCCTTGTGCTTAGAATCAAGGGACTAGTTTCTAGATCTGATTTGCCAGTAATTTCTTAGTAATCTCACTGTGGACAAGTTACTTGACTGGTCTTTTCTGTCCCATGAGTGAAGGATGGAGACAAGTATGACTATTCTTGCATGGACATACATTACTACTGTTATTTATGCAGTAAACATTGTGGACCTTACATTCTACTGGGAGGAGACAGACAGTGAAGATAACACATTATCAAACAATGTAAGACATTAGGAGGCAGAAAAAATAAAGCAGGGATGGGGAGAGAGTTTCCAAGAGTCAGAGATTCCTTCTCACGACCGCAGCTGCCTTAAGCCTGCATCTTACCATCACACTCCCTTCCCCTCCATTCTTATCCTTAATTTCTAATCTCACCTACATGTCAGGATCTATCACTCAAGTAACAATTAGTAGCATAAGCCACCCACCTGTCCCTTGTCCCAGACAATGCAATGTTTCCCATCTGCTCCTTGTCAAAGGAACTCTTAGCCTGACCTTAGGCTAAGCAAGGACAGAGCTGGGACCTCAAATTCATCCACAACTAAACCAGAAATTCAGGCAGCCTAGTTGTAGGACCCTGAATCAGTGACTGAACTTCTATGGAATGTAAAGTCTTTTTTTCTGTGAAACATAGAGATGAGATGTGGTTATTTCTTAAGGCCTTTCCAGTACCAAAATTCCCTGAGTGTAATTATATCAACAACAAATAACAATGCAAAAAAATATTGAGAGAAGTGGACTATACCTAAAACCATAATGATACTGCTAAGATCATATAAACGACATGAACCCTGAAACAGCGACAGAAAATGGGGTTGATGTGGCCTCCGAAGCTATCACTCATCTAAGTGATCTTGGGCGAATAACCATTCTAGAACATGTAACACCAATAACATTGACTGAATTTCTGTTGCCTGCCAGACACTGTGCTAAACATCATCCCATTGTTTCCACATTCCAGTGAGGACTGGCATAGACCTTCATAGCACCTTACGCAAGATGCAATGCCTGGAAGATTCTGCCAGGCTCCTGCCTTTCCCAGCTCCACCCTGCTTCATGCCTGTCCAGAAGGCAGGGTTTCTGGGCCAGAGGTCACACAGTGGAGGGCTGCATCTGGCCCACAGATACGTTTGGGTTGGCCCATACAGAGTTGGCCTGTACCAATTGTTCAAAAGATTTTCATCAGTTACCAGCTAATTTCGCATTTAAGGAAAAAAAAAGTCCGGCTTCTTTTGAAAGCTGGAGACTATGGCCCACACTTATAGCTACCATTGGCTGGAGGTGAGTCACAATCACCCCATGAGAAAAGGCATGTGCATGCTAGTTTGCCACAGACCCCAGCACTCTCTGTTGCCTTCCAATCAAGCCCATTCATTCACTGAAAATACCTGCCTGGCCTTGTTCTCCTGACTCCTGCTCCAGACCTTCATCATGACCCCAGAGGAGGATGTCAGGATCCAATGAGTAATCAGACACTGAAATGTTCTTGGCCCAGCAGGCTATAATTAATCCACATTAGATTTATGTGGGGACTAGAAATAAAAAATAATAATATGTACCCTTTATGGAGTACCCATTCCATCCCAAATTCTACAAAAATTATTTCATTTTGCCCTCAGAAAAAAAAACCCTATTAACCTTCATTTCCAAAAAATGAAAGAAAAACAAAATTGAAGAGAGGTTAAATGATTTGTCCAGGGTCACACCTTTGGGATGGATTTTGAGCCCAGCCCAGCCCTGCTCTTTCCTAAGGTGCACTTCCCATTGCCCCCACCTTGAATTTGTATGGTTCTTTTGACTTTTCCAAGATGTAAGCTCCACTATTAAAATCAGGGTTTTCTTCTAAATTAAATGATATGTAAATGGCTCTAATAAATATATTTGGTCTCCTGTGCTGGGGGCAAGGAGGGAAGGAGCTGGGCCATAAACAGAGTTGGTGCTGGAAGCAGACAGAGATCACCATGCAACTGTTGAGCCTTGTCAAATTTGAGAGTGTATGCGAGACCCACTAACAAACATCCCTGTGTCTTTTGCAAGGCTTCAGACATTCCAGGCCACCAGGCTGATCAAACCAATTTAACGAGGCTAGGGGTGAGGGTGAGCTCAGATTTGTTCAACATTAGGCTGTGTCTGGGCGTGCAAAGTAGTGCATTTCTCACTGACTGGTTAATACTGCTGCAGCAAAGAAAGAATTAAGGAAACATGTGAACTGAAAAGTGCTGTGCTTGTGCTAAATTATCCTGGCACTCAGTGGTCTGTTCCTGCAATGGAAGGCCCTCTAGTTTCTGCTGTCCTAGCCCTAATCACAACGGGAGAGCCATTCTTTGGCTCCTGAATAAGGGAGCGAGGTCACTCAAGCACTGGCTGTGTAATTTTGGCAGCTTAACAATCATTCTGGGACTCACTTTTTCTCCCTCTGAAATGGCAATATTATACCTCCTTCAAGGACTCATTGTGAGAAAAACCTCATGAGGCACCAACAAACTTTAGTTTGTATCTCCACAATCAAAAGTAAAGACTTTAAAGGCAGACACTCCCCTCGTTACCCCCATTTCACACCAAGGAAGCCTAGAGCCTTGGCAGAACCCAAGAGCATTCAGAAGGACTCATGGATTGACATAGACTGCAGCCCTGAAGGGTAGGGAAGGAAGGTTGATGCCCAAGATCTGAGCATCATGAATGAAAAACTCTCAAACCTTCAGACCAAAAGGGGAAGACACTAAACACAGAGAGGGAGAAAAAGGAGTGAGGGGATCTTATGGCTTTTTGCAAAGGACACCCACAAGGGTGGACATGGCTTGAATTCAGTTACATAACAGTTTTTGAGAGGGTGCCTCCCACACAGTCAGGGTGGAAGTGATCAAGATGACTCATACCCTGGCCCCTCTCTCAGAGTACTTTATTCCATGTTGGTGAGATCTCTGATTACCCCCACGTCAGTTAGCGTTGTGCCCTGCTTACCGTGTAGATGCCCAATAAGGACTTGATGAAGGTGTGACTCAGCTCCTAGGTACCCTAACATAGATCATTCTCTATATTCTTCAAAGCCCACTCACCGTTCCATCCTTGCTCCATTCCCACCCGGTCCCCCCATCCCTGAAGCCACCCCTCCAGTCCCTTCAGACCTCCTGCGATCATACCTCCTACGATCATAATCTATTTGCCGGCATATAAGAATGAATTATATGCTGCCTGCATTGTGCACTCTCCTTTGCTCAGCACATAGTAGGAGCAGTATGAAAATGAATGAATTAAAGCTCTGTGAGGGCAAGGACCATGATTTTCCAGAGGAGCCAGCCCATTTTATATGTTAATACATTCTTCTGGCTGGCTTGTGTGGGTGCCACTAAGAACACGTGAACTGCCTGAAAGAAGGAGGTTTAATATTGGAAAGTAAGCATCCGAGGCCAGAAGTGGCACTGGCCATCTGCCCCCGGACAGATCCAGGTATCCACACACAATCTCTGAGCAGCCTAAGTACCTGTTAATATCCACAGGAGGCCCTCCCGCTGCTCCTTCCCCAGCTCAGAACCCTGGGCTGTGCCTCCCCACCTGCCCAAACACTGTCCCACCAAGGTGGTTGCAGAAGCTGAAACCTGAACCGAGTATGTGTAAAAATCCCCAAAGAGGGAAAAATGGTTGTTTGCCAAGTGAGGTTCTACAAGTTTAAAAAAGGTGAATTGGCCTTCGCCTTCTTTAGATCGGGGCAACTGCGACTGAAGGGCATCACTGGTATTTTCCCAAAGTCAGCGGCATTAATCTATATAATTAATTAGACAGACTAGACCGACATCTTTCTGGTTTGCACATTTATGGAAAAAAATTCCTTGAGCTTGGCACACTGATTATTTTGTGGTGGAACAAAAAGATTTGTAGCTTCAAAACCAAATTCAAGCAATTTAATAAATTGCAAGCCAAGCCCTTTAGGGCTGGGTTTGGTCTCAGATGATTTTTCTGCTCGTGCTCGGGTCTAGGCAGGGAAACAGTGCAGGAAAATCAAGAGGCCACTGGCTTGTGAAAGCTGGATGTTCTTCCCACCCGGAAATTCTCTTCCGAGCTGTAAGTACCCGAAAACTAACCTACATTCTTAAATTCCACTGAAAAAAGATATCATCCTAGTTTTGATAAATTTGATACTTCTGTGCTCTGTGCAATATGTGTGATATATAATCCATACCAGGGTTTCTAATCCTAAATGTAATATGCATCCTGGAAAGAGAGTAATTCTTTGCTAATCTTTTTGAGTTTATTGCATCTGCTGTCTGGGAGTACTCAATTCTAACAAATCCAGTTCAGGCCTTAAAATCACTTGCGTACATTGTTTGTCTATCTCATAATGGTATCCATAGAGTCCAGTTATTTATTTGATGAAGAGCAAGGATTGTCCTATGAGACATCTTTTCTCTGATTCTTTAACAATGGCAATAACTAAGTCATTATTCAGGAAACTAAACTCCCATTCAAAATGAATTTTAGATTTTGTTCCTATGCTTTCTGCACATTGAATTGAAGTTCATGAGTTTTATGGCCCAATTGTGAGGGTACATGTGAGTACTGGGGAGGGTGGGGGATCTGAAACCTATTGGATTGTCATACAGAGAAATAACTGTATAAAATTTTAATTATCTATCTTGAAGTAATAATAAATGTTTGATGAGATAATAATGAGACATGCAGGGAAATGTTAATGAATGTGTGGAACATAAAGAGTTTAAATAAAAGAAGAAGAGGAATCGCTCAGTAATCGGCTGTTACTATTCATATATTTGCTACAGGGTTTTGGAAGTCAACTGAAGGAGGTTTCACAGGTCACACTGTAGTCAGGATAATATTATGTTTGTTTATGGTGGAAACAAAGATCTTTGAATATTTTTCCCCTGGCAAAACTGTTACCAAAATAACTCCTGGGTTTCAGTTGGAATCTGGAGTCCCGTACTGAAGTTGCGTTTTACGTTTTTCTTGCATCTCTCTGGCCTGGTTCCTATTTCCTTGTTGCTACCGCTAAGGGAAAACATGCACCAGAACAAGGACAGTATCAGAAGCCCCATTTGCCGGCCTAGTCGGCAGTCGTGGTGCTGAGATTGTTCCCAACTTAATTCAACAAAAATTAAATATTTTCTCTTTCAGTATGGTTGTTTACTTGGAAAAACACCATATAATTAAAACCATTTTATGAGTTGTTGCAAAGAACAAAAAAGATGACTCAGTCCTCAAGACTCTTTGGTGGGGAGGCTTTCCACTCAAGCGAGAAATAGAAAGTATTGGTGGTCAATGGGACATTTACAAACAGTTTTTTATTTTCCCCTTAGAGTTAGCAAGGTCTTGCCCCAGGACTTGAGGAAGATATTTTAAAGGAAAAGCAGAACCAGAGACAAGGAGAATGTTAGAGGCTTAGATTGCCCTCAGGACTGGGAAACTTAGCATCAATACTGAAGCCAGGTTTTACAATGCCAATGCCCTTGACTTTGGCAGGAAAAAATGATGGGGGAGTAGGATCCCTCAGAACTGGCTTCAGACAGATAGTTGCATTTTATTTCTTGCTGAAATAAATAAGTATTAAAACTATAAAAAGGGACTTTTCATCTGCTAATATAAAAGTAACAACTGTCTTAGTAGCTCTAAATCCAATAGTAGTAAGAGGTTACACTCAGTAGGTACTTCCCTGGCTGACATGAGTGCCATGTCAAGAACTTCCCAGGTATCATCCCATCTGATCCTTATGACTTTAAGAGACAGATAGTCTTGCCTACATTTTGCAGATTTTAAATAACACACGTGTGAAAAAGTTAAGAATTTGCCCCCAAACACAATGCCGGTAAGCGGTAGAGCCAGAATGAAATTCTAGAGTCTCTTCCGTTGCAGCCTGTGGGCTCTCTTTCTCCTGGAAAGGCACCTTCTCTGCACTACTGGTGTGACAGATTCCACACATCAACACCGGGCATGAATTGGGCCACCTGCTGCGTTGCCACCCCTTTAGATCCACATGGATGCCCCATGTGGACGCCTGTTTGCAGATATTGCTGGACAGACAGCCACCTGTACTGTCAAAGGCCTCAGAAGGGGAGCTTAGGGACAACCTTACATGACCCTTTCACTTTACAGACCAGGAAACAGAGGTTCGGTTAGCAGGGAGCAGGTAGAGATAGAAAAGATCTCTTTGCTCAATGCTAGGTTTTCAGGAGCTAATTGTTTTATTGAGCTAATTGTTTATACACTTTCTGGCCAACTCCATAAGATAAATAACCCACAAATACAACGTCAGAGGATTCTGCTGCCTGTAGCATTCAGTGGGGGTTGAAGGGATACAGGGAGGAAAGACGAGAGGAAGAGGAACTCAGAATAAAAAAGAGAAGGGGGGAAAAAATAAAAGGAAGCTGTGCCTGAATTCAAGCAAAACATATTCTGTCAGGATTGAATTCCTTTTTGTTTGCCTGTGTCACCGTCTCAGCATTTTGGAGGGTACATGGATGTTCTCATGAAACCAGTCAGACTCAAAATACACCATTACAACTTTATATATCCAGTATGTAATTTGTACTTCATGGAGAAATATTTGGGGCCATTCGCCTCCTCCCCCACTCCACTCCTCAGACTTGGAGACACGCGGTGGGAGGTAGGCCTCAGTGCGACCTTTGTTTTTAATCTTCTGACACCAGCGGCAGTTGGCTGGCTGTAAAAATTTCACCAGTCTCCTCTGTCTTCGCCGGAGCCTAGACACTAGCCCAGAAAGGAGAATCCACTCAGAACTGCTTCCCTGACATTCTGGAGTCTCCCAGAGTCCTCAAGGCCTGGATCCCAGAGGGAAATGGGGGGCAGAGGACCTCCAGCCTTTACTGCAGTAAGAGTCAGGGAACCAATGCAGGTTCCCTCTCTCCTCTCTAAAACTAGACGAGGGCTAGACTGCTGAGAGTCGTGGCTCTGAAGCTGGGCAGAGAGGCTGACTTTCCTTCCGAGGCCTGCTCAGTTATGCCCAAAATATATCTGTTGGCTCACATAGCTCCTCACCAGGCTAGACCAGGCCCGGCTGTGCACAGGCCCCCGCAGGATCTGCACAGCGAGCTGGGTGGTGGTGAGGACATAATTTAAAACTGTTGCCTAGTGTCTTCCTAAGCCATGCCCGAGTCTGAGAAAAAAAAAAACAACTCATCATTCAGGCAACAGCTGGAAGGCTTGGCTGAATGGTGTGTGCTTCAATGTGGAAGGTCACAGGATACTGATCTAAGGGCTGAGAAGTCTTGCTCACCCAACTGTTGACACTCAGTAAACGGGGCAGGCGGGGCTGGGGTGAGCATCTGAGGAAGAAGGCCCCCACTCCACCCCCAGCCAGAGAAAGAATAGGAAGCGACTTCTATTCAGGGTTCACAGGGGTCCCTAGCCCCCCTCTACCCCCTGCTAAAGCCACCAAGTCCTTTCCTTGCCTCTAAGTTACCTTGTATTATAACAGGATTAAAGTATATTTAGCTCCTCTATTAGCATACTTTAGCCCCCATTTTGTCCTACTTAAGGCTTCCGGCTGGCTTTGATCAGTTTTGCGTTATACTGGTCAACAGGAGAGCCCAGCGGGCCAGGGGGAGGGGAAAAGGGGAAAGGGAGGGAGGAGAGAGAAGGAGTCGGACTGTGAAATTATCCTGATGCTTCTTCTCTTATTCCCAATATTATGTGTTTTTTCTTAAATGGCCCAGTTTACACCCAGAGTGGGCAGGAGGAGAGGGGGGAGGTGGCAGGAACCAATAATAATTAGGTCTTAGTTGGAAGAGGAGAGAAAAGGTTTGAGCATCTCCTAAGAAAAGGAGGGGGGGGACCCTATAATTTCTACAGTGTCTGCCTTTTTATTGCTTGCATTTGCATATAAATTAAATCCATATTGTAGCTTTAAGGCAAGCCTGGGCTTAGAATTCCACACCGCTCGGGGTCCCATTGTCTTAGAGCCAGTTCTAGGCGGCAGCGAAATGAAAAGGGAGGGGAGAGCAGAGGAAGGAGAAAGTCAGCTTTGTAGCGTTTTTAATTGCCTGTTTGTTTTCTCCGCCAATTACAGGCAAATTAATATTTAAACTTTGGGAGGCTGGGAGGAAATGCTTACAAAATAGGTGTCAGATTCCAGGGTGTGCGGCCTTCGGCTTTCGGACATTGTGGGGTTGAAATTTCGTGGTGGTGAAATAAAAAAATAATCATCGTAATTAAGTCTCAGCTTGGACCTAGATCCTGTTTTGATTTCTTCTCTCGTCATGCCAGGGGCGATGAGGTTCAGTTGTGCTTCTGGAAGGATCCAGGGTTTAGGGGTCACCAATCGCAGCAAAGGGCCCGGGCTGGGTGTTGCTGAGCGGTCCTCGGCTCCCCGGTGGACCATGCCCCTCCAGAGGTCTGGCTCAGCGTAGCTCTGCTCTGCAAAAAGTGGCTCTAAGCTGATCTCGAAGGCACCAGGGAGCCTCCAGATTCTGGGTGAAGCCGATTTTGGAAATCCATATGCTGCCCTAGCAAACACATCAGAATTGAAGTTACCTCATAAAAGCAGCCTGCAGAGGCCAGGAATATGCAGGAAAAAGCCCTCCACGCTTTTGTCTTTAAAACATTCAAAAGTGAGGACAGGCCTGGGGAGGGGCAGCTTTCTCCCTTCAGTCTTAGCCTAGTCCAATCATAGAACGGAATCATGTTTTAGGAAACCTCCAAATCAGAAAACAATCAATGACATCAAGTTCTGATAAAATGTCACAGGGGCAGGAGGCTCGGGTGAAGCCTGGGCATCTTTGTTTTTTTTTTTTTCAGAATGTGTTGTTTTTGCTTATTTTTTTAAATTGACATAGGTACCCTGTGATGATTATCACCTGCCACTCCCCTCACCTCCTAAAACATTTCTTCTCATTACCAGTACCATAGAGATGTATCCCCTAATTTGGGAGGATAGGCTGGGTTAGTTATTGTTGTTATTAAATTCCTCTAGCAAATCTCCATCCTGACATTATTTCAATCATGGGCTCCACAGTGTTCTTAGCACCCTTTGGAATTTATTTATTTATTTATTTATTTAGTTAGTTAGTTAGTTAGTTAATTAGTTATATTTATTTATTTATTTATTTATTTTTGAGACAGAGTCTTGCACTGTTGCCCGGGATTGGAGTGCAAAGGCACGATCTCGGCTCAGTGCAACCTCCACCTCCCTGGTTCAAGCGATTCTCCTGCCTCAGCCTCCCGAGTAGCTGGGATTACAGGTACCCGCCACCATGCCCTGCTAATTTTTTTTTTTTTTTGTATTTTTAGTAGAGACGGGGTTTCACTATGTTGGCCAGGCTGGTCTCGAACTCCTGACCTCAGGTGGTCCACCCGTCTCGGCCTCCCAAAGTGCCGGGATTACAGGCATGAGCCACCGCACCTGGCCTTGGCATTCTTTTGCCTCAGCTAAGCCCCCTCAGACCCAGTTTCTGTAACCTCTGCAATTGTCTACACCCTTCAAGTTGCTCCATCTGGAGGTTTTCTGCCCCCACCCATTTTTTATTTTTGTTTTTCCTATTTCTGTAATGTTTCTTTCCTGGAAAGAGAACCAAAATGATGTCGTTTCCCAGGTACAGCCTCCTCTTTCCTTTGTGCTCAGAATCTCGGGAAAATATGTTTCCCCCATGACACACACACTGCCTTTACCCTCGACGGAGGTCTCTTCATTTCATGTTTCCTTTCTTCTAAGACCACTTCAAATGCTCTGTGTTCCTCACTGAACTGCACAGAATTTTTTATTTCTTTGAAATAAGCCCTTCCTGAGTCCTCCCCAACCTGGTTTCCTATGGGCACTGCCAGATGGGCCACAGTTTCCTGGGAGACATGGTGAGTCTAATTGGGTGTGTTTTGCCCATTTGCCTGATCTGTGTCTCTCAAAAGTGTAGGCTACCCACACAGGAAATGCCAAACAGTAATTGAGTAGCTAGACGTATCCAGTTATTTCAAAATAATAACAATGATAAGAACGATAACTAATATTATTGATTATTTACTCCATGGCAGGCTCAATGCTAAGTGCTTTATAGCATATATCTCATTTTTATCCTCACAACAGCCCTAGATGAGGCAGGAACTATTATTAACCCAATTTTACAGATGATGTAACACAGAGAGGTTAAGTAAATTACCCTAAATCCCACAGCCTATAGTTCGCTCAGTTGGGTTAAAATCCAGGCTGCCTGCCTAAAGCCCATTAATTAATTTACCCATCTGCTGTAGTCCAACCATGTCACCTTGGTGCACCAGGCAGCAAGGGCAGGGAGGAGGGGCTGAGAAGTCTGCACACTTCAGCCTCATCAGGCCTAGGGACAGCCCTGCAAGGTAGATATAATAGTCCCCACTGTGCTGATCAGAAAGTGACACACTGCCCCTCCTATGTGTAGAGCCCACACTCACACACAGGTCGGCGTGACTCCAAATGCTAAACCACCTGCTCCCAGTGTAGATCTGAACTCAGAGAGCACCATGATGTTGGTAATGCCCACTGAATCAACCCCACAGCCAGCTGACTCCACTCCACCGCCGTAAGTATCTGCAGACACTCACACAGCACGGCGTGGACAGGTCAGCCCAGACTTGGCAAAAGGCTGCAAGCCTGACCCTGTCCTCCCAGACCTTACGTTAGAAGTGGGGAGCAGGAAAGTCAGACACACAGATACTTGAGATGGGCTTGTGATTTGACCCAATTAGCGATTGGTTTCCAGAGTCGTCGGTGCTTCAAGTGATCTATTTTACTTCCAGCGTACTTGGGGGTCCCCAGGCCTTCTAAGTGGCCTGACTCACACCTGCCCCCAGGCATTCTCTGGCCCACAGCTGAGCCTGCCTCACACACAGCCTCATTCTCAGGCCTCCGCCTCATCCTGGCCACTGCCACCAGGAACCAAGGCCAACATTACTTCTTGAGGGTGAGATTGGCTGGGAGACCCTCCTTGCTGAATCTCAGATAGCTTTATTAAATTTAATCATATTTAACCAAGAATATATGCACATGATACAAAATTCAAAAGGGGCAAAAGAACATACAGTGAAGTCTCCTCCACCCACTGTAACTCACCCATCCATTTCTCCTTCCCAGAGGCAACCATTGCCACTAATTTTTGTTATATCCTTCCAAAGATAACCAGTGCACATATAGTAATTTCGTATATAAATATATATGCACATATATATGTACACACATACATACATGTATATTTGTTGTTTATACAAATGGCAGCATTTGTTCTGTACTTTTATCACTTAATATATATTAGAGAGTATTCCATATTTATACATATAGCTGTGTCATTCTTTTTAATGGCTAGGTAATATTTTATTATACAAATGCGGCATAATTTATCTAATAAGTCTTCTATTTCAGTAGTTCCTTAGTTACTTGACTCTTCGTTCCTTTGCTGTTCCCAATGCTTTAGTGAATATCTTTGTATGTGGCCATTCTGGCTGATGGATGTCAGGGGTCTTTGCAAAACATAAACTCCACACCCTCGGAAATGTCTGGGCTAACATTTCTACCTTCAGACTCATTCCTTTGGATTAGAAGTAGATTTGTCTATGACATCCAAATGCTCCACTAAAACTGCAACTATTTGTGCTCACATACTTATCAGAAAAAATGTCTAGTGGTAAAATACCTGGTCAAAGGGAATATGTGTTTTTCATTTTGATAGTTATTACCAAATTACTCTCCATCGAATCATACTTCCACTAACATTGTGTAAAAGTGTCTGTTTCCCCACACCCTGGGCAATACTTGATGATATGGAACTTTTTGATTTTTGCCAATTGGATTAGTAAAAAACATTATCTCATCTTCTAAATTTGTATTTCTCTGATTATCAGTGAGGTCAAGCAACTTTGCAAATGCCTGAGAGTCATTTGAATTTCCTACCCAGTGAATAACACATAGCCTTTGTCAATTTTTCTGTTCGGTTATTGGATCTTTTCTTATTAATTCATAATGGCTCTTTAGATATTAAAGAATCTGGCTTTTTCCTGGTGTAATGGGTTGCAAACATTTTTCCCAGTTTGCGGTTTCATTTAGTTTATGGTTTTTGTTTTTCCCTGGGTGGCCTCTCTTACAACCAGTCAATCCTGTCCCAGGCCATCAGTTACTTAATAAACAATTGTGTGTGGGGATGCCAATACTGTTCTAAAGAATCAGAGGTGTTTAATAGGACTACTGAAATTCAAATTGCCAGGAATTCAACAGCTTTGTGCCTTGGATTCCTGGCCCGTGGGATGAACCAGTTTGACTGGAAGCTGTGTGAGCTCCTGGTCAGCTCTGCTGTCCACTCCTTCTTTGAATCCTTCCCACAGTTCCGGGATGCCCCTGAGCCCAGGATCTTGCTGCTCACTCTGCTACTAGGCACTGCTGCTGGAAGCAGGTATGAAAGGCTTCCCCCTTGCACAAGGGCCATGCCTCCCCTGAGCCACAGGCTCACATCTCTGCCTTTTGTGCAAGCCTCCACCACCACCTCCAACTGTGTGAGCATGCAGAGTTCAAACCCAACACTCTCTGGCCTTTGGAGCATGAGGCTTCAGGCAGGAAGCAGATAGGAATCTGGGTCACTACATACAGCACTTAACTTCAGCCTTCCCTGTCCCAGTCTTCAAAGCTCCCCCTTACCCATAGATCATCAATGGACCCACTGCTCTGCCTCTGGAGTTGCTGTTTGTATCTACGCTGCATATTTTGGAAGATCAACCAGGCAAAATACTTATAATCATGTAGAAAGACACCCACTTTTGTTTTCAATTAACTAGGTAATATAAGCAATGCAGATTTGGGAACACAGGGGGAGGTAACGGGCTCCAAAGGACCTGGCCAATGGCAGACAACCATGCTGAACTTAAGCATCACCCTCATGGTCTTTGGACAAATGCTGATTTCCTCAGCCAGTCCGTATCCTCCCCTGGGAAATTTCTGTTTCTTCCTGGCTTCCAGCCTACTACCACGGAGACAAAGAACTCCTCAAGAATGGCTTGTTTTAGTCAAACAATTCCTCTCTAGCCTCTCAAAGAAGGTCCTGGTCTGGGCGTATGAAGCCCCTTTCCCTTCCCGCCCCTACCCACAGCATAAAATGACATTTTCTGGCATCAAAAACCCCTGTTCCCATCAAAGCAGCAAAACCTTTCCTCTGGCCTCAAGCCCACAGTGCCTGATGAATGTTGGGGGTCTTTGCAAAACCTAACCCCCACACCCGCTCTGAGCTGACACTTCTGCCTTCACAATCACTCCTTTGGATTAGAAATCGATTTGCTTATGACATCCAAATGCTCCATTAAAATTGCAACTATTTTAAATGCCCTGGGCTGGCTGGGGCTGGGTGCCAGGGACAGAGAGGTGAGCAGGTCAGAGTGTCAGCCAGATAGACGGAGCTGCCCCATGCAGGGCACACCGACGGTGTGGCAGGGCTCTGGTGGACAGTGCAGTGTGCGCTGGCACCGCCTGGGAGAAGAGCTCAGTGACAGACTTCTTGATTTTTACCTTGGGAGCCCCAAAGTGTGTCTGAGCTTGAGAAGAGAAGCTATGGGGTAGGAGATTTCATGGCAGTATGGCTCTGTTTGCCCATGAAGGGGGCAAGTTGGATGGAAGAAGTGTCAAAAGAGGAACAGGGAGGAGAGGGACAGCCCAAAGGAAGGAGATACCCAGAACACCATGACTTAGTTCACCTCCCATTTCACCAGAAGTAAAGCCTGGGTCCAGCTTTGCTGCAGCATGCATGCCAGAGCTGACTGGCCCCACACACCCCTTACAGAGCTGTGCTAAAAACAAGCATAATTGCTGCATGCCTGCAATGTGTCAAAAACTAGGCTAAGGACTCTGTAGGCATTATTTTACTTAAATCCAATTCCCCTAACAGGGAAAGAAAACAGGCTTGCTGCTTGGGACAAGACCAGAAGGATGCAAATGACTTCCCCCTTCCACTCTGCCTCCAGCTTCTCTATTACCCAAAACATCAGCCACTGTGGGCCTGGACCCCACAGGCATGGGCCCTCTAGACGCTCAAGCTTCTCTACAGGGCAAATGCCCCTCTGATGGGCACCAAATCACACAACGCGGGGGCCGCACAGGACCTCCAAGAGCATTTTGTGTTCAAGGGAGTTCAAACATGGTCCAAGGGACCCAAAGGGCCTGAGGTGTGGCTAGCACAGTGCCCTGACAAGGCCGATAACCAGGCTGCAGGGGGCTCTCCATCCTCAGCCAGACTGGGGCCCCTGCTGTCTTGTTGAGCTTTTGAATAGGATGCTATTTAAACAAAGGCCTAAAAGGTTTCAAAGCCACTGATGAAGTCTTAGCCCCTCAAATGACCTGGCAAGAGGATGTTGGAGGGTAGAGTCACTTCAGGGTTGGAGGCCTGTGCTGTGCTGACTGCAGACCCCATATTTCTTCATCTTTGGCTTCGGAGTAATTCTGAGATTGCTGAATGGCCAGGGAAAACTGCTCCTGGCAGGCAGAGCTCACCCCAGCATGCCAGCCCTCGGGGCCCAAAGGTTCTGGGGGATACAGGGTCCTCAGGCACTAAGAACCAAAAGAAAATGCCTGTGTTTCAGGGCAAAAGGCTTGAAGCCCACACAGCGTGAATACAGTCAAGAGCCTACCCTTGATGTCCCCAGACCTGAATGTAACCTACATACTGATCAGCAAAGTGTGAATTTCTGCATCTGTACAAGTAACGGTGGTTAGCTTGGCCTCTGTAAATTTCATTCTCCATGGCTGTAAATGGGGCTAATAGTACCCTTCCTGTGGGATTTGCACTAGTAGTGGGACCTTAAGCACAGGATTTGACCTCCTCGTGCCTCAGTTTCCTCGTCAGTAAGACAGAGCTAATTATTCCACTTACATCACATTTGCACATGAGTTAAATGACCTCGCCCAGTGTCTTGCACATTCTAAATGCTCACAAATGCTGGCTTCGGCTGTCTTTGTTATCTATCATGTTGGCTGTGTGTGCTCTCGTTCTCTGGTGGTTGCAGCCCTCATCTATGTTGCTTGGTGTCCCCTATGACACCTGCAATGTTCCTCTGCCACAGTGGATGCTCAGTGACTCTGACTTCTCATTTCTTCAGTATTCATTCACTGAGCACCTCCTACGGGTCAGCAGGTACTGAGGATACACAGATCCCCAGAGGGTCTGGCAGGAAACCCTTACTATTTTGAATTGGCTGAGTGAAAATCATCATTGTGGCCACACGGCCCAGACTGGATGACTTGGGCCAAATTTAGAAGCCCTCTGTCTTTCACAGTGGATTAAAATGGCATTTTTCTGGATAACCCCACAACCATCCACCTGAGTTGACGGACATGAGAGAAGCAGACAGCTTTTTCCATTTGTTTACCCCACCGCACTGAGGAACCCCTACCAGAAGAGGCTTCGCAACCAGACCTGCCCCACACCCACAGCTCCCTCCCGCCTCCAGCAGACCCAGAGGTATGTGGTCTCCACGGTGGCAGGCCACGGTCTCAGCAAGGAACTTTGCTCATGGACGCTGGCACCGTTTCTTCCAGCTCTTTGTCTCCTGGCTTCCAGGAACAGGCTGCCAGCGCGTTGCACTCCTGCCCCAACACAAACACCCCACCTGCCTTGGTCAGGCTCATTTCCATGGCAGTTCTCAGCCTCCCAGGCTCAGCCCCCAGCCACATCCTGGCAGCCTCCCTTGCACCCTGCACAGTGCCTGCCCCTACACACAGGTCTTTAGAAATCCCATCAAAGCAGCTTTACAGCTGAGTACTTGTGGAGAATTTTCCACTTCTGGAGTTTTATCTTGCTCTCCTGTCTGCTGCTAGTGCAGGTAACCCTTAGCCACTGCCCTCCCCACAACAGCCCAGTTTCTTTTTCCAGCCACAGTGTCCCTTATAGCCTTACAAGCCAGTTTGCCCTTCTGATGGGGGCTGACATCATCCCAGACAAGAGAAAAAAACCAATATCTGGCCACCTGCCTTGGCCACAGGGCTCAGCAAACTGGGGGCTCAGGAAGGTCAAAGGGATAATGCTCCTTCCTCCAGGCGGTTCATCCCAGGACGTCAGCCAGTGTTTCCAGAAATCAAGACTCAAAATCCATTCCAAAATTTCAGAGCTGAGTGGTCAGTCCTGACACAGCCAAATCTGAGTCCCTCATACCTGTTACCTGTGGGTGGCATGGGCTGGGGAGTGACCATGACCTCCATTCACAGCAGTGGCCTTCTTACTACCACTAAGAGGCACTCACTGCATCCAGGTACTGCTCACTGAGACCTCAAAACAATCCTACCAAGAAGGCTCTATCAGCCTCGCCTCTTTAAAGATGAGGAAACTGAGGCACAGAGCATCTAAGGAATTTGCCCAAGATCATTCAAAAATATGGATCAGGCATTCAACAACCACACTTGTAGACACTGTTGTGCCTGGGGAGACTTACCCTAGAGTCCTAGCTCTGTGGCTTATTTGCTGTGTGACCTTAAGCAAGTCACTACACCTCTCTGAGCTGCTGAGTAAAATGGAGGAAATTGTACCTGCTTTGTAACAATGCAGGTGTAGGCCTGCCCATAATGAGGGCTTGATAAATGACTGCTGTCTTTATTAGTCGATTCATTATTGCCTGATCCCTGTGAAATCTGAGAAAAAGAAAACCCACTCCCAGCCTGATACTGTTTAGTGTGATTGCCTCTCTTGTGTGCATGAATCCATTATTAACTGGAACTTGTTTTCCACCTAATATATTCAGCCTCATGATGACAGCTGGTCCAAGTTCTTGTCAAAAGAGAGGGGCCTCCAGCAGGACTTTCTCAGGGTCATACCCCCACCCCAGGCTGTGCACATTAAATGCAGATAACTTTAAGGTTGCACATGACCATTCATTGAAAGCCTCCCTGTCTTTGCACATGCTATTCCCTTTTCCTGCATCCTTCAAAACTCGGTGTGAGCAGCACTCCCTCCAGGAAGTCTTCTGTGACTGTGCCTATGCTCACACCATCCTGGAATCTTAGGTGCTCCTGCTCTAGGTTTCCTTTAGCTCTGTCCAAGCTTTTACCTTCCACTTTCTTCCAATGCTTACCACTCTATCTTAAGAGACTGCTTCTCTATTCTCATTCAGTGGTTCTTACTTTTCCACATGCAACAAAGTCTTCTAGCAGCTTTTTAAGCAGACCTGTGCCAGGGCTGCCTCTTTGGAGATTTGAGTTCGGCAGGCCCAGCCAAACTCAAATTTGGATCTGGAATTTGGATTTTTCAAGGCTCCAAGGGTAGTTCTGCTGTGCTTCAGCAGCCAGGAGCCCTCAGGGCCAGTCCTGCATCCTGGTCTCCATGGTAACCCCAGCATCGCATGGAACAGACACCATGCACCCAGTCAGGGCCCAACAATTATTCAGTCAATTAATGAGTTTCTGCTTCTCTGTTCTTCCTATCACCCAATTTTTACCAACTCCCAACCACCTTTCTGAGAATACAGTGAGGAAGGGGTCGGGAAGTAGGGGAAGGAGAAGGTAGTTCCAGAAAGAAAACGGGGAATTCAGCAATTCCCTGGCTAGCTCAGGCCACTGAGAGCCCTTTAAAATCTAATTATTAACAACTATAGTGGTAAAACTCTTGCTTTGGGTTGTTCTTGATGGTTTGAGGAGGGATCCTCCTTTGACAGAAGCAGGGCAAGAATGGTTAACCCCATCTCACAGATGACCTCAAAGAGTTTTAGAGAAAGCCAAGGTCCAAGAGCTTATTCTAGTGCTATCCTGTTCGTTTTAAGATCAGGAAATGAGGCATGTGGAGGGTGAAGGGAGCTCCTGATTGCCAGGATTAGACTCAGGCTCCACATGCCTTAGTAGTGTAGTTCCAACTCCAGAGAGACGCCCATCTCGCCCTGCCCCAACCTCACTCTCTTTGTTTATGGCTCTTGATGGTTTCAGAGGCACATTGAGGAAAGTGACACATCAGGGAGAAACGAGAGAGGTGTCTAATGCCCCAGGCGGCCTCCAGCCCACAGCTCAGCATTCCTGCCAGTCACCCAGGCTTCCCCCAAACTCTTTCCCACTTCCTGTCTTTCTCTGATGGTCACAGAAATGTCATGATTATAGCATCTCTTCTTACTTCTTAATCACGTCTCCAAGTCTCTTATTGGTCCTAACGTGGTGCCATGCTCTGTCAGGGGTTCATCTTCCCTCAATTCAACACTGCCTATTGCAACCAGTAAAACAGAACCTACACAACATTCTCTGATATGCCTGACCACAACAGGCTCTGCTGCACAAACTTGTTACTTCTTCCAGTTTATACACAAGTTTCTTCCTATCATTTTCAACTACAATGTGTAACTATTCAAACCACAAATCGATCAAATCTCAGCCCTGCTTCATTTCCTCCAGTAACTCCCCTGCACTGAAAATTAAATCCTAACAGCCTGTGCCCTAGCCCACAGGCCACACACCTGGCCTCTCCGGCCACATGCTGCCCACTACCCCTCAAGGGGGAAACCCTCTGGCCCTTGGGTACAAACTCTTCTCCAAGAACCTCACGTGCCTCTCCCTTCTCATCTTGCAAAACTTGGCTCATACTTCATCCCCCGAACAGCGCTGGCACCAGGGGATGGGCTTTGGAGGAGTGCACCTTAGCTTCTGCTCTCCATAAAAATCCATAGCTCACCCCCAAAGCCACTTCCAAATAAACTGCCAACTTAAGCAAAAACCTCTTTGAGACAAATCCTCTGGCCCCACTTTCCAACTAAATGCCCCTCCAGGCCCTTCCACATAAAATTCAGCCATCATCACTGACTCCCCAGCTTAAATATCTGTTGATCCTTTACAGCACTTATTATTATGAGGTATTTTTTCCTTGTGCTTACCTGTTTATTGGTTGGCTCCAGACCAGGCTGTAAGTTCTGTGATGCCAGGCATCTTGCCTATCTCATTCAGACCTATATTATGGAACAGAGGCGGTGTTCCCTAAGTGTCTGTTGAATAAATGGATTGGCCACCATTTTGCTCAGCCCATAGCCACGACCTCCTTTTAAAGAGATGATTCTATTCATCATCAGCCTCTCCAAGGAGCTCAAAACCATCTGAAAGGAGAACATGGAAGAGGGAACTAAGGTTTATTGAATGCCAGAGTTTCAATAAATAAATATCATGTCCACAGTGGAGGTCTACAGAAAACAAAAAAGGAAAAAAGAAAATAAAAATTTAAAAAAGAAATATTAGTGTCTCCATTTTATAGATGAGAAATCTAATGTTCGGAGAGGTTAAGAAACTTTCCCAAGGTCAGCAGCAGGGCTTTGATCTAAACCCTACATCTCCAGGCAGCCCCATCCCACCCTCACGTTCTCCACTGACTCTCCCAGCCAGATACGCCCTCAGAGGCTCCCTGCCACCCTGTCAGTCAGCTTATCCCTGACTCAGACCCTGGCCTCCCACCCAAGGCAGCCCAAAATTTTGGCATTCTGTTCCTACAATCCCCAGGCCTTGCCTACCTCCCATATCTCTCAGGGACAACATCAGCTATAAAGGACCACCCCTCCCGCAAACACACACACACACACACACACACACACACACACACACACACACGCAAGCAACTAGGAAAGAAATGCAGCCATGGTGGAGGACATCTGCCCATCAGAGCACCCCAGCCCAGTGGGATACAGGCCGCTATTTATGGTTTTGTGATCGCAAAGGCAATTCAGGAAAGAAACATCCTGATATCAAGGTCCAAGGAAACAAAAAAGACCTAAGAGTCTATGTACCTGAGGTTTACAACTGTGTAAACATGTGTGCAAATTTGCAAGAGCTGGCAGGGGCCATGGAAAAGTGAAAACGGATGGTTCCATGGTAGAGCTACACTGTGAGTGAGTTTTTAAATTTTAATTATTGCTTAAATGCTGGTTTGAAATGCAAACTAAGACAGAGGAAGAAAGGGAGGAAGGGGGGAAAGAGAAACAAAAGGCAGAGGAAAGTGAGGATGGGAGGGAAGCGAACCCTTTGCTGGTGACTCCTGGGGTCTGACTGCTGTCCGTGGAGTAGGGGTGCTGCAGCAGCCCCTGCCAGTGGTGGGCAGAGGTCTCTGGTAGCCAAAGGGATGGATAGAACCAAAGGTGTAAAAAAAAAAAAAAAATAGGCCAGGTGTGGTGGTTCATGCCTGTAATCCTAGCACTTTGAGAGGCCGAGGCAGGTGGATCACCTGAAGTCAGGAGTTCGAGACCAGCCTGGCCAACATAGTGAAACCCTGTCTCTATTAAAATTGCAAAAATTAGTGACAGAGTAAGACCTTGTCTCAAAAAAAAAAAAAAAGATGTCCACATCTGTCACCCATCCCCAGAGCAGTGACCACGGTGACATCACTCCCAGCCTGACCTCTCTCAAGGGCACAACCTTCCACCATCACCCCAGACCACCACCTCAACTGTCCCCTCTCTCCATTACATATGTCACCCCGGCTCGTCCACACCCTCCATCCTCTTCTCAGGGCCTCTTTTCTCCTTCAAGAGCCAACTCAAAACTCCCTTCCTCCTGGAAGCCTATCTGGATTACCATTCACTCTATAGATCTTCAGGAGTTTCCTAATGTTTGCCATCTTCATACTGTAAGATATTTCATCATATGGAAGCAAATTTGCACTATTTAGAAAGAGAATGGGCTTTAAATTCCAGCTCTGCCACTCTCTACCTATGTGATCCTGTGAAAGTTACTTAGCCTCCCTGAGCATCAGTGTTTGAAATTATAAAATGGAAATACTGATGCATCCTAAAAGACTGATATAAGGAGTCAATGAGATAATGTATGCAAATAGCCAGGGAGAGTGTTGGGCAGATACGTAATCAATGCATCAATGAATGGTAGTTTTTGCTATGATGTATGGCATAAAATTCTAGAAAAGTGATTGGGCAATGGTATTCTGAACCACATTACCTCACCATGAACTAGATTTGAAATTCACTGAGGAAGCAAACTGTCCCTTCTAAGTCTTGGGTCTCTCCCTAACCCCATCCCTGTCCTCATCAAAGTAGGCAACCCACAGTTAGTAAACAGGCAAGTAACTGGACCCCTAAGCTTTTCAGGGATAGTCACAGAACCCTGCCCACCAGAGTGGGTGGCCATCCCATCTGCAGCCTGAGTCAGCTCTGAGCTAAGAAGGAGCCAAGGAGAGGGACTGGCTGTCAGTGCTTCCTCAGGTTCAGTGCTTGGGAACTGCCACTAATCCCCACACCCACCCTGTCTACCAGCACTAGGAACCTGCCGCCAGAGAAGCCTAAGACCACATTATTGCATGGAGGGGCTTGCAAACCAGCCCCACTGCAGCTCCCAACCATTCCCCATCAAAGACAGAATGTTCCTGCTACCACCCACATTTTGAAAGCTTTGGCCAACCAGATTGGCTGTAATAATGTTAATAATAATAATAACTACCATTTACTAGGAGCCAACAGTATGCCAGGTATCTTATAAATGCTACTTTAAAAAATATGTATTAAATAATGATCCATTCATTTTCCCATTTTTATTCATCATATACACATGTAACTGCCAGTCAGAACTTCTGGGCAACATGCAGCAGCATTGGCAAGTGCAGTGAGCTGTTCTGTCTTCAGCCCAAAACAAGACAATGTCCAATCTTGTTGGCCAGGGCATCCTACACAAGCAGAGCACAGATATACTTCCAGCAATCACCTTAAAACATTGAGACTTGTCAGAGGGCCCTCCTCCCCCAATACTCCTGACAAGAACCCCAAGTAGGGAATTGCAGAGCTAATCCAATCATCACATTTTGCAAATGATAGGCTCACATCCAGAGACGTCAGGAGTCCTGCCCAAGGTCACACAGCTGACAGCAGGACCAGACATTCCAATGCCGGCACAGTGCCCTCTGCTGAAGAGAGCAGCCTGGTCTCCCAGAGGTAGTGGTCAGGCCTGCCAGGAGAGCTGGCTCCCACACCACATCCCTCCCTGCAGCCTCACCTCGGCTGGCCCAATCCACACACACCCCTCTTCTCGCACCTCACCCAGTGCGATGGGCTCCCTTCCACTCCAGGCACCTCCTCCCATGCACACTGAGGATTCAGGCCAAGCCCTTCCCTGGGGCACTGTGTACTCCCTCCATAAAGAAAATCCACCTACAGCAGGGCTCGATTAAGCACTGGAAAGGTTAGAAGCCTGCAAAAATAACTCAAAATAAAACAGAGCTAACTAGCAATTTATGTCTAAGAAAATCCCAGTGAGCTCGGATTTTTCCAGTCAGGACTCCTTTGATGCTATCTTTCAAATGTCAAATATCAGATTATCTTCCCCCAAATTGTACTGGGAACCCTTGATTTACTGATGCCACATGTTCAGGCCTATCAAGGAGTATTCCACTCTCCCTCCTGCTCTGTTCCAATGTGCTTGTTTCTAGAAGAAAGGGTGGGGCTTCCTGGGGCATATATATATAAACAAAGAAGCATGTTCCATACAGATTAGGTCTTTCTGTCACCAGAAATGTATTTGTATTCTCAGAAGATGGTTCATGGCTAATGCATTTTTATTCGTCATTGTTGTCTATACATCTGTATTATGGGAGAAAAGTTTTAAAGATGCAAGTAGAAAGAGTTTGGTAAAAGACAGAACCATTGCAAGGTCCTCTCACCCCAGGCATTTCAACATGCCCTTAAACAGGCCATTTGATTTGTGTCTGAGGAGCCTGCACTACCTTTCTTGAAATTGGAACAAATATTCACTTGAAAATGTTCATAGTTCACCAGCACCCAGAAGAGCAAGGTTCAGGCTGGTAGTGGGGGTAGGAGGGGTGCTGCAGGTTTGGTGGCAATAATGTTTCACAACTGGAATTTCCACCAACCCAGAACTTTCACATCCAAATGTGTTTTGTCCCCTTCCAAAGACACACCCTGGAAATTCATACATTTATTCCGATTACACTGCCATGCTTAAAACCTCTTAAGAATTCCTCTTCTGAAAGTGCCGTGGGAGCCTGTGGCACATTCTTTTGAAAATCCTCAGTGGTAGAGAAATTTCCTTCTTAAGGGAGGATCTAAGTTTGGGAAAGAGTCTAAAGGAGTTCTGAGCCAAGTCTGATGAATAAGGTGAGTGATCAAACTGGGAAATGCTATTTTGAGCAAGAGTGAGGTTCGGGTATAAAATAACAAGACTCCTTTTTTGTGTCTATGACTGGGTGCGTGTGTGAATATGCGATTCGTAAACTAACTCTTAAAGGTAATTCCAAAAGAGAAGCTCTTAAAAGATTTTGAGCAGTTGCAGTACTACTGAAATAAGAACATATCCGTTCAAAGTCATTACTTCCAAGAAGTCAACTATTATTTGGAATGGCAAGCCCAGGTGTGAGATGGTTGCCTGGAGCCCCACTTGGTAAAGGAACGCAGCCAGGTTCCACAGGAATCTGGAGTTGAGTCCACTCTGTGGCCAGGTCCTGGGCTGCACACGTGTTGAAGGAGTCCCTTCTGGTGGACAGGCTTTGGAGGCAGCTGGAAGGATGCCGGTCGGCCCCTCCTCTCAGGCCTGCAGCTTGTTGGCCATGTTCTGAATGACACAGCTAATTAAGGCAAGTCCTGTTGCAGCTCTGAGCTTGAACTGCTGAAATGGGGAAGCCAGAGCTCTCAGATGAATCTGTGTTTCAAGGGTTAACAGCTCATCTGTGAATAAAATAAAATGTCCTTTGGGCTGCAGCCAGGTAGCCCTCCCTGCCTTTGGCCTGAATGTGATTAACACATAGGGGTGGAGGCAGGCGGGGGGTGGAGGAACTGCAGGAGGAGGCAGTCAATTCCATCTTTTTAAGACCTCTGAGAAATGATTTTGGTTATTGATTTCCAAAAGGGGTTTTTTTCCTACCACTCTTACCTCCCTAGCCTCCAACTCTTCAAAAATTAAGCCCATTTTGAAATAAAACCCAATGCAGGAAATTAGCAATTTAGGGCTCAAGGCTACAGAACAGAATTACTACGGCACGGACACACAGCACCAGGCTGACCTTGGCGATAAGCAAGTCTTCCTTGGACCTGGAAGTGAAGACAACTAGGTGGGGATAGAGGTCGTGCCTCAGGTTTTTCCCCAGTTTTTGTCCGAATCTCGAAGGTGACACCAAGAAAGACACAGCAAGATAACATTGACTGTGTCTACAGAAACAAACAGGCCAGGGGAGGAAGAAGTGATGAAACCACAAGGTCACCTGCATAAAAACAGTCCTTGCGGCCGGGCGCGGTGGCTCACGCTTGTAATCCCAGCACTTTGGGAGGCCGAGGCGGGTGGATCACGAGGTCAGGAGATCGAGACCATCCTGGCTAACACGGTGAAACCCCGTCTCTACTAAAAAAAATACAAAAAATTAGCCGGGCGTGGTGGCGGGCGCCTGTAGTCCCAGCTACTCGGAGAGGCTGAGGCAGGAGAATGGCATGAACCCGGGAGGCGGAGCTTGCAGTGAGCCGAGATCGCGCCACTGCACTCCAGCCTGGGTGACAGAGCGAGACTCTATCTCAAAAAAAAAAAAAAAAAAAAAAAAAAAAAAAAAAAAAAAACAGTCCTTGCAAAGCTGGTCTTTGGACTAAACTTGGCTATTTTTTTTTTTGTATACAATCTGCTATTTGAATACATTTAACTGTTATTTTACTTTATAACCTGATTTGCATGTGAGGTCTCTGCCCCTTCTTCCAGGGAGCCAGAAACCCTGTTAACACTAAGCAAACTGTGTCATATCCACACCTCCTCAGAAGGAAGAAATTATACTCACAATGGTAATGCCTGTAATAAAAATAAGGTGACAGGCTTCACAACTTATTTGTAAATCTAAAACTCCTTGAAAATAAAAAGTTGACTTAAAAAATAAGGCAACATCATTTATGTAAAACATCTGCCTACATAACAAACAGACATCAGTGGTACAGCATTATATTTTGTCTTAGTTTTCCACAATACCCTAGGTATGTATCCTGGTGGTGTTCTTATGTCTACTTGAGATGTCTCTCTATTTAGTCTCTTTAATAATCTTAGAATGATGATGCACGTGGGTTATATTAGGGGCTTGAAAAGTTTTTTTCATATCCAGCAACCCAATAAATTACTCCTAGTATATCTAACTTCTCTGCTCCATTGTTAATGTTCCCAGCAACCTTTCCTTTCTTCCCCTGAATGTCAGCATGTGGTGAAGGCATTAGTGAGGGCCGCAACACAGTATTTCCCGGTTCCAGTTAGGTGAGGAGGAGTACAGTTGACTGTACTTTTTAAAGTGCTGTCGGCTTTAGAAAGTGTGGTATTTTTTAACAAACTGCCCAGCTCTAAGAAGCCTGTCATTTTCAGCCTGTTGTAGAAGCCCTAAAAGCCAACAGTTTTCTTACACATCAGCAAAAACAAAACAAAAACAGCAACAAACAAACAAAAACCCCACATACAACTCAGCTTGGACATTTCTGATATCATCCTCCAAAATATTCTCTTAACAAATCTATCCTACACTGAAAGTTCCATAGGAAAAGTTACATAGGGAAGGGGGATTTCTAAAATCTGACTCTTCACCGTAGCTTTCCATTTCCCTGAAAAGATTTCTAAGATGAGCACAGAAAATGAACTTCCAATAATTGTCTCCACAGCATTAATGTGTATCTTCTGTTGGGAGAAAATCTGTAACCTCATCAAGGAATAGCATTCAAATAAATTTTCATTGTCCCACTGCACAAAGCTAAGCTTAGGCGAATCCTAATTTGTTATTCATTCTTCTTGTTTAATTCATAATTTGATGCTAAATGTGGTGACACAGCAGTGCCCTACAAATTCGATTGCATCTGTCCTCAGATATATCTTACAGCTACCCAAACTTATGTTTTATACTAAAAAATGTCTTTAAGCTTACAGATGAGCAATATAAATAGAGAGAGAGAAAGTGACATTTTTCTATGCATAGTGAGCCAACATTAATCTCTCTCCAAATTCAGGGTCTCTTTTTACTAGGTCCATTCTGGCTAACTGTACTTCTCCGTATTTTCCAAACTCTTATTTGAAGCAAAAACTCCTCCTGACAAATGCTTTTGGTTTAAAACTAATGTTTGCTTCAACTGGTTAAGTGCCATAGAAATAAAAAGGCTTTTGCAAAACATTCCACAACCTGATTTTTAATTTACTGCATCATCAGCTACTTTTATAATAATATTTAATCTACTGAAACAAAACCAGCCTTAGAGGGAAAAAAAAAACAACAACAACAAAGAGAAAGAGAGTTTATTTTTAGCAGCTCCATTCTCACGTAAGGTAGCTAGTGAAACCGAAACTTTACCTAAGGACACTAGCCCTAGTTTCTTCTCTCTGTCTCTTTTCCTTCTTTCCATTTTTTTTTATTTCTCCTTTTTTCTCAGTGGCTGAGAGAATCAAGTTAAAGGTTAGATCTCATTAAGTATGGTTAACAAGTTTCAATAAGCAGGAGGCATCAAGAAATAAACTATCCCCTACCCAAAGGAAAAATATATAGAGTGATGTTAAGTGTAAATATTCAACTGCGGCCCAGATAAGCAAAACCCTAAAATGAAAAGAAGTTTACACCACTTCATGAGGTCAAGTTTGGAAAGTTTGGCTCAGATGTCCCAAGTGCCTGACCGTGATGGTAAAAATGTCATTATTTTACATCAGGAAAATAGAGAAGAGGGACAATAAAATGCGTCAAAATTCAGTGGGTTCCTTCAACTGAGGCACTTGAAAATGTTTGACTCCAGAGCTCATCATTTTAGGGACAACTCAAACGGGAACAAACCCAAGTATTCTGGGGCTTTTTTTTTGGTGTCTATATCCTATTTCTGTTCAAACGAATATCCTGAGAATTAAGACTCTAGTGTGAGACAGCAAAGGCTATCGCTGTGCAGATAAAAACACTCCTGAGAAATTATGCCCTAAGGATGCAAACTGTAATGGAAACTGAGCCAGGCAAAAGGACCCCTCCCTAAAAGGAACTGCTTCCAACCAAAAGGTGGACCCTGCCAATGTCTCCAAATTCTTAAGCACTGCTCTGGCTTAGGCAGCTCAAAGCCATTGGGATGGGCCCTTCCTGAGTAGAAAGACGTTACTGCAAGTTTTGCCGTTGTCTCTGGGTAGAAAATGGTCCTTCCCCAGGAGCACTGTGCTGGTAGCTCTGTGTTCAGCAAAGTAGAAAATGTTACTGGAGCATGAGCTGTGACAACAACGTGTACATACTTGCATATACCCTTTCCTCTGCAGAGCAACCGCTATAGCTGAAAATTGCGAGGCAAGCTCCATAGGATGAAAGAGGCCAACAAACTCAACTCTACGGTGGCTAAAAGCCATGGGATGCTGCAGAGAAACTTCAGGTTTATCTTTTGCCTTATGTTAGGATGTTTCCCCTGGAAATGAAGGGGAAGTTGTAATTAGCTTGTTTGAAAGCTCTCTGATTCACCTCCCCACCCCAATTCTTACTATCATGAATTTTGCATTATTCTATGCACAATAATGCACATAAAATTAAATAAACAATTTAATTAATTTAATTAAAATTAAATATTAAACATATTGTGTATAAGGAACCTGTGCCTTTGACTTAATTGGGCAGGAGTACCCAAAGCAGTTTGGGTAACAGCAGAAAATAATTAAAAACAACAAGTACGTTAGCCTCTGGGTATAAGAAATAGTTGGGAGCCTCCTCTTGAGAAAGGTTTATTTAATTAAAATTAAACTAATCTTTGAAAAACATTTGATAAGCATTTCATAATACAAATCATAATCCAAAAAATGAGGCTAGCCTGCCTCTCCACAATGTAGGAAAATAATGCTAAATAATTTATCTCTGGCAGTAGCTACGCTCTTCTTTACACATACATACAAATACACACACAGCAATTCAATAGACAACATGTTCAGTGGATTTGAATTTTAGGTAATACTTGATTCACCTACAATCCAGATAAATATTAATAAAGTACATCAAATATATTATGTTCATAGCAAGAATTTAGAAGATTTAGTGTTTGATTTTGAACTAGGTGTGGATTTTCAGAGCTAACAAGCCCCTATCAGAAAACATCCTTTTTGCAAATTTATCTACAAGGAAAATTCAAATGTTTTGCCAAGTCAATATCTTAGTTGGTCACTACTAAAATAACCCAAAAATACAGAAAAAGCTGGGTCTCCAGGTCATCCACAGGTACATTTAATTCACAAGGTAGCATTTAGTGCTTCACGTTAGGAGGGGAAGACCATTTACATTCTTCTTGCTTTCCTCCGGTTTGTGTGACAGGACCTGATATTCAGTTGCAGAGCATTAGATAAGATTAGACGTAGACCATAAAAGAAATACAGCAACCAAGCCCATGTATGTGTTTCCCCAATAACTGTTCCTAGGGCCTGATATGCCAGAATCTCCAGGTATCTATAGTCTTTATCAAAGTAGGGCCCATTTAGACACCTATGGCCTGAGCAGGAATATTACCAAAACCAGCTGCTTTATGCTCCATTTCCAGAGTTACTAAATGCAAGCCTCCTGGCTGACAAGTGCCCACAGATATAACTCAGAGCCTGAATTGTCCACCAAATTCCAATTGTCCACCTCTTAAACATCTGCACCCATAAAGGAACATCAAAGTTAGAACATTCATCAGCACAAATGATTCTCATCACTTATTTCAGCATATATAGTAACTTAGTCTATCAGTGAGGTTAAAATATTTTCTTATATCCTAATGATTCATTATAGATAAAGCAACTATATTCACCCCAAAGATGAGCTGGGAACATACAATAATGAATTTTATTTTGTCTTTATAAACATAAGATTTTCCATGTATATCCTGACACCAAAATCATATTTTTCAGTGGTCATATGCATATTAAAAACTATTGTTATGAAATATACATACCCACAGGTGCCATGCATATAGAAAAATCTGAGTCAAAGCTTGGTGTTGCTATAGCAAGGTTATTTTGTAGTGCCTTTGCTCTGTAAAGAAAGCCACAATAATATACATTACACTATTTTATAAGCAATAATTCATAATGGCAACTAAAAATTATTCCTGCAATATCAAGCATTCCTCCAAAAATTCATCTAAGCTTTTAACCATTTCTCTGATTAGTTCAACTTTTCTTTGATGGAAAGAACAAAATACCTTTGGAGGCTTCCAGTTGGGCCGAGAGACAGGGCGATCCAAAGGGTGGCCTGCTTAATGCCAGACTTAAAATAGGAAGAAAAAAAATCTGGAGACTTGGCAGAGCTAAGAAGCATGCAAAGCAAAAGATCCTAAAGCCATCTCTAGCCCAATTAACTCTTTCACATATTTATTGGAAAAAGGCATTTAACCCTTCAGAAAACACCAAGCAAAGATCCTGGTGCAGCCCCGGCTTCTTCAGCCAGGACCACAGCTGCAGCAGGGTTCCCCTCTGCCATCCAGGGCTTGTCAGTGATGCCCTTCATTTGCATGTCAATCCTTTTACATGATTAATATGTATTTATTGACCAGGAGGCCTTCCCAACCTAGGACAAAGGGAGACAGGCAGTCCTCTTTTATAGGGCAGCCATAACTTTCCTGGCAGGACTGACAATTGTGCACAGGAATAATTCCCTTCCAGATAAAAAGTTCCCACCATTCAAACACACAGTAATGGAAGGAAAACAGGCTAAACTGAACACTGAAATCTGAAGGGCACCTCTCTAGTCCTTTTCCCATAAGGTGATCTGTGTTCATTTCCTACTACCTCAGTTGAGGAGTGTGGACAGGCACCTAGAAGACCAGAAAAAAATGACCCCCAGCCTGGGAGTTTGGATATCTTCTGCTGCTCATGAAGGTCCCTAAGGCTGAGGACTGCCCACAAAGCTAGGCCCTAGCTCGAACCCTGGGTTACCTGAGGGAAGGCATCTGCCTCCTTCCAAACATGAATCTAGAAATGGAAAGAAACACACCCAACACACCACATGATGCCACTCTTCATGAATCTTTTATCCACTCAAATAAACATCACATTTCCCAGATTGACATGTGGAGTTTTATTTATTAAACAGCAAACTCCAGTTTTAAAAAAAGATCAGCCTTATGTCTACCATTAAAGATTCCCAGAAATTCTCTTCTGTTCCATCTCTTCACTCCTCCCACATAAGAAAATAGAAAAATAAAAGCCAAAATGGTCAAACCATGGCATAAACTTCCATTTTCACTCTGACATCTGTCTCTCGGAAAATCAGAGATGAGATTCTAGATATGTTTAGAAAAACTGTAAGGGATTAGTATGACTCTTGTTTGTCCTGGTGCCAAGGATATTGAGTCAGATAATCCAAGAGGGTTTTTTTTTTTCGTCTTTATTCTGGGTGGTTCTGGGACTCGCTCTGTTTGATCGTGGCTTCCCACCTCTGTGCATATGAAATCCTTGACCCCACAGAGAGGCTGCCAGCTCAATGCCTAGGGTTCCCAAGGAAAAGTGCAAGGAGCCATCTCCTTTATCAGGTCCTTCACTATAAAAAATAATATCAAAAAAGAGACTTTCCCTTAGGTTGAAGAAATTCAAGACCAGCCTCTGAGTAAGCATTATAACCTCCTGAAACAGACACACGAACACTCTTCAAAGGCCTCAAGTTTGATTTCCTAACCAAGACACCAGCAAGAAACCAGTCATCTTTCAGCTCAGAGGCCAGTTCTGAATTTCTCCCCAGGGACATAATATCCTTGGCTTTTATAAACGGTCTTTATTAGGGGCAAACTCACTTCATTTTAAAAAAGGGAATTCTGGTGGTGTCAGACCCTAGCCTTTCTCTGACCTACACCCTATCAAACTAAGAGGTCAGGCACGTGGTACACTTCATAGGAAGACCAGCCATTAGCCTGCTCTCCACCAAAATCTGGCCTGGGAAAGGTGAAGGAAAGCAGTTTAAACAACCACATTGCTGTTTCTTTGACTTCAGCCAACTCCTATTTCACTGTCATTTTTACTGAAACTGGTCTACATGTATAGACTATGCCTAAAAGAATCCCAGAAAGAGTCCTAGAATTCCAAGAATGTAAGCTTCAAGGACGAGGCTTGCAATGGTGAATTTATCGAAAGCAATTAAACATAAAATGGGCCCAGAAGGGTGTTTCAAATTTCTGCCCAAGTTTTGCCCATGCAGAAATGTGATGCTTATGATGAAGTTATTTTCCTTAGTAATAACTCTGAAGAATGTGGCCCAAAAATAGACCGGGGAGTCATTTCAGCAGGGTGCCCCTCTGGCTTCATCCACTTTATATGACACCCAGAAGGCAGCAAGTCACTCTGTATCCTGTCCTTACATGCTCCATTCCAAACCCAAGGCCACACTTCTGAAAGCTATCTGGGACTGCTCCACACAACCACATTTCAAGAGAATGCGGCCATCAAAAATGCAGACACATCAAAAGCACCTGAGAAGAAACACAAGGATGAGGAGGGAAAGTATCAAGGAAAAGCAACTATCATCTACAAACCTGTGGTTTCATTTTGCTATGTAAACAGATGGCATACGGTGGAAGCAAGGAATAAAGTTTTCTTTTTCCTGAAACTTTTGACATAATAAACTAAGTTATGTGCACCTAAACCTGACTTTGTTTTCTATTTCACAGATTATAAATTCAACTAAGTTAACCAATAAAAATGGTCCCACAAGAATTGCCTTGACATTATGGAAGTTAAGAGATGGGTTCTGACATATTCCAAACACCCAGGTGTAGCCTTCAGAAATTCGTTCGGTTCAGATGAATATCCAGGGGCATGGGCTCCTGGAACATCAGGTGTCCATCCCACGGGGGCCCGCCCCAGTACCGAGAACATCACAGGCACTTGGTTTAAGCCATGTTGCATGATTGAATAATTAATGAGAACCCAAGGAAGGTTTCCTTCTGATGTTTGTCATCATTAGAATCCAACCTCTGTTCACTAAGGAATAGCTTTTGCTTTAGGTTTTCAACTCACTGACCAGCACCTCAGGCATTTGGTGGGGGGCACTTTCTAGGTTTGAAAGAAGGGTTGAATACTCCTCTGAACACCTCAACTCACCCTGTGGCCCCCTCCTCATCTAATTTTGCAGGCCATTAATTCAGAATGGGCATGAGCGCATTTTGGTATTCGCTTTCACATTAAAATGACTGAGTAATTAATGAAAGTTGGCAACTGTTCAGTCAAACAGCAAGCTCTCTCTCTGCCTTTCCCAACTTAGTGCTGTGTGTTCAAATAGGCTTCATGTAGCATGTCCCCAACTCGGCTAGCCTCACCTTCCCTTATAGCACCAGTGGGACCTCCCCAGGCTCTGTGGGGTGATCTTGCTCTCAAAAAACCACTTACCCTATCCCTCTTAGCCACTGAGGACCTTTATGGTGAAACTGTCATTACCCATTAAGGGCAGACGGGGCAACCAAAAGGGCCCTACTTCCTTGCATGCTATAGACAAGTCATTGGCTGTATAACAAGGGAGACTATATCACTTTTAGCCCGGTCCATGTTGACCCCCAGGGAAACTCCCATACTCGTGTCTGTAAGATGTGTCTTAGAGCAAGCCCCTCTAAACAAAAGCAGCGCTGGCACTATCCCTGCAACCTGTGCATTGGCTAAGGTGGGAGGAAGGGAGGCTGGTGGCCCCTCCTGGCTACCTCCCCCCACCCCCAGCAATAGCTTTTGTGTTACAGGGGCTCCCAGAGTGGGATGGCCGGAATGTGGAGACGCCACTGCGTTGGAGTTAATAACACAGTGTCACAAAGGAATTTGAGCCTGAACTCTGGAAATTCTCTTTTAGGAGCTTATACTTTTCCTTATTCAAACTTCTCTGTTCTGTCTAAAAAGAATAAAAACCCTCTGTTGTGTTTCCTGCCGGAGGCTATTATCACTTCCTTCCAACTGCCCCTTGTGAAATGGTCAAAGCATCCCTGATTGCGGAGGAGACAACCGCCAGATCACAAGGTAAGTTTTGTATTCCAGAGTTTCAACGGCTCTGGATCTGTTTCCAAAATGACCCACCCTTTCCAGGGGCGTGTTGCCTGCTCTTAGGGGCTGTATTTGGCAGACATGCAAATGTAAAACAGCCTCACCAAAGTGCTTACTATGGACACAGCCTCTTGGCCAAGCACGGAAAAGGTTACAGGGGCTGGTGTAAGGTTGGATGGGAACGTGAATGAGATCAGGATATGGTACATGGGGCTCCTGGCTCTCCCATTGTAATGCGCCCCAAGTTCCCCTGGATTCCACTGAAAATAGGGAGTGGAAGGGTGGGTTTGGAGTGAGGATAACCAAGATCGTCACACTCACATAAGCACAGAACCTCAGGGATCTTCAGGGCTGACACCCTGGACGCCTACCACTTTCCCTAGCCCCAAATGTCTCAGCTCTCAAGGCGGGGCCTCTGAGGCTAGACCGCTGTCCCACCCAGGGATGCTTGCGGACTGCCACACTAGCGAACGCGCAATTCCCTTCCCCAGGGAAGCCACGGCAGGGGCTTTCCCCGACGGCGTCTCACAGCCAAGTGAGCTTGTGAACACGGAGACGGCTGAGGATCCGAGACAAGGAGCTCGCTCGCTCGGTTTTTCCCGGGCTGTGTTTGCCATTCGCGGGAATAAATGAAGCATCGGTAATCTCCATAAAAGAGCTTTCACGCTTCATTCTCTGAAACTAAGTTGAGGCTTAGACGGAAAGGAGAAAAGAGACTTTTAATTTAAAGTAGTGATCATCAACACTCAGGTGCTAGAGGGTCTCTAGGGGAAAGGGGGTCCCTACTCCACCCCGGGTAGCGGGAGGGAGGCCGCCTCTCCTCGCCTAGCCGGGCGGGCCTTGACTTGCTAGGATTGGTGGGCCAAATCCCAACTCCGAGAAGCCCTCAAATAACTCTCCCATGGGGAACAGAGGAGGTGGGGGAGCCTAGGGCGGAAAAAGCTGAAGAGCCGTGGTCCCGGAGAAAAGGAAGTGAGCAGTCTCAATGGAGGCCCGAGCCTCTCCAAGGCCACCCTGCAGGCAGCAGCGACTTCTTCCTGGGGCAAGAGTCGCGCACTACCTGCGGGAACGTCTGCTGCCAGGGCGCCGCCCGGGACCCCAGCGCATACCTGGTTCCCTTCCTGGTGGCCGGTCCTGTTTGGGGCCAAAGTTTGCACGCGATGGACACAAAGGACTCTGCGCCTCCTTTCCCTAACCCCAAGCCCTGCGCGGTCGGAGAACCCTAGACGAGTTCAATCCCGAAAAGCAAACTTTGTTAACTTCTAGCTGAACTTGGCACGGCGGAGGGAGGAGTGGGCAATAATCCCTCCATTCTCCCCTCCACCAACACCCAGGGTCCCTCACTTACATCGCAGTCCCCAAGCCAACACTCGACTTGTCACTTTGCACCACAATGCGGTCAGCCCTGTGAGGACATGAAGAATGGATATGAAACTCGAGGCCAGATAAGCGTGGAACTAGGTTCAGGCGTCCTCCCTGGGGTACCTACGTCCCTACTCCCGACAGAGCTGTGAGCCTCCGCCTGCCGAGAGGAGGGCACTTGGGCGGACCTGAAGTTAGGAGGCCCGGGGTGAAGGCCAGAGCTCAATCTGCAGGGATAGAAGGCGCGGGAAATCCAGCAAAGGATGGAAGAACAGTCCCTGCCAGGCCGCGGCCTCCTCGCCCCCGCCTGCCCGGCCTCACCCTTCTGGAAGTTCCTCCAGGCCTGGGTGGGGGCCGCCAGGGAAGGCGCAGAGCTAGGGCGAGTTGGCGCCGCTAGTTTTAAAGAAATCTTAAGTAAACAGTGAACCCGAGCAGGAAGCCTCAGCTTTGCCTGGGTAAGAGAACTGGCCACATAGCTCCAAGAAAGGAGAGGAGGAGGACAAATCTCTGCGCCCTGAGGATGGTGGCTTTATTGGGGAAAGAGGTGGTGGGGCCGGAGCTGCTCTGCAACTCCTCTCGCCCCCTCAAAAAAAAAAAAAAAAAAAAAAAAAGTATCCGGCAGCGAGGATTTCAGAAGGGGCTCACCTAGTACAGGAAAGTTCAGTTGGCAGCCCTTCGCGAGCAGGTCCTCCCAGCCCGCACCGAGAAGGCAGGCGCCCGAGCCTTCTGACTCCAGTGGCTCAGAGCCGGCTAAGGACTGGCAGGGCTAGGAGCCGGCGGGCCGAGCCAGCGAGGGTTTGGGCTGCCCGCGCTGTGTGTGCAAGAGCGCGCGCCTCGTGTAACCATTCAGGACAAGTTGAAGCAACACAGATAAAGTCAGGTCTCTTCAGCCTTGCTGTCCACCCCTCCCCCGCCTTCCTGGCTTGACCCGGGCCTGGTCGCTCCGAGGCCCAGTTTGCGCAGCTGACATTGCGTGACTAGTCTCATTACCAGGGGAAGGGCGCTCCCCTTTTCCCTGGTAATACTCCGGGAGCCCCTACTCGGAAGCCCGAGAGTCAAAGGGATACAGGGGTGACCGGAGAGCAGCGGGGAACAGCGTGGCCGCACCCAAAGTCAGCGCTGGTCCCCACGCGTCGGCCGGGGGAGGGGAGGGGAGCGGACAGTCGGAGCGTTCGGATGTCCAGTTGAGCCGCGGCGCGGGGCAGCCAGGGGCGCAAACTTGGAGGCAGGGCTGGGCGACGAGGAGAGAGGGAGGGCCGGGAGCCGAAGGGACGCCCGGGTGCACCCCGCTGCAGAGGCCGAGTCCGAGCGGCCGGAGAAGGCTGGTCGCAGAAGGGCGGCCTCCGGCGCAAAAAACGGAAACCTTGGAGCAGAGGATGAGGAGGAACACAGAGGCGGGGAGCTCATAGAAAAAGATGGTGAGGAAAGAAGAGGAGACCCCGGCCTAAACAAATCGAAACTGTGCAATGAACAGTGGCCCGGGAGAACCGGGGGTGAGGGGCGATGGCTGGAGCCTGCGGCCCAAGCACAGCTTTCAGACGCTTGCCCAGACCCTGGCGCGGGGAGGTGGCCGGGACTGCCTTTCTGCGCGGGTCCCTGGAGAGCTGGTGGGCAGGGCCCGCGCCCCGCGCTGGGCAAGAAGATTTGGGGTTTCGAAGTTCCTGGGGTGGCGGGGGCGAAGTGCCCTCAGAGACCTCGGCGGAGCCCCAGTTGCGCTCCCATCTCCAGCCCCCACTAGAGAGAGGGGGTCCAGGACGGTACCCTCCTGCGGCCTGGGCTGCGCTGACCGGAAGTGCCTGTAAGAAGCGCCCTCCGCGGACCGCGCCGGGCGCGGGCAGCTCCGGTCGGGTTGGAGCAAGGCCAAGATGCCCGGATGGGGCGGGCCGTTTCGGCTGACCCAGTCTGGACGCAGGTGCGGGAGGAAAGTGTGAGGGGAAAACTGCTGATTGTGCGGGGAGAGGGGCATCTTAATCTGGGAAAAGATCGGAATCTCTTGGGACGCTAATCTGAGACCCAGGTCGGAGGTGTAGAGTAGGGGTGTCCGAGCAGGAACTCGGACCTGAGTTACAGAGTGAGAGGGAAGAGGGCTGGAAAGGTGCTGAGGCTACTCCTAGTTAAGACTGAAGGAGAGGAGGAATAACAGCCCTTCACGCAAATCTGTGCTCCCCCTGCTCCCGCAGGTGCCAAAGTCCAGGACCAATGTGGAGACTTGACACTGCGTTATGCGACTGCAAATCATTCTTCTATTTATAAGTAACTACAGTATAGACTTCAACGTGATTTGGTGCGACCTTAGCAGGATGACCCTGGACCTCACTTTTCTTATCTGTAAGGTGGGGATTATAATAGGCGACACACAGAAATGTATGTGGTTGAAGGAAATAAATTGTGTTAAATGGCTAGCAATGTGCATGGAAGGCCCTCAGTGATTAATGATTATGTTAATTTTGAATTTCTGGGAGTGGCGTCTTCTGAATTGCCTGCACTCTGCCAAATGGACAAGTCCTGTACCTGGAGGTGAAGGGGCGGGGGAAGGGCAAGGACAGCCGTGCTGTAATCGTTACTGGGACTCGCTTTTGTTTTCTTCAGGATTCAGTATTGAAATTGGGAGTGTGGAGGCGGCTTCTCCCCAGCTCTCTCCGTCCAGTTTTCCACTGTGTTCTCTTTATCAGATGGCAGAGCCGTGGGTCTCGCTGCAGGGCGAGAAATGGTTGCTGTCAGGGCCCGGTTGCTGCTGTCAGGGCCCAAGCCCACTCTTGCAGTAGTTGTGGTTGAATCAGAAATTCTCCTGGGTCCCTTCTGTCTTTGGACTCTCATCTCTCTCACAGGAGGCTCCCGCCCCTCTGCACTGGTCCTGGAGGCCTGCAGACCAGGTCTTCAGGAGGAGGGGAGAATGCTAGCACCCCAGATGGAGCTTTCTCCGTGCGCTTGTGTGGTGGCAGGGGCCAGAGAGGAATCTGTTGCTGGCTGACAGTGTCTAAGTTGTGCCTGGCTTTATACCCCACTCATCAGAGTTGAGGAGGGGGAGGCAAGTACTCACTATTTTCCTCTACAATCCCCTGCCCCCTCCTAGCACTCCCACCCACCTCCCTGCCCAAGGCAGAGTCACAAGCTGTTGATAAGAATACTCTTTTCAGGTTGTGTGTGCCTGCACACAAAATACATTTCTGCTTTTCTATTGGGTCACCCATACCTAGAGTCTTCCATTACTATAGCCTGAAATCTTCCCAAATGTCCTCAAAACACCCCACCCCCATACCTGTGGGTAGAATTCCAGAGTGGAGGGGCCCACTCCATCTCCAGAGTGGCACCCAGCTAGAGAAGGCTGTATTTGAAGCAAATTCAAGGAGCAAATTTTAATGGCCCATGACTTACCAAGCCTCTGAGAAATCTGTTTGAGATGTTTGCCTCCTCTTGCCCTGCGTCTGCTCCAGTCCCAAGAGCTACAGCTGGGAGGGCACTGGATGTACTTGCTGGTGGGAGACGGTTGTAGCATTGGGTCTGTGTCTGAGCACAGGCACCTGGAACGGACCAGCTGCCTCCAGGGGAGAGGGAAGGGGCTGCCTCTCCTTTTGGTGGCTTCCACAGAAAGGAGAGGGCACACAGGTCTGTCCTGAGCCCTGGAAACAATGTCCTTTCCCTCCCCTGGCTAGGCGTGAAGCCCACCACCTGGGGCATGCAGGTGCATCTTGGACACCAGTATGTGTATTCCTGGCTCATGTATAGTTGTGTGCCAGAGCCTTCTACACAGGCAATGTCCATGTGCTTGCTGTGAACACACTGTATTCCACTGACATTTGTATACATGCCTGTGTTTTGCGTGTGTGCATATGTATCCACATGAGTGTGTGCATGCTTATGCATTTATGTGTGGAAGTGTGTACATGTATGCATTGTGACTGCATGCGTGTTGACATTACCCACTTGATGGCACAGTGAGAAGAGGCCTGGACTGATAGGAAATCTAAGGACTTTGCCTCTCATTTGCCTTGTGCTTTCTCTTGGGGCACTTTTTCTCTCAGGATTTTGTAATTCAAGAATCCCTGAGGACACTTCCAACACTGACACTGCATTAAAAGACCGGCCTAAAGCATTTGGGGAGGGGTGGAGGCTGACAGAATCCCTAGCCCTTCCCCTTTCCACAGGTTGCCAAAGAAGAGAAACCCTCTCCCCAGAGTTCAAAGTGAGAGAGGACAATGGAGGTTTCTGGTGGGAGTGAGGAGGGATGAAGATACTCTGCCACCTCCCACAGACGGGTATGAGCATAGTCTTCAATTCGAACCCACTGAGACATCCAGACTAAAAGGGTCCAGGCTCTGAGGTGAAGCTGGGGAGGACACCTGGATGCCTCTCTACCCTTCTCTGCCCTGCTCCCCTGTATGGTAGAAGCAGAGGATAGTGGGTTGGCTAGATTGCCAGAAGAACGGCCTCTCTCATTCGCACAAAGCAAAAACCAGGCTGGCCATGGAAGGAATTGATGGCCACCCCACAGAAGCCACGGCAGACACATTCATCCAGGGTGCAGAGTCTGGCCCTGGCCTGCATCTCCTGGACCTCTAGGAGACAGCCAAAGCTCACCCCTGCCTTGCAGCTTGGCCCTTTTTGGGGCCTTTTTTCTACTGAGAGTGTTGGGGTTTGGGGTGTCCTGGGGCACAGTGGCCTCCCCCATGGTATTATCTCTAGAAACCCTGCCACAGGTGACAGATGGGTGTGGGGGCCTGGGAGGGTGAAGACAAGCAGGTCACTGCTCTGTTCCCTGGGCAGCCCCATCTAGGGAGCTTAAGAACTGGGTACACATACACACACCCACAGACATCAAACAGTCACTACTAGAGGCCATATACCCAAAGCACACAAATCCACCTCCCAAACCTAAATAAATATACTCAGTACCATCCCTATACAAATGCTCACACACAGTACAACCCACGAATACACACAAACCCACGCAATCACACCAAGCAACCCCACACTCCCAAATACCACAACACCCTCTCCTTCCACTTTCCTCCTGCCTTCCCTCAGCCCCATCCATGGCCTTCTCCCTAACCTTACTGAAGAAAAGAGAGTTTCCAGCAAGAAAACAGAGACCCTTGCCCTCAGAAAGAACCAGGGATCAATACTGTTTAGACTCAGCTAGGATGTATTTCCTTTTAGGCTGAGGAAGATTTAAGTTTATGGTTCAATTCAATCTTTAAAAAAAAAAGGAAAAGCAGAAAATGAGGAAGTTGGGATGGCATGCTCAAGTATTTATTTCTCTGCAGCCCCAGACCTTAATACACAGGCGGCTCACTAAGCCAGCCCCATAAATCAGAGAAATCAATGCCCGTTTATGATCATTATTAGTTTCTTTTTTTTTAAGGGCATGCAAGAAAAAGGTCCCACCAGAATCCTCCTCCCCTCTCCTCTACTCCAATCAGAAAGAAGGAAAAATGAAGAGAAGATGGGAAAGTCATCCTGGATGATGGCTTCAGGGCCTTGGCCAGATCCTTGAGGTAGATGAGACTTAGACACACATAGTCAAGGAGGAGGCACAAACAAAATGTTTAAGTTCTCAGAGCTTCATGTTCTTTCACTGAACAATGAAGAAAAATCCATTTTCCCATAGTGATTGGAAGATAAAAGGAGATAATGGGTAAGAAACCAAATTACATAATAATGACACTCACATCTATACACTTTACTGATGCAATCATGGGGATGGGTGACCACCTTCTCCTCCTCTCACTGGGTTAAAGGAAAGAGCTCTTGGCTTTGATCTCTTGGATAGAGGAAGGGGAGCATGAGGAATGGGGTGGTTCCTAGAGTTGCTGCTCACACCGACCTCTGTCCCAGCCTCTGGAACTGGCAGTCTTGGGGAACTTGGATATCCTAAGGGGCCACAATAGGGAGGGGAGAAGGGAGTGTAGCCAATTCCCAGACATTCAAAATAGTAAGTTTCTCCAATATATAGAGTTGAGCATCCTTAACATCACATCTGGATGTGCTGGGAAGGTGAAATGGAATGGGACTCTTCCTGAAATTCTGAGAGGTCTGTATTAGGAGAAGGGTGCTCCAAGACCCAGGCCTCAGACTGTTTAACAGGAAAGCCTGGAAGGCTTGAAGATTCCAAGCCCACTCCCCAAGGAAAGCAACACACAGGCTTTTGACTACCAGAAAACAACTCCCCTGGACCAACCCCAGCGAAGGGCCCATCTCACTGCTTCTAACTCTGCCCACAAAGATTGGTTGAGCACCTATTATATGCAAGAGTTACTCCTCCAGAAAACAATGGACAGATGGAAGGAAGAAAATTAATTGCAATAAAATTGGGAACACACAGCAGTGTCAAATGCACCCTCCAATTCCACTCCAGCCCCCAAACCCTTATGTAGGGATTTGGAGGGCACCTAGGCTTCCTGGGATTGAGATCTAGCCCTGTTAGTTCCCTGGCCAGAAGCGAGCGAACAGTACATTGGGCCAAATCAGGGGAAATTTTTCAATAAAAAAGGTGGAATAACTAGCCATTATCATTTTGCACAAAATCAATCCTACAAAAACAGTTGAGAAACTCAAGGGAAGAGCACAGAGAACAGGGTTCTCACACATGCTCAAACCCAGCGAACACACCTGCAGACATTCCAGTGTGCAAACACAAATTCATGCAGATACACACAGTGAACTCACAAACGTCCAATTGTGCATCTAATTAGAGAAGAAAATCAGTTGCACAATACTCATGGGTACAGGAATACACAAAAAGCTGGTAGGAACTTAGGTGCACCAATATCTGCACATTATCATATATGCACACATGTATGTGTGGACACCTGCCTGTCTAGCTGCACACGTATAGATATACACATACATATTGCAGAAGAGAGAAAAAATGTGGGAGTGGAATTTACAATTTAAAAAAATCCTGGACAAACGAGAGATAACACCTCCTGAGAAGGAACCTTCCCTTCCTCCCCTTAACCTCTTAAGATCTGAGAGCAGCTCCTGCCCTGGAAGGATGGGCCCCAGTGTTTGGCAGCAAGAGGCCAGACATTTCCTTCTGGGAACCCAGGGTGTCCTGAGGGCCCTGGGGGCTTCTACGTGCGCCCCCCCCTTGGTGAGGAAGAAAGTTAGGCTTTGTTGGGATGCCTAAGGGAACCCTCTTTGGTTTAGGGCCCAGACAGGGCAGACCCGCGCCCACCTCGGGTTCAAGACCCAAGCAGCCACTCCGAACAGCTTTCCCAGCATTTGGGCCTCCTTTCCTCCGGCATTGCGGGACCAGGAGACCCGAGCCCCGCGAGGCTCCGCGGGCCGCCCCCGGACCTGCTGCTTCGCCAACAGAAGCCCTCCCCCAAACGAAGTGCAGTGAGTCCAGGCGGACGAGAGGCCAGGCCAAAGTGCCCCTCGCCCAAGCGGGCTGTCGGGGAGGGAGGAAGGCAGGCCCCCTTCTATCTCTGGATGAAAAAAATCTGCAGCAAAACCTGCACCAGGAGGAATAAAAGAAAGAAAGAAAAAGAAAAGTGCAGGTTGGAGTGAAGGGCAGGTTGTACAGGAGGAGACCGCCACTGGGCTGGGCCTGGACCGGTGCGGGGAGCTGCCCCGCAGCCCGGGCAGCGTTTCCGAAGCCAAGACTGGGGTTGTCGGCCTTTGAGTTCCCTTGAACGCAATCGGAGACCAGGCGTGTCCCGCCAGACCCTTCAGACCCAGGCCAAACCCAAATCTGGGCCGCGCTTCCCCTTCGCCCCTGCATTCGTTGTGCGGTGATCGCAAGGCCCGGCCGGCTCCCCGCCCGGCGTGCGCAGGGGCGCTGGGGCGCTGTGTGCCCGGACCCACGCCCTTCCCGAGCCCGCAAACAGGAGGGCCGCCAGCGCTCGTGAGCACAGTGTACACTTTATTTCAGACTACAGGTTTCTGAACATAATAAAATCTTTGGCTTGTAGCGGCGGTTCAGTCTCGCAGTCTGTGGGGTCGTATTTCTCAACAAGTCTCCGGAAAACGAAAGGGGGGCAGAATAGACAGACCGACAGAAGGGGCCCGGGAGGTGGGGGAGAGGAGGTGGGCAGACACGAAAGGAAACACACTCACGCACACAAAGAAAAGTCCCAGAGAAACCAGGGCCAGCGATGCGGGTCGGGAGGCACCGGAGAAGCAATGACATTCAAATGAAAAAGGCAACGAAAACGAAACTGGGCTGGGGGCAGCGAGGCGGTGGGGGAGGGGATAAAATAATTATAATAATTATAATAATTATAACAATAATAATAAAGGAGATTAATAAAAATGTCCAGCAAATAGAGATCGCTACACGTATGTGTTTTCCTTACCTGAAATTAAATATATACAAGGTCGTAAGCTGTTTGGCTAGATAGAGCTTTAAGGAGTTCGCAGTTTAGTCCCTTATACTGTGAATAGAGAATAGATCTTATTTTTCGATAGCACCTGTCCAAGTCTTTCTCCCTTTTCAAAAATGCTGCGTTTCAACGTCATTGTCCATTCTGAGGCTCTCTTTCTGTCTCTCTAGCTCTTTTCCCTTCGCTCCCTCCCTCCTTTGAGCAGACGCTTTCTCCCCCAGCGAGGGGCCGGGAGGCGACGGCGGCGGTACCGGGAGCGGGCGCGGGCGCGGCGGCCTGACCGCGCGGCCCCGGCCGGTGGCGGCTACTCGCTCTCGTCTTTGTCCTGGACCGTGGTGGTGGAGTGGTTGTACAGTCCCTGGGCCATGAGGTGCAGTGCCAAGCCGTTCTTAATGCCTGTGGCTTTCTTGATCTTGGCGCGCTTGTTCTGGAACCAGATCTTGATCTGGGACTCGTTGAGACTGAGCTCCTGGGCCAGGGTCTGCCGCCGCTGCTCGGTGATGTAGCGGTTTGCCTGGAACTCCGCCTTGAGTCTCTGCAGCTGCTCGGCCGTGAACGCCGTCCGCGGCCGCTTGTCCTCCTTCTCGTTCTTCTTCTTCTTCAGCTTCCTGGTGCGCGGACCTGCAGCGGCGGAGAGGGCCGGGGTGGGGGTGGGGTGGGGACGAAGGGCAGAAGGGAGGGGGGAGAGGGCAAAGGAAGCCGTGAGAATTGCATTGCCGAGCTGGGACGCGAGCCCCGCGCTTCCGGGGCAATCTCGGAGGCCCTGCTGAACCCCTGGCTCCCTCCCGCCAGCCAATCCCTCGATCGAAGTGCCCCTCGCCAGACCACTGGGGTCTCTGGGTTCCCTTTGGGAGGGCAAAGGAGCAGTGAAGGAAAGCTGGTTGAGGTTGTAGGTGCACCCCACACCCCAATTCTCACAGGAAAGTCAGGGACAGATCGAAATCACATTTCCCGGCCAAGAAGGCAGGAATCCAAGATGAGGAGATATTTGGAGCTCATCTGGCCCAGCCCAGAGTTGGGGGTCAGGGGCCTGCTGTCCTCACAGCCCCGGAATAGATAGGACTGGGGCAGTGAGGACAGGCCCTGGGGGAGTCGCCAGCCTACAAACTAATCTTCATCTCCTCCTCAAGAATCGTACCTACAGGAGAACCTACAATAAGACCCCATCTGCTTGTAGCTATTGACCCCAGAAAACAACGGAATAGTGAGCGGGCTGGGAGAGGGCTACTCAGCTCCAAAGTATTTGGTGTCTGCCCCCCGCCACCCCACCCTCCCACACACACCTCCTCGCCTTCTTTCTCTTTGGCCTAAAGGGAGCCTTTTCTAGGGTCTCAGGGATGCAGGGACCACCCCTTCTCTGAAGGAGAAGAAAAGGCCCTGATCCATCCTCATGACCCTGGACCCTGGGTTTTCAGCCTTGCCCCTTGGATGGTGCCAATAAGAAAAGGAGGGCCTTCCACATTCCTCTAACCGGCTGCATAGGGCAGCGTCTCCCTTATCTGGGTCTTCCTCATCTCCCCTTTGAACTGCTGCAATTTCAGGATTAAAAACTCCTGAATAACAAAAACAAGCCAGATTGGCTTTCTCTGCCTACAGATGACATTTGCAAGGAGACTGCAGCCCCTTCCCCCATCCATGAGCAAAAAGAAGGAGAGGGAGGGAGACAGGGACAACCCAGAAAAAAAAACAAAACAATGTGCTTTGACCACCAGATAGGAATGGGAAGGGGCCACAGGAAACCTCCTCAGGAAGGTGAAGTTCCCCTCAAATACTAGTCTGGGAGGAGGGCCCACTGAGAAAGGAAGGAGGGAAAGCGGGAAAACCAGGAGAGGATTGAACTGTTGATGTGTGCCTCAAAAGCCTGCATCTCTGCCCACCCGCTTCCACACCCAAGTCTTCTGGCATTTACTTGCTGGGTCCTGCCTTGGATATGGTAGCTTGCTGAGCCAAGTTAAGTCCCTGTCAGGCCTGTTCATCTCTAAAACTGTCTGGAAAGAAGGATCTTTGCCGGCATCTCCAAACCTAGCTACAGAGAGGCAAGCTGGGCAGCCTATTCCTAGGGCAGGCAGGAGCCTGGGGTAACCAGCTGTCCTATGACAAAAGAGTCCAGGCCTAGCATACTGCAGCTACTCAGATCTGGGTCGAGGCTCATCCCCTCCTCCCCCAACTGCCCAAGCAGGAGAAGGAGCTGGTCCCCTACCTACCCAGGCCCATAAGAAGGAAAGTGGCCAAGAACAAAGCCAAGGCCCTCTCCAGAGCAGAACTGGGGTTTTGATTCGTAATTAGCTGAGCGGGGAGAAATAGCCCAGGAAATGCGCACAGCCCCGAAAAGGCCCCACTGCGCGTTGTGCATCCGGGACGTGTTGAAGTGTTGTTGTATGTGTGTGCAGAGGCACGGAATCTTGTAATAAAATCGTAGTCTCCCGGCCAGCCCGAGCGGTGCAGCCTGACAGCTCAATCACTCTATCCATCAGGCGAGTCAATCAAAGCAGCTTTTCGGAGGTTCAGGGAGCCCGACGTGTCAATAACGGGGCTCGAGATGGCGGGAGCTGATAGTGCGCATCGATCCGCGCCCGGCCGGCAGCTGTGGGGCGGCGAGAGACCAGCCAGAGGAAAGCGGCGCGTGGCTACGTTGTTCCCGGCCCCCTGCCGGACCGGGTGCCTGGAGTGCTGATCTTGGGCCAAACCTTCTGCTGCTCTCCCAGACACTGCGGGCCGGGGCGTCGGGCAGGCCTTGGCCTTCTCTCCCGGAGCCCAGCTCAGGTCTCCTCCTCGGGTTCACCAAATGCGAGGGGCACACCGAAAAGTGGTGGAAGGAAAGCCGAGAAAAACAGGCCTACGGATGCCAGAAATCTGCTGGATGTGCGGGTGAAAAAAGGAAAGCGCCGCGCGGGGAGGATGTGGAAGCCGTTCCGCGGAGAAGCTATGGAGGAAACTGGCTCTCATGCCCTTGGCCATGCTTCCTGGCCTGAGCCTGACCTGTTTTCTCTCCTCTCCCACTGTTTTTCAGCTCCAGAAAACCAGGGGCTGCCAGCACTCACCTTTTTGGCAACTGCCTTTCCCTGGATTCTACCCACCCGGGTCAGACTCTTTTCGCTACCTGGCCGGGGGAGAGGGACGGCTTTCAGAGGCTTTCCTCCCTGTCTTCCTGTGTGTTCCTGTATTTATCAGTGTAAACGGTCTCTCCACAGAAAATATCGAGATGGTGTTTGTGTTTGTAAGGACACACAGTGAATATATTTTTTCTGAACAAGGCCTTCTCTGGTCAAATCTGGCCTCCGGACGATCAGGCTGGTGGGATTTCAGACACACATCACTAGGCCCACCTTCCTGCCATATCTAAACACCCTGGAAAGAAAATCACTGACTATATACTTTTCCTAAGAATAATAAAGATAAGAGACAAAGAAGGCCCCAGGGATTCAGAGTTCAAAATCAAAGAATCGAGACTCAAGCCTCCTGTGCCACGAGCTGTAGCTTCTCGGGTGGTGGCCGCAGAGGCCAGGATCGCATAGCTGGGTGAACATTCGGTTGTGGCTGGAACTGGGGTGAGGAAGCAGGCGTGAGAGACTGGAGTACCCGAGGCCGGGTTTGCTCTCCCTAGCGCCGCAGCTTGGCGTTCTGGGGCGGTCCGCGGGGCCAGAAGGCATGGCGCAGCCCGGAGTTGGGTACTCACCGGAGGATGGACGATCCGAATAACGTGTGCAGTACACCCAGGCGGGCCATACGAGAGGCTGCTGCGAGTCAGTTTTGACCACGGGCCCGCCGTTGGCTGAGCCCATAAGTAGGATAGCCGGGTTGCCGTGCTCCGGGTATTTGGTGCCCTGCGCTCCGGGGCTCCCCGCGCCGCCTCCACTGCCGCCGCCACCGCTGTCCGAGGGCTTGGCTGCTGCGGCCGCCGCCGCCGCTGCCACTGCCGCCGCGGCCGCTGCCGCCGCCGCCGCCGCCGCTGCAGCCGGGTTCCCAGCTTTAGACGCGCCCGCGCCGGCAGCGGCTGGCTGGGAGCCGTCGGGTGGGCCACAGTTCGCGTCCGGGGCGCACAGGAGCGAGGCAGCGCCTGGCGCCCGGGTGCCCAACGGGTGGACAGGGTCTCTACCTGCGGCAGTCTGGCCTCTGTCACGCTCGACCCGGCCTCCTCCTCCTGCGCCTCCTCTGGCCGCCGCAGCCACCAGAAGCTGTGGTGGCGGCTGCTCCTTTTTGCAGCCGAAGTCCGGCCTCAGGATGTTGTCGATGAAAAAGTTGGTGGTGCGGTGCAGCTGGGCCGCTGGCTGCGGCTGGTGAGCAGGCGCCGCGAGATGCTGAGGCGGCGGGGGCGGGGGGTGTGGGGGGAGGTGCGGGTGGTGGGCCAGGGGCGGCAGGCAAGGCGCCGCCGGCGGCGAGGGGGGCGCAGGCTGCGGGGACACCGGCACGCTGTCTCCATCGCTGCCGCTGCTGCCGCTGGCGCCCGGACTGAGGCTCAGGCTGAGGCCGCCCGGAGTCGCCGCCGCCGCCGCCGCGCCGAGGCCCGAGTCGCGCTGACTTTTAGGTTCCGGCTGCTGTTCTTCCATGCTCGGCCGCCCCGCCGCCCCGGCCGCCGCGCCGGCCCCCGCCCCCACCGCCTCGCTCCCCACCCCACTTTGCCAGCGGCCCGTGGGGGTGCGCGGAGGAAGGAGGCAGGCGAAGCCCCAGCGAAGGCACGGGGCGGGTGCAGGAAAAAAGCTCAGGCGTCTGGCCTGGATCGCTCGCTCTTATCTAGCAGATAGATCTCGCTGTCTCTCCCTCTCTAATTTGTAGACATCCAGATATGGAGACACTTGGCTATTTCTTTTTTCTTTCTGCAACCAGATTCAATGATTTGATTTAAATGGGGAGTAAGCCACGGCCAAAAAAGTGAAGGAAAAAAAGAAAAAGAAAAGGAAAAAGAAAGCAAGAAAAAGAGAAAAAAGCTCCAATAATTTTTTTCTTAAAGGGAAAAAATAATATTTAAAGTCTAGCCATCTTCCTAGGCAGTAGTGAAGGGTTTGACTTCCCCGAGTGTCACGCTCAGCTGTGCCCAGAGCGTGAGGCTGGCAGCGCCTTTAATCGCCTTTGCTTTTTTTGCAGGGAGAGCGCGTCTCCGCCAGCGCCGGGCTGGGTTTTTTTTTTTTTTTTTTTTTTTTTTTTTTTTTTTTTTTTTTTTTTCAAATCTCTGACAGCTCGGATCTTTGCACAAACTCTCTCGCTTAAAAAAAAAATCACCCAGGCACACTTTTTGCCTTCAAACCGGAAGCACGTGAGTCAGGGCCGCACGTGTGCGGAGCCAATGGCGAGCCGGGACTCGCGCTGACACTCGGGCCTCGGCCCAATGGGCGCGCGCGGGACTTTGCGGATAAATAATCCGGGGGCGTCAGCCGCGGGCGGAGAGGGGGCGCCGCGGCGCTGGCCCTGTGCGTCGGGTCCGCCCTCCCCCACCCGCGCCCGCGCCCGCACCCGCACCCGCGTCCCTCCCCCTCCTTCAGGCCGGGACCGAGGAGGGGGCAGAAGAAACCCGGGAGGGGTGGATTTTGGGATGTAGGCAAATGGAGAAGCAACTCCACAAACAACTTGTTGGAGAAATGCAGGATTATGGGTCTGTGAGCTCCGGGAGCAGGGGCAGTAGGCAGGAGCCTGGCTGTTTTGTACCCCCACGCCTAAGAAACTCAGCTTTTTATTTTCTCCTCTGTCTCTGGTTGCTGTTACTGAAGGATGAGTGGTTGTTGTCACTGCCGGTTTGTGTGTTTGTGGGTCGTGTGGGTTTGGGTGTGTGTAGTGGAGGGAGGGGGAGTGAGACAAGGAGGTCGGTGATGTGAAATAGACCTACAGTTGGTTACTTTCAGAGGCGCAATTTATTTTTCACAAATAGCAAAATCTGAAAGGCCCGCTGCGCCTAGCTAGCGTCGCACGTTTACGTTTGTACGTCTCCTGCCGGCCCGCGCATTGCTTTCCCTTTGTGGGGAATCCGCACCCATGCCCTTCCCGGTCCAGACTTTCGACAACACCCTGGAGCTGCCCTGGCGCCATAGAGCCAAGCCCAGAGAGCTCGGAATAGCCCCAGAGCCAGCCTCCTGGACCTTCCCTGGCAGTGGGAGTCCGGGCAACGCAGATTAATCTCAGGAGGGCCCCCGGGCCGGCGAGTCAGAACGCGGATGTGCGCTAGGCCCTAGCTTTTAGAGTTCAGGGTAACCTCTGTGTTAGATTTCCCTGCAAAGTAAAATCAAATAAATAAAAGCGCTGCACCCCAAGTATTTGCCCTGGCCAGCTGAAGTTGTGAACAGGGAGTTTCCCTCAATTGCGGGGTAACTGAATTTCCTGGGATTGCTCCCAATTCCCTGGGTGCCTCCGGCTCCAGCCCTGTGCATTCTTCCCTAGTTTGAGGGGAATGCGGTTCCTCCAGCTGCTATCATTCTCCCGTCTGCCGGGCTCTTTTTCGCTATTTCCTGGTCGAGGCACCCCCCAAATTTTCTCATAGCTGGGAATGTGAGGGACGGGGGTGACGTGTGGACTGAAGCTCTAGGCACCTGCGGGACTTGTCTCCGGAGTCGTTTTGGAGGACCAGTATCCGACTATGCTGAAGCCTGCGGTGGCCGAGAAAGGCGTCAGCAAACGAGGCCTTCGGGGTGTTATCTTAGAGCTCCAGCGGACCTCCTCGCCCTGAACGCCCTCCCCAACTGGGACAGTAGAGAAAGGATCTCTTTGGAAATACTGTCTATTTGTGACTTGCGAAAGAATCCCCCTACCTCCAGTTTTCCAGAAAAGTCACAGGGGGTTAGGCTAGGAGGAACATGCAACTAAACTCACAACAAGCAGAACCACCACCGCAGTAGCTGAAGTTTCTCAAAAGGGCTGGTGGAGAGCAGGAATTTGTATTGGTCACCGCATCTTGGGAGCAGGCGAGGGTCCCCCGATTTCCGGGGATGAGTTCCCGGCTAGGGGACTTGCAGCTTGCGCTGCAGCCTAGAGGAGAAAACCTCTCTCCCTAACGCTGCGCTGCAGTCTTCTCTACCTTCCCAAGCCGCCTCCAACCCCACCTTGGAGTCTCCCGAGTCCTCTTCAGTCGCACACCCAAGGGCTCCCCGAAATCTCCAGGCGCCCCCACCCCTTCTCCCCGAAATGGGGGTGGGATTTTATTTATATTTAAGTTCGCAAAATTGAAATCTTTATCCCGCAAGCAAGCGTGGGTACTTAATTAAATTCTAATTAGGACACTATCAATATCCTATTTAGCTGCGTAGCTTTTGTGCGCCGCGGTCCCTTTCAGCGCGGTAAATAGGGTCTCGACGCCTTATCTCGCCTGCAGGAGACGCCTCGAGAAGGGCTGCGGAAGATAATTTATAGGTTTTAATTACTCTTCATTCCGCCTGATCAGCTTGGCGTTCATCACAGGCCTGTGAATAAAACCCTGGTCAAAAGCTCTGTCACATCGCGCTGGCAAGACGCTTAATCAAAGTGAGCGGCCCCGCGCGCCGCGCGGCCCGGCTCCTCCACGTAATTTCCAGCCAGCTGATAAAGCCAGCTGAATAATGCGGCGGCCCTTTGGAGACACCATTTACAGAAATGACTTTATTGACGGCTTAACGTCGGTAATTCATTTTACCTTTCATGTAGTGGAGCCCGGATTTGTTACAGTAATGGGATGATAAATGCACCCGCGGCCCACGAGCTCGAGCTGGATTAGGCGGCACTCTGCACGCTGGCTCGTCCCCCCACCTCCCCCAGGCCCGGCCTGGGCCGGACGCTCGGTACCCCGCGCCGCTCTGCGTTCCATGACCTCCACCCAGACCCTACGCCCTCCTCTCCCTCCTGCAAATGAACATGCTATTGGGAACTTTGTGTGAGCGCATTGGCGTCTTGGCAAGCATGAGAGTGAAGTGTGTGAGGGCTGAGTGGACACATGTTGGCCGAGACGGATGGGTGAGGGGTTCAGAGGACTCTGAGTGAGCCCAGGATTGGGCGTGTGAGTGAGGAACTACGGGCAGGGTGAGTTGTGTGTACAAGTATGTGGGTAAAGGGTTAGGGTGTGTGTGAAGGATTGTATATGCACGAGTGTGTATATTTGTGTGGCAGTCCTTTTGGGGGTACTCGTTTCTGCCTTTGGGAGCTAAGGAATTACTTTCAACTTGATAGATGCCCAGGCCGGGGTGGCAGAGAGGTGGGCCTGCAGGTAGCAGGTGGGGAAGCCTGACTCAAATGGAATGGAGCCCCTTTCTCCAAATGCCATCTGCTCTTGCGCCGAAAGTATGGAAGTGTGGGGGTACCCATTGCGTATTTCTATGGCCTTGTAGTTCTGAGCTATGCAGTCACCTGGGCTAGAGGCCCACAGAAGGCTATGGACTGGGCTGCGTCTCTGCAATAAGTTGATTGTCCCCAAGTACCCTTTTCTTGGGGATAGCCCAGATAAAAGTGGAGAACGACAAGAAAGATAAAGATTCTGTTTTGTCTCAAATGCCAAAGTTGGGGGAGGGGTGCTACTTTTTTTCACTTGAAGGAAGGAGGTCCCAACGAGGCCTTCAGTGATGGGGAGTTGGGTAAATAGGACAGAGAGAGACCCCAACCATCCTTCCCTTCTCCAGTCCTTGGACTTCCTGCATTTTCTGAGGATAGTCAGGGGCTCCCACTGAGCAAAAGGCACCTGGCCAAACAGAGGAGAATGATGCATACATGTTTGGGGAGCCGCTAGCTAGGGGAGTTTGGGGATCATATAGTCGGAAGACTGGCATGTGTTTATTAGAGTGAAGGCTGAGAAATTTTACCTTTCTTTCTCCCCTTTTCTAATTTTGGGAAAAACGCTCAGCGGTCTTGAAGAGTGGCCCGTGGCTGTGGGGACCAGGGTGTATATTTGTGTTTATTTGCTTGGTATGTGAGAGCCACCCAGAGAGAAAATTAGTCTATAAAAGTATTGTGTGTGTGTGTGTGTGTGTGTGTGTGTTTAGTTGTGTGTGGGAGGAGGCCCCTGTATGTATGTGAACGTTACTGTGTACACCCAAGTCAGCCCCACTAGTCAGGCATGAAGAAATGTATTTGCTGAGGGTTTTGGTGTATGCTGTTCAGAAAAGAGGACCAGCCTGTGTGTCCATAGAATTTTGGATTTTGTTTAGGCAAAGACAAATGCCAGGGTCCTGCATGTTTCCACCTCTCTTTTGAGGATGAGGACCAGAAGGAGAATTAAGAAAGAAATTCTTGCAGCCTGGCGAGGGGTGTGCGCCATGGGCTGGGAGTAGGAGCGTGTTGCATGCACAGGGTGGTAATCGCATTTCGAGTGTAGATCAGATGGCGGTGGGGCCTCGTGGTGCGGGACATGAATGAGTTGTCGCAACACAATAGCGTGCAGCCTTCCTACGGGGACTGGATGACCAGCGGTTTTGTTGGGAGTGAATGCAAGGAGATTTCTGCTACAAGTGCCGCGTTATTATGAGCTAGAAGGTCAGACTATACATCGCAGGTCCCCAAAGCCTATAGACATTGGGAAATGTGGGGCCTCGAGTCACGTCATTGTACCTGACAGTCTTTTTCAATAGACTAATTCAATTAGCGCTTGGGGTTTCGGTCTTCATTTGGAGCCCATAATAATGTGGGGGTGGGTGGGTGCTGGGGATTCGTTGGGTATTGGTTAGGGATCCTAAGCAATTCTGTCCAAAGTGGAGTGGGACTAAGGGAGGCAGCAAAGGAAAAAAACCAGTGGGTGGGGGGTGCATGGGAGGCAAACCGTGGAAAATAAAATGCTCTGCTGACAAAATAAAATGCTCCGTTGACTCCTGAAATTGGGGCAGCAGCTTTGTTTGTAGAGGACCCAGAGCATTCCTTGAAGGGGATGAGGGACAGGGAGGATTTCTTTTTTTCTGTATATATGAAATAAGACTAAAAATGTCTAGGTATCTAGAAAGCCCGAAAAAAGCCCACTGTTGGAGGTTGTCACCTTCGTGGATTTCAGTATTTGGATTTATGTCCCCACCATCCGATCTTTCCCCAGAGTTTTCTCCCTCTTATCTGAGGCAGTTCACAGCATGGACTGTTTTGTTCTAGAAATAGTGCCTGTCTCTCTCTCTCTCTCTCTCAAGCTCAGACAAACCGAGACCTTTCTCCTCTTGACTCCCCGCGGGAAACGGTGGAAAGATATCGATGATTTCTGTAAATTGCACCCAGTGGCCAGGATTCGGAAAGCGCTTCTGGGGCCCTGGTTTCCTCTCTGAGCCCCGCCGGCTGTTCACAGGCCCGCGCCGGGCGCAGAGGGCGCCAGGGTGCAAACACCCGAACTGTCGCTGCTCCCGGGTTTGCAGGCGGCCTTCGGGCTGCGCGGGGATATCCGGGAGCCGGACGCAGGGCCCCTTGGCTCAGATTACGGGAAGAGGAGCCTTCACTGTCCCCTTCGGAATTTCAAACCTCGCTGGGACTGTATCACACAGCCAGACAGGCCTCTGGAGCTGAGAATTTTAGACTTCGCTGCTCCGGGAAGCAAGAGGACTGCATACAATTCCCTATTTATTTTTCTTCACTTTAATCTGACATCCCGCTTTTTATGCTTACACTGAATCCTACCCAAACCCCAGAACCCAGACCCGAATTTGGGTTTAACCCCTTTCTCTTTCTCCGAAAAAAAAGAAAAATTCCGGAGTTAATTCAATGTCCACGCCTGAATTTTCTTCGATATTTTATTTTGCTTTTCTCCCTGTATGGCTCCCTCCCACTCCCCAAAAGATTCCCCGAGGTCGGTGTTCTCAGGCTTAGGGCACCCTCTCCCACACCTGGTCCCCACCTGTCCGAGTGGCCGCTCCCGCCTGGATCCGGCTTGGCGCGGTTCGGGGTCCACACCGACTGGCCTTGGGCGTGTGAGAGTGTGGGAGCGATTGAGGAGGGGCCAGCGCGGCTTCCGGGTTCTGCTACCCCCACCCCTCCGCTCAGTCCATGGTCTCCAGGAGGTCTGAACACGACTTCAAAGTTGGGAACGAAAAACGCCAGATAAGAAGAAAAAACACAACATCCAAGTCCTTTGTGCAGGAACGCCCCCGTGACTCCAAAACGGTTCTTTTTGCTTGTCCCAGAATTAACTGTCTTCCTTCTTTTCCCTTTGACTCCTGTAGGGTTGTGGGTGGTTGTCCCGGGGCTCTTTTCCCACTGACCCTGGAAAAGGAGACAAAAGTTCGCGCACCCGGCTCTCGGCGCCTAGGTTTTCTGCCTCTGTCGGCCCCGGAGCCCGATCCAGGCCGCGCCTCTCTGTGCCCATGGGGCGTGCATCTTTGGGACGCTCTTCCCGGGGAGGTGCAAGGAAAGCTCCGGGTTCCAGCAGAGGTCGGCGCTGCAGGGCCCAGGCGGGAAGATGTGGAAGGAAAAAGTTTAGTACAGAAGGTGGGGCAGTAAGGGAACGGAAAGTCTCACGAGGCTGGGAGCGGGGGAGAGGGGCGAGAACCCGTCTGTCTCCCCCACCCCGCCCCACCTTCTTCCTCGCATTGAATCGGATGCGGGGAGCGGGAGGGGGTCACTGCAATGTCAAGGCCTTCTCGGGCCATCTTCCCTGTTCCCCTGCTCCAGCAGAAAGCTGGGAGGGGGACGAGTGTGTAGCCCCGCGCGTGCGTGTTTGTTCGTGACTCTGAGAGGCTCTGGGTGGGTGCATGTGTGAGTCTAAGTGTGTGCCCGAGTGTGCACGCAAGAATTGCGTGCGTTTTGTCTCTCTAATCCTCGTGTGGTTGCGCTGTGCTGTGTCGGTGTGAAAGTGTGTGTGCGTGTCCACGTGCATAGTCTCCATGTGTGCTTGCCAGTGAGTGAATTTGTGTGAGAGCTGGGGAGTGACCGAGGTTTTGGAAGTGAAATATGTGAAGTTGGAACGACCCTAGGCTCTGACCCCAAACCTCACCTTTTACCCTATCCATCCCTACAAACCATCCCCTCCACCCCCGCCAATGAACTATGCCAGGGAAGAGGAGACAGTTGTTTAAACCCGGATTAAAATAGCAACTGGTTTTTTGTTTCCCACCAAGACCCACCTCAGCAGCTCTAAGCCCTGATTGAGGGGAGGGTGGGCCACACGTGCCAAGGTCAAGATCAAAGGGACTTTAGGGAGCGCAGAGACCAAAAGCCCGCTCCACAAATGAGGCAACTGAGACCCGAAGAGAGCAAGGGACTAGGTAGGGGTCCCACAGAGGCCGCCACTGGTCTCAGAGCTCGCCAAATCCCGCTCGGAAGCCGCGGGCGTCCCAATTTTGTTCTGCAGCCTAAGTCCCAGATGAGAGCGCGGGGGATGATGGTCTCCTACTCCAGGCTTCCAACTCCACTCCATTCACCTCCAGGAAGGGTTCACCCCCTTCCCGGTGGGTGTCGGAGGTGGGAGGAAGGAGGGGAGGTGATCTCTTGGGGCTGGGAATGTAGTGGGGGTGGGGGCGAGAGGGAAGCACAATCCCTCCCCTTGTCGGATCCCACTTAGGGCTCCTAAGATTCCTACCTCTCCCCCACCCACCATGGGGTTAGCAGCATCCTCTTCTGCCCCGCTACAACTGTCCAAGCGTGACTGGTAGTTAGGGGTAGGGGGCTCGGTAAAGGGAAGGCTGGGCTCACTTCCTGCGGGGGGACTGGGGGTAGGGATGGGGTAGGGGTGGAATACCGGCCACAAAGCCATTCCAGGCACGTCCCTCCCCTCCCGCGCCAATGACTCCCGCCCCAAAATTGTTATGCAAAGGAGTCAAGTATGTGATCTTCTGGCGATCAAAGCAGCAAAGCCAAATATTAGAGGAGCAGTCAATAATGGATGGGCAGATTAAGAAACCCATCTCGCGGACAATTATCGCCGCAATTGAAAAAGCTCACTTTTACCCTTATTCTCCACTCCACCTCCATCTATACAAGAAAAAAAAATAGGCGGAAGGATGGGGGCTGGGGCTGGCAGCCGAGGAGGCTGTAGGGACGCGCGTGGAAGAGCCGGTGCGTGGGAGGGTTTGCGGGGGGGACATCGCGCCCCCTAGGGGTGACCCGGGTGGGTCCAGTGTGCTCTCCGCGGAGCCGGCGGAGCCTTGTCCTCTGCATCCGGCGCGCAGCGGCCCCTTAAACAGTGGAACCGTGAGGCCGCTCTGAACCTAAGGGCTGAAATCTGGGTTTCTTGGGTTTTATTTTAGACCATTCGGCACCAAGCCCGAGCTCCCCCGCCGCACCGCTTCCCGTCCCCTTTCTTTCCATTGAGCGACCCTAAGCAGGCGGTGGGGCAGGGAGCAGAGTCTGAGCTCGCGGGTGGGTGACGGCCGGCTTCCCTGTGGGGAACGCGCCACCTGTCGGCACCAGTGAGAACTGCGTCTGCGTGGCGTCGTCGGGGTGTAAGAGGTTGCGGGGAGATTTGTGTTTGAAGCCCCGCGCTTGCAGTGGGGACGTCCGGCCTCTTTCCTGGCAATTGACGCCTGAGGCGGGAGAGGCAACGGAATTCCCATAAAGGGATCCTTCTCGGGATCTCCTCACCTCAAGATAGCTGAAGCTGGAGGAAAAGCCCCTCCGGGGGGCGGGGGGTGCGGGTTTGCCCTGCGATTCCGAAAGCAGAAAATACCCGAGCCACACAGGAACGGGCGCCGCGTTGGTAGTCAGGGCTGCATTACTACTCCCTCTACCTGCCTCCCGCTGTGTGACCCTGGGCGGAACCCCGCTGCTCTCTGGGCCTCAGTGTTCTTATTCGTAAGCTGAGGGCGTTGGATTAGACTGGTCCTCTCCCAACTCTGACCTTGAAACTGATACTGAATCTGAGCAGTGTCTGTAGACACCTGTGCCTTGCCTTCTATTTCTAGCCTTGAATAAATCCTGGACTTTTATGTGCCATTTATATCCTAATCTCATATATATTTAATGTATAACTGCTGCAATTATTGTTTTCTCAATTGTCTAGGATTTCATTTGGATGTGGTTAGGATGGTCCGAATTATCCTGATAAGTGCCCATTAACTTAAATCTTTTTAAAAAATCAAAACAGTAAAACTTCATTCACTTTGCAGTGTGGACACTGCTGGAGAGCACCCACGTCGTCCAGTGAGGACACAAGGGGGGGCTTAGAGACATGTGGGAGGCTTAGACGAGAAGACAGGACCTGGGCAGCGGTCAGTGTTAGAGAGAGGACCCGTAAGAAGGGCCGAGGTGGGGGTGGGGACGTGGCTCCTAACCCAGATCTCCCTGCCAGGAAGTGTCCGACGAGCATCGACGGCAGGCGTCGAGACCGGTGCAGTGTAGCTCAGACCTCAAGCCACCCTTGACCTTTCCATGAAATTAATAAAACTCGAAAGCCGGGGAAAGGGGACAGTATTTTGATCCGGAGATCGCTTATAACCTCTGCTTGGAGTTCCGAGTTTGTGCCGCTCAAGGGAGGCTACAGTCCAGTAAGGTCTGAGCTCCAAGCGTGGGGTGGCAGGGCCCAAGCTTGGCGCGCCCCTCGGGGAGCCCCAGAACGGTCCGCGCCAGACATAGCCGGCTGTCCTGGTCCTCAGCTTCAGGCTGGCGGCGCAAGGCCAGAGCGGCTGTCTTCTAGGCACCTGGGTGGAGGTCTCACATAGCGTTCCCTGAGAAGCGAAACTGCCCTTGGGGCCTGCAGCGGGCCTGCCACATCGAACCGGAGACCCTCTGCTTTCGGGATAAATGGGACGTTTCTGCTCTGTCCTTCTTGTAGTCCCGGAATCGTTCTGGGGCCGCGTGCTGCCTGGAGGCGGTGAGTTTCAGGGTCTTGAGAAGCCGCGCACACACGGGATTCTGGGCGAGGGTGTCGTTCCTATTAAGAGATGGGAAAATCGAGGGACTGGAGGTCCGGTCATTGTCGCGTGAGCAGCCTCCTGAACACCAAGCGAGACCTGAGGGTTCCGCTGGGGCCTCGCCCTGACACCCGGGCCCTCCGTGTGGTCGAGAGTTTGCGCCCGCTCCCGCTAAGGCAGCGAGGTCCCACTTGCGGCCGGCTGGGGTATGGTAGCACCGGTTGTCTACGCCCCACTTGTGACACCGACACCTTCCAACTCCTCAGACCAACCCCGTGGAATTCTGGACTTTGTGAGGGCCACCAGGGTCCTGGCCCTGGGGTCAGCTGCCATCTGACTAAACCAGGACGGCGGAGCTCCAGGCCTTGCTCTAGCACTGCCGGTGCGTCGGGGCCCGCGGAGAGCCCAGGGCGGGAGCTGCGGGCTGAGCCGGGTGGCCGCGTGGACACAGATGCCCGGCCCGACTGAGCCGCAGCCAAGACTCTCCGTCCATCCCGCCGCTGGACTCGACTCTCCCAGACCGACCACGGAACCCAGATTTGAGCAAGCAAGATAAAGACGCCAGAGGCGAGTGCGCGGCGGAGAACTGGCCGCGACACGGGAAGCTTCTGGGGCGCAGAACGCTGGCTCCGACTCGCGCAGCGCAGACCAGCTTCTGTGGTTGGACTCAATTGAACAACAGGCGGATTTCTGTTAAACTTTGTTTTCACCTTTCACTCAGATGTTTCCAGTTTACCAAGGGGGATAGAATGAGAGACAGAGATGTGAGAGATACAGAGAGAGAGATAGAGAGTGCAGGGTCAGGGGAGGAGGTAGAGAGAGAGGAAGCGGTTCTGTTTAGGGGTCTCCACCTTCAAAAGACGACGGAACGATGGTAACCAGCTCAGGATCTATCAGGTGCTAGCTCTGGGCTGCCTGGCTCTGAAGGTTTCACCTGGTGGCCTGGCTTAGGTATTCCTAATGGGCATGCTGGGAGCCTATTAAGGTATGAACCAGCATACTCTCCCTTTTACAAAGGAGGAAACTGAGGTCGGAGAGGCTTAACCCGCCCCAAGCGCATGCCCATACCAAGCGGGAAACGAAGCACCGAATATTTCCCCAGCTCTTAGGGAGCCAGATAGGGGCCAGTTCCCTCAGGAGACGCTCCAAGTCGCCCTGCGGGCTCCAGGTAGGGACGGGAGTTATAACCTTCCCTGCCCTTCCCCCTGCAACACAGGCGAAGTCTCAGCGCTCCCAGGCCCTCCAGTGGGGCCGCGTTCCCCGCCAGGGCGGGTCGGGGGAATCCTCTGCCTGCGCCCTCTCCGAGGGTCCGCGCAGAGCGAGCGCCTCTTTAGGTGGGGCCTCTGGCTCCGACCCCTACTCCCAACAGGGATCTTCGGTTTGCATCACCCAGAGGAGCTGGCCAGAGAGCCGCGCCGGAGGCCGCATCTCCCCTTGTTGGTATTGTTGTCTGCTTGCTTTCTTCTGGCTTCCAAGCTCAGTGACCCCGGAAGGGGCCGAGCATCCGACTCCGGCATGGTGGTTGGCTGCCCCCGGAGGCGGGGGTAGGGGGCCAGAAATGCTGGCCTGGACAGGCCTCCAGCCCCGAGCTCCTGGGGTGGACATCTCAGGGTCCCGGGCCTCCAAGCTCATGGCTGGTCTCCGCGGCGGGGGGGTGACCCACCAAGGGCAAGACTTTTTCAGACTTGCTTCTGGTCACCAGGCAATGACTCCGACTGGGACGTGAGGGAGCTCGGGTCCCACCTTGAGGACAAGGCCCAGCCTTCCCCAGAGCCGCGCCTCAACTGTCATGGTGCAAGTGGTGGCGATCCGGGAGCAGTCGAGGCCCGTGACAAAACCAGGATGACCCAGCGTTTTCTAACCGCGCTGAGGGAGTCGCCTCTCCGGGTCGCTCCACTCCCTGTTGGCCTTCCTGTCACCACCTCTCATGGAGCACCTTGCCCTAAGCCCTGGAATTGGGCCCCTGGCTCGCAGGGAAGAGGGTGGGGGTGGGGTAGGGAGGAAAGGCCGGGAAGCCTGCTGGAGAGAAGGAGGTGACTGAGGGCCAGCATCGCCAGGAGGCATAGTTCCACCAGTCCCCAGTCCCATGGTTCCGCCTTGACCCCAGTTCACCTGCAGGGCGGCAGGGAACTCCTCTGATTCCCGAACCTGCAGCTGGTGCTGCACTGGAGGGGTTTCCGTTGGTCCAACGCACCCCCGTGAAGGGAATTCCCTGGAGAAGAAAGAGGAGGTGCCAGAACCTGGCTGTAAGGGGGGTGCAGGTGTGCAGAGAGAAGCGGGTTGTCCCAGGCTGGTGGGTCCTGCAGCGAAGCACCTGAGATTTCAGTTTCCTTCCTTTTCCTTACTCCCATAGTCTTCCAGGACCCTAGCTGCCTCGCGTCCCCTCCCCTTCTTCTTTCCTGAGATTTCTCCTTTAACCTAAAGAGCAGAATAAGTAGGCCTTGCAGCGAGAACATCTTAGGTAGTACTGGCAGCTTCTCATGCTCTGTCAGGGCTCTCAGGATAGGGGATAAGCCACCTCTTCACAGGCCAGTTCTCAAGCCCCTGTTGCCAGCAAGAAGCAGAGCCTGCTGGCCTGCCCCTCGTCTCTATTTTATTGTATTTTGTTCCCCTTCTCTATTCTGAAGGGATACTCCTTTATTTTAACAGACCCAGTTAGGATTTGCCAAATGCTAGATAAAACCTTCCTATCAGAAAATGCCTTAGGTTTCGGAATTACAACCCTGAGATTTTACAGGTAGCTTTAATGGAAAGGTTTGGAAAGAGACTGAGGGTGCCCTTAGTTCTGAATAAACGTGAACTGGAACTCGATTTTTTTTTGTCTTGTTTTGTTTTTTTTGGAGGGGGGAAGGTGTTTGGACCTTGAGCCAAAATACATCAAAGAAGAGATCCCTGCACCTCAACTCCTAGAAGTCATAGTCACCTTGATAGTGGAGAACTGGGGATTGAAGGTGCAGGATTTGCAGGAGTAGGGGAGATAATTAATATTAGCTGGGTCACCAGAAAGAATGGAAGCTAAGAGATTGTGCTGCCGTGCCCTCTTCGACAGCAACCTTTAGCATTTATCTCTTCCCCATCAGTCTCGCCAGCTATCAAGTGTGGACTCGACAGGAATGTTGCAAGGAAAAACTAATTAAATGGTAGTACAATGCTTTGAAAATATTAAGTGTCATGTAAATGCCTAATGCTAATAATAATCTTGATGGTGGTAATTATGTCCCAGGAAGCACATTCCAAGACAGCCCAGCACTGAGCCCTACGCACTGCCTGTCTAGGAGTAGCCAGGAAACACCCACCCGTTCTGCTGTTCTGCCACTGAGCCCCGTCTCTGCCTGGCCATGTGGAAGGTGGGAGCTGGGTAGTGTCCCCATCACCTGGCAGGCAGAGCAGGTTTGATCCTGGCTGGAAGTCCTTAAGCAAGTTACTGCAGCCCTTCACCTATAAAGTGGGAGTCATAATACCTGCAGCATAGGATGGTGGTGAGAATTAAATGACATCATGTGTGTAAAGCACTTAGGGAAAGCGGCAAATAGCTAAGTAGAAAGATCTGGTTAGGTGATAGCAGCTCCTCCAGTTAAGTTTACCTAGCCCTAGCTGTGTGACCATGACAAGGGTTTCAAAGCCCATCCCACTCTCATGTTGTTCAGCTCTGATCTGTCATGTGGAATCCCAGACCCCTTTCTTATGCACACTTGGCTGGGGGCAGGGCGAAGATACTTCCAGCCCATTGTTATCTGCACTCTCAGAAGGTCACTGCCACATTGCTGGTCTGCCAAAGGGCTGAAGAACCAGTGCCACCGAGTTCAAGATTTGTTTAGGCCCTGAGCCTGTGACCCATCCAGGGTTTCTGCCCCTTCTCCCTCACTGCTTGCCCACTCCATTGAGAGGCAGTGTTTGACTGGGGACCCAAAGGAGGCTTGGGGACTCCTTTGCCACCCTGACTGTGAACTGTCTGGAGCATCCGTCCTGAGTGCAGTGAAGAAAGACTGTAAAGAGTAAGCTCCCTGTCATCAGAGGCTGGAGGGGGAGCGGAGAGGATTGATGGCAGAGTGGGCAGCCAAGCTCTGGAAGAGGGCTTGGACAGTTTAGTCTGTGCCTCCCTGCCCCCCTGGCTTCCAGGGTGTGGTTGCTCCTCACATTGGGTCTGGCTGCCTCAGAGGCTCTGGCAGGCTCTGTGGTGTCCAGTGGCTTCAGCCGTGTTCCCTCATTGTCTGACCTCTGTGAGTTCCGTGTCTTCTATGCGCTGTAGCTTGTCTAGGAAATTGCTATGTTTCCCTTAAGTGGGTTACTCTTCACATTTAAAGAGAGGGACATGGTACAAGTCTGTGTTGGGGAATAACATATCCCTCACTCTCTTCTTTCTCTGAATTCTTGATGGGAGGAGTAAGGGGTTCAAGGATCTTCCCTTAACAATTTTTTAGTTTGGTGAAATACCAGGTCTTCCCCAGGACTTAAGAGTTTCCTTATACGGCAATTTCTCCCCACCACCCATCCCTTCCCACCATCCTCTCCCCATAAAAAGTTTCCCTACTGTTGCTGGACTCCAGATTTGGGGCCCTGAGTTCTGCCAAAACTAGTGGAGGTTTTGAGGGCAACAAATTACAGTGACTCATGATTGAGGCTTTTGGGAATTTCCACCCCAGAAACCTCTGGGCCTTTTACGGGTTTTAAAGAATCACCTAGATATTTTAATGACACTCCTCATCCTTGAACTTGTCCTAATTTTGTGTTTTAATGACTTAGAGAATAGTAACAAACTCGAGCTCCTTCAGCTACCTTTTGTTGTCTCTCCCAATTTGGTTCAAAGTTCAGCTTTTCCTTCTACATGGTGACACAGCCCTCCCAATTTGAGAAGAGCATAGCTTTAAAAAAAAAGACTTTAAAAACAAAATGCTTTGTTTTGTTTGTCTTAGGCAACAATAACTCAAATATACCTTAATTTTGAAACTAAAATAGTTTTAATGTTGTACAGAAACAGGTGGTTTCCCAAGTAATTATTTTTTAAAAAGGCCCTCAAATAAGAATGCTATCAACAGTGGCAGTGTTGGGTTTTTGGGTTTAGGCCAAGTGAGACTTCATGGTTGCACTCTTATCAGAGGTTTGTAGGGTCAGACACTGACAACGCACACACAGACACACACACACACACAAAATAGGCATGCACAGTTGAAAGGAATTTTGGAGTTTGCCATTTCACTCTCTCCTGTCCAAATATAGGCTTTGCTTTTCCTTTCTTCTTTACAGTGAGATGCCTGATTGTCACCGTGCCCAGCCTCTCATCTGCTTTCTGGTTGGGAAGGTGCTAGCACAGGGAGATAGGCGGCATATGCAAGCTCACACTGTCAGTCAGTGGCAGGCAGGGACTGACTTCTGGGCCAGTGGCCTTTCTGCCTGGTCATCTGCCTGCTGTTTCTTCGGATAAAAAGAAAAATCTACATGCTAATCCTGCAATTCAAAAATATGGTTCTTCTCCCTCTGAAACCTTCTCAACTTCACAGGCAACCTTGCAGGTGTGCGAGCAGTTTCCATGCCAGGTTGTAGTTATAAACCTAGGACAATGGGCCAGTCAACAACCCTGTCCCCTCCACACACATGAATGGGAGCTTAGGTCTGAGAACTTTTAGGAAAAAGTGGGGAATTCATATGCACACATTACTTTGGTAACTTTCTGACAAGTTGGTTCTGCTGTTATTGTTGTTTTAGTCAGCTCTAGCCAAGATTCTTGCTGCATCATGAAAGATTTGCTTCCAAATTGGATAAGTCACCCAGTGAGACACACCTGATAGTGAAGATGAGATTTTAGCAGCAACTGCTGACTCAGCCTTTTTGCTTTCGTGAAGATGTGTTTCACTAGAAAACATTTCCTTTCCTAGGAATTTCATAAATAATTGAAATTTTTTAAAAAATATTTTGGTCCCTTTGGTTGGTGGGAAGGGAGTAAGGAGAGTGGAGCTGGGGAGATGGAGAGGGACCAGGGAGAGAAGCAAGGAGAGGCTGGAGCAGGATGAGAGGAGACTTCATCTTTTTTTTTTTTTTTTTCTTTTTGAGACGGAGTCTCTCTCTGTCACCCAGGCTGGAGTGCAATGGTGCAATCCCAGCTCACTGCAACTTGCCTTAGCCTTCCAGGTTCAAGTGATTCTCCTGCCTCAGCCTCCAAAGTAGCTGGAATTGCAGGCGCGCACCAACACGCTTGGCTAATTTTTGTATTTTTGGTAAAGACAGGGTTTCACCAAGTCGGCCAGGCTGGTATTGAACTCCTCACCTCAGGTGATCCGCCCACCTCGGCCTCCCAAAGTATTGGGATTACAGGTGTGAGCCACTGTGCTCACCCAAGAGGAGCCTTTTAACGGGGAGAACAGGCAGGCTCAAGCTGTCCTGTGCAGCCCTGAGCTGCATCAAATAAATCAGCTTTATTTGATGATTTTCAACATCGGGGGCTCAGATGACTCCTAATCCTTATTAGGTATCTGTAGTTCCACGCTGGCTGCTGTTTTTTCCATGGACTGTGGGAACCCAAGAATTTGTGTAATAATTTCGGTCAATTCTCTTAAGAACACACTCTTACTTCAACAGGATGTTTAGGAAGTGAGGCTTCTATTCTGATGTAGAGAGCCTTTCTCTCCCTCCAAGGGCTGCCAAAATTACCCCTCCATGGGCTGCCAAACTCTCTTCCCCTACATTCAGCCTCTTCCACACTGCAGGCTCTTTGGCACTGGTGTGGGGTCTGGGAGCTGAAATGTTCATCATTTCTCCCAGATATTAGCATGTCATCAGGTCCCACAATAGCACAAGGGGCCAAGTTTATATCAGAAGTCCATAGAGTGAAATGGGTCCAAGGCCTGTAGAAACCACCAAACTGAAATCCTTCCTAAGCCTGCAGGGGCAAAGTGGAGACAATCCCAATTTCTGTCCAGCAGAAGCTGCTCAAGCTTGTGTAGATAAGAGGCCCCCTCCCAGTGTAGGCGGGCTAACCCGGGTCCAGAGTGGTGGAAGGAATCAGCGCTCCAGGGCTCCAAGAGTCGGACGGCTGGCCCCGGGGAAGCCAGTTTGCTGGGAGGCCTGGTGACCCTGGCTGCTGAGTACCACTCCCAGTGCAGTCAGGGAAGCTATCAGGCAAGTCTACAATGGGTCAAAGAAGCGGATCCTCTGTCCTCTTGGTCTGCGACTTTTCCCATGAAGGACAGACCTCATAGCCTACATCCCTCCATAAATTCAGATCTACCCCGTGAGTAAAAAAGAGAGAGAAGGGTGAGTCCCATTTAGGGTTTAAAGGATATGAGACCTAAAAGGAGCAGATGGTGGAATTTCAGGCATTATCTAGCAGGTGGCAGAGAATCTGGGGGAGTCCAGGCTGTCTCAGTGCTGCCTGACAAATGATCCTTCCACTCAGAACAGATGCTCCTGGATGCTCATATCCTTGTACTGTATGGAGACTGCTTCTCAGAGCTGACTCCATGTGATGTGACTTTGTGTCTGCTCCCCCGAGGATGGTGGCTCCTCTCTATCTGGGGCTATTGAGCACTTGAGATGTGGCTGGTTTGCATTGAGGTGTGTTGTCAGTATAAAATGCACACCAGATTTCAAAGGCTTAGCAAGAAGAAAAAAAGATTACAAAGTATCTCATTCCCATTTGGAAAGGAGCTCTTTGATCTAGACTGGTCCTGCAGCCTTTCTTCTTTGCTGAGAAGGAAAATTTTGCAGTGAGTGTCCTCCGAGCAGGTAGGCCTACCTGTCTTTTCTGAAACTATTTTGAGAACTTGCTCGTTACTTTCCTTCTCTTGTTAGTCACATGCTCCGAAGCACCTCAGAATTTCAGTAAAATTTCATTTCTGCTGGACAGGAACCAAAAGGCCGAGAATAGGCTGGGAGCCCCTGCTGACTAATTTCTAAATAGTGGTTTCTGGTGACATCGTGTGGCCACTTCTTGCTACTACACTGGTCACAGGCTGCGTGCAGGTCCTGAGTTCCGCAGTCCTGATGTCACCCACCTCTTGCTGAGTGGGCCAGTACATCAGAAATCCTAAACTTGTAGAAGGCTGTCTTTCCAACCTCCATTTCTCCTCTCACTTCTCTCCACCTCATTTCGGTTCTTCCACATCTATAATATTGGGCCTGTCACACTAAACCACTGGGGAAATGGCTGTGGACTGAGGGTTGGAAGAACCCTGAGTAGAATTGAGTAGTTTTAGGAAAACCACTCAACACCTCTGGGCTTCTCCTCCTCAAGGTTATAGCAGATGACCTCTAAAGTCACTTCTGGCTCCCCCAGTTCATAAATATAATGGTGGAATTTGAGACACTGATGAAGAAGACTCAAATACTGCCTCATTGGTGGTGACCTCCAAGAAAGGCCCAGTCTCGAATCTAACTCGCAGTTCAGGAGGTGACCCAAACATGGAGCTGAAGTGGCCAAATGTGATTTCTTTCCTTTTTTTAAAATATTGGATCTGTGTCTCTGGAGACCAACCATGATTTCTTAGGAGATGATAATACTCATAAATGCAATTGTTGTCAATTGTTGCGTATATTATCTCATTTAATTCTCACAACAATCCCATATATTAGGCATTATCACAATTAAAAATACCTAATATAGTTAACACATGTAAGAGATATCTATGTATGTGGATATATACGTATACCTACAAATGAATGTGTTTAAAATCAAATCATAAATACTTAGGAACTACTTTCAAGAACCAGAACAACAGTGATTCTATGTTTATGAAACTCCAATACAAGTAAAACTAAACAATATGTAATAAAGGCAGTTTTTAAAGGCAATGAAGGCCAGGCATGGTGATTCACACTGGTAATCCAAGCACTTTGGGAGGCCAAGGTGGGTGGATCGTCTATGTACACATATCTTCCCCGTCCCATTCCCTTGCCTCTGCCCAAATTAATCACTATCCTAAATTTTATATCTTTGCCTTTGTTTTTTTGAGACAGGGTCTCACTCTGTCACTCAGGCTGGAGTGTAGTGGCAAGATCATGGCTCACCGCAGCCTTGACCTCCTGGGCTCAGGTGATCCTCCTGCCTCAGCCTCTGGAGTAGCTGAGACCACAGCCACACACCAACATGCCCAGCTAATTTTTTTTTTTTTTTTTGTAGGGATGGGGTTTCACCATGTTGCCCAGGCTGGTCTTGAACTCCTGGGCTCAAGCGATCTACCCACCTTGGCCTCCCAAAGTGCTGAGATTACAGGTGTGAGCCACCATGCTTGGACATCTTTGCCTTTTAAAAACTGGTTTTATTACATGTTGTTTAGTTTTACTTGTATTTGAGTTTCATAAAAAATGATATTCTATGGTCTATGGGACTAGATTTTTCACTAAGTATTGCTTTTCCAAAATTTGTCACTCTTGCATGCATATAACGGGGCTTGAGTCAGGTTCTCAGCTGTATGAGAGTTCATTGTTGGAATAAATCTCATTTTATTTATCTACCACCTTGTCAGTGGACATTTGGGTTGCTCCTAGCTCTTTGCTTCTGTGAACATTCTTGTTTTTGTCTCTTGGTATACATGTGTAAAAATGTCTCTAGAAGACAGTAAAAAGATTGGTGGTTGCCAGGGGCTTGGAGAGTGATGATGAATAGGTGAAGCGCAGGGAGTTTTTAGGGCAGTAAAACTATTCTGATATATATATACATACAACATATATATATAATATATATACAACATATATAATATATATACAGCATATATAATATATATGTATAACAGATATAATATATACAACATGTATAATATATGTACAACATATATAATATATACAACATATATAATACAACATATATAATATATAACGTATATAATATATAACATATATAACATATATAATATATAACATATATAATATATAACATATATAATATATAACATATATAATATATAACATATATAATATATAACATATATAATATATAACATATATAATATATAACATATATAATATATATAACATATAACATATATAACATATATAATATATAACATATATAATATATAACATATATAACATATATAATATATATAACATATATAACTATATATATATAATATAGATATGTATAAAATATATATATTTCAGCCTCAAGGAAGAGCGTACATCCCTACCCACTAAGTGTGGGCTGGGCTGTGCATAATGCGTTTGTTTCCTCCAAGGAGTATAGGGGAAAGAGTCACTTTACACTGTCAAAATCTGACACATACTACCTCAGCCAGGTGATCAAGGTCAGTAGTAACAGTGATAAATCATGTTAGAACATGTCCTTCATAAAATGATAAAAATGGCACTTTACCTTAGTGGTCTTCCTCCCCAAAGCCCATAACCCCAGTCTAATCACGAGAAATACATCAAATAGATTCCACAGAGAGACATTCTACAAAATACCTGACCAGTACTCCTCAGAACTGTCAGGGTCATCAGAAACAGGGGAAGTTTGAGAAACTCTCACAGCCAAGAGAAGCCTAAGAAAATATGTCAAGTAAATGGATGGGATCTTGGAGCAGAAGACATTAGATAAAAGCTGAGAAAATGTGAATGAACTATGGACTTTAGTTAATCATGTAGCAATATGTAACAATGGTACCATGCTAAGGTCAATGACAGAGAAAACTGGGTGACGGAGTCTATGGGAATTCTCTACTGTCTTCTCAGTTTCCCTGTGAGTTTAAAACTGTTCTAAAAATAAAGTCTGTTAAAATGGTATGGGTTCTAGAAAGTTATAGGTAAAAAGAAAATGATACCTTAAAACTGTCTCTAGATCAGGGTTGGCAAATTTTGTCCGCAAAATATCAGCTAGTAAATATTGTAGGCTTTGAAGCCTTAAGGTGTCCGTTGCGACTACTCAACTCTGCTGTTGTGTGTTACAAGAGCAGCCATATCTTAACAAGTGAGTGTGGCTGACTTCCAATAAAACTTTATTTAGCAAAAACAAAGTCCACTGGCCTCAGTTTGCAAACCCTTGCTCTCATGTATATAAGTGCTAGGTCACAAATTTCCATCACATTGTCGTGGAAAGCATCAAGTTGTACCACATCAAATACACATTCATCAGAAATAGCAGAAATGGATTAACATTGAAGTCCATGTCTTGCCCAGAACTTAGCATTTTTACTACAATTGTATCTCACTGGGTTATTTTTTACTTCCTTCTTCTCAGAAATGCCTATTTGCAGCTTTTGCTCATTTTCTGCTGGGCTGTCCTTTTTCCTAATGCGTTGGCAGGAGTTCTTTATGTATTCTGGATACTAATCTACCAGCTACAGATGTTGTGTATATTTTCTCCTGGTTTACGGCCTACGTTTCACTTTTCCTTTGGTGTCTTTTGATGAACAGAGTTAATTTTAATGCCATCTGGTTTATTAATGTTTCTTTATTGTAGTTAGTGCTTTTTCTCTCTTGTATTTAAGAAATCATCTTGAACTGAAAGTCAGAAAGATAGTCTTCTATATTTTCTTTGAAAAGTTTTGAAGTCTTGCCTTTCACCTGTAAGTCCTCCGTGTACCTGGGATTTACTGCAAAGTACAGAATATGTGGAGGAGGAAAGGATTCGATGTTATGTTTTTCTACGTGGATGCCCAGTAGTCCCAGCCCTATTGCCTCCTCCCATGTTGGTCTGGAGTGCCATCTGCCATGTCACTGAGAGGATTACATTAGATAATGCAGGAAATGTGCTTGGCCTAGCCCCCAGCATCAATTTAGTGAGACTGTGACTCTGAATTCCCCTTCCTTTCCAGGCTCTAGGGGAGCTGGGGCTCACAATCTTCTGCTTTCAATAACGCTTTTCCTAAACATGAAGACCATAATGCAATGAGGGCTTCTGGCTACAGCAAGCTTGCACATCCACCAATGAACCAGGGTAACAGGACAGCAGCAGAAGAGGCCCTCACCCTCTGAGCACTACAAAATGAACAGCTCAGCACTCCTCCTGCAGCTCAAGCATTTGCTAAAGCACTTTTAAACAGATCCTCAGTCAAGGACACTGGGAGATGGCAATTAAGTCTTCTTGAGACTCCAGGGGCCCCGGTGGCAGTGGCTGGGAAATCTGATCTGGTGAACAGATAAGAAATGGTTACAATTAGCACATTCAATGTGAAATACACGTGATTGCACAGATTGTAATTTTCCAAACTGTCAAGACAATTCTCCAACAACTCTTCACTCGTAAGGAGGCTCAGCACGGCCATTGTATATGCTACTAATTTCCTTGTTTTCATAAAGAGCAGATAAAAACCCCAACTCACCTTGTCTATATGTCTGTCAAATCTAAATTCAAGGAATTGAAATGAATAGGGACTTAATGTTACAGATATGTCTTAGATCATTTTCTTACTGAGGTAAAACTTACATTCAATAAAATTTTACAGATCTGAAGTGTCCAGCTTATGAAACTTTTCCATATATGTACACCTGTATTATTGCCACCTAGACCTGCATATTTAACATTTCCAGCCTCCAGAAGGCTCTTTCATGCCCTTCCTGGCCATGTCTCCCTGCAGAGGTAGCCATTAGTCTGATTTCAATCATGCAGATTAGTTTTGCTTGTTTCTGAAGCTCTCGTAAATGGAATGCTTTATCACGTGTACTCTTTTGCATATGGCTTCTTTAGCTCAACATTCTACCTGAGATTCATCTGGGAGCTTGTATGTAGCCAGAGTTTGCTTTTTCAATAGTAAAATGATGAATGGTGATGACACATTGTATGATCTGCCACAATTCATCATTTTACTATTGATGGACATTTTGGTGGTTTCCAGGTTGGGGCTATTACAAATAAGGCTGCTATGAACTTCAGTGAATATGTGTTTTGGTGCACGTGTGTGCACCTGTATGTTTAGTACAAACCTAGGAGTTGAATCTCTAGATTATGATAGGCATTGGATTTTCTTTCTTCTTTGTTTTGAAAAAAAAAGCAGCTTAATTAAGGTATAATTTATATACAATAAATCAACCAATTTTAACTTTATAATTTTTGACAAATGTATTTAGTGTCTAAGCATGATGATCATCAAGATAGACAGCAGTTCCATCCCATCCCAAAATTCCTTTGTGCTTCTTTGCAATCACTTTCCCCTTCCCTCAGCCCCTCACAATCTCTGATTTAATTTCTTTCAGTACAGTTTTGCCTTTTCTTGTGCCCAGTTGATGACGAGTCACCCCTTAATCTCTACTTCCAGTTTTGATCTCTCTCCTGAGCTACAAACTTTCATCTCCACCTGCCTCCTAAGTGTACCCAATGGAGAACTCTAAAAGAATGGACCCTAGTGGAACCCAACACCTCTTCCTCCTCCTCCAACAAAGTTTCCCTCCCTGTGTTCTCTGTCTCCTGAGAGAATCACTCTTAATCCTGGTGGCCAAGTCAGAAAGCTGGTTAGCACTTTATGTCGACCTCCTTCCTCTCCCTACCACCCGTATCCAATCAATGAGCCCTAGTCAATGCTCTCTAAATATCTCTTGGATCAACCTACTTCTTTCCAGCTCCTCTGCATTAGTCTACCATTGTCTCTGAATTGCCTCAATGTGTCTGACTTTTTGCTTTTTAGCATGAACCCCCACAGTCCATTCTCCACACTAGAGAGGAGCCCTTCTAAAGTGTGAACCTGACCAGGCCACTCTTTAGCGTAAAACTTTTCAAGAGCCTCCTGGAACTTGTGGTCACACAGTTGCCTTCACCTGAGGCCTCTTCCCTCCCATCATCCCAGCCCCACACCTGCCTCTGTTGAGCTCCTGAATGTCCTCATGTCCCAGTTAAGAAGTCACTGCTGTGCAAGCTCTGACTCAACCCGAACAGCAAGTGCAGATCAAGTCTGACCTGGGACCCCCCTTTCATTGTTCCCCTAGCACTTCTTTCTTCACCTCTTCCAGCACTGAATGCAATCACTCTGTCTGTAATTCCATTTATTTTCTGTGTCCTCTTCAACTGAAAGCCATGTGAAGACAGAGTCCATGTCTGTCTAGTTCACTGTCATGCCTGGAAACAAATATTTGCTGAAAAATAAAGAATACCAGTACATAACCTATTCTATTCATTCAGTATATCTATCATCAAATATTTTAAAGGAAATCCATTGTTTTTTAAGAAAATTTTTGCAATCTATGCATCTAACATTTTTCATTATAAAGAAAACAAGATAAGTTAAAAAGCAAATGTCCAACTGGCAGAAAATATTTCTAAATATATCACTTATAAAGGACTAATATTTCTAATACATATAGAACTCTTTTTTTAAGTTTATTATTATTATACTTTAAGTTTTAGGGTACATGTGCACAACGTGCAGGTTTGTTACATATGTATACATGTGCCATATTGGTGTGCTGCACCCATTAACTCATCATTTAGCGTTAGGTATATGGAAATCTATAATTTTAAAGGAAATCTATTATATTACTGCATAAATGTACAATCATTTATTTCACTAATTGTCAGGCATTAAGGTAGCTGTCTTTTTTCTGATTATATCTATTATTATAGTGGGTATCTTTGTACACAGTTCTCAATACACAATCATTATTTAGGGGACTAAAATTTCTAAAAATGAAAATGGTAGGTCAAAATGTATGCATATACATTGGGAACTCCTAGGCCAGTATTTTTCAAACAGATCTTAACTCATTGGTAGGTTATAAAATGCACCCTGTCCCCAGCTGAGGCTTGCCTCCATTTGGCAAGTGAGAACATGCACAGAAGCTATTCCTTTCCGTGTATTTAAGTCAATACGTGTGCCCCTTAATATTTTGCAGCAGGGAGGTTCAATTGAAGTAAAAAAACTAATAAATAAGGCCGTAAATGAATCCACCAACTGGTAAACAGATATAAACATACGGGAAAGTGCCTGGATTCTGGACTTCACATGAGCTATTTTTTTTCCCATTAAGATTAAAAAAAAAAAGATTGGAATTGAAGTTTGTTTGATGAAGGCACAATCCCCCAGTGGGTGTTTCCTTGTCCCTTGGAGTCAGGAAATATCACTCATCTTAGGTGGGTCCTTTGATGTCAACTTCCTGAAATTAATTCTCAGAGCTATTTATGACAATATAAACCAATTATGGCAATATAAATCTTTAGGTTCTTGGAACCCAAAATGGTAAACCTTCCCTGAATTGGATAGAGGCTGACCATGTCAGAAAACCTTGGAAGAAAGTTTGAAGTAGAATGGGGGGACTGTGGGAGCACCACACATATCATAAAGGAATCTGGCACTGGGTCCTTGCCGTCTGCCTGCTACTGTGGGAGGCGTGTTTCTCAGTGAGCCTCTGTTCCAAAATTCATAAAATAGAGCTATAAAGGCTTCCTTATAGATCTTGCCTTTTCATTCAGAGTATCAAAACGAGGCACAGTATGGAGAAGGGCTTTGTAAACCACGAAGTTATCTACAAAGGCTTGGTGATGTTACTTGGATTAACCAGCCCTTGGGTCGATTTTTCAAAACAGGAGGGAAGGCTAAGGGAGGATCAGATTCTTAGGGTGTTTTTGGTTGTATCCTAAAATCCCTTGTTCTCTTGGATACAGTATAAGCACTGTTAACATTCAACATTGCTCCTGTGGTTTCTATGTTACAAACAGCAACAGGAGGTAGCAAGTCCAGTAGCCAAGCCCCCCAGCACAGAGAGAGTATGAACTTCAGACTCAGCAGACCCAGGTTTGAATCTCAGCTTCATCACTGGTTAACTGCTCTCTGAGTGCATCTATGAAACGGGGATAATGACACCTTATTGGGAGGGCCATATGAATGATACAATGCAATAGTTGTGTAAACGTAGTGTCTGCTCATGAAGTCATAATCCTTGCTAAGGCAGTGCTGATCTTCCAAGGTTGGCGATGACAGAGAAAATCCGTGCAGAGCTGAGGAAGCTGAGCCTGCCATTTCCCACTCCCTGTGTCTCTGAGATGCTCTTCTCTTTGATCGCATGTTCTGGACTTTAGTGTGCAAATGTGCTTTGGTAGCTCAATTAAAAAGTCAGTCCCTGGACTGCATCCCCAGTGATTGAAATGCACCTATGACACCAACTGCCTCCCCTGGTGTCTCCCCCTGACCTAAGGTCAGTATTGATGCCTCCAGGACACCGGCTGTCCTTTGAGGTTCTGACCACAGCATGGACTCTGCCTTCCCCTTGTAGTTCCCATATCCATGGCTCAAGGATAAAGGAAAGGACTTAGGTAGAGGGACGTGGAGTTTACCCATCCAGCCAGAGCCAAGAGACCCCCTTCAGGCCCCTTCCACCTAACTCTGTGTCTGTGTAGCCCCTCTCCCACACCCCAAGCTTAAAGCCAGGAAGGCGCATCCCTCAGCCACGCAGAAAGAAGGGAGACAGCGCCTTGTTTCCCAGTCTCAGATCCTGGCCTTTCGCTCCAGAGGGGCTGCACCAAGGCTGCAGATAGCCCTTGCCTGCCCCAGGGGCAACTTCTCTGGGAAGCAGGACTCTGGACTCTGACAGTCCTTCCAGGCATCTCCTCACTCAGGCCTTCCCTGGGCGACCATGTCTACAGGGTCAGCTCCAGAATTCTCACACTGAGGAAATTGGGGTGGTAATAAGGGGCTGGGGTCTAACAAAATGCTGTTTTTACTTAAACTGCATGTTATGTATAGATATATAAAAATGCAGTTTCCTAGAGGTATTTTTATTCCCACTTGAATAAGATTGAGACAATATTAAAGAGCTGAAACAATATTATTAGTGCTATAACTGTTACTGGACTTCTTTCTTTACTACAATCCCTTATTTATGATCGTGAATGAAAAAGCCTCAGAAAATCATGTTTTTGCACAACCTGTTTCGTGGTAAAACCTTTCCTAAGTGGATGTGAAACCATTTATCATCTTTAGCTCTCTGGCTTGGTTTGAACACCCATCCTGTGTGCTTGGTTATGGGGTGCTGCTCCAGACCCCTTGGGGATGTCAGGAACCATTCAGTTTGTATACTATCTTACTTTCCTCAAAACCCTGAAATTCTGAATTTTCAAATGCTTCTGGCTTGCAGAGTTTTGGCTAAGGGGTCATGCACTTTATTATATTAATGCTCATTGTTGTTGCTGCTGTTTAAGAGTGGCAAGGGTGAGCTGGGACTAAAGGGTCCCCCAGACACCCACCAGCCCTCCAACTGCTCCTCTGGGAACTGCTGCTCCTCAGACATCACTGCTGCCCACTTCCGGTTGGACTTCATCAGCTCCATCTCAGGCCAAATCATCGCCATGGCTCAAAGCTGTGACCGGGAAAAATTCCCCACACAGAAGCCCCTAAAACTGTGCTTGCTTTCCTGGCCCAAAGGCAGGTGGTGGCTTTTCCCATTGGGCTTCAGGGTGTTCTGTGGCTCTGAGCCCCAGGCAGGACCAAGGAGGATGCCAAGGTAGCTGTCAACACAAGCAGTAATCAATCACTGGGAATTAGATAACAAGGCTGTTACCTCTGGCACTTTCATCAAAGGCACTCTCAGTCAGGACTCATGAACCCGCCATGCTTGTCAGCCCTCCCCACACCCCAGCCCTGTCCCACCCCTTCCCGGTCCCCAAATGTCAATCAGTCTGAGAAGGGAAGGGGAGGGCGGGAGTCTCTGCCTGAGGAGTCCTTGGCACAGAAGCAGGGGCTGCTGTGACCCAGCAGACACCAGTGGCTCAGAGAGGGCTGGACCCCAGAAGGACATGACTGTGGGTCCATCTTATTCTCTGCTGTGTCCCAGGGCCCTAGCACAGCACTAGCACTTAGTAGCAACTCAAGGATTATTTGCTGAATGAATTCATAAACCCAAGTAACATTCACTTAACTGGCCAGACAACAGTAGGTAAAATGATCAGAATCACCAGTGGGTCCATAGTAGCTGTGGGAGATTTACTGTAGTACCTACTGTATGCAGAGCCCTACTAAGTGCTACGTGCCATGCCCCATATAGTTTAGAACTTAACACACTACGTGAAGGAGAGATTTTTACCCTCATTTTATAGGCAATGAGTTGAGGCACATTGAAGGAAAAACCCTTTCTTGAGGTCCCCTGGACCACCCACACAGTGGAGCCAGACTTTAAATCTGACTTCCATCCTGCTCTGCTGCCCATGAACAACCCATTTGTCAACTTTACCCCACCATGGGGCTAGGCCAGGCTCCACCACCATTCTTCATGTTCTGAGTAGAAACAACTGCTAGGGCCTCAAAAAGAGACACCAAGAGCTTTCTCCTGGTGCAAGAAACCAAGAAGTGAGGACGGAGGAGATGATAGAGAAGGGGAAATGGTGGTCGTGACGGGGGTGGGGAGTTCCCACTCCATAGTTTGTCCTGCCTCCCAAGTCCCTTTCCTCCCTCCCCGATCTTCTGAAGCACAGCTTCTCTGCAAGCTCAGGGATTTCTCTTAACTCCATCTCCCCTGACCCAGCCCTGCCACCTGTCCACTATGTCTGTGGTCCAGTAGTCCACTCAGATGGGCATCATTCCCTTACAAAGCTATGAAAGCTCAATCCTCACCCTCGTTTTTTGTTAAATCACAAGAAAGCCACGTTTGCGACTTACTCATCCTCTCTCCTGTGAGAGCAGCCCCTGAGGAGGCTCCTGGGATTCCCACCTCCTGGGACCCACGCACTGTGTAATTCCCTCCCCTGTGGGTGAGATGGTGTTTGGAACTCACTTCTAGGGAAAAGAAAAGCAAGAGCCTTGGGGTTTAACTTTGATGTTCATTGGTATAAATCATCTCATTCTGGAGTCCTGGAGCAATCATTTTAGAGTCTGATTGAAAGTTATACACCCTCTCCCAACACAAAGGCACATTATGCTCAGTGAATTTGCAACTACCTTCAAGAGGTTCATGAGCCCCTTTCTAAAGCCCCATCTTGGAGACCCTTAATTTATGGTCTCCAAGTAAAGGCCCCATTTCCTGAATGGTTAATATTTCTTTTAAACAGAGTTTGCCATCCACTAGGTGTGACTGTGGGCACTGGTAAGAGCTGTAACGCGGTAAGAGCTGGAATGGGGTTTGTAAACCATGAAGTTATCTACAAAGGCTTGGTGATGTTATTTGGATTAGCCAGCCCTTGGGTTGACTTTTCGGTTGACTGGTAAGAGCTGGAATGGGGTTCGAATCCAGCCCATCTGGTTCTAGACTGCTTCCCTGTTTTAGAAGAAAATCACAGAGGTGTTCGCTGTTGTTTCTACTTGTTCTGCTTTGTTTTACATATGTTCTACAGAGACTGAAATGCACAGATTTTAAGTGTACATTTTGAAGAGTTTTGACAAATGTATACTTCTGTGTGATTCCCACCCAAATCAAGATATTCAACATCTCCATCTTCCCAGAAAGTCCCACAGGCTCCTCTCACTCACTCCCTTCCTGCTCCCCATCATGCCTAGGTGGCTACCATTTTGAATGCTGTTTCCATCGACTCCTTTTGCTTCTTCTCGACCATCACATAAGTGGACTCATAAATACAGTCGACCCTCCCTGTCCATGGGTTCCACATCCATGGATTCAACCACTGTGGATCAAAAATATTTGAAAAAGAAAACAATAAAAAATAACAATACAACAATAAAAACTATATAAACAAAAATACATAATAATAATGATTTGCATAGCATGTATATTGTTCTAGGTATTATACATAATCTAGAGATGATTTAAAGCACACAGGAGGATGTGCGTAGGTTATATGCAAATACTATGCCATTTTATATAAGGGACTTGAGCATTCATGGAGTTTGGTGTCCACTGGGATCCTGGAACCAATTCCCCCAGGATGCCAAGGGATGACTGAACATACACTTTTGCATCTGGCTTCTTTCACTCAGCATAATTTCTGTAAGATTCATCCATGTTGTTGTACATATTTGGAAATTTGTCCCCTTTAATTACTGAATAGAAATTTATCGTATGAATGTACTATAGTTTGTTTATTCATTCTCCTTTGACACAAGGACAGCTTTAATTTGGTGGTATGATGAATAAAGCTGCTACAAATATTTTGAAGTCTTTTGTGGGCATATATAGATTCATTTCTCTCGGGTGAAGACCTAGGGATGAAATTGCTGAGCCAAAGGATAGGTGTGTGTTTACATTTGTTAGAAACTTTCAGACAGTTTTCTGAAGTGGTTGTGTCATGTTATCTTTCATCTAACCTTCAATATTAGATGTATTTTAAGCTGCCGTAAATATCCTTTGAAGTAGGTGAGTTTTAAGTGAAGGAATGAATGAATGATGGATGGATGACGCAACAATTCAGCTAGCCTCTAACCCAGTATGTGGCCAACACAGAGCCTGTGCTCATTGGCCTCATCCTGCTGTGTTTCTTGAACTCAGGGTGACTCCATCTGCACAGCAAACCACACCACCCAGGCTGGCCCCTCCTAGCTTTTCAACCCCATTGCCACTGTAGATGCCTTGGCAGGAAATCCAGCCAGGTTCATCCTAAAGAAATCCCATTCCCTTTGCTAGAGCAAGAGCAGGAGTACCATGCCAATGGCTATAGAGAGGAGCAGTCAGCTCAGGCACTGCTCTCAGCTCTGTCACCAACCAGGTGTCCAAAGAAGCTGAGTATCCCTCTCTCTGGGTGCCAGCACATTCCTCTTTTGTTTTGGGCTCTCAGAGGTCAACTGTGGGCAGTGACTCATCCCGTGGATTATGAAATGGAAGAGGCTGAGGCTGGGCTCAGGTGCCAGTTCCATCACTCCTTCAGTGAGCCACCCCTCATGCTCCACCCTTCCCTGACAGCTGCACCTGGAGCTTTCTGAAATGTCAGACCATGGTTCTCTATATGGGAAGAAGCAATGATCTCAACACCAAACTCTTCCTGTCCTCATTCTGGGACCTTCATTCCTTGAGAGTTTTCTGTTACACAATCTGTCTGTAGAGAAGTGGCATCCAGAGGGTGGTAGGGGAGGAAAACAAAAAAGAAGTAATGAGACAGAGCAGATACAGGTAAAGAGGGCCTTAGGCCCTCAGGAAAGGGGAAAGGGAGGGATATGGCCCTTCCTTCCAGGTCCTCATATTTATTGCCCCTTGTTCTGGAATAGGCTCAGAGGCTTGCCTTCAGAGGGTTCTAATTTACTCTGTATTCTGTGTGGTAAAAGCAAGAAGAAGAATGTTCAGTGGACTGTGAGCCTGAGCACTCTAAAGCCAGTAGGGTCAAGTCACTGGTAGCCCACTGGCACCTTTGAAAAGTAGAAGAGGGGCCAGGCATGGTGGCTCATGCCTTTAATCCCAGAACTTTGGGAGGCCAAGGTAGGTGGATCACCTGAGGTCAGGAGGTTGAGACCAGCCTGGCCAACATGGTGAAATGCTGTCTCTACTAAAAATACAAAAATTAGCTGGGCGTGGTGGTGGGCACCTGTAATCCCAGCTATTTGGGAGGTTAAGCAGAAGAATTGCTTGAGCCTGGGAAGCGGAGTTTGCAGTCAGTCGAGATCACACTACTGCACTCCAGCCTGGGCAACAAGAGCGAGACTCCGTCTTAAGGAAAAAAAAAAAAGAAAAGAAAAGAAAAGTAGAAGAGTTGCCATTTGTTTGTCTGGGGTGCAGTGCAAGCTGACACTCAGGTACACTCACCCCTTGGTAGGCGCCCCTGAGAAGGACACAATTTGCCAACTGCAAGTGGTGGCCCCGGGTAAGATGCCTCACTCATTGGCAGGCACTCTCGTGGATCTCCTGAGAAGGAGCCATACGGATTGTCTGCTGGAGTGGATGAACTGTGTAGACAGCCCCACTAAAGTTGTGGACTGGGCCTGGAATGTGTTTCTCTAGCAGTGGTGCATTGATGGGAGCCACACAAAGCCTTCCAGCTCATCAGCCTTCTTGCTAAAGCAATGTGTGCAAGAAGAATTCAGGATACCCTGTATTTGATATGTGTGTGTTGGGTTTACAGTCAAAACCAGACAGAGGAAGTCTCTCTCTGATGTCAAACATCAGATATTTGGAAAACTTTTTCAAAACACCGATATAACACAATGTTTAAGAGTACAGACTCTAGTAGCACACTTGTCAATTTAAATCCCGGCACCACCACTTTCCACTGATGCCAGTGGAAGATTCTTTAACTTCTTTGAGACTTTATTCCTTTATCTTTACATAAGGATGATGCCTACTTCCTATGGTTAATGTAAAGATCAAATAAGACACTGTGTGTGAAGCACCCATCCCATCATAAGTGCATAGTTCTTATGTACTTACGATTAGACAAGATATCTGAATGGCTGTTTCGTCTTTTGACCTGGAAGCTTGGCTAGAACTGTTTTAAACAGCTAAAAATGAAGAGAAATCAGTTAAACAAATGATGCTTTTAGAAGATGCTGGAAGACAGAGGATGATCCAGATGACCCCTTTACTTGCGACGGCTTCAGGATGATGTCTGCATGAGCACACTGAGCTGTTTGTCTCTTCAACAGGGTGACACTCAAATAATGATGCTGGCCAGTGCCGCCCCTAATTGAGTTTTAATTACAGTACTTCCAGGAAGAATGAAGTGAAACCTCTGTTCTCCTTGCATAATTAAATTTAGGTTAGCATATCTGGAGAATTCTTAGCCCACACATGCACCACTTCTCCTTGTCTGAAGAGGGATTTCAAAATTGGACATTGTTGTTTAACGGATGGAGTTAAAGAATGACACATGGGCTTTGCTCCTCTTTAATTACGAATAGTTAATTGTAGAAAGAACCTAATTAGATTGCCCACCAGTGGGAGATGTAGGTGGAGATGAGATGGATCTCTTCATTAGCTATGCTTCCAAGGAAAAGAGGCCAAGGAGGTTTCCAGGCAGGGCAGCCATAATTTTGAGAGACACTGCTCTCCATGGAAGGGGACTGACTTTGTGAACCTGCAGGCACTTTGGAGCACCTATGTGCCAAGCATCTATGTTCCAAGCACCATGCTTGTCTCTGAAAGCAGCCCAAGAAAAGCAAAAGACATGGTCCCTTTCCTTGAGATGCCATTAGCTTGTTCAAAAAAAAAAAAAAAAAAAAAAAGCATGCTGGAAGCAGAGAAAAAGGAGACCTTCCTCAAAGCCTAAACCACGAGCTACTGATGACAGGTTCTAACTGGTGTCCAAGAAAGCAGCTCACTGGAAAACTGCAATGGCTTGCAGAAGGCTGTGTGGAACCCAAGTCCAAAATTAGTCTCTATCGTTATAAGTGCTGAAGCCTTGGGTAAGTTAACCTATCTTGGGTCCTATTTTCTCATTTGTGAAAGGGCACCACCTCTCAGAGTTGTAGTGAGGACTGTTGGAGAAGCACTGAGCACAGGGCTGGACATGTGTTTTATGCTGAAAACAATAGTAGCTGTTCTTACGATTACTCAAGGGATCTTCCGATTCTGAGATGGAGGCCACATGCACTCACCTGAATCTCATTTGAACAGGTTTTGCTTTCCAGAGGTCAACTCCTGAGCGAACACCTACAAGAGGTCAGCCTCAAAATATGTGTGCCTGTGCTTGTGCATAGGGGATTGGGGAGCTTGTGGCCAAAACTTTATGGGGGGTGGGTTCTACAGGACTGAGACTAGGGGATGATTCATCACTGCTTCCTAGAGCCCTGCACACTGTGGGTGCCCGCAGACTGCTGTTGGTCTGACCTGGACAGAGTCACCACTGCTCACCTTGCCATTTTGCTAAGAACTGAGATGCTTGTTAAATGAACAGCTGACTGGTTAAGTAGCCTAGCGATTCTCAACTGGGGGTGATTTTGTGTCTTCCCTCTCCTGCACTGGACTTTGGCAACATCTGAAGACATTTTTGGTTGTCCTAACTAAGCAGGTTGTTACTGGCATCTCGTAAGTAGAGGCCAGGGATGCTGCTAAACATCATGCAATGCACAGGATGGCCTCACCCCACCCCCAACAAAGAAATATCCAGCCCCAAATGTTCATAGTACTGAGGCTGAGAAGCCCTGGAGTAACCTGTTCTGGATCCAGGGCAGCAAGCGTGGCAGAGAAGTCTCTCGTGCCATGTCAAAGTGTGGCCTGAGACAGACACGTGCTTCCAATCAGCCTCCAGGAGCAGCCACCATCAGGTCACCTGTAGAGAAGGTCCCAGCCTGGGTTTCTTTTGTGAATGGCCACAGGGTAGCTGCTCAACAGGTTGATCAACAGTTGGCCAGGGAGTGTGTTGATCAACAGCTTGGCCACCAGGTGGAGATCGTGGGATGCTCTTTCCCATGGAATAGGTGCACCTTAGCTGGACCGGCCTACCCAGAGAGAGGCGTTTGCTACTGGTTGCTTGCTCTGAGCCTCTGGTAGCCATCAGGAAGAGGGACTTTGAGGAGAGAGAGGCATGAACTGGAGAGAGTGCTCAATATCCTCTTCTTGCTTAGCAATCCCTGGGCGTTTACAGCCCTGATCCTCCTTTCCAAACAAATTGAGATTTGTACCCTGGAACTTTTCTGTTAACAGTGTCTATTCTGAAGGGGTATTGTGCTCCACTGTTATAAATGGGCCTCGTTTTTTCTGTCTGGAAGACAGACTGGAGAATGTGAGATAGGGATTGGGGAGGTGGGCAGATGGAAGAGCTACATGGCAGAGGTTGGCGCATCCCATCCCTCAGTTCATGATGTATGCCTGATGCTCTGCACACATGACCTCATTTTACCTCTTGGTGGACCATTTTAGATAGAGGCTTAGCAACAAACCAAAGTTGCACGGTAAAGCCAAGTCCACTCTTCCCCACGTCCCCACAGAGCCTCGTCTTCGACATCAGTATAGGAGGTTCCTCATCTGTAAAGTCAGGGGACTGGACTCAATGCTGGTTGCCTTTAGGGAACCATGTAATTTATCACCTGAGTGGGACACTTGGGAGAGTGAGAGGAAGCACTAACAGGACAGTGGTTGGGACAGCAGGTGCAAACCTGGACACAAGGTCAGCCTGGCTAAGTGACCCTTCCTGTCTAATATCCTAAGTTTCTGAGACCCAAACGGAACTGTTTTCAGCTTCCGTGACATTTATGAACATCATCCAGTGTAGCCGTAAGGGAAGACCTGGGGGAAAAAAGAGAATGAGAAAACTTGAAAGGCTGAGTCCTTGGGGGCAATGCCTAGTACCAAAGGGACACACTAACTCAATAATTGTGTTCCAGGTTATGAGTGTGTCACTTATCACTTTATTGCCTCACTTCTCCCAACCCATCCTTCATTGCACTGCTTGTGATACTGGAGCTGAATCTTGCAAACGTCTCTTTTGCAACTGGCACAATGCTAAGCTTTGCCAGTAGAGGGTGCTAGAGGCACACTGCAGGGGGAAGGGCTTCTCTGCTGGTTTCTCTGTGCTCTGCTTCCTTCTTGCTCTCGCGAGGCTCCGGACACCCATTTGCAGCCTCCCTCAAGGATTTGCAGTGGCATCCCCTGTGTGCAGCTTTCTAGTGAGTTCTGCTGGCACCTCGCCGAGCTTCCAGTGAGTTCAAAAGCACCCCTTGAGGGCTTCGTGGTCCCACCAGTCCCCCAGCCGGTTTTTCAGAAAGTTCAGCAGCGTTTCCTCCAGGCAGCTTCCCGGAAAGGGTTGCCGTCACCCCAGGGGGCAGTTTCCTGTTGGACAGTCTCCACCTGTCACCTGGGCAAACTTCATCCTCCAGTGGGGACAGCCCCATGCTCTCCCACAAAGTCTGATTCTCATCCTTGGTGGTGACATGGGAAGCGGGTGGGGTGTCCCAAATTTGTTTTCTCCCAGGGCACTTTGCTTAGCCTTAAGTTAGTGTCTGCCCTTTATATCTGCCACCTCTGTAAAGTGCTCCTTTTACCCTCAGTAGCCAATACCCTGATACTCCCCTGTTATTAGTTAATAATTCTTAAGTTACCCATTTAAAATCATGTGTGGTTTTGGTCTCTTGTCTGTCTGATAGTTTTCTTTCATCTTTCAACATCTATCTACTTTTGACTTTCTTTTTGTATTTGTCCTGCTTATCGAGGACCTTGCTTGTAGAAATGCATCAAGAAATAAATTCTTTCATGCCACCAAATTCAGGAGACACAAGTGAGTTTGCTAAGTGGTTTCAGATAGCTGACCCTGAAAGTGTGCAGAGCTGAGCAATGTGTATGGTTCCCCCAAAGCAACTGTCCCTAGGTCTTCAAGTTCCCAGGGTTTAAAACACCACGTTGCTTATGCCACTGAGCAACAAGAAGTGGGCAAGTTGCCTCCTCTCTCTAGGCCTCAGGATCTCCTTTTGTGTCTGGAGTTGGTTCCTTCCAGTGGGTTCTTGGTCTTGCTGACTTCAAGAACGAAGCTGCAGACTTTCGCGGTGAGTGTTATAGCTCTTAAAGGTGGTGTGAACCCAAAGAGTGAGCAGCAGCAAGATTTATTGTGAAGAGCAAAAGAACAAAGCTTCCACAGCATGGAAGGGGACCTGAGCCAGTTGCTGCTGCTGGCTGGGTGGCCACCTTTTATTCCCTTATTTGTTCCCACCCACGTCTTGCTGATTGGTCCATCTTACAGAGTGCTGATTGGTCCATTTTATAGAGTGCTGATTGGTCCATTTTACAATCCTTTAGCTAGACACAGAGCACTGATTGGTGCATTTTTACAGAGTGCTGATTGGTGCATTTATAATCCTTTAGCTAGACACAGAATGCTGATTGGTGCATTTTTACAGAGTACTGATTGGTGCATTTACAATCCTTTAGCTAGACACAGAAGTTCTCCAAGTGCTCACTCGACTCAGGAAGTCCAGCTGGCTTCACCTCTCAATCCCCCCTCTAAACAGGACAGCCCAACTGCTGTTGGAATTGGGAGATGACCACTCTAGCCACTTCCTGCTGGATAGGGGCGAAGAAGGGGCCCTGCAGTTGTAGTGTCCTCCAGAGGGGAACTCTTTAGGCCAGTGAAAGGGCCAGCGGGTCGGTCCAGGGGTCCTTGGTAGAAGTTGTTAGTTGAGCTCATTTGGGGCTCCATTTGTAAGATCGTCTGTAGCTTGATGGCCTCGATCCTAGAGGAAACAAATTTGACAAGGAGGTTAAAAATACAGGGCCCGAAGGTGAGTAATAGTTAGATGGCTGTCACGGGACCTAGAAAGGGGAGAAGCCATGTCACCCAACTCCAGAGGTTGGTATAAGAGTTTGAAAAGCATTGTCTGATTTGAGAAGCCTTTTCCTGTAAATGCCTGCAGCATCTCTTACTATCCTTGACTGGTTAGTGTAAAAACAACACTCTTCCCCTAAGAAGGTGCAGAGTCCTCCCTTCTCAGCAGTGAGGAGGTCTAGGCCTCGGTGGTTTTGGAGAGTCACTGCTGCCAAAGAGTCTATTTGGGATTATAGAGTACGGATAGATTTTGTTATTTATTGCAAACTGTCTGAGAGGCAAATATAGGTTGAAGTTCCACATAGGAAGAATATGCCTTGGCTGGGTAGACAGAAATTTACCCTGGCTTTTAAAGGAATGGGGTGCACTGTTTTTTTCTTTACTACTTCTATCTCTCTCTTTGACTCCTTCTTTGTCTGTCTCTCTTTTGTAAAATGAGAGGATAGGACAAGGTCATCACTAACATACCCTCCAGCTGTAAGAGTCTGAAATTCTATAGCTGGATGTATGTTCCAGAAACATCTGTATTTTCTTATTATCCGCACATGTATAATCATCAGTCTTGCATTCAAGCTGAGTTGTTTCTTAGCCTAGTGAAAGCATCATTTCCAATAAATGTGCAACCATCTCTTGGAAGGCCAACACAGCTTACTGTGTTAGTAATTTACCCTTTAGTGAGAATGAATGCAGAAAGATCATCTGATCAAACACCCCACCTTTGTAGAGGAGACAGTGGAGGCCCAGAATGATTAACTGACTTGCCCAAGGCTGCAGGGTTGGTTATGACAAAAGCAGGAGTAGAACCCAGGATGCTTGGGTCCCCGTTCAATTTCTCACACCATATTGCTTTTGCACCGATGTTTAAGTTCTCCATCAGTTCTTTTCTTGATATTATATTTGAATGGCAGTAGGAAGAGAAGTTACTGTATTCCTTGGATGGGGTGGGGGAATGTTCATCGCTCATAGGAGAAAAATACAAGGAGATTTTGAAGGAAGGACTAGGGATTCTGAAGACAAGTTATTCTTCTGGCTGATGGTGAATGCAAATTAGCTCCATGCATTTCCTTAAACCAAAGCACTTTAAGGAGGTTTTTGTTAAGGCCAAATATCTCACACATCTGGTAGAGTAAGAAAGCTCTTCACTTGTCTTTTGTTTTATCTAATCCAGTGGCTCTCAACTGGGACCAACTTTGTCCCTCAAAGGACATTTGACAATGTCTGAAGCATTTTTGATTGTCCCAACCAGGGAGGGCGCCAGTTGGCATTTAGTAAGTAGATGCCAAGGATGCTGCTAAACATCCTAAAATGCACAGTACATCCTCCTACCACAAAGAGTTATCTGATCCAAAATGTCCATAGGGCCAAGGTTGAGAAACCCTGATCTAACCAAACATGTTTCTTAATATTATAGAATTGCAGAGCCGAACAGAGGCAACTCCCATCCAGCTCAATCATAACCTCTGTCTGCCTCTGACCAAGTGTCAGTCAGCTTCTGCTTGAACTCCTTGGACAGAGGCAGAGACCTCTGCGCTCCAGAGATTATTGGAGAATTTGATGCCATTCTGGTTATCCTCAGGGTCCTATGTTGAGAAGTTTTCTTTATCACTCTCTTCTTTTTAAAATTATGCAAATAATATTGTAATAACAATACCACAAATTAAAGAGGAAATAATTCATCATAAATTTTGCCACCATTCCAAAAAACTGTTTCCATATTTCTGTGTTACCTGCTAGATGTTACTATAGTCACACCTAATTTTTCTGAAACCACAAACTGTTTTTTGTTTGACATTTTATCATAAGCATTTTTTTCACTATTATACTTTAAGTTTTAGGGTACATGTGCACAACATGCAGGTTAGTTACATATGTATACATGTATGTATATATGGTGTGCTGCACCCATTAACTCGTCATTTAATGTTAGGTATATCTCCTAATGCTATCCCTTCTCCCTCCCCTCACCGTACAACAGGCCCCGGTGTGTGATGTACCCCTTTCTGTGTCCATATCATAAGCATTTTTAAGGTTGTAACAACTGCTCATTATTGATGGCTATCAAAATGAGAAATGACCCTTGGTGTAATGATGCCTTCCCCAATTGTTTGACACTTAGGTTGTTGGTTTCTGTGTTGTTGGAGGGAATACCACTCCCACAATCATCATGCATCAGACTTGTCCCATGTTTCCAATGCTTTTTTTTTTTCTCAGTATAAGCCTCCCAATTAGGGTTATCAATTCAAAGGATAACTTTCCTCTATTGTCAGAAGAGGCCGTTGCCAAAACCTCTGTGGCAGAAGCAGGTAGACACCATTGCACCATTAGAGTCAGTCCCTTAAGCATTCTAGGTACCACTAGGAAGTTGGCAGACGGTTTTCTGGTAAAATCTCTGAAGCATTTCCGTGTCTTTCCTTCTGAAACCAGCACCTTCACTAACATCCATAAAATGTGTCTTTCATATTTATGACCAATTGAAGACAAGGATGTTATAATTTCATCAAAGGGCACTCTAGCCTTGCACCAGGCCCATGGGTGCACCTCACCTCTTAAGCAGCTGTATCAGCAGCGACCCTGGAGATAGAAAGATGCAGTCTCCTTAATCAGTGATGCACAGAATTTCATGAGCATCTGGCTCACCTGGGAGGCTTTTTAGAAAAACAGTTGCCCAGGCCCAACCCAGACCTACTGAGTCAGCATTTCTAGGACTGGGGCACAGGCACCCATATTTTTTAGCAAGCTGATTTCAATCCATGGTCCTGAGACCCACAAAATTTTGTCTTCTAAATAATCCCTGTTCAGTGAGGAATATCTGGAATACCCTCACTTAGAATTTCTGTTTCCTTTGGGGAAACAGAAATTCTTCAGTCTAGACATTTGAATTAAGCAGCAGGGCACAGATTGGCTCAGAGTTAGATGTCACTCTCTGTCTTTACCATGAGGAGTTCAAAGTGTCTCCCCGGGGCTTCTGACTGCTGACAAGGCTCTGTCTCTTGACCTGGGTGTTGGTTAATGGGTGTTTATGCTATAGTAATTTCTTAAGCTGCAGATTTATATTCGATGCTTTTCTGTACATGTGTTATATTTCACAGTAAAAAAAAGTTTAAAAACTTTGACTTGCCATTTTCAAATCATGGGTATAAAGACTGTCATTAGATCAGCAGGCTGAGTATAGTTAACCTTAATTGATTGTACATCTCAAAAGAGCTAGGAGAGAACAATTTGAATATTCCTAGCATAATGATGAATATTTAAGGTGATGGATATCCCAGTTACCCTGATTTGACTATATGAAACTATCAGATTATCACATGTACTCCCCAAATATGAACATCTAATAGGTATCAATTAAAAAAATTTTTCTTCATTAAAAAAGATTGTAAAGAATCACAGTTACACATGTATGTGCTAGAATTATAATTAATTACTAAGAAATGTCAGCCATACCAAACAATATATATATGTTACATATACACATCTGCATATGTGTATATGCATGTGAGTGTGTGTAAGTGTGTATAGTTTGTTATCCATCACTGTACTTGCATCACTTGAAGCCCCTACAGATACTTAGGGAACCTTGTTCCCCATCATGTAGCACTGCCTCCTCGGAGTAATAACTGTTTGGAAACAGATGAGCCTCTGAATGCTATGACGAGATAAGGTGGAACAATCAGATATCCTCTCTGGGGAATCTGGACTAAGAAATGTCCAGAAAATGAGTCCATGACTAGTAGGAGCTAAGTCTGGAAGACTGTGGTGTAGAGAGAAGCCAAGATACACCACAGAATTATGAAATTATAACGGAACAGACATAAGAGAAATAGAGAAGCTAGAGAGAAGAGCATGTGGCCCAGGAGAGAAACCATGGGAATCTCTGGTCCCTAAAGCAGCCACAGTTGCTGGTAACATTCCATTAAATTTCTTTATAATAATCTCCTTTTCCCTAGAGTAAACTGAGTGAGTCTCTGGTTGTTGCACTATGATCTCAATTAAATGTATATATATATATATATGTGTGTGTGTATATATACACACACACGCACACACACATATATATATACCCACACATATCTGTATATATACACACACACATATATATATATATATAAAAACATATGTTTTTTAAATTTCTTTGGATAAAAGACTTGAGGGGAAAACACCAGACTGTTAGCAGGGGTTGTCTATTTCAGGTAGTAGTATACCTGGTGATGTTAATTTTCCTCCTATACACTATTCTGTATTTTCCAAGTTTGGAGGAATAATAATGTATTACTTTTATGATCAGTTAACAAAATTTTAAACCTATCCTTATATAGTGCTCTTGGACACAGATGATCAGTCTCCCTGTCTTCGAGGAGTTTAGGATCAGAAACCAGCAGCCTACCCGTGTTCATATGCCTTGGGATGGATTCTGGGAAGATAGCTGTAGCAGTGGAGTTTTAAAACTTTTCTAAGTCTCCCATATGAAAGCATATATGACAATCAGGATAACACAATTAAAAACTTATGGACTATATCAACAACCAAACTGAGTGAAAAGATATGTTCACAAGCTCCAAAATATGAATAGGTAAGGACAAACCACTGTCAGCTACAAGCCCTGCTTGCTATGAGTATTTGTGCAGAAAGAAGACAAGGGGCCTCTGATGGCCTTGGCAACAGGATAACTCCAAAGTCCCCATAGGTACTCACTAAATACACAGCGTGCCCATCTGCCACAGTGCCTGAAAGTAGAAGTGGGGGTCTGCAGAATCCAATTAATGGGTGAGCACTCAGGGCCCTCAGTAAGGTTTAAGAGCATTGGTATAGAGTGGGTCCTGGGAACTCATAAAAACCAAATGAAATATGCCCTGAGAAGAAGCTGCTGTGGGTAGAATTCAAATTAAGCAAGACGAGGACAATAGAGGCAAAGGAAGGAAAATATCCAAGGAAAAGAATTAGAGGAGGCAGGTACTACAAAGTAGAAAGACTATGTTTTTTATTTCTTCATGAAAACAACAGAAGAAGGAGACTAGAGCTGTGACGAGCTGGCCTATGCACCCTCTAAAAAGTACAAGAAGAGTCATTTCCCTTAAAAATGAGCAACAGAAAAGGATTGCCAAAGAATACATACAAAGTCATTATAAGAAAACACACACACCAGAAACAGAATCATGTCCCTACACAAATGATGAAGGCAGACTAAAAAGATATGCCCACAAACCATGTGAAATGACACCCTAATATTCCAAATGTGCTAAAAATATTTTAAAGGATAGAGAGGACCACATTAAAATAAATTAGAAAAGCTCGGAAATGAGGTCATTGGAGAAAGGAAGATTTGAAAAGGGGGGTGGTTAGCATTCAGAAAAGAATTAGAAGTAAAAGAAAAAACAAGAAATAAAAACTGAACTAGAATGAACACAAGGCTGACAGATGACAGTGGATAATGCCTTAAGACAAACAGAAAGTGAAAAATAGAACATTTTAAATATCAAGAAGTAACAGAAAGAAGTTTTTAGAGTGTTCAAGAAAATGTAATACATATAGAAAATAGGAAAAAATGATCCAACCTACGTATAAAAGGAGTTCACAAAGAAGACAGCCAAAGCAATGGAACAGAACTAATGCCAAAATCCATAAATAAATAAAAAAATTCCTGAAATTAAAAAACAGAATACTTAAAGCACATACTGAAAGAACATAGCACATACCTAGAAAAACTGACCCCAAATGGCAACACTGAGACAGGGTGTAATAAAACTATTGAACTTTAAAAGAAAAAAATATATATTCAGTGGGAATTCAGACAAAAAGATAATCTGATCTCTAAGAGAAGGAAAATCAGATTGTCATCAGAGTTCAACAGCAACACTCTATGGACTTCTATATTCAGCGAACTAACCTTTAAGTATAAGAAATAATACAACAATTATTATTACCAAGGAAGAACAGAGGAAATTTTGTTCTTATGGTTCTTTTCTCAGGAATTTGTCATCAAACAATTTCAAACAACCCAAAGGGTTGGTTGACTAAAGAGTCATCAAAGTGAGGACTGGTGGTAAATATTAAATAGATGTTAACTGTGGATCTAAAATAAAGAATGCTTTTAAGGGAGCCAGTATTGTATGTAATGGCTATATGCCCTGCCATTGTAGATACAATACAATCATTAAAGGGGGGAAATACATGAAAAATAAAATAAACATGCTAATTTTCTTAGAGTTATTAACTGAAAGGAAGAGAATATTACTTCAGATCAGTGCTGAAATATAGACAAAAAGAAGGGATAAAAAGACTTAACTAGCTAGTTTCAATATTGTTTATAAGAGGGAACCAATAGATAAGAAGAGATCTTAAAGGGGGTCAGCTAATATAAAGTATGATATAAGGATGTTAGTCATAGTAACCTTCAGAACAAAAATGCAAACTTTCCTAAAAGCAAAAAGATATATTAACAGAAGAGAGCAAACGAAATAGACCATGTAGTGAAAGACTCTTAAAACACACAAACATGCACAAAGTGGGACAGAGCTGACACATAGCTCATGGGATTTCAGACTGGCTAATAAAACAAAGCCCAATGCCATGAAATCGTAAGAGAGTTTCACTTAAAACAAAGAGATTCAGAAAAGTTCAAATAAAAGGTTAGACAAAGACATAACAGGCAACTACACATAAAAATCTAAGAATTGTGATTTTAATACCTAACAAAGTAAAATTCACATCAAAAAGCATTAAAAGAAACATACATGAACTCTTTATTGTGCTGAAGTCTACAATGCCGGTGGGGTTATTCATATCCACACACACAATCAGCAGGTTTTTTTGTTTGTTTGTTTTACAAGGAAGAAGCTATCGGAGATGAAAGGAGAAGTAAACAGACATACCATACTAGGGGGAATTTCGTATAACGCTCTCAGTATAAGAAAATCAAATGGATTTTTAAAATTGGTGATAATATAGAAGACCTATACAGGAGAATCAATAAGATAAATCTAAAGATCTATATCAAATTCTGAAGCCCGATAATAGGAAATATACATGTAACTTTCACAGTAATTGACCATGTCTTAGGACTCCAAAAAAAACCTCAATGCATTCTAACAAATTGAACTTATATAAAAACAACATTCTTTGGTCACAATGCAATAAAACTAGAAACATATAACAAAGCAAAGGCTTTTATGCTCAGAAATTTAGAAAGAAAAAACATCTTACTGTTAAATAATTTTTGAGTCAAATGAGAAATATAAAGCAAAATTACAGAATTTCTTAAAAGTAATAATGAAAATGTATTGAATGCTGTGGAGTCAGAAAGAAATTGACAGCATTACATGTCTCTATCAATGAAAATAAAAACATATAAATAAATGAATTAAAGACCAACTCAAAAATCTAGAAAAAAGAAAAAAGGTAAACCAAAAAAAAAGCAGGAGAAAGAATTATTGTATTTATCTTTTAAAGAGTAAATTAATATTAGAAAACAAAACGACAGTAACAACAGTAGCTTTTTTTTTTTTTTTTTTTCAGACAGAGGCTCACTCTGTCACCCAGTCTGGAGTGTAGTGGCATGATTTGGGCTTACTGCAAGCTCCACCTCCCAGGTCCAAGCAATTCTCATGCCTCAGTCTCCCAAGTAGCTGGGATTTCAGGCATGCACCACCATACCTGGCTAATTTTTATATTTTTAGAAGAGATGGGATTTTACCATGTTGGCCAGGCTGGTCTCAAACTCCTGACCTCAAGTGATCGCCTGCCTTGGCCTCCCAAAGTGCTGGGATTACAGGCATGAGCCACCATGTCTGGCCAACAGTAGCATTATTTATTTATTTAGAGACAGAGTTTTGCTCTGTCACCCAGGCTGGAGTGCAGTGGCACAATTTCAGCTCACTGCAACCTCCACCTCCCGAGTTCAAGCGATTCTCGTGCCTCAGCCTCCTGAGTAGCTGAGACTACAAGTGTGCACCACCACACCCAACTAATTTTTATATTTTTAGTAGAAACAAGCTTTCACCATGTTGGCCAGGCTAGTCTCGACCTCCTGACCCCAGATGATCCACCTGCCTCGGCCTCCCAAAGTGCTGGGATTATGAGCGTGAGCCACCATGCCTGGCCAATGGTCGCATTTTAGAGATGCATACTGAAACATTTGAAACACTTTCAGATGAAGTGACACAATCTCTGGGAAGGGCTGGGAAGCAGGTGGGAAGATAAGAGAGAGGATTGGCTATGAGTGGGTGATTCCTGAACCAGGGCGAAGGCACATGAAGGTTCATTACCCTATTCTTTCTTGTTTGCATATGCTTAAAAATGTGTCTTTGAGAAGCTAAAAAAATTTAAAAATGAACTTGGATGAAATGACTATATGAATAATAAATATATAAAACATTGGTGAATAACCATAAGAGTGAGTGTGTGGAGGGGACCCAGGGATGAGGAAATGCATTTAGACAAGAGAGCCAGGAAGAATGTCATTGTCTTCCAGTAAGAGTGATCATCTAGTTAAGGTCGTACGGTCCTGTGTCTTGTCTCTGTCCCCAGGTGATGATCCACTTCCTTGTGGCGGCAGAGAACTGGATGAGTGTTGAGACTGTGCCTGGTGGAAGCCGCCTGTGTGGTGAGCCACCTGCTCCAGATCAGGAAAAGCACAGGCTCTGGATCAGGGCTGGCTCCATGCCCACCTCTGCCACAACTCCATTGTGACCTTGACCAAATACCTCCCTGTCTTTCTAATCTGTGAAATTATGGCACTGGACTTGATGATTGTTGAAGTTCTCTCACATTCTACAGCAGGGTGAAGAGTGAATGCAGTGACACACTCTCTTCCCATTCCTCCACTTTTCTGGAAGTCCAATTTGAGGCACGTCAACTTTCCAGAGCAGGGCTGTAACCCAGCAAATGATGGAGGAATCCCCCCTACCAAATCTCAGCTGCTCACTCACTGTGAGGCTGGGTCCGAAGCACCAAGAGAGCATTGATCTGGGCTTGAGATCCTCTGTTTAAGAAGAGAATGCAATTTAGGAAACTGTCATTTTTAACTGGTTCAAACAAAAGAAGTCTTGTGTCGAGAAGGAGAGCTCTCAGTCATCTGAAAAGATCCCCAGGATGCCTCCCCACTCCCCAGGCCCCCGTCTCTGATGGTGTAGGATAAATGGCTAATCCTTTCTCAGGATGGGGTAGGTTCTGCTCATGTACTTTTTGCTTGTTCCATTTTGATAACTTCAATGCCATTGCCACTTACACCTTTGCAAAATGTGAGAAAGGAGTAATTTCATATCTGAATATCAACTAACAGCAAAAAGGCTCAGAACAAGGGTGTCTGTATTCAAAAAATAATACCGTGCTAATGAACAACACCACAGAGAGTGCAGCAACTGTGATTTCTAATGGAATTTGGAAGAAGGGCTCATTAGAGATTCAAGGCTTGTGACTCAATTTAATTAAAATTTGAGCTGGTAGAGCTTGGAGAAACCAGCCCAACGAATGAGATTTAAAAGAGAGGGAGGGGAGAAAAAGCCAGGATATTGACACAAAGAAAGGAGACCTTAATTAAAGGATTAATGATGACAATAACAATAAAAATCGTTTCATCCTCACTTTCTGTCTGCAGTTGGACAAAGTCCTTTGTGAGGCAACACCAGGCTGAGGCTGGATTTTGTGACCCAAAGGCAGGGAAATACCGGGACTATACAGGAATTACCTCTACATCCATCATCTAGATGTTCTACATATTCAATGTTTGGGGCCTCATTTAACTGAATCATCTCCTCCAAGTCTCTACTTCATGTGATAGGTACAGACTCACCTGCCTCATTTAAGAGAAGATTTCTTTAAAGTCCTGAATCGTGATTTAGATGTCCCTGGCCCAACAGTAATTTGTAAAATAACAGCAAGAAGGTCCAATAAAATTCTCTTTTCTCCCTGCTGGTTACTTGAATGACTTTTGGGGGAAAGATTAAAAAGTCAAGTATTTTTAAAATTACTTTTTTCTTCTCTCTGTTTTGCCCCAAGCCCGTGCTGCTTCTGCACAGTGGGTCACCCAGCTCTGCATGGGGGCAGCTCAGATAATGGACACAACCACTGCATAGTTCTGAATTTATTTCTTTGGCTGTGCACCATCCTCTCTTTTAGGTCTTGGAATCTCAGGGACCATATTAGTCTGCTCGCATTGCCATAACAAACTACCATGGCCTGGGTGGCTTAACCAACAGAAATTTATGTTCTTACAATTCTGGAGGCTGGAAGTCTGAGAACACGTTGTCAGCAGGATTGTTTCTCCTGACACCTTTCTCCTTACCTTGCAGCCAGCCCTCATCTCCATGCAGTCATCCCTCTGTGTGTGTCTGTGTCCTAATCTCTTCTTAAGAGGACCCCAGTTATATTGAATTAGAGGGTACCCTAATCACTTCGTGTGAACTTAATTTCCTCTTTAAATACCTTATCTCCAAATACAGTCATGTTCTGAGGTAGTGGGGGTTAGGATTTCAAAATATAAATTTTGAGAGGTCACCGTTGAGTCCATAACAGGGACTAAAAAGCCAATGATAGCACCACATTCACTCTTCACCTGGAACAAATCATCATCACAATTTTATATATATATATATATATATTTGTTGTTGTTGTTTTTGAGATGGAGTCTCACTCTGTCGCCAGGTTGGAGTGCAGTGGCGTGATCTCGGCTCACTGCAACCTCCACCTCCCTGGTTCAAGGAATTCTCCTGCCTCAGCCTCCCAAGTAGCTGGGACTACAGGCGTGCACCACCATGCCCAGCTAATTTTTGTATTTTTAGTAGAGACGGACTTTCACCATGTTGGCCAGGATGGTCTTGATCTCTTAACCTTGTGATCCGCCCACCTCAGGTAGAGGCCATAAGAGCCCAGAGGAAGATCAGAGCTCACCCAGATTGAAACGGACCAGCTGATGCATATCTTCCTAAGTTCCCATATTAGGATTCTGTTTAAGATAAACCTAATGCAAGGACTACAGTTAAGATTATAAATAAACTTTCATAAGCACTTAAACTTACACAATTAATTATGAATATCTTCTACAACTATAGCTGTAAGTAAACTTCTCAGCACTGGCTTTCATTACCGCCAATCCCTCTGCACACAGCAAGCTGGCACCATCCCCTGGCCTGAAGTGGCTTCAGTGGACTCTCTTTGCTTCTGTGTCTGTTGTTATCTGCAGATTTGGCCCTGATGGCCAGGTGGGTGGGCCCTCAGAGCTGAGTGATGCCCACACCCACTGAAGCCCTCTGCAGATAGCTGTGTGCCTCATCCCTGCCCCTCCCAGGGCTCTTTCCTTTTTCCTTCTTTTCTTCCTTCCCTTCTCCCTAATCTGCTCCTTCTCTCTCACTTACAGTGGGAGTTAGCATGTGTTTTCCTGTGGACATCTCACCGAGAGGGAAAGAACAGCCTGTGTTATGGGCTGAGTCATGTCTCCCATCCCCAAATCTCAGATGTCGGAGTCCTAACCCCAGGACCTCAGAATGGAACTGTATTTGGAGACAGGGTCTTTAAAGGGGTGATTAAGTTAAGTGAGGCAGTTAAGGCCACCCCTAGTGCAGTCTAACTGGTGTCCTCATAAGAAAAGGAAATTGGGACACAAAAAGAGACCCTACCATGTGAGTGGACAGAGGGTCGGCCCAGCGAGGGCAGTCGGAAGGCGGCTGCTTGCAAGCCAAGGAGAGAGGTCTCAGAAGAAAGCTACCTCCAACACTTTCATTTTGGAACTTCCAGCCTCTAGAACTGAGAGGAAGTGAATTCTTGATGACTCAGCCAACTCGTCTGTGGTCTTTTGTTATGGCAGCCTGAGCTGACTGTTCCAGCCTCTCAGAAGTGCCATAGGGAAAATAATTCCTACCCCATTTCCTGTCTCCCACCATCTCCCACCTCTACCTCCACCTCCAGAATAAACATCTTTCTCTGTTTTATCCTGGAAATAGAACATATCCAGCGTCTCCAAAGTGGCCTGGCTGCAGACGTGTGGCAGAGACTGAGAAAGTTGCACATCTGATTGAAGCATTGATGGAGATATCTGGTGATCTGTGCTGAGATGGCACGAACACCTTCTCGGCCACCAGCTCCCATAGGCTTTATTCTGTTTTTAAAAACACCTCTTCATATGTATTACTCATTGTAACCTCACCACAGTGGAAAAACAGGAAGCATTCAAAGAAATTAAATTTTATAGATGAAGAAACCAAAGTTCAAGGAAGTTAAATTGTTGGTTTGGCACTGTATGACTTGCTGTTTTTAGAGTTTATGTCAGTTACTGTGGTAGAATTAGTGTCTTCCCCAACATCATTCCAGCTTTCCCTCTCTGGGCAGATGGCACACTTCTGAAATACAGCATATCTGTTTGACTTGCTTTAACCAGTGAAATGTGCGGGGAGTGACACATGTTGCTCAGGGAGAAAGCTTCTAGGGCCAGTGTACCATTCCCAAGACTCTCTTCCCAGCCTCCCACAGCCAGATCCCTGAGCAGCTGAGATGGGCAGAGCTCCCCTGCCAACCCCCAAGGGGCATGGAGCCTGAGTGAGAAATTAACTTGTATAAAACCCCTGGGGTGCGAGCGTGGTTGTCATCATGCATGACCTAACTTAAGCTGACTCATACAGTTAAGGTGCTTTTGGCTGTAGGGAAAAGAAAATCCATCAGAAAGTGGCTCAACAATAAGGACATATATTATCTCCTGTAGAAAAAAAGTCTGAAAACAGAGTAATTACAAGTTGAGACAATTCTGAAGCTCAGTGATGTCCTTGAGGACTCAGGTGGTTTTCCCTCTGCCATGGCCAGCACTTCATTTCCTCCCCTTAGAGGGGCAAAATAGCGTCAGCAGCTCCAGCCATCATATCCTCACACAGAAATATCCAAGGGTCAGAGAGAGAGAGAGAGAGCGAGCTTCCCTTTCACGTGTCCCTTGCTAAGAATGAGCACAGCCTTTCCAGAAGTCTCCTTTCCCCAGTGGACTTTCTTTCAAGCCTCCTTGACCAGATCTGTGTCACATGCCCACTCAAGTATCCAAGGGAACAAAATCAACATTGATTTGCTGGACGGATTGAGCTCCTTGCCCTGGGGCAGATGAGGGACCCATTCTCCCTGAAGCACAAGGTCACCTAATTCTGTTGGCAAGAAAGGGGAGGGGCACAGTTGTGAAGTCCCCAGTAGTGTTTGCTGTAAGGTTGATTCAAGAACCTGAGTCCCTTACACCAAAAACTCGCCTCAAGAGTTAGAAGAGGATGGTCCATGCTCACTCCTGACACCTTATGAACAAGCACATAAAGATTCAGAGCTTCAAGGGGAGGAGCTGAGACTCACGAGCTCCTCAGCATTGAACACAGTGCTAGGCAGATGGTTCAGCCTCAGGCACAACCTTCAGGCCCATCTTCAGGCAGGGAAGTATTAATATTTTTCACATGTGCAGATGCGGACACCGAGACCTCCAGAGGTCGTGACTCCTGGGTTCTCAGCCAGTTAGTGGTGCAAGAGACCCGGGAACCATGACCGCTGCTTTCCAGTACAATATCCATTCCTTACCCAGCTCCTGTTTGCACAACAGCACTTGCTGACTGATTCATTAAAATCCTGTTTGCTACTTTCACTTTGGGAAATAAACTGACAGCTGAAATTATAACTAGATTTAAGACAAGGAATGACAGACCCAGATTGGAACGTATTAAGGGAAACTTAATACATTCACATCAGGAACACTCAGAATTTGATATCAGGAAAAACATCCCCATCTTTCCACTAAACATTTCTCTGGGACCTCCAGCAGAGACAGAAATTTGGCCTGGGTAAAGCCAAGAAGCTGACCCAGTGTGGTAATTCTGACCCCCTTAATGGTGAGGATACAGGCCAGGGAATTTCTGATTTCAGGATAGCTTTCCCCAAAACATTAAATTGTTTTCAAGGAAGGGAGATGTGTCTTTTTTTGTGGGAGTAACTGTGTGATTGTATGTGTGTATATTGTATATATGTGAGTTTATGTGCATGTATCTGTGAGTAGGTGCATGGTGTATATGCCTGCATGTGGGTGTTTGTCTGTATATGTGTGTGTGCTTGTGCTTCCATTCTCCTGCTGAGGGTGGAGTGAAGAGGAATGGTACATGTGACCTTTCTGGTTATCTTTCTAATACTGCAAACTCCACCTTTATATAAGGTGAAGTTTTCCATTTCCCTTGTCCTCAGAAATCCCCAAACACACGTGATTTGTGGGATGCTTTTCTGCCTAAGTTCCCATGAATCAGATCAGCGCAGGAAAGACTGAGGCGGCTCCCGGGAGGACAGCTGCTCAGTACTGCCCAGCATCCCATTGGCTCCCCCTCAGTTACCGCTTGACTGCCCAGTTGGCTGCAGGAGGTTAGGGCTTACTTCCCCCAAATAGTGGTGAACAAACCTGGGGGGATGGAGCTCCTTTGTGGTCATAAGGTTCAGGACTGCCCAGGGCAGGACCTGAGGTTTTGGCTTGATGTGGCTCCACACCCTGGAGAGCAGGCTGGTTTGTTGGGTTGGACCAGTTTTGGCCCAACTGGACCTTTCTGCTTTCTCCCTGAGTGACATGTGTTACTCCCCCTACATTTCATTGGTTAAAGCAACATCCAAACTTTGTCTGTTGGACACATTTTCTTTTGGGGTGAGCTGGAGCATCGCTATATTGTGGTGGCTGTGGCATATTTGGTTTGTCCAGGGCCATGACAGGGTCTTTAAGCCAGTGCTGTGCTGGGGCCTGGCCACCTGGCACTGTGGCTGAGGTAAACACAAGCATCCATTCCTTCTTGCATTTATTCACCCCATACAATTATTGAGTACCTATCACGTGCTGGGTGTTGAGTGAGGCACTATAGATGTAGCTAGGAGCAGAGGACTGTCCCTGCCCTCCAGGACAGTCTAATTGGAGAGACAGTCAAAAAATAAGTAAACAGGTAACTGAGATAATCACAGACCGTGATAAGTGCTAGGGGCAAAATAAACAGGGTGATGATATTGAGGAACTAGGGCACTGCCACTTTGAGTAGGTAGATTGGAGACCATTTCTCCAAAGAGAAAGATACCTGAGTGGAGACTTAAGGTTGAGAATCTGTCAGTCATGCAGAGGGCTGGGGAGAGCACCCCAGGGAGAGAAAAAAATGGTTATAAAGGTTCAGAGAGGAGGTTCGTGCCTGGAGTTGGTGAGATGAAGAAGGAAGGATGATGTGAGTCTGAGAGTAAGTGGGGCCAGACCAGTGAGGATTTGGAGGTCTTGTGAAGGAGTTTGGGTTTTATTTTCAGAGCAATTAAAATCAATGGAAGATTCTCAAGCCAGGGATCCATGGTTAACTTGTAAAAGGACCCTCTGGTTACTGTGTGGCAACAAGATTGAGTCCCATCTTCTCAACCTTGTTGGTACTGGGCACAAGTCTCAGCCAGTGACTTGCTTTACTCGTCTAGGCAAATTGAGATGACCAGATGATTGTCAACTCCTCACTTCCCCTGTGTGAGACGGGGGTGCTCTGAGAATCCCCAGCCCTCCCAGGAATAAGGGGAGCTTCACGAGCTAGTGGGAGAAAGAAGACCAATGTAGAAGGCATGAGTCCTTGGCATGTGTCCCAGTCTTGCTGCCAGGCTGTGTGGCTAAAGGGGACTCACTGCAATGCCACCCAGCCTCTACCGCTTCCTTTACAAAATGGACACGCTGGCAGGCAGGTCACTTCCTGAGCACCAAGGGGATTTCTACTGAAAGTATTATAATGTCCATTGCATTGATGGAAACACTGAGACCCTGAGTATACCAAGGAGCAGTTTGGGGCCAGACTGCCCACCTCCTTGGCTGATGACATTCCAGACATGCCAGACTCTGGGCTCCCTGTCTCTCTCTTGGAGCCCACAGCCTAAGTCCTCCTGGGATATAATGGCAAAGCCTCCTTTGGCCGTTAGCCCAACAACTTTGAAGGGCGTATCATTTAAGATAATTTCAGCCCAAAGTAAAACATTCCCCAACTAACAGTGGCTTAAACTATTAGGACATTATTACCTCAATAAGAATAACTCAGCAGGCAGGGTTGTTAATACAGCAGCTCAGTGACAGCTGTGGGTCTGTTTCTCTGTGATTCTCTCCAATTCCTCCTCACGGTCACAAAATGGCTGCTGAAGCTCCAACCATAGCAAACTTTCATTAATTCATTCAACCAATATTTAATAAGTGCTACTGTGTGTCAAACACTTTTCTAGGTCCTGGGGACACATTAGTGAATAAAACTGACAAAAATCCCTAGCCTCAGGAGCTTCTATTCTGGGGATGAGGTGAGACAATGAACAAAATAAATAAGAAAACTACATGGTATGTGATATAGTTTGAATATTTGTCTCCACCCAAATCTCTTGTTGAATTGTAATCCCCAGTATGCGAGGTGGGGTTTGGTGGGAGGTGTTTGGATCATGGAGGCAGATCCCTCATGAATGGCTTGGGCCACCCCCTTGGTGATGAATGAGCTCTCACTCTGAGTTTGCACAAGATCTGGTTGTTGAAAAGTGTGTGGCACCTCCCTGCTCTCTGTCTTGCTCCCACTCCAGCCATGGGATGCGCCTGCTCCCCATTTGCCTTCTGCCATTATTGGAAGCTTTCTGAGGCCACTATACTTCCTATACAGCCTGCAGAACCATGAGTCAATTAAACCTCTTTTCCTATGAACTACCCAGCCTCAGGTATTTCTTGATAGCAGTGCGAGAAGGACCTAACAGTATGTTAGTGGTGTATGCTATGAAGAGTAATAAAAAAGGGAAAAGGAGGAGGAGAAGAAGGGTGAAGATTTGTTTTAATTTGGCAAGGAAAGGTCTCACTGCAAAGCTGATGTCTGAGCAAAGACCTGGAGTATGTGAAAGAGGAGCCAGTGAAGACCTGGAGGGAAAGCCTAGGAGACAGCAAGTGCAAAGGCCCTGAAGCAAGAGTGCTTGGCATGTTCTAGAAAAGCAAAGGGGCCAGGGTGGCTGGGGGGTGTGATGGAGGAGGAATGTTGTAGAAAGTGAAACGAAGGGGGCCACAGGTCCTTGAAAAGAATGACAACTTGCCAAAGCACCAGGAGAAAGAAGGCCTCCCCTAAAGCCACCCTTTTGTTTAACAGAGAGGATTTCCAAGCAGTCTAGCCCACCCCAAAACTTTTCCTTGCATTTCACTGACATTTCACGTGGCCACTCCTAACCACTCACTGACATGATGCATTCCCAGGGTCTGGGCACACCTCCCCCAAGCATGTGCTCAACTCAGCGGTGCTCTGTCAGCAAGAACAAAGGCAGAGTGACTGCTGGATACACAAGCAAGAGTGTCAGCCACTCGGAAAGTTCTCGTTCAAGCAGTTTGCCCCTTGACATCAGTGGCAGAGCTTGGCTTCAGACCCCTGGCTCCTTTGACAGGTTATTAATCACAGTCAGGGCATGGGGAAGGAGTAGGGTCTGCCTGCACCATGGGGGCTTCTCTGAAGCTGCTTTGATCTCAGGTCTCTGGTACATAAAAAAGGTCTTTCCAATTAGAAAAAGAAGGTTTCCCCAATCAAAAAAGAAAAAAGTACACAACTTTTAACTACGGAAATGTTCACTCATATTCAAAGTGGGGAGAATGGTGCGATAACCCTTATGTATCTGTCTCCCGCAATATCTTCAGCTTTATCAATACATGGACCCAAACAGGCCAATCCTGTTTCATCTATACCACCATCCACTCCCCCACCGAGGATTGAAGCGCTAATAGGGACCCCAGTTCCTTTGAAGGCCTCTGTGTTCTGAAGACCCAGCTGGGGAAAGGGGCATGGAGACTTGCGAAAGTCACCCAGCCCTGCCCAAAGCCATTCTAAGCCCGGAGCCGCCATGCTTCTGCAGTGTCACTTGCCCATAGCCAGCTGAAGGACACCAAAGCTTCTCCTGAATCATCCTTGCGTCAGCTCAGAAGCTACGGATGTTCACAAAATCATCTATAATTGGAGCACTTGGCCCATTAGGAATTTGGATGGTCCAGAGTATAAGTCCTCAGCACTGCTCAGAAAAAGTAGACACGAGCAATGCGAGATTTGACTTCTGTGCAGTTAATTTAAACTCCGCTCTGAATATAAATCAGCTACTTTAGTTCCAATCCACTCAGTCCCATCCCAAGGCCTGCACTGAATGATAAACACTGGCTGCTGCTGGAAAGGGAGAAATCATGAAAGGCAGAATGAACTGTTTCCTTCAGCCCAAGTGAAGTTCCTGGACAAGCGAAGGACACTGCTCCTTTTGAAGAAAGCCTACTTGGTGACATTCGGAAGACCTTCCTCTGGGTGGAAGGGTCTGCTTAGTGGAGGTGGAAAGCTAGCTTGCCTTAAGACTTTGAGGACCTGGCAGTGCCTCCAGGTGGAAGGGAAAACCAACCAAGGAATCCCCATAAAAGTTTCTAGGGAATGACGCCATTATAAGCCTCGTCTTAAAGGACTGGGATCTTGGGTTTAAAGGCTGTAATTAGAACAAGTAGGAGCATGCAGAGTAAGCTATTCTGGCTTCGGGCTGCCTGATGGGGCTCCCTTGAATATCAGAGGTGGTGGCTAAGCTGATGGAGCCCAGGGGGAAGGGAGGAGTGAGTGGAATGCAGCTCCACCTCCCTCCTAACTGCTAAAGGAATGTAGAGGTCGCAGTTGGGTCTGTCCAAGAGGGGCCCTAGAGGAATACACCCATTCCAACTTCTCCCACTGAGAAAAAGCTGTCTCGAAGGCCATCAGGACAGAAGTGCCATGTTCCTGAGTGAAGATGGAGTTAATGCCTGTGAGGAAGATCAGTCATGGCTGGGGAGAGCCCAAACCTTTCCTCCAACAGACTCTCCTGGAGACCAAGACTCCCATATCAGAGCTTCACTTCTTGGTCTAGACTTTAAAAATGCTTATATGCAGATCTATAACCTAGATGAATAGGCCCAGGTTCTATTGTTCATTCAGTAAACATTATGACCTCCAGTTCCAGGTCACACAGTATGCTAGGTGCTGGTGGTACAAAGCGGAAAAACCGTGGACACTTCTCTCAAGTGTCAGCATATAATTTTCAAAAAGTTAGAAACATAAATTTTCTTACCAATATAGAGTGAATGTGTGCCAAAGATTTTACTCAACTTATGAATTAAATAATGAGAGACCAGTAATATGGTAAAATTGGTTCCAAGAGCACTTGATGACTTAGAATGATATAGTCCATCAGGAAAAAGTATGAAAGAGAGAGAGAGGAGGAGGGAAGGAGGGAAGGAAGGAAGGGAGGGAGGGAGGGAGGGAGGGAGATTGTTAGGCTAGATCAAAACTGGTTAATGTCCTACAGGGCAATAACAGCATAATATTTGAAGTTATCTTTTTTTTTTTAACCAGACAGAAATCTGCAGCTAAACATGTCATTTCCCAGTGTCTAGGCACTAATCAAATAGCATATAGCATAGTCAAGCACAAGTACATTCTCCCTGAGAATTAAAAATGGTTTGCTAAACAATGCTCTGGTAAAACATTGAAGGGCATACTGTACTTCCTGTCTAGTTACAAGATTTCAATACTGTTTTCTTGACACAAGAAAGGTAGAATAACATGACAATCAACCCTCCAGATGAGACTAAGATTCAGGTCAATGGATAGAGACAGAGGAGAAAATTTGGGCCTCTGAGCCGGGAAACCTGAGTATGAGTCCTGTTGCCCAGGTGTTGTATGGCTTTAGGCAACTCAGATTACCTCCTAAGCCATAAATTCTTTCTCTGCTCATTGAGAATGTTGAACTGGGTAGACTGTTGTCCCCACTTTGGCCCTAATATTTTCTGAATTACAGTGGATTATGAAACAAGGCCATCAGGCAAGTCCTTCTGTCTGTAGTGGCAGAGCAGAGGAAAAGTGCCATGGTAGGTCTTCAGATAACTGAAAAAGAGAGGGTAGGGGAAGAAGAGGGGGGACAAGAGCATCAAATGCAAAGACCGAGTACCAAAGACAGACAAAAGGATTTCAATCCAAGCTCTACCCTTCTCCCAGGCTCTTCTTCCAATCAGTAGTCTGGGATGTTGCAAAGAGTCAGGACAGGATAGGTCATGCTGCAGTAACAAATTGATACTGAAATCTCAACTGCCTAACACAACCAAAGTTTATTTCTTCCTTGTAGAATTCTAGTGGGCAGCTGTCCTATGTGATGACTAAGAAATTCATACTGTTTCTACCCTATATTTCTACTATCTTTGTGTGTAGCTTCCTGAGTCACTGTAGCAGAGCAAGAGAGAGCATAGAGCACCCACACCTGCTTTTAATTACATGTAACTTGTACTCATGGGGCATTGGCTAAAACTAGTCACATGGTTCCAACTAAATCAAGGGGGCTGAGAAGTAAATCTTCCATGGATCTAGGAAGAAGAGAAGAACCAGATATTTGAGCCCAGATCTGGAAAGGATCTAGCTCCCATAAAGGCTGAGGATCTTTTGAGAACTCCAAGACACCTTCATCCAGTCTCTGACTCTGGAACATCTGCTGGAATAAGGAAAAGTTCAGCCAGACACCTGGATACTCTGTGCGGCCAATCCGCAACCAGGGGCCTCTAAGCCTGGGGCCACGTCTACACAGTTCATGGAGAGGAGGCCTGGTTCATCTGAGTTATTACACCATGTAGACAGCCACTTTGAGTCCTCAAGAAGCCAAAGCAGGGCTCTTAATTTCCCAGTGATCTGTGGCTGAGGTTTCTGCATAGATCATTGCCAAAGTCCACTTCCTTGTGTTGCAGAAGAAAGAATGTTTTTCTCAAAAGGAAAATGGTTTTTATTTGCTCCTGTGTATCATCCTCTGATTGTCCCTTGTTTATAACCTTGATTGTTTCAGAATCTAGATTCTTGTCTCTCTAGCAAGATTACAAGTTCCTTGAGTAGGAACAATGTTGTTAGTTGTTCTAACAACAGCAAATGCTGAGGATGGTGCTATTCATTGACTCATGCATGTATGATCAGAGCACCACAGGGCTGATGTCTGGATATGGATTAGTGACCAGGACGATTATGTATCATGGGTGCTAGTCAAGGATGCTGGTCAGAGATGTAAGGAAGGGGCTTTCATAAACAGGCTAGACCCATGAGAGTCTCTGACCCTTTCCTAACCACCAGCCTTCACCATTAACTATTTCTCTTTCTGTCTCTTTCTCTTTCAACTTGTTCCACATAATATTTGAGGTTTCATACAGATACACAGAAAATTGAACAACATTAAAAAATTGACAAAATGAGAATATCAGATTATCATTCTAAAAGGAACTCCTGGTCAGCATCACAAAAAGTATTAACGTTGTACTTGTGGCACAGCATCTAGGACCATCCCTAGTTCCTGGTGCCTCTGGCAGCCTCACCTTTGCTCAGGGCACCAAACAGAACAGGTGGGAGGTGGGACCCAGTGGAAGTGGCACAGAATGCCCATGTGTACAGGGTGCATGATGAAGGTGCCACCACAATGTTCCTGGGCATGGAAACCAAAGCCACTCTCAGGGAATAGAAGAATGTGTGCCTTTCTGAATGGAAGTAGATTTAAAAGCCACCCTCCTTCTTCTAAGTTCTGTCACCATATTCAGTGGCACATCTCATCATGATGGGATTTGTAGCTTGAAGCCAGCGATGCCACCAAATTGCTGTGTGACCTTAGTAAGTTATATCACCTCACTGAATCCCAGCTTTTTCATCTGTAAAATGGGGATAAGACCAGTTGTCTTGCAGGGTTTTGTAAAGAATTCCTGTCACTCTCTGAGTGACATGCCTGATTTTCCTCCTCAGTTTGGGAACTGCAAAGTGTTATTGAACTGAACCTGGATCTGCTCACCCAGCACAGCAAAGCCAAACACTGACACTGAGATTTGCAGGGAGAGAAAGAAAGCATTTATTGCAGGGCACCAAGCAAGGGAAATTCAGCAGCTAACGCTTAAGACCTGAGCTTCTCGATGGCTTACAAAAAAAGGGCTTTCAAGGGCAGAGATACATTTCAGAAAGCAGAAGTTACAGGCAAAATCATAAATCAATACATGTAAGTTATTGGTTTGGCCCAAAAAGGTGAGCTATCTTTCTTTCTTTCTTTCTTTTCTGAGATGGAGTCTCTCTCTGTCACCCAGACTTGAGTGCAGTGGCACAATCTTGGCTCACTGCAACCTCTGCCTCCCAGGTTCAAGTGATTCTCCTGCCTCAGCCTCCTGAGTAGCTGGGACTACAGGCCCTCACTGCCACACCTGGCTAATTTTTGTATTTTTAATAGAGACAGGGTTTCACCATGTTGGCCAGGCTGGTCTCGAACTCCTGACCTCAGGTGATCTGCCCACCTCGGCCTCCCAAAGTCCTGGGATTACAGGCGTAAGCCAGCACACCTGGCCCGGAATATCTTCAAGTAGGGCTTACAGGTCATGAGTAAATTCAGAGATTCATTGAATTGCAGTTGGTTAAGGGAGCAAGAGTTTATCTGAAAGCTTGGGGTCAGTAGAAAGGGATGTTAAGGCTTGGCCTTAACATAGGTTAGTTAGGATAAAGAAATCCATAAATTATCATGTGCTATGCCAGAGTCAGGTCATGCAAGCAAGCTGCAATATACTGGGCCAGAGTGACCAGCTTAGCAAGATTGTTGGTCTGCAGGCTTGACTCTTTCTGTGTCTCTCAGGAAGAAATTTAGAACAAAAAACAGTGGTCAGAGTTCAGTCCTCAGCTCCCCCTTATCTGATGTCTGTGTGGCAGCAGTTGGCAATTTTCATCTAGTGGGAGTCCTGGTTTCTGAAAGAAAACTCAAGAACATATATGCTAAGGTGTTATCTTTTCATTTCTATGCGGAAGCAAACATCTCATGACTCAGGCTTACTTGGGTGGCTATCGTTTAAGCTACTACTACTCTCTTCTTTCTTATTGTGTTGTTCATTTACTTCTCAAGGCCAGCTAGATGCCTGGAATTTCCCTTGAAGGGACTCAATATGTTTTCTTTATTTCCGTGCATGAGGGGTGGGGTGGGGAGAATGGCAGGCCCCTAAGAGGGGTCCCTGCTTCTTAAAAGGATTGTAGCTATGCATTGCCCACAGGACTGGGCTGTCCCATGAGCAGAGTGAAAGTCATTTCCCCATACTGGTCAGGGAGCTTTCTAAGGGAAGTGGTGACATTTTGAGAGTCCCAAACAATAAGTAGCTACTGTTATTTTTATCATTGTTGCAATCATCTTGTTTCCATCTGAGAGAAAAGCCAGGAGGAAGCTGAATAGGGGAAGTTCTGGGGCTCTTGGAACATTTGTTGCACATGCAACGATTCCCAACTGGTAATGTTTGTCCCTGCCTCCCTAAGTCCCAGGACATGTCTGAGGCATTCCCATGAGACTTACAGGAGATGATTAATCTGTGATTGCTGATGTAGGGCTGAGGAATTTGGGTCTTGACTCTCCCTTCTGGGAGCTGAGGGAGGCACTGTTTTCAGAGATCTAGAAATAGTGACGACATGATTTATCATCAAAACAGGGTCACTCTTAAGAGTAAAAGAGAACACTATTAATCATCACACTGGAACAACAGGCACAATGACAGTATAAACTGGGACTGTCCTTTCTACAAAGCATGTGAAATCTACTTCTTAGGGCCACCTCTTCAGCCATCTCTCAGCTCCCATTCAGCTCATCTCCCGTTTTCTTCAACACAAGTTTGCTGAAGTCTGGGGAGGAGCTGAACAGTGGTCAGAGGGGCAGGACTCAATAAGGCCATTCCTAAGGCGCTTATGGGCACAATCAGGAATCCCTCAGATCCTGCACCTGCTGGGGAAAGCGTATTCCCAGCCTTTGCAGAACCCCTAGTCTGATAGGAGAGTCACGGGCCTTAACCTTGGTGAGTGCCTAGTCCGATGGGGGCAACGCAGACCCTTCTCTTGGGGAGCTCACACAGTACTGTGAGCGGGCCTGGACCTTCTCACATCCTCAATCCCTTAAGCCTTTTCTCTGGGGAATAACCACTGCCATCAGTTTCTTGTGTCTCTTGTGTGAGCAGGCAATACAAATTAGACATTTTTTTTTTGTATCATCTGCTGCAGTGTGATCAGCTGCAGGCCCGGAGCACCTGCACTGGTATCCACTGAGATGTGACTGGTCTCATAAAGTGCTGGCACCCTCTGTCGTTGACCTCAGAGATTGCAAAGGCTTTCAGAATCAAGATTCTGCCCTCGGTGGCCTTTTATTCTAAGTCCAAGCCTCTCCTAGTGCTTGGGTCTAGTCCCCTGGTGCATTCATAGTTCCTTGGTGCCCCAGAACCCCCAGTGCCTTTGCCACATCATATTGAGATCTGCCCTCAGGTCCACCTGCCTCTCCTATGTGGCCGCCTTTCACTGCTTAACCAGGTGAGCCACAACATTAAGCTGAAGGCTCATCTCTCCATCTCTCCCTAGTAGTTTCCTGGAAAAGCAGCACAAGAGCCCCTGGCTGGTCCAATTTCCCACATTCCTGTCTTGGTACACCTCAAGGGGAGTGCACCTCTGAACACTCACTCTGCTCAACCACTCCCTCCTTCCAGCACCTCCTGGCTGGCTGCTCCTTTAGCACTAGGAAGGGCCACCCCTAGTGCTAAAGGAGCAATATGTCATTTTATTGTCAATAACTCTGTGGCCTGCCTTCCAGACTTTGGTTCTTGAAATATAAAAATCCAGCTTTGGGAGTTGTGAGATGCACCCACTTTCTACTTCTGGAAATGTTGAACTTTCAAGAGTGTGTGCTCATTCTGAACCTTATAAGGTCCAGAAATCAAAACGGAAAAAGACTTCCCTGTTCTAACCCAATTCAACCTTCCCCTACCCTGATGCGACAGCAAGCACTCTGCACAAGCCCAAGGCTTCTGGACTAGACTTGATGGCCCAGGGTCAGGGAAAGAAAATGGAAAAAAAGACAGAGAATTAGAAAGACAGAAATTACATGGGGTGATACTTCAAAAACATTACTGGGTTATAATAAGGCTCCATTGTATGAATGGATCATAATTTATTTAACTGGCTTCCTATTAAGAAACATTCAAGGTTTTTCTAGTGTTTTCCTTACAAACTCTGCCTCCATGAACATCCTTGACCACATATATAAGAATACCTATGAAATAAATGCTTAGAAGAGGAATCACTGAACAAAAAGACTGCTATATTCACAGATATGGCCAAATTGTTCTTCAAAGGAGGAGATGATTTACATTCCCATCAATTTTGCATGAGAATGCTTATTCTCCTGATACTTTTGCCAGTAATGTTTTGTCAAGCTTTTAAAATTTTTTCCAATCTGACAGATTAAAAAAAATGAAACACTAACTTGCATTATCATTTGTTTATAACCCACTTCCAATGCTTTAGACTCCCTGTTTATGTGCTTTGTCCATTCTCCTAGTAGTATTTTCATTTGTTTGTGGACTCTTAACATATTAAGAACATTAGCCCTTTGCGAAATGTGTTTTAACCATTTTTTGTCTTACCCTCTTTTTTTTTGAGATGGAGTCTTGCTCTGTCACCCAGGCTGGAGTGCAGTGGTGTGATCTCGACTCACTGCAACCTCCACCTCCTGGGTTCAAGCAATTTTCTGTCTCAGCCTCCCTAGTAGTTGGGATGACAGGCGCCTGCCACCACACCCAGCTAATTTTTGTACTTTTAGTAAAGACAGGGTTTCACCATCTTGGCCAGGCTGGTCTTGAACTCCTGACCTCTTGATCCACCCGCCTCGGCCTCCCAAAGTGCTGGGATTACAGGCGTGAGCCACCGCACCTGGTGTCTTATCCTCTTAAAGTAAAACTTTGTTTACAGTATGTTCTCCCCATACAGCTATCTCTCATGTAGTCAAACTGATAGCTTCTATGTTTTAGTGTTACTTGGAAAATTCTTCTCCATTCCAGAATGCAAAAAATAAACTAAAACAGACCACCTTTCCTTCAGGTATTTCCCACTTTTAATTTTAATGCTATATATCTGATTCATCAGCGTTTAATTTTTTGGTAAGGAGTTCCTAACCAGTTTTCCCAACATAATTTATTAAATAATCCATCTTTTCTGGTATAAAGCCTACCTTATTCTACACCTTGAATTTTAATGTTTATTTTCATATCTGTGGACTCTCTCTTCTCTTCCATTACTGTTACTTAGTCATAGGTAGATAAGAGAAAACTCAGTTACAGTACCTTTATAGTACTTTATAATATCTGGTAAGATAGTTCCCCCTCCATAACTCTTCATTTTCACTTTTGGGGCTATTCTTCCTTTTTTTTTTGCACATAAGTTTTAGAAAAAAATTGTATCTAATTTTCTCCTCTCAAAAAAATTCTGTTAGTGTTTTTATTGAACTTGCATTCAATTTATAGATTCATTTAGGGAACATTGATGTTGTTATAACATTGAATATCATTATTGAAGACATTCATTCACGTCTCTTAAAAATATACTTCAGTAGAATTTACAAGTTGTTTTTTTCACATGGAGTCTTAAGATTTTGTTCATTTGTTTTTAGAGACAGGGTCTCACTCTGTCACCTAGGCTGGAGGGCAGTGGTGCAATCGCAGCTCACTGTAGACTCAAACTCCTGAACTCAAGCGATGCCCCCACCTCAGCCTCCCAAGTAGCTGGAATTACTGGTGCAAGCCATCATGCCCAGCTAATTTTAAAAAATTATTTGGTAGAAATGAGATCTCACTATGTTGCTCAAGCTGGCCTTGAACTACTGACCTCAAATGATCCTCCCTCCTTGGCTGCCCAAAGTGCTGAGATTACAGGCATGAGCCACCATGTTGGGCTGAGTCTTAACATTTTTTGGTTACATTTATTTCCAGGTATTTCATCTCTTTGCAGTCTTAATAAGGTATTTTCTTATGCTTATTATCTATCCTAATTGATAGTTGTTTCTATAAAGAAAGCTACAGTTGCATATTAATTTTGCTACCAGCCACCTTACAGGATTTTCTTTGTGTTTTTATTATTATTTCAGTTGATTCTTTTGAGCTTTCCAGGTAAGTAATCACAGATCTGCAAATAATGGTAATTTCTATAAAATTGTTAATTATTTTACATATAAGATATCACTAAAATCATCCCCTTCTCTGCCCCTAAATCCACCTGAAATAGCCAATGAGATGGCTTTCTCAACATCCCTTCACTCTTCCCTCAATTGACCCTTCAGCGTCCCCACCTTGCTTGCATTGTCCATGTGCTTTGGGAAAAGCTGCTTTCCCTTACTTCTGGCAGTGAGGCATGTGGCCCACACCTACAGTAAACAGGACAATCCCTCTACCACCCCTGGCCACAGATAAACACTCAGAGTCAGACACGTGGTCCAAGTTGGAGTGCGATGGGGACTTCTGGATACGAGTCCATCACTCTTTCTAGGCAGTGAGGAGGCATTAGCAACCTTCAACTCCCAAAAGAACCCAAATCAGTATACAGCTGGCAGCAGAAAGACTGAATACCGGTGGCATCATTGAGCTACTGAACTAAACCAACCCTAGAGACCACCCTCACTTTGAACTTACAATTGATGCACCAATAGCTCCCCTATTGTGTAAGCCAATTTAAGATAGGTGTTATGTTACTTGCAACTGAACACACTGTATGTAGTCCACACACCACTATCAAAAGTTAGTCAAGCTCAGTGGCCTTAAAGATTGCCTGGGTCTTAGGTCAGAATCCCTAGAAAGGGCCTCAGACTTCTCAATTTCTCCAAATGGATCATAGACCTTAATTGAAAATCTAAAGCTATAAAACTTCTAGAAGAAACCATAGGAGAAAATCTTTGTGACCTTGGATTAGTCAAATAATTTAAAAATAGAACACCAAAAGCATGACACACAAAAGAAAAATAAATAAATAAATTGAATTTCAAAAATAAGAACGTGCTCATCAAAAGCCACCCGTAAGAGAGTGAAAATACAAATCATAAACTGAAAGAAAATATTTGGACATCACATAGCTGATAAAGGACTTGTGTCTATGGTATATAAACGACTCTCAAAACTAAGTAATAAAAAAGCAGAAACTCAATGTAGAATGAGAAAAATATGTGAACACTTTGCCAAATTGCAAATACTGCAATGTCTTGATTAGCTTTAAAATGAGTCTTAAAGTCAGTAAATGTAAGTCCTCCAACTTGGTCCTTCATTTCAAGTTTATTTTGGCTACTCTAGGCCCTTGACTTTTCCATATAAATTTAAGAATTTGCTTATCAATTTTGTTTGAGATTGCAATGAATCTACAAATCAGTTTGAGGAGAAATAACATCTTAACTACGTTGAGTTTTCTGATCCGTGATGATGGTGTACCTCTCTACTTACTTAGGTCTTATTTAATTTCTTTCAAAAATATTTTATTGATTTTTGTCTATAGGCTTTATATATCTCTTCTCATACTTATCCCTAAGTATTTCATACTTATGATACTACTGCGCATTGTATAATTTTAAATAATTTTAGTGATTGCTTATTACTAGCATATAGAAAATTGACTTTTCTATATTCTCTTGTATTCTGTGCCCCTGCTAAACTTACTCTTTAGTTCTAGAAACATTTGTGTAGATTCCATTGAACTTTCTACTTAGATGATTACGTTGCCTGTGAATAAAGACAGAATTAGTGTTTTATTTCCAACTGAGATTCTTTTATTTATTTATTTATTTATGCCTTATAATAGGAGAAAAGCATTCAGTCTTTCATCATTAAATATAATACTTAATTGAAGGATTTTTATAATACCTTTTTATCAGGTTAAAAAATTCCTTTCTGTTACAGATTTGTTGAGAGGTTTTATCAGTAATTGATGCTGGATTATGTCGCATGTTTTCTGTTGCATCTGAGACAATGACATAGTTTTTCCTTTAAATTTTTTTCTCCTTTAACAATCTCAAGAGAATGAAAAAACAAATCAAGGGCCAGACACGGTGGTGCATGGCTGTCATACCAGCACTTTGGGATGCTGAGGCTGATGGATCACTTGAGACCAAGAGTTCAAGACCAGCCTGGGCAACATGGCAAAACCCCATCTCTACTAAAAATTAACTGGATGTGGCGATGTGCCCCTGTAATGCCAGCTACTCAGGAGGCTGAGGTGGGAGAATCACAAGACTCTGTCTCACACACACACAAAAAGCAAGCCAAGTCTGAGAGAAAAATCTTTCCAAACTGTATATCAGATAAGGGACTTGTAGTAATAAAATATAAGTAACTACAAATAAATAAATAAATATTATTAGTCATCAAGAAAATGCAAACTAAAGCTATAAAGGAATAACATTGTATACCTAACAGAATGGCTCAGATTTTTAAAAGTCACTGTAAGACATGTGTTGGCAAAAATGTGTAGGAACTGGAACTTTCATACACTGCCAATTGGAATGTAAAATGGTACAATTATTTGGAAAAACAGTTTGGCAATTTTTTGAAAAGTTGAGCATAAACCTACCATATGATACAGCCATTTCACTCCTAGGTATTTACCCAAGAGAAAAGCAAATAAATGTTCATACAAATGCTTGTACACATGTTCTTTCAAAACAGCTTTATTTGTAATAGCCAAAAACTGAAAACAACCCAAATTCCATTAACAGGTGACTAGATAAACAAATTGTGGTTTATCCATACAATGAAATACTACTAAGTAATAAAAAGAATGGACTATTGATACAAGCAACGAGATGAATATGTCTCAAAATAATTATGCTGAGTGAAAGAAGCCTGACAAACTGACTACATACTATATGATTACATTTATATAAACCCTAGAAAATACAAACTAATCTGTAATAATAGAAAGCAGATGAGTGGTTACTTGGGGATGGGGTCAGGATGGAGACACTACAAAGGGGCCCAAGGAAACTTTGGGGTAATGGGTATCTTGATTGTGGTGATTATATCACAGGTGTATACATATGTCAAAACATCTCAAACTGTACACTTTAAATATATGCAGTCTATTGTATGTCAATCATACCTCAATGAAGTTCCTTTAAACCTTTATTTAGTATTTTTAAGGTAATATAAGCACATGATACAAAAATTCAAGCAGTATAGAAAATTATTTGATTGAAAACTTCAGGAGGGAGTTCTCTAAGAAAAATGGAATTATTAGAGTACTGAATATGTCTGACGATTTGAAAACTAATATTTGTTAATTAAACATTTTATGGGACATTTGGAAAAACTTAAGGACGAATTCACAGAAAATGAAAACAATGTGGAGAAAAGCCAAGCATTAATTTAAAAAAACAAAAATCATATCAGAAAGGAAAGACAATTATGGTAGATGACTTGGCTCAGCTGTGTGTGTGTGTATATATATATATATATATATATATATATATATATATGTATATATAGTCATGAAGATTTAAGCACTACCTATAAATTTACAAATCATTCACTAAGTGTTGGGAGAGCAGGAATGGGAGAAATAAGAGGTGGCAGTAGAAGAGAGCTATGCCTCATCTTCCATAACAAGAAGTCATGCTTATGATGGAAGATTCTGCTCTAAAATAAGTAAATCAAAAATAGCATCATAAACATACATAAGAGAAAGAGGTAATGAACCAAAAGAAACAGAAGAGTTTGGAAATGATTGCCTCTGGGGAGGGAGAGTAAGGCAGCAGACTCCTCCTTTTTAGATATCAATATCTTATCAATTTTTCTGTTGTAATCTACATGCATGTACAGGCTGAAAATCCCTAATCCCAAAATTCCAAATCCAGAATGCTCCAAAATCCAAAACTTTTGAGCACTGACATAACACACGTGGAAAATTTCACACCTGACCTCGTGTGTCAGGTCACAGTGAAAATGCAGGCACACAACACACAGTTTAAGTGGCATTCCCAAGGGAAGAAAGACCTCTCAGCCCCCTTCAGCTGCGATGTATCTTTTCCATGACTGCCTAAATTCCCTGACACAAGCACATCCACAAAGGAAAATAAAATGGCACTGCAGACTGGACGCACCAACAGCAGGTTCCCACAAAGCCCCACGCGGGGCCAAGACCTATGTGCATTACTCTGTGTTTTTTTTTTTTCATTCATCTCTGCTCTGTGGTGTAAAGATAATTGTGGTGTTGAAAACCACACAGATACCCCTATGGGTAACCCAGTGATAAGAATAAGAGGAAGCATTTATATTTATCTGTAACACAGAAAATCAAGCTGTTGGAGAACCTGGACAGCAATGTAAGTGTGAAATGTCTTACAGAAGGGTATGATGTTGGAATGACCACCACATATTACCCGAAGAAGCAGAAGGATAAACTGCCGAAGCTCTGTAGTGATCAACAGAAGTTAATGAAACATTGAAAAACACTGCTTAAAGCTAAAAAGGAAGATCTTGATCATGTACTGAAAGATTGGATTCATCAGCATCATAGTGAACACGTGACTCTAAAAGGTATGCTGATCATAAAAGAGCAAAGATCTATCACAATGAACTGCAAATTGAAGGGAACTGTGAATATTCAACAGGCTGCTTTCAGAAATCTAAGAAAAGACATGGCATTAATTTTTAAAGTTTGTGTTGACAAAGCATCCGCTGATCACAAAGCAGGAGAGAAATTCATTGATGAGTTTGCCAAGGTCAAGGTCATCCCTGATGAAACTCTGATGTCAGCACAAATCTATTATATAATGCTGATAAAACATCAATGTGTTGGCATTACTGCGCCAGAAAGACTGACTACAGCTGATGAGACAATCCTTGTAGGAATTAAGGATGCCAAGGGCAGAACTGTGCTGGAATGTGCAAATGCAGCAGGCTTGCATAAGTGTAAAGCTGCTGTGATAGAAAAATCTTGTGTACTCACTGTTTTCAAGGGGTGAATTTCTTACCATTTCATTACTACGTCAACAAAAAGGCATGGATCACTACGGACATCTTTTCCAATTGTTTTCACAACATTTTGTACCAGTGGCTTGTGCTCACTGCAGGAAAACTGGATTGGATGATGACTGCAAGATTTTATTATACCTTGACAACTGTTCTGCTTGTCCGCTAGTTGAAATTCTCATCAAAAATAATGTTCATGTAATATGCTTTCCCCCAAATGTGACTTCATTAATTCAGCCATGTGATCGGGATATCCTTGGGAAAATAAAGAGTAAATATAAAAACACATTCTTGAACAGCATCCTGGCAGCAGCGAGCAGAAACCTTCCTGGGTGTGGAAGGTTTTCAAAAGAAGTTTAGCATGAAAGACGCCATATATGCTGTTGCCAATGCTTGGAACACAGTGACTAAAGACATAGTTGTGCCTGCCTGGCACAATCTCTGGCCTGTGACTGTGTTCAGGGATGATGATGAACAAGGCAGTGACTTTGAAGGAGTCTGTAAGTCAAGTAAGAATGAAATGATGTTTGATCTCGTATATGCAGATATATACCTTCAGAGTCTGTCAGTAAGCTGGAAGAAGTGGATATCAAAGAAGTGTTTGACATCAACAAGGAGTCTCCAGTTGTTCATTCATTGACCTATGGTGAAGTGCCAAAATGGTTCTGAATCAAGGGCATCGTGATAATATTGATGATGAAGATGATGTTAACACTGCAGAAAAAGTGCCTATAGATGATGTGGTGAAAATATGTGATGGGCTTATTGAAAGACTAGAGCAGTATAACAGAAAAAAAATCATGGCTGTGGCAGAGCAGGAGAATCACCGTCTTGGACAAGCACTGCCATTTTAAAGTTCACCTTGATCAAAAACTGCCTAAATCCAAAAGGCATCAGCCTGATGGCTAAGGTCAGCATGACCATAAACCACAAATGATATCTCCAACCAGAAACATTCCAAAACCATAAAGTAAACCCCTTCCCAACCAGAGACATGCCAGCCCCAAGATAAGCTCACCTCTGGCCAGAGAGATGTCAGCCCCAAGATAACCTCCCCTCTGACCAGAGACATTCCAACCCTGCCATAAACTTCTTCTCCCGCACGTGGAAACATTCCAAGCCTGTAATAAGCTCTCTCACCCTAAAACCAATAAATACTATTAGTCTGTAAGAGAGAGTGCTCGTGACCGAAATCAGCCAGAAGCCTCTCGTAGGTTTACTCTCCAAAATAAGCCTATCTTTGACTGTTGAGCCACTTTTCGTGTTTCTTTCCTCTTTAACTCTTACAGTCTGTTCATAAAATCGAAGACAGACTTCTAAGACAAAAACCATTGCTAATGAGGCAGATGACTCTGGAGGAAACATTTTAAAAAGCCATCTAGCAGAATGCCTCTTCATCCCTCAAGGACCCACTTCCTGGCCCCTCAACTGTTTCTGATATTTTCCTCACCTAAAGAGTAAAATACACTGTACAGTAATCTTTCAATTGAAGCACAGCATTGTAAACGGAGACTGAAAACCTGCCATTGTTTGTTGTGGCTGTTGTTTCGCAGCTGATCCAGGTATCTGGTGATGCTATTGTGCTGCCTAGTTACGATGAACACGTTATTTTTTCACTCTATTAATGATGTAAGGTTTTTTTACTCTTAAATACTTACGTGTGAGTAGTGTTGGAAAAGGATTGCTTATCCATAGCGTGTAAATTCAGTCAGGATGATGGTGATGCCAAACAACCACAGGTTGTCCACATGGGTGGCTGAGATAGTGGCAGCTGTGCTTTCTGATGTGCACAAACTTTGTTTCATGAACAAAATTATTAAAACGATTTTATACAATTATCTTAATGCTATGTGTATACAGAGTATACAAAATATAAGTGAATTTCGTGTTTAGACTTGGGTGCTCTCCCCAAGATATCTCATTACCTATATGCAAATATTCCAAAATCCAAAACTATCTGAAACTATCTGAGATCTGAGACACTTTTGGTGTCAACCATTTCAGGCGAGGGATACCCAACTTGCATTATGCTATTCTAGGAAGCAGTATTGTGCAGTGGTTAAGAGCCTGCGTGCCTGAGCTCAAATCCCTACTCTGTTTCTTAAAGCTGTAAGACTGTGGACAAGTTATCTAATTTCCCTGTACCGATTTCCTCATCTGCAAAATGGAGATAACAATGGTACCAATTTTGTAGTGTTATCATGAGGATTAAATACTTTCCTAAGGTTTAATTTTTTAGAGACAGGGTCTCACTCTGTTGCCCAGACTGGAGTACAGTGGCATGATAATAGCTCACTGTAGTCTGGAGACTCCTGGGCTTAAGAAATCCTCCTGCCCCAGCCTCCTGAGTAGCTGGGATTACAGGTGAGCACCCTTGTGCCCCGATAATCTTTAAAGAAGAGTTTTGTAGAGATAGCCTCTCACTTTGTTGTCCAGGTTGGTCTCAAGCTCCTGGCTTCAAGCGATCCTCCCACCTTGACTTCCCAAAATGCTGGGATAACAGGCATGAGCCACCATACCTAGCCTAAATACATTAAAATTCATAAAAAGCTCAGGACAGGGCAAGGGTGATGTAAATATGATATAAGAATTACAATTCTTATAATAAAGTGATAATAAAATTGATTTTAAAAAAGACTTTCTTCCCACCTTTAGCTCAAAGGCAGCTACTGCTGAAATTCTGGTGTACTATTTAAAAATACATATATAAATAACCTATCATATAGGTATACATATGTATATACTTTTTAACTTGCATCACCAGAATCATATTATCCATTTGTTCCACTCCTCTGTTTTCTCCATAATAATAACTCTTGAAATTCTTTCCAAACTTACTTAATCAGATCTACCATATTCTTGTTAATGTCTTCATAACATTCCAGAATGTATTGATTGTGTTCCCTACTGAAGATCATTCAAGTTAATTCCAGGTTTTTGCTATGGCAAATAATACTGCAATGTATTCTGATCACAGTGAATTCTGTGAGTATCTCTTTAGGGCAATTCAGGCTGGGGAAGTGCTGAGTGCACAGCCTCTTGCAGAGGAAGAAAAAGGACCTCAAGCCAGGGAAACAACATATATATTTTAAAAAAGAACACGTCAAAGATATGTGCTGTGTAACTCACAAGTTTCCTGTGGGCTCACCAGCTCCTTAGCACTTTTTGTTTGTTACAGTTGGTGGCATCAGTTACATTGCTTCAGATGAAACTCCTCCCATAAACACACCACTTAAAGAAGTTTGGCACCTCTTCAGTGCCCCGGTAACTCCAGCATTCAGTATGATGCAGTGAACACATTGGACTCTGCAGCCAGTTGGGGCTGGTTGTGTGACCTTGGACAGGTGGCTTTTAATGGCTCCTGTGTCTCAGTTCCTGCATTCATAGAAAGGGAAAAAAAATGATATTTACATTAAAGAGGATTGTTGTGGAGAAAGAACCTCTTTAAATGCCTAACTAAGCCTGGCCTGAGTAGGCACTAAAATGTTAACTGTTCACCTCTCCTTCCTGGGGAAGTGATTCTATCCCATTTACCATTTTAGAAGTGAGTCTATAGAAATACAGGCACTTCAGCTCCCTCCACCCAGCTCTTAAAAACTGCATCAGGAGTTTCCTTCTCTTCTTATTTGTAACCAGTTTGCACAATCACCATTAGTTAACTTCTTTTTGTGATCAGAAATGACACAGGAAGATAGATAATAATAGACTGGGAATTTTGCAGACTAATAATATCACTCCTTCCATTTATGTTTTAGATCATTATACTGTAGTCAGCTCTTAGAATTGTGAGCCCCCAGATGTCAGCCTCATCTAGAAGAAAGGACAAAGAATCAGTCCAAAGGATGGAAAGAATCAAGCTGTGTTGCTTATTGCACATCTTTCAATCAAAAATGGTTAAAATGTGGGGAGAGGCAGTTTACCTTTGAATGGCTAGAAATGCCCTTAGGTGTACACAATTTCCCAGCAGGGGCAGGGAAGTGAGGAGGTACAGCCTTCACCAAAGCCCTTAGCCCTCAGCGTCTCTTCTCTGCAAAAATTTAACAAATTTATAGTCTAAGTTCCCTATTAAAATGTGCAGTTCTTGGGAAGATGAATACCCAGGGTCAGCAGTAGCTGTTGGCAACTAGGGGCTGAGGTTAAGAACCTTGAAGAATGAATCTCAGGTGCACTTGGCCAAAAACTTCCTTAGAGCATTCACAGCATAACTTTTTGTGCTGGACAAAAACAAATCACAGATTCCACAGAGCCTTTCTGGATCACTATTCTTTGAGATCTTATCTAACAGAGTCAACAAGAGAATAAAAGGGCCTTTGGCCTGCCCTTTCCTCCTCTTTCCTTCCACTTATTTCTAGGGAACATACACAAACCCTGGTGCAGCTGGAATGCTGCCTGGGAGCTGCTCCTTGGCACCTGGCTATTTCCCAATCATCCCTTGACTTCAGTCTTGGTTGAAATGGAGTTGAGGAGATGGTAATGTGTAGTTTCTGCTCTTGAGGAGCTCACAGTTTAGGAAGGAGACTAATAAACACAAGCACTGCCGAGTTACTGTGCTATGGATGAATCTCCATGCAGAATATACCTTGAAAAGGCAGGTAGGGAGTGTGGGGTCAACTCCACTTGGCAGTAGGTTTTATGGAGAAGGATACCTTTAGACTGAGTGACAGGCATTCACCAGATGAGATGCAGGAATGGGAAAGTGTCTTCAAGCTGAAGGAGCAGCCATGGTAACCTGTAGTAATTTCAGGATGACAGGAGAAATATGGGTTGGGTGGAGGAGAGGGTGGTGCTGACAAGCACAAAAGCCCTTATTTGCCAAGCTAAGGAATTTGGACCTTTTTATTCTCCAAAACTCTAATCACCTGGGCCTCCTGAGGGCCTGAATTGCTGATCACATCTCTTTGCTCTCTGTGTCAGTCTGCAGTATGCTCTAAGCAACAGAAATGGATAACTGGCTGATTTAAGCTGAGAAGGAAATTCCTGGAAGACTGTTGGGATCTCACAGATTTACTGGTAAGACCACCAAATGAGGCTCTGGACAAGGTCAGGGACAAGGATAACAGGTCACAGCCGAAATCATGCCACAGAACCCATCCAGTGAGGACCCATCTGCTGCTGTGGCTACCTCTGCTGCCTATGCAGGAGGAGTTGGTAGGACCCGAGGCATTTTCTAGTTGCTGCCTCTTCCCTGGTGTGCAGCAATCCCTCTTCTTTAAAGGAATGTGGTGGCATGTCTGGTTGGCCACATGCCCATGCCTGTCTGCAAGTGAGGTTGAAAACTCAAGCAATTCAACCCTTCAGCCTTTTTAGTAGAATAGGGTTTCTGCCTCCCATTAACTCTCCAAAGGCAGGGAAGACTCCAAACATTGAAATGGTGCTCAAAAACAGGTTAGTCATGAAGAAATAAGCATAAAACTGCCTTATCCAGGGCCTTTGGCACATTCTTGACTTGACACCAAGTCATGAGCTGCCTCTGAGTCCTTTTTTTTAATTTTATTTTATTATACTTTAAGTTTTAGGGTACATGTGCACAACGTGCAGGTTTGTTACATATGTATACATGTGCCATGTTGGTGTGCTGCACCCATTAACTTGTCATTTATTATTAGGTATATCTCCTAATGCTATCCCTCCCCACTTCCCCCACCCCACAACAGTCCCCGGTATGTGATGTTCCCCTTCCTGTGTCCACGTGTTCTCATTGTTCAATTCCCACCTATGAGTGAGAACATGTGGTGTTTGGTTTTTTGTCCTTGTGATAGTTTGCTGAGAATGATGGTTTCCAGCTTCATCCATGTCCCTACAAAGGACATGAACTCATCATTTTTTGTGGCTGCATAGTATTCCATGGTGTATATGTGCCACATTTTCTTAATCCAGTCTATCATTGTTGGACATTTGGGTTGGTTCCAAGTCTTTGCTATTGTGATTAGTGCCGCAATAAACATACGTGTGCATGTGTCTTTATAGCAGCATGATTTATAATCCTTTGGGTATATACCCAGTAATGGGATGGCTGGGTCAAATGGTATTTCTAGTTCTAGATCCCTGAGGAATCGCCACACTCACTTCCACAATGGTTGAACTAGTTTACCGTCCCACTAACAGTGTAAAAGTGTTCCTATTTCTCCACATCCTCTCCAGCACCTGTTGTTTCCTGACTTTTTAATGATCACCATTCTAACTGCTGTGAGATGATATCTCATTGTCTGAGTCCTTTCTTAAGGAATCTTTGAGAGGGAGGCCCTCTACTCATCACCATGAATGGCCCAAGCAATTCATGTGGGATCTCCCCCCATGACCCAAACACCTCCCACCAGACCCCATCTCCAGCACTGGGGACTACAATTCAACATGAGATATCCAAACTGTATCAGAGACAATGTGATACCAGAAATGCATTTGGACCTGCATAGCCAGCTGTCCACCATGATGCAGCAATCATCAATCATCTAGCTACTCATCTGTCAGTTACACCAACCTGCTACTCACCACTCTCCTTCCTCTCAAAGCCCTCTAGGTGCTCTCTGGACCTCCACGAGATTGTAAATGGATCATTCTTCACCCTATGTTTCCAATTCACATGACCATTTACCCCTCTCCATGTCAGAGCCTCACTGCTAGCAGTGTTCAGAAATGAAAGTCAGGGCCGGGTGCGGTGGCTCACGCTTGTAATCCCAGCACTTTGGGAGGCCGAGGCGGGCGGATCGCGAGGTCAGGAGATCGAGACCACAGTGAAACCCCATCTCTACTAAAAATACAAAAAAATTAGCCGGGCGTGGTGGCGGGCGCCTGTAGTCCCAGCTACTCGGAGAGGCTGAGGCAGGAGAATGGCATGAACCTGGGAGGCGGAGATTGCAGTGAGCCAAGATTGCGCCACTGCACTCCAGCCTGGGCGACAGATCGAGACTCTGTCTCAAAAAAAAAAAAAAAAACACAAAAAAAGAAATGAAAGTCAGAAGCAGAAAAGAAACCTAAGCAATTCTTCCTGACCCAGGTCCTCTTTCACAAGAACCTACTGCCATCTTTTAGGTTCAGATTACTCCATTTATCTTTGGGGTTCCCAGGGGGTCATATGACACTGAACAGCTGGTGAATGAACCCTGATTCTCTCCAAAGGCAGTGCCCCTCTGAACCCAGACTTCTTGGAGACAATGGACAATAACAGGCTTGAGGATGGAGAAAAGGCAAAATACACACCCATCCTCCAGATTTACTGGGTGTAAAGTTCTGCTATTTAGCAAGGAATGGTACTAGGCCATTTTGGCCAATCTGACTTACATTTTGTTTGTGTGTGATAAAATATGCCAAACATAGTATTTATCATTTTAACCATTTATAAGTGTACATATGTTTTGGCTCTTTCTCGCTCCTTCTCTGGCCTTGTGATGTGCCTCCTCCCCCTTTGCCTTCTACTATGAGTAAAATCTCCCTGAGGCCTCCCCAGAAACTGAACAGACACTGGCATCATGCTTGCCCAGCCTGCTGAAACTGGAAAGTATGAAATTAGCCGGGAATGACACATTTGATTGTTCCTGTGCAAAGAATAGGTTCTGGACCTGAAGAGAAAGACAGTGTGCCCGATTTAATAATAATTAGGTGGAGATATAAGACTAACGTTGAATACAATAGTGGACAGCAAAGAAAAAGTTTCAGCCTGCAGGGATTTTATATTAAGGGGATTAGAGATATATAAAGAAATAAACAGAGCAAATTTGGACACAGAGACAGGCATGCACAAAGGGAAGAGAGTGTGAAGACATGCTGGGAGAAGGTGACCATGTGACTGGAGTGTGCATCTACAAGCCAAGGACTGCCAGTCAATAACCAAAAGCTGGAAGAGTCAAGGAAAGATTCTCTTTTAGAGCCTTCAAAGGGAGCATGACCCTGCCAATACCTTGATTTTTGACTTATAGTCTACAGAGCTGTGAAAGAATAAATTTGTGTTGTTTTAAGCAAACAACAACAACAACAAAAGAAAACAAAACAACAACAAAAAAAAGTGTAAGTTTTGGTATGCTGTGTTTTCATTTTCATTCATCTTTAAATATTTTCTAATATCCCTTGTGATGTTTTTCTTTGACCTATTGGTTGTTTAAGAGTGTGCTGTTTATTTTCACATTAGTGAATTTTCCAGTTTTTCTTCTGCTATCGATTTCTGACTTCATCTTGTTATGGTTGGAGAAGATACTTTGTATGACACCAATCTTTTAAAATCTGTTGAGACTTGTTTTGTGGCCTATCCTGGAGAAGGTTACTTGTGCGCTTGAGAAGAATGTGTATTGTATTGTTGAATGGAGTTTCTATACATGTCTGTTGGGTCTAGTTGGCTTATTGTGTCTTTCAAGTCCCCTATTTCCTTACTTATCTTCTGTCTGACTAATCTATCCATTATTGAAAATTTGGTATTGAAGTATCAATTTCCCCCTTCAATTCTATCAGTTTTGGCTTTGTATATTTCGAGAGTCCTTTTTAAGGTTGATTTGTGTTGCTATAACAAAATACCTGAGACTGGTGATTTATAAACAGCAGAAATTAATTTTTTCACAGTTCTGGAGCCTAAGAAGCCCAAGATCAAGGTGCCAGCAAGTTTGGTTTTGTGGTGAGGGCTGCTGTCTGCTTCCAAGATGGCACCTTGTTGCTGTATCCTCATGAGGGGCGAAATGCTGTGTGCTCACATGGCAGAAGGTGGAAGGGCAAGAAAGTGGTACACTGCATGAAGAGAACATTTTTTTATAGACTTTAATCACATTCGCAAGCAAAGGATCCCTTATGACCTAGTTACATTCCCCATTAATTTCAACACCTGAATTTTGGAGGGGATATATTCAAACCATAGCACTCTGTAAATCTTTATAATTGTTATATCTTCTTTCTGTATTGAGTCTTTTATTAATATATAATGTTGTTTTCTGTCTCTTGTGACCTTTTAGGGTTAAAGTCTATATTTTTCTAATATTAGTATAGCCACATCACCTCTCTTTTTGGTTACTATTTACATGGAATAATTTTTTCCATCGTTTCACTTTCAACCTACTTGTATCTTTAAATCTAAAGTGAGTCTCATAGTTGGATCATGGTAGGTTTTTTTAAAATCCATTTTTCTCTCTTTTGATGGGAGGATTTAATTCATTTATATTTAAAGTAATTACTGATAAGAAGGGACTTACTTCTGCCATTTTGCTATTTGTTTTCCATATGCCCTCTAGTTTTACATTCCTCATTTCCTCCATTACTGCCTTCTTTGTATTTAGTTGATTTTTTTTGTAGTGAAACTTTTTTATTCCTGTGATGATTAGTTTTGAATGTTGACTTGACTGAATTAAGAAATACCTAAAGAACTGGTAAAGTATATTTTTTGGTGTGTCTATAGAGCCATTTCCAGAGGATATTTGTGTGCAAGTTAGTAGAATGAGTGAAAAAGATCCTCCCCAATGTGGGCAGGCACCATTCAAATGGCTAGGGGCCCAGATGAAACAAAAAGGCAGAAGAAGGGAGCATTCTAGCTCTCTGTCTTCTGGGCTATAACAGTTCTCTTCTCCTGCCTCTGGACATTAGAACTCTAGGCTTTCTGGCCTTAGGACCCCAAGACTTACATCAGCAGCCTTTTCAGTTCTCAGGGCTTTGCCCTAAGACCGAGAGTTATATCGTCAGCTTTCCTGGTTGTGAGGCTTTCAAACTTGGACTGGGCCACTCTCTGGAATATCAAGGAAGCATATGGGACTTCCTCAGCCTCCATAATTGTATGAGCCAATTCCCCTAATAAATCTCCTCTCATGTATATCTCCTGTTGGTTATGCCTCTCTGGAGAAACGTGATGAATATGATTCCCTTGTCATTTTCTTTGGAAGGGACACATTCAAACAATAGCAGTCTGTAAATCTTTATAACTGTTGTATCTTCTTGCTGTATTGAACCTCTTATTAATATATAATGCTCTCTGCCTCATAACCTTTTTGGGTTTAAAGTCTATTTTTACTTTAAAATACATATTTTTTTAAATGAATTCAATCGATATTTTCTATCGTGTGAATTCAATAGATATTTTCTTTGTTCTCACTTTAGGGATTACATTGAATACACTAAAGTTGTAAAGTCTAATTTGAATTTATACCAACTTAAGTTCAGTAACATATAAAAACTTTGCTTTTATAGTGCCCAGTCTTCTCTTTCTGTTATTAATGTCACAGATTAAGTCTTTATTTGTGTGCCCAATAATGTAGATTAATAATTCATTTTTATGCATTTGTCTTTCAATCACAGAGAAAATTAAAAATGTAGTTATGGACCAAAATTACAATAATACTAGCTTTTATAATAGCCCCTGTATTTACCTTTACTGGAGATCCTTATTTCTTCATGTGGCTTCCAGTTACTGTCTAATTTTCTTTCATTTTACCCTGAAGGTACTCACTTAAGGATTTCTTGCAGGGAAGGTCTAGTGGTAACAAACTTGTCTTTTGTTTATCTGAGAATATTGTAATTTTGCTCTTATTTTTAAGAACAGTTTTGCTGAATATTGGATTCTCAGTTGATAGGTTTTTTTTTTCTTTAAGCACTTTGAATATATCAACCCACTGACTTCTGGCCTTCTAGATTTGTGATGAGAAATCAGCTGAAAACTTTTTTTTTTAGAGATGGGTTTTGTTATGTTGCCTAGGCTGTACTTGAACTCCTGGACTCAAGTCGTCTTCCTGCTTTAGCCTCTTGAATAGCTGGGACTACAGGTGCACACCACCATGCCTGGCTTGCTGAAATCTCATTGAGAGCCCTTCTATGTAATTAGTCACTTCTCTCTTGCTGCTTTTAAGATTCTCTCTTTGTCTTTTGATTATAATGTGCATAATTGTGGGTCTCTTTGAGTCTACCCTACTTCTTTGTTTATCAAACTTCTTGGATTTGTAAATTCATGTCTTTCATCAAATTTGGAGCATTATTAGGCATTAATTCTTCAAATATTATTTCTGCCCTTTCCTCTCTTTTCTCCTTCTGAGATTACCACAATATGTAAGTTGTTCTGTTTGATGATGCCCCACAGATCCCTTAGGCTCTGTTCACTTTTCCATATTATTTTTCTTTCTGTTCCTCACTCAGTAATCTCAATGGTTGTATCTTCAAGTTTGCTGGTTCATTCTTCAGCTTGATCAAACCTGCTTTTGAACCCCTCTAATGTATTTTTTTTTCATTTCAGTGATTATATTTTTCAGCTCCAGAATTTCTTTTTGGTCCTCTTTTATACTTTCTACCTCTTCATTGATACTCTCATTTTATCTATGCATTGTTTTCCTGTCTTTGTCCATGTCTTCCTTTAGTTTTTTGAGCATCTTTAAGACAGTCATTCTGAAGTCTTTATCTAGTAAGTCCAATATTTGGGCTTCTTCAAGTATGTTTTCCGTTTATTTATTTTGCTCCTTTGAATGGGTCATACTTTCTATGTCTTGTGATTTTGTTGTTGTTGAGAGATGGGCATTTGAATCTTATAACATGGTAACTCTGGAAATTAGGGTTTCTCCTTTCATCAAAGTTTGTGTTGCTTTTGTTGTTTGCATTTTGGTGGGATGTTTCTGTCTTGAAAATCAGTTTAAAATAAAAACTTAAGGTCTTTTAGGTTTTTTCTGAGCCTACCTGTTTCCCTGGGAATGAACAATGGCTTTATAAATTTCTTCACATGCATGTTTTTGGTGTCCAAAACAACAGGTACTGCTTTTTTAAGTCTCTTGGAATCTGTTCAATTTTTGGTGTCCAAAACAACAGGCACTGCTTTTTGAAGTCTCCTGGAAGCTGTTCAGTTATGGGGTTTAAAACAATGACAAACAGCCCCCATGCCTGCCCCATTACTGATCAGAAACAGCAATCCATAGTCAGAACACAGAACCCTAATATTTGGAGGACAAGGTCCTTATTGCCCACTCTAGCTCCAGTGAGTCATAAAAGAAACATTGGTTGCTGTCCCTACAGCTGCCTGCTGCCAGCTGGGGATTTGAGATGGGTAGTCATCACTGTGATGATGACTGAAATAAATAAAAAATAGCTAAAATTTTTCAAGCCAAACTGTTCCCTGGAAGATGCAAATATTAAAATAAACTCCAGAGTTCCAAAATAGTCACTTCAGACTGTTTCTAACAGTATAATTGTTGTCTAGGTGTAGAGACAGATTCTTGCTGCTTCTTGCTCCACCATTTTCCCTGTCATCACTCCTGATATATATTGAAAGGATCCCTCTGGCTGTTATATTGGATACGGACTGTATAGTAGCAGGACAGAAGTATGCATACCAATTAGAAAGTTATTGAAGTAATCTAGGTGGGAGGTCATGGTTACTTTTACCAGAGTTGTATCAGGGAGTTGGTGAGAAATTTCAAATTGTGAATATATTTGGAAGGTAAAGCCAATGGATTTCCTAACACATTGAATGTTGGGAGAAAGAGAGAGTGAGAGAGATAAAGGAGATCAAGGTTGACATCAAAGTTTCTGACTAAAAAAACTGGAGGGATGAAATTCCCATTAACTAAGATGGAGGAAAAATCAGGAGTTTTGTTTTGGCATACAGTTTGAAATGCCTATGCAACATATATGTAAAAATTGAAATCTGAAGTTCAAGAGAGAAGTTTAATCCAGAAGTAGAAATTTGAAAATCATGGAATTTAAAACCATGAGACTAGATAACATCACCAAAAAAGTATGTGTGAATGGAAAAGATGACAAAGGCTAGAACCCTGGGGCACTGCAACATTAAGAGGTAAGTAAAAGAGAAGGGATGAGCAGAATGAACCGAGAGTGACCAGTAAGATAGGAAGACTATCAAGAAACTGTTATGTCTTTTTTTTTCTTTTTTTGAGACACAGTTTTGCTCTTGTTGCCCAGACTTCGGTGCAATGCCACGATCTTGGCTCACTGCAACCTCCGCCTCTGGGGTTCAAGTGATTCTCCTGACTCAGCCTCCCATGTAGCTGGGATTACAGGCATGCACCATCACTCCTGGCTGATTTTGTATTTTTAGTAGAGATGGGGTTTCTCTATGTTGGTCAGGCTGGTCTCGAACACCCAACCTCAGGTGATCTGCCAGCCTCGGCCTCCCAAAGTGCTGGCATTACAGGGGTGAGCCACCATGCCCAGCCAAGAAACTGTTAGGTCTTAAAGGAAAATGTAGAGATTATTTCATGGAGGAGAGACTGAGCAACCCTAAGAAATGCTTCTGACAAGTAAAATGAAAATTTGACTTTGACCATAGGATGTCACCATGCAGAGTTCATTGGTCATATTAACATGAGTAGTTTGGTTGAGTGATGGAAATGAAAACTCCACTGGAGTTGATATAAAGAGCATAGGAAGAGATAAATCGAAGACAGTGGGTATAGACAATTCTTTTGAGAAAGTTTACTTTCTGAATAGAGAACAAAAAATTAGGTAGGAAGTTGTAGGAAAGTGTGTCAAGAGTAGGAGTTTTAGAATGTGAGAAATAGTATGTATGTTCAGCAGTTGGAAATACTTCAGTAGAGACTGTAGAATCAATATTGTAGAGGAGATTGAAGGAAGAATTGCTACTGAGAAAAAGTTCATGAATAGAAGAGAGGGCATGGAATTAGTGCACAGGTTGGAGTACTGGCTCTTGATAGGAACTTAGAAAGTTCATCTGCAACAAAGAGAGGCAGGCAGAAACCTTAGTGCAGATACTGGTGATGGTGGAGGTGCAGAGAATTTTCTTTCTGGTTGTTTGGATTTCCTCAGTGAAAGTGAGGTGAGAGCAAAGACAAGATTAAAGAGAAGACAGGTATGAAAGATTTATTTGGGAGAGTGAGTTGAATAAAGACTATTGTACTATTGCCAGACAGGATTAAGGTTTATTTGCAGTTCACCTCACAAAATTAAAGTAAGACCATCAACATGGCCACATCGTTTTCTCCAGTTACACTCAGCTGCCCTGACAGTTGGATCTAACCAGGGTTGTGGGTTTTGTAAAGTGAGGACAATGAAGCAAAAAAGGGATAAGAGAGTTAAGGATGTGTGCACGGGGGTGAGTAACCATAAATTTAAGCTGATTAAGTAGGGAAGAGAGGACATGAAGTAGATGATGGGCAGTGGCAGAGTAGCAGAATAATAGATAAGAGGTCCTAGAGTCAAAAGATTGTTGGAGTTAGTGCTAAAGAAATGAGCTGGAAAGATAGGAGGCATGGCCAGAAAGAGGAATGAATAAACAATTAGGAAGGATTTACAGCTACCAAAAATGACAAGATAGGGCACAACCCCATGAGTACATGACTAAGGGAGGGTGAATAGCAAGCTCATTGGAAAGGGCAAGGTTCTGTTTTTTCTTACTAGCACAGAGCTTGGAACATAGTAGGCACTCATTATACATCTGTTGAATGAATGGATAAGGAATGACTACCACCTCCCCAGCAGCTCTAATTGAATTCCTGGCTTCTCTATTCCATCCATTTGCTCTCAATCCAGGATTGGAGAGGCAAAATGGTTTCAGGTCTATGCAAATTAGCACGGGTGATCCTTGGTACAACTGTGAAACCTGTAAAGTTTTTATTAGTGGCTCTTGCTTTTCTTTCCATGCATTGATAGCACTCTCCTGAGCAGAGCTTCCAGGGCCTGGGTGCTCCCACTCTCTCCTGTCCCCCATTTCCTCCAATCCCCCAAACCTGCTCTGGAAAAGAATAATATTGCTCATTTACACTTCAGTGTATGTCTCTGTTTCCTCTCTTAGAGGGGATGTATGTTTACATCTCATTTCTAATTGAGGGAATATAAGGTTTGGTCCCCTGTGAAAACATTGCAGGTGTCAGGAAGGCAGGGCATGGTGTCTGAGGTCAGGAGAACTTGTGTTCCTGAAATCAGACCAGGAAAGCTGCTGCTTTCCCAGCCTCTGCCCTTTATGGTCCCTGAATTGGGAGTGCTGAGTCAGTGGAAGAGTCTCATAAGAGACTAGTTTGCTTCTCTTTTCTTTCCTCTGTTCTCACAGTGGAGTTTGCAGTCCAGATTCTGCAATCCCAGTGTTCCCAGAACCAAGCCGGGTCTGGCTACGTTTTCTCAAGGCCCAATAATGAGAAGCAGATAAACTGGGAAAGAAGGGAATTTATTGCTGTAACCGGATTCAGGGAGAAGGCCAGTGATAATTCCACCAGACCAACCCAAAGTGTTACCATTTTCTTAGTGCTCATATACGTTGGGGTTATGTGCCTACATGCAGTATAGCATTCACTTAAGTCTATTGATAAATAATTTTGTTTTAGCTATAAGGTCAGAGGCAAAAAATGCTTGCTAAGTCCAATGAAAAGGGCCCCAGTACCTTCAAGGCCTGTCTACTGTGGTACCGGAGTGATTATTTCTATGTCATCTCCTTTACAGCTTGGTCCAGAGAGCTGCCTTAGGCTCTCCAATGAATCTATTCAAACAGCTGCCTCTGTTACCTTGACTCATCTAAAATTTTATCGACCTGAGACTAAGTGCTGGCACTAGGAATGTAAGACTGTCTCTATTATTTTGTTTGTTCTAGGTTAGGGAGAATCCCATACAAGACTCCTACTGACCATGTTTCATTTCTAGCTTTGATGTCTGGGCACTATGTCCCTAGGTTTAACTGTTTGCTCAATATTAAGGCAGCTCTGTTGAAATTTGTCTGTGAAACTGGGGTGCTATGCAGGCCTGTCTGTGTAACTGTCATGCCTGCCTGTCTGTGTGATTGTCAGGGAGAATTGACCTGCCACACTAGTGTGCGTAAGGATCCTCATTAGGCAAGAGAGGGTGTGGGTGGCCAGTCCACACCTGTCATTGGGAGGCTGGTACTGTCACCTTCTCGTTCCAGTGGCTCTCAAAAGACAAACCTCTGTGAGTTGGGCCAAGGTCCAACAACAATAATTCTTTTTTGTCCTTTAACATCTGTTTTAATTAACTTTATTGAGGCATGATTTACATACCATAAAATGCACATACTTCAAGTGTAAAGTTTAGTGACTTTTGTAACTAACACCCCAAACAAGATACAGAACACTTTCATCTCCCTAGAAGTTTCCTTTGTGCTCCACTGTGGTAGAGTCCCCCTTACTCCCACCCCAGGACCCAATGGCTCTGTTTGCTGACCCTTTGAATGAGTTTTGCTTGTTCTCGAAGCCTGTATAAATGGGATCATACCATATGTCCTGTCTGAAGTCTAGCTTCTTTTTGCTCAGCATAATGGGTTCTGAGATTCATTCATGTGGCGTATTTCATCTTACTTCAGACTAGTATTCCGTTGCATAGATAGGACACAATTCATTCGCCTGTTCATGGTCATTTGTGTTGTTAATTTTCTCTAATTTTTAAATGATCAACACTTCTTGAGCTTTATTAACTACCAGGAGCTTAGGTAAGCCTGGGCACTCACAACTGGCAAGAAATATGAAGTCAATAGATAGAACTTTTAATAGATAGAATGTATCTCTCTTATACATTCCCTTCAGTCCAGGCTCTCCATCCCTTCTGCTGGTGGGCATAGGCAGATGACTGAGCAGATGTGTGGAAGGGACTCCAGAGCGGTCCCCAAGGCTCAGTTCGCCTGTCTGCTGTGGATTGGTTGGTTGGTTTCGTACACATGGATTTGTGCCGGTAATTTTTATACCATGCGTTAACTTGGTTGCCCCCGTTTTTAGCTGGAATTGGGTTGCTCAAGTGTTCTTCTTGATGATCTGCCAGGCAGCCCACTGACTGAACTAATTTGGAACCCACCAGCTGATAGGAAATCAGGCACCATGGAGACCATCAAGAGTGGCCACACTTGCCTGGGACTCCAGCCCCACCACTCCTGTGTGATAAAGCATTGGGAGCCACTTGACCATCACTTCAGAGAATATCAGAACTTGATGTAACTACACTGGGCATTGAGCCGTCTCCAAATGCACATTTAAATACTTCAATCCAATTATATGCATGCCGCTAGACAAATAAAGCCAGACCCTGCATTTCTTGGACAACTTGGTCTCCAAATGCCACTTCACCTGGGAAGAAACTGCTGGATCTGTGTTCCTGGAGATAAAAGTGTCTGAGTAAGACTTCAGAAGAGACTGCACCATATTTCCTAAATTGTGTGTTTTGTATTTATAGAAGATTTAAAGGACTTTTAACCGATTCATTGACAATGCAGGAGTTTCGTATGACATGCTCTTTTGATATAAAATGCTATTCTGCATATAGAACTTTTGTTTACAAATGTACTTACTCATTTATTATTTTATTTGATCCACACATCCACTCTACAGGCAAACAGGGCAACTCTGGGTATCCCATTTTGTAATGGGATGCTGAAACACAGAGCTAATGGGAGGGCCAGGACTAGGGTAAGCAAATGAGGAGAGTCATTGTACGTGCAAAGTGGGATTCTGTCTTCTTTAAAATGTTGATATTTTGTTCATCACAGAATTTTTGCATTAACTTTGATTTTTTAAATATATTGCACTAAAATATTATTTATCTTGATTATTGAATCTTTTGTACTCAAGGCTAGTGAATTATTTGCTTCATCCTAATCCCTGAGTCTCAGGCCCTGCAAGGTGAATGGATTAGCTTGAATCATATAAAGTATCCATTTATTGCATATGAAAAACAGATGAATATCAGTCATTCCATATGATTCAACCTAATGGATCCTCCTAGGATGGAGTCAGGAGGCCACACTGCACATGAGTGCCTCAATTATACCACTCAGTGGTCCTAAGCCTGGTGCACATTAGAGCTCCTTCTGAAATTTTTATTAAAACCAGAGCCTCAGGCTTGGGATGGGAAACTGGCATTCCTCTACTGCAAACCTCTGGATTGGAACCCTTGGATTAAACCAGAATTAAATCAGTCTATAGATTGAGGCAGAGAGTCTGGATTCAAATTCTGGTATAGCTCTTTATAACCACACAATTTGAGGCAAGTTGCAAGTTATGAGTGTTGAGCAATGTATGCAAATATTTAGCACAGTGTCTGGCATAACAGTAAATCCTGGATAAGAATTAATGCTTGCACAAGCCATTACTTTGTGTGGAAGTTCAAAAGTACGTCAACCAAGGTCACACAGGAAGTTAATGAAAGAGATGAATTTGGGACCCAAGTCTCTCTGGCCCCATAGCCAGAGGTGAAGTGACTACACTTGACATCCACTAAGTGCTTCCTCTAAGAACAGGGATCCTCAATAATTAGCCCATGACGTCTTCTAATAAGTCCCCTCCCCACGCCCATGAGAATCAAAGATGAGCTGACCAAGCAGAGGCAGAGGCAGAGCAGGGACCTCTGCCAGGCTAAGTGAGCAGGTTCCTTTGCCTGGGGGATTGCCCTCCAGTGGGTAAATCCCCTGTCTCCTCAATTATCTGGTTCTATCTAACCCCCTAGACTCTAGCTGGAGCCATCACTTCCTCATTTCCAATTCTCCTCTTTAAATTTTTCTGTCCTGGCTTCTGCTGCTTGTCCTCTGGCGGAACCAGTGACTTCCTGAATGTTGAAATTGTGGGCACCACGGGGGACCTCTGCTTTTCAGGGTACTGCTAGGAACTCACTTTCCTGAGTTTCATCCCCTTTCACTTTCTGACACACCACGGACCACAGAAAGGGACTTCACCTGGCACAGCTTCACTTCCTGCCACCTGTCTTCCTCACCTCTTACATTTCAAATAGGCCAAAAGTCTACGGCTCCCCTGTTCCTGGCTGTCCCACCTCTGAGAGGCTGCGCCTGCCCTCCTGCCTGCCTGGAGGGCCTTTGCCTCATCTTGATCTGGATCAGTCCCCCATTATCCCTTTAAGCCCAGCTCTGGTATCTCTTGATTCAGATGATAAAGCTATTTGTCATATTTCTGCCCTGTCTCCCCTGCCTCCAGGCACTTCTGTCTTCTCAGGGACATCAAACTTTGACGCACTTCACAGCAGTTTTCTGGAATCTAGTTGTAGCTGCAACCATCTTGCATGCTAGACTGTGAATATCTTTCATGAAAAAAAGGCCTTTCTTCATCTCCTTGGCACCCAGCAGGCTCACAATGTCACTAGTGATAATAATAACAACATGACCATAGTGTTTATTACCTAATACTTCCATCCCAGCCACCTTCTATGATTTAATTCATTTAAGGCTCACAAAATTCATATCTTCCTTATTTATACAAACAGAATAGTGAGATGCTCAAAGCTCAAGTGACTTGCCTACTGCCAGACAGCTGCTATGTGGAAGAGGTGGAATTTGAAGCCAGGCATTCTAGCTCTTACTGTCTGTGTCTTAACCACCATGCTATACAGCATCCCTGGTAGAGATGCTTGACAGGAGGAAGAGAGGGAAGAAGCTACTTTCCTTAAGGAGCTCAGATCTCACTGGGGCCTGGACAAGGACACCTGTAACACATGTACACATGTGCACACAGGTGTACACACACAGAAAGAGAACATGGGAAAACTACAAGAAGAAACACTAAGTGCTAAAATGTGTAGTTCAGAGCAGTGCTTCTCAAACTGTAATGTGTATGTAAATCACCTGGGGATCTAGTTAAACTGTAGATTTGGATTCGATCTGATGGGGTGGGACCAGAGACTCATTGTTAAAACAAGTGAACTTGCATTTCTAACAAGTTCTCAGGTGATACTGATACTGCTGGTCCATGGACCACACTTTGAGCAGCAAGGATGAACTCTAAAGGTTGAAGCAAGTCAGAGAAGGGAGATTTCACGGTGGGCTGGAGAGGTCCTGGGACAGTGAGCTGAGTCTGGGCCCATGGCAGGGCTTGGTTGGCCCTCTCTGGAGCCATCCAGCTTTTGGGTCTCAGGGACCTGGGAGCGAGGGGATGCTTTCAGAGGCCCGTAACTTGTGCCCCAAAGCCTCCTCGATCCCCCTTTACAAGCAGCAGCACTGTGTAGGAGATCCACACGTGAATAACCCGTGTTTGAGAAATGTCCAATCCTGATCATGTCAGGAAACATCATGCAAATTCTGAAATCAGAGCCAAAGGGAAGTGCTGCGAGGTTTACAACCAGCTGTAGTGGTTCGATGGGAAGGATCTTTCTCCGAGTGGTTCCTCTTGAGGGGAGCATTTCTGCTGGCTCCAGGACTTTGGCCATCTATAAAGCTTGGCATTGAGAAATAAGAAAATTCTCAAGGAGGACGAGCTCTTGAGTGAGACCCAACAAGCGGCTTTTCACCAAATTGCAATGGAGCCTTTCGAAATCAATGGTAAAGTACGATTCCCCAATAATGGAATTGACCAGAAATGTAGTCTTTCTGCTAGCGAGATACGAAAATAGACATGTCAATAGAAAGTCTAGGTTTGGCTTATTGCTGCATTTTGCATGTAACCATCACTAATACGTGTCTGGAGTGCTTCAATTTGGAATTTCTGGAATGCTAATAATAGATGCTGTATTTTTAGCATATAGTCAGGTTTTTCTTAGCTTCACTATTGTTTTAATCATATTTAAATATTTTCCCTTGAAAAAATGCCAGTGCTTATTGAATGTCCCCCTTTTTAAATGAGTGTCTTATTCTGACACACAGGTTGGGTGATACAATGAAAACGCAAAACAGGGGCACTGAAAGGGGACCACAAAACTGAAGCCAAGCGTGACAGTTTTCAAAATACAGCTCTTTAAAATTCTTTAAGGGGATTTCTGTTATAACTGATGTGCTGGTCAGGAAACATATTCTGTATTTCATGTTGACTGAAATATGTTCATAGCTTCATAATTAGTTTGTCTTAGGTTAAACTCAGGTCTGTAATATTCAGTCAACTCTGTTGTCTTTATTTTCTCACTCAACGTTCAACAGGTGATGCATTTTTAAAATCTTCTAGAATTTGTAGCATTTGAAGTCATGGGTGGGCTTGCATTCCACAAATGATCTCTGATTTCCTAGTCTAGAACATTCTCTTGGGATCATCTTCCAAGTTGATCAGTCATTTCCACTCCCAGGCTTTGCTGGAAGTTGTCTATGCAGGAAAATTGGTGGCTCTATCTCCTGGCCAGAGTGTCCTTCTCATCCCACACCTGTCTGTCCAGGTCCCTGCCTGGAATTTTTAGGCGTACAAAGATGAAGCATTTGGGGCTCTGTCTCTAGGAATTTACAGTGTAATAACAGAGAAAGGCATGAGTGCTAATGACTATAATAATCATTGGCTATTTAGAACTTCTCAGAATGCAACATTCTGGATACATGACTGTTTAAGAGACTGAGGATGTTCAAGCAAAGTCAGCTGATCAAGCATACTCAGCACCTATTTCCAGCAGGGCACTGCACTCAGCACTGAGGAAACAGGCTTGAATAAACATAGCCTCTGGCCTCTGGCTTCAGGCAGGAGGGGACAGGGGACAGGGTGAGCTGCCTATGAACTGACAATTTCCGTGTTGTGACTGAGACTTCCACAGGACATGATGGACAGATCTAGCTGGGTGTAGAGCCCTGGAGGGCAGAGCTGACACCTCTTCCAAAGTTTAAAGGGGGTCCATTAGAGAAAGAAGTTAGTGCCTGGGGCAGGGGTGGGCACCACATGTTTGTATTGTATTCACAAGAAATATTCGGAGAAATATAAATAACTCCATACTGTTTGGCCAAAATTGGGAGGGAAAGACCAGTGGGGACTGAGGCTGGAACCAAAAAATTTGACTTCATCTTGAGGTCAGTGGGGAAGCAGGAAGGGGCTGATGTGGGGCTGAAAGGCACTAATGTGCATGTGAGATTGCTCTTTGTCCTACATAGGGATGGCTGGAGGAGAACAGAGAGGAACTTGGCAGCAAGAAGTGATGAGGGGCAGTGGATGGAAGGCAGGAAAATAAAGGAATGCTCTGGAGAAACACTGGAAATCAGATCAATTGGACTGCAATGGCAGGACAGGGCTGGGGAGGAAGACGCAGGAGTTGATAGTGAACCCTAGATTTCTGACCTGGGTTGTGTGTGTCACCAATTAAAAATGTAACCAAGCCAGTGCAGGAGGATTCCTTGAGCCCAGGAATTTGAGACCAGCCTGGGCAACATAGTGAGACCCTATCTCCACCAATAAATAAATAAATAAAATTTTTAAAGTATCTTACCAAAAAACCAAAACTACTCCAATTTGGATGAAAGAAACATTTTCTTAAATGCATTCACAACATCCTGCCTTCTAATACAAAGATTGTGGAACATATGAAACTTTCTAGAAGAGTACCATTATGCAGGTAATCTCTGTGAGGCTCTGTTAACACAGTGACCCCTCAGGGCCAGCTCTGCACCTTACTTATTTTTTGTCTGCTGAAGATTTATTCATTTAGGCCATATATAGTTTTATTTTCTTTTGAAAATACATTATCTTAAACTTCCCACATATGGTTCATGAAAAACAGCACTGAAAAACATTTCTAATGTCATTTTCCTCATTTATTTTTCTCTATTGTTAGTATTGAAATATAAAATGCTGTTTTTCCCTGATTATAAAGTATTAAACTAGTTTTTTTTATTGTTATTATTACCCAAGGATACTGGACTAGGAAAGTTTTCACCACATGCTGAAGAAAATTTTAGAAGTGAGTTTGGGAAACTTTTGGAATATAACCTTCATTTTTTCTAAAATTAATCTAAAAAAATGACGAGGAGTGTAAATTTCACAGTATACCCTCTAGAAGCACAGTGCACCTTGCATCCCTCTTTCCTGCCATCACCTCCAGCCTCCCTCATTAGAACAAGCCTCCTTCATTCCATTATCTGCACTAGAATTAAGGTACTTTTCTTTATTTTTTATTCTAGCTTTTTAGAAGTGTGATTAACAATACAAACTATATATATTTATGATGTACGCTTGATGATTTGATATACGTATCCATGGGCGAATGACCACCACAAAGACTGCTTTAGTTTCCTGAGGGGACTTGACGTAGGGTTGGCTTCTGTGGCCCTCAGGGTCCCACAGAATCCCAGGTCTCTCCTCAGAGCCATAGAAACTGCTCTTTTGCCCCATCATCCTCCTCAACAATGGAACATTTGGGCTTGAACGAAAGGATTTACCTGTTGACAATATCTTTCTGGGATGTGTCTGTTTCTACCTTTTTGAAAATTAGCAATCTGTGTCTGGCTTTAGGCTTCCTGTCACACTCCTGGCCATCTGGTTTCTCAAGGAAGACTACTGTTACCACAGCCTAATAAGACAAGCACTTGTTGGGCTGTGCAATGTGATCTGTCGGAACCTCTTTTGTTTTTTTGTTTTTTTTTTTTTTTTTGGGATGCACCCAGGCTGGAGTGCAGTGGGGTGATCTCAGCTCACTGCAACCTCCATCTCCCGGGTTCAAGTGATTCTCCTGCCTCAGTCTCCCTAGTAGCTGGGATTACAGGTGCCCACCACCATGCCCGGCTAACTTTTATATTTTTAATAGAGACAGGGTTTCACCATGTCGGCCAAGCTGGTGTCCAACTCCTGACCTCAAGTGATCCGCCCCCCTCGGCCTCCCAAAGTGCTGTAATTACAGGCATGAGCCACCCACCTGGCCCTGTTGGGGCCTCGTACTCCAACTTCTCAACTACTTCAGGCTTCCCACCAACTTCAGTCTGAAGAACATTTTTCTTGAGAGAGAAGATTGAAACAAAATACAAGTAGAAAAGTTAAGGTTTTTATTGTTGTTTGTTTTAATTAACACTAACTATTGTCTCTCAGTAGTGAGCCTAACCATCCTTTCTTCCCGCCCTTAACGTACTCTAGAGGGACCTTCAACAAACCCAAACCCTCAAGTCCATTCAGGCTCAGTCTTGCGACACGACTGCTATTATTTCATGTCGTTGTTCTGACTTTGCTCTTCATCATGCCAATATTTCTCAACATCTTTTAAATATCTGGTTTTATTGCAGAGTTTTGTCTTAACTTTTTATGGTGAAATAGTTATAGAGTCAGAGAAAGTTGCAAAAAATGTACAGAGAAGCTTTTCTGACTCTTGACTCATTCTCCCCCAGTGGTAACATCTTACACTGCATTAATACAAAATTACAACCAGGAAACTGATATTGGTGCAATCCATAGAGCTTATTCATTAGTTTTACATGCAATCATCTCTGTGTATGTATATAGTTGTACCAATTCTATGCTTAAATAACCCCACATACTCCTCACTCCCCCACCAGCAATCATCAACCCCTGGCAACCACTAATTAGCTTCCCATCTCTATAATTTTGCGATTTTGGGAATGTTACATAAAGAAATTACACAGTATGTGACTTCTTCAAGATTGATTTTTTTTTCACATGGTATAATTCCTTTGAAACCCATCCAAGTTGTATCCATCCATAGTTGGCTCTTCTTGTTGAGTGGCATTCCTTGATATGAATGTATCAAAGATTGTTTAACATTCACCCACTGAAGGACATTTGGGTTGTTTACAGTTTGGGGGCTATTACAAATAAAGTTGCCATGACCATTTCTGTAAATGCTTTTGTGTGACTTTAAGTTCTCATTTCTCCAAGGTAAATGTCCAAAAGTGTAATTGCTGGATTCTAAGTATATGTTTGGTTTTACAAGAAGCAGTCGACGTATTTTCCAATGTGACTATACCATTTTACATTCCCAGCAGCAATGTAGAACTGATCCAGTTTTCTGCAACCTTGTCAACATTTGACATTATCACTATTTTTAATTGTAGCCATTCTCATAGGTGTATAGTGATATTTCATTGTAGATTTAATTTACATTTTCCTAATGGCTGGTAATGTTGACTATCTTCTCATGTGCTTAAATACCATATGTATAGCCTCTTCAGTGAATTGTGTGTGTCTTTTGCCCATGTTTTAATTGGATCTTTTATTTTTTACTGTTTGGTTTTAAGAGTTCTTTATATATTCTATATATAAGTCCTTTGCTAGATATGTGGCTTGCAAACGTTTTCTCCCAGTCTGTAACTTGTATTGTTATGTTCATATCAGCATCTTTTACAGCGCAAAAGTTTTTAATTCTGATAAGGTCCAACCTAACAATTTTTCCATCTATGTATTATGCTTTTGGTGTCAAGTCTAAGAGTTCTTTAGCCCTTGGTGGTGAAGATTTTCTTCTCTATCTTATTCTAAAATTTTTGTAGTTTTACATTTTACAGTTAAGTATGTGCTCTATTTTATTTTTATATGTTAGAGACAAGATCTCACTATGTTGCCCAAGTTGGAGTGTGCAGTCGCTATTCACAGGTGTAATCATAGTGCATTGCAGCCTCAAACTCATGGGCTCATGTAATCTTCCCACTTCAGCCTCCCAAGTAGCTGGGACTACAGGCTCATACCACCATGCCTAGCCCGTGATCCATTTTGAATTGATTTTCATATAAGGTATGATGTTTAGGCCAAGGTTTTCATATGTTTCATTTTGTTGACCATGGATATGTAGTCATTCCAGCACCATTTGTTGAAAGGCTATCCTTTCCCTGTTGAATTGCTTTTACACCTTTGTCAAAAACAACTTGGGTAAATTTGTGTGCATCTCATTCTGCATTCTTTATTCTTTTCCAGTGATCTATGTGACAATCCCTCTAACAATACCACAGTGCTTTGATTACTATAGTTATATTGTAAGCGTTATTATCAGATAGAGTTATTCCTCAAATTTTAGTCTTCTTTTCAAAACTGCTTTAGCTATTCTAGGGTTTTTGCCTTTCCGTATAAATTTAAGTGTCAGCTTGTCTACGGTTACAAAAAGATCTTGCTGAAATTTTGATAGGCATTGTGTTACACCTATAGATAAATGTAGAGAAAATTGATATCTTTATTATATGCAGACTTACGATCCATGCACATCTCTCCATTTACTTAGGTCTTTGGTTCTTTTAACCAAATTTTTAAAAAAATTTCAGCATACAGATCCTGTATATGTTTTGTTAGATTTATATCTAAATATTTCATTTTCTTTGGTGTTAGAAATAATGGCGGGCGGTGGTACGCTGTATCCAGCATTTGGGAGGCGGGCGGGGATCACGAGGTCAGGAGATCGAGACACGGTGAACCCGTCTCTACTAAAAATACAAAAAAAATTAGCCGGGGGTGGCGGGCGCTGTGTCCAGTATCGGAGGCTGGGCAGGAGATGGGTGAACCGGGGGTGGAGGTTGCAGTGAGCGAGATCGCCACTGCATCCAGCTGGTGAAAGAGCAAATCCGTCTCAAAAAAAAAAAAAAAGAAATACCAAAATTGTTAGAAATAGATAATTGGTGCCAGGAAGAAAAGTCAGCACAGAGACAAAAGATCTCTCAGCAAGGCCATCTTTACTTTCTGCAGAAAGGGTGCTCAATCGCAGATGGAACAATGGCGAGAGCACACTTGAACAAAAGAAAAGCAGACATATTTATCCCTTACACATTTGGGTCATCCTTACTGCTGTGTCCTGCATCTATTGGCTGGAGCAGGACCTCACAATCTTAAACTGATACCTGATTTGCTAATAGCCTACAACTTTCCTAATAGTTAAGTACAGGGAAGGACAAAGAAGTTGCTTACAAAAGGTTTAAGGAAGGAATAACATTTCCAAATAAGGAAGAGGCATAGGGTGTGAGCTGGAATGTGCCTGTGAGCATGTTCAACAGTTACATAGGATAGGGCTTAACAAAGAGTTATTAACACAAAGCAAGGGGCTTGAAGAAAGTTAGTCCTCAAAAGAAACCATCATTTCCAATACTCACAATTTATTCTTCAACAAGAAGGAAAACTTTGAAGAGGAAATTTTTACCTTCTACAATCCCTCCTCTTTTACTTTTTAGTTTTCCTCTTCAAACTTGCTTAACATGTCCTGGCTTGGTTGTTTTGATTAACTCCTGGATGTATGGTACAACATAATACCTAAGAAGAAGGAGTATACTTATTATAGTTATTAAAGAGGTAAGAATTGAAGCTATGTTTTTTTGTTTGTTTGTTTGTTTTCTGGTTGATGAAATACCAGAGTAAAAGGGATAGGCAGTTGAACTAGAGCAAAACTATTGCTCCAATTATTTGGTTGAGTGTCCAGTAATGGTCCTCCATAATACCACCATACATCCACTCAAGGTGGATGTATGAATAAGGACGAACTGATGAGTCAGCTCTTGGAAGTGCCTGACTTCACTGCATCCTGTTAAGTCTCCAAGGAATGCCAGATTTTTCCCCTTGTCATTGGAGATACGAGGTAAAATTGGTTTTGGAAGATGGAGGCTGGATGGCCCTCGGGGGCTGACCTGCAGGGTGTTGAACTTCAGGAAATAACAGAAAAAGAGCTTGGCACAATTCTTTATTCTAGGGGGTGGAATCTTGAAAAGGAGCTACCAGGCACTCCATGTCCGCTGGATTTGAGGACTATACTAGTGGAAAGGCAATAACGTGAGCCTCTGGCCTACCGTGCGCACAAGCGTAACAGTCACTTTTGTTTAAAGTGCAAACAGAATATTTAATCCATTTTAACCAGGCATTTACATCTTTATACCCTGTTTCAATGGCTATGGTTTGCCATAGGTCTCCTATTTCTACTACTGAGACCTTGCTTTTGTCATTTGGCATGAGGCGAGTCATAGTTTGATTTTGTAGGTTTGGGAAAGGGGCAGCTGTAGGAGGTGGAGGAGGGAGAACAAAGTGCACCTTAAAGAAGCCTATAGGATCCCTTCCAGTGACCTCTGCTCCTAAACCACAGAAGCGCCCTACAGTGGGGTTAGAGTTGCTGGTGGTAGGAATAGTAATGGATATAAGCACTGGGTAAGGAAAGGAAAGGAAAAGATAGATAGACTAAGCTTTCCCTAGCTTTAATTTGGTAGGGTTTGATCCAGGAACAATGGCCCATGATTCTGAGGATAATGGCGCTTCCTTGACTCGGGTGTGATGTGTCCATTCCTTTCTGCTGTACGAACAGCAGTCTCGGTGATTAGCAGCACAAGGTACGGTCCTTCCCAGGCTGGCCCGAGTTTCCCTTCTTTCCATCCTTTGATGAGAATGTGATCCCCAGGCTGGTGCTGGTGTACTGGAAACTCCAAGGGCAGAACCTGTGCTAAAAGACCTTTTGTTTTAAGGGAAGAGAAGGTGGAGTATAAACCAAGTATATAATTTCTAAGAAATTGATCTTTTGTTTTAAATGTGGGGACATCAACAGTGGACTTTATAGTCCTTGGCGTCTTCTTGCTGAGAAATTTTCTTTAGCACCTATTTTTATTAGTTTTCAGACCAAAGAAAGCCAAACACCATTTTATATTTGACAATGCTTCATGTATGATTTTATACTAGATAAGCTAAGTTTTACCTTTATATTAGTGTTATTAATGTTAAACTTAATTTTAATAAAACCTTGTTGACATATTTATCCAATTTTCATGTCTGACCGTAAGGTAAGATTTTTATAGACTGTTTTTAACCTTTTATAATTTTTTGTTAAAGAGCAGGTTAGTGCTTTAAGAAAAACCTTTTGTGCTTTTATTTTCATACCCGGTTCACAGAAAAACTGGATGACACCCCTTTAACTTTAGCCAATATGTTTACACACAGAATTTTCTTTACAATTAAAGTTTCAAAACTTGCTTAAACCTTCAAAACAAAATTTTTTTTAACCTTTTAATGTAGGTAGAAAGCCACATTCTTATGCCTCCTTGTAATCCTTTTACTAAAAGTTTATTTTATTTTCCTTACATACCTTGCATATAAACTGTTTATTCAATAGTTTTACATTCAGGAGGCCTAATTACTTTTAAATTATACAACATTTCTTGCATAAATTCCCTTTTATAATTTTGTTTTTCACAACTTTCACAGACAATTCTTCAACATGCCTCAACTTTCTGAGTTGTTCCTAACATCGTTTTCTTTAAACAACCAGTTAATTTATTTTAGGACAAAAATTTACCAAATAACATTCCTTTTTACATAAATTCTCCCTTCCTCCTTTTTTTTTTCTCAAAGATGATAGCCATTCTTTTCCAAAGCAAGCTTCCTTCATGTCGGTGGACTAGACTGTTTAAGGCCACAAGATTAGAAGTTAGGATAATACATATGACACTGTTAACATTTAGCAAACTTTACTTTTGTTGAAAACCTTGTAAGTTTGGGATTTCAATTATCCTTTGCTATTAATAAGACCTCGTTTAGTCCAAATTTAACTTAGAATTGCTATAGATGACTCCTTCCTGAATCTGTAAGTATTTTAAGGCTTGGCTGAGTGCAAACAACTCCCACCTTTGAGCAGACCAATTATTAGGCAATTTTCCTAACTCTGCTTCTACAAGAGTTTCCTTATCACTTACTGAATACCCATTGTGTCTTCTTCCCTCAATCACCCGGGAGGAACCATCTATCATCCTGTCACCCAGGAGGAGCCATCAATCATCCTGTCCTGAAGGGAGTTCCTCCTAGTCTGGTGGGACGTTTGTATGGTAACTAAGATTTAGATCCCCTGTTAGGAAACCTACTGAGTTAAGGGAATTTTCAGTGGCTAATGTTAAATCATCTTTTTCTAACAGAATAGCCTCATACCTGAAGGTTCTTGAGTCAGTGAACTACCTTTTAGCTTTTGGGGTTTTTTGTTTGTTTGTTTGTTTTGACTTGGGATATTTCTGACCTGGTGAGGTGTGCTCACAATGAGGTTTCCTCTAAAAGTTATTTTTCTACTTTGTTCTGTTAGCAAAGCAGTTGCTGCTACAGATTGAATACATTTGGGCCATCTGTGGGTTACTGGGTTAAGGATTTTTGATTAGAAAAGCTACGGGTTTGTCAGTGGCCTCAGTGCTTTCGGGCTACGCCCTTGTTTACACTGACAACAAGGTGGTATTGGAGTGTTATAGGGTCATGGAGAAGACCTTCAATTATCAATTATAGGTTTTAAATTTACCCTGGCTTTTAAATGAACAGGGTACACTGTTTTCTCTTTACTACTTCTGTCTCTCTCTCTCTCTCTCTTTGACTCTGTCTCTCTCTCTCTCACTCCCTCTTTATCTCTCTGTCTCTCTCTCTCTCTGATTCTCTGTCTCTCTCTTTGACTCCCTCTTTGTCTCTCTGTCTCTTTCTCTTTCTTCCCCTTACTTCCTCTCCCAGTTTCTCTTTCCTCTCTGCTGGTCTTTCCCTGTCTCTGCCAGCCACTTATGCTGCTGTTCTCCCTTCTCCTTCCCCTTCCTCTAGGGGAGCAACCAGCAGGAGTGGAGCTTAGCCTCTTTCTTACCCCTGAAAAGAAGGGAAAGGGGAGTTCTGAATATTTTTCTTACTATTGGAGGTTTGTGTGAGGTTCAACCACCTGAAATTTGTGGAAGGCTCAACCCCTCAAACCAGGGATGTCTTGCTTACCTGTCCTGGAAGGCTCCACTCCTCAAACCAGGGGGTGTCTTGCTTTGCCTGCCCTGGGAGGTTGACCTGGTTTCTCCCTTTCCCTCTCTGAAGGTCCCTTGCACACTTCCCACTTGTGTTGTCCTCTCTGGCCACTCCCCCAAGGGAGAATTAGGCTCCTTTTAGTGTTGGCATGCAGGTATAAATCCCATGGCAGGATCCGCCCTAGGCCATATGAGGTAGCTACAGAACCACAGAGAGGACCCACTCACTCCATCCAGCAGTAGGACTTGTCACCATCCACACAAACAACACCGTAAGCAGAGTTCTCTGTGATCATTCACGCACATGCACATTTAGCCCTCCAGAATTTCATGACCAAGGAAAGACACAGTCATTTTCAGGCAAGCAAATCTGAGACAGTTCGCCATTGCCAAGCCACCACAACAAGAACTTCTAAAAACTTGAACTGCTTAAATCTGTTTAAATCTTGAAACAAATCCCAGAAACACATCAAAACAGAACCTAAGGCATAAATCACACAGGACCTATAAAACAAAAATGTAAGTTAAAAAGCAAAATCAAAAAACAAAAATGAAACAAAGTACAGGCAACAAAGAGCATGATGAATGCAATGGTACCTCACATTTCAATACTAACATTAAATATAAATGGCCTAAATTCTCCACCTAAAAGATACAGAACTGCAGAATGGATAAGAACTCACCAACAAACTATCTGCTGCCTTCAGGAGACTCACCTAACACATAAGGACTCACATAAACTTAAAATAAAGGGGTGGAAAAAGGCATTTCATGCAAATGGACACCAAAAGTGAGCAGCAGTAGCTATTCTTATATCAGACAAAACAATCTTTAAAGCAACAGAGGTTAAAAGAGACAAAAAAGGACATTATATAATGGTAAAAATCCTTGTCAAACAGGAAGATATCACAATCCCAAACATTTATGCACCTAATACTGGAGCTCCCAAATTTATAAAACAATTGCTAATAGACCTAAGAAATGAGATAGACAGCAACACAATAATAGTTAGCGAGGTACTTCAATACTCCACTGACAGCACAGGAGAGGTCATCAAGACAGAAAGTAAACAAAGAAACAATGGATTTAAACTATACTTGGAACAAATGGACTTAGCAGATATATACAGAACATTTCATCCAACAACCAAATAATACACATTCTATTCAACAGTGCATGGAACTTTCTCCAACATAGACCATAGGATAGGCCATAAAATGAGCCTCAATAAATTTAAGAAAATTGAAATTATATCAAGCATTCTCTCAGACCACAGTGGAATAAAACTGGAAATCAACTCCAAAAGGAACCTTCAAAACCATGCAAATAAATGGAAATTAAATAACCTGCTCCTGAATGAGGATTGAGTCAAAACTGAAATCAAGATGGAAATTTAAAAATTATTTGAACTGAATGACAATAATGACAAAACCTACCAAAACCTCTGGGATACAGCTAAGGTGTTGCTAAGAGGAAAGTTCATACTCCTAAAGACCTACATCAAAAAGTCTGAAAGAGCACAGACAATCTAAGGTCACACCTCAAGGAATTAGGGAAACAAGAACAAACCAAATGCAAACCCAGCAGAAGAAAGGAAGTAACCAAGATCAGAGCAGAACTAAATAAAATTGAAACAAAAAATACAAAAGATAAGTGAAAAAAAAGTTGGTTCTTTAAAATATAAACAAAATTGATAGACCATTAACAAGATAAACCAAGAAAAGAAGAGAGAAAAACCAAATAACCTCACTAAGAAACAAAACAGGATATATTACAACTGACACCACTGAAATACAAAAGATCATTCAAGGCTACTATGAACACTTTCACTCACATAAACTAGAAAACCTAGAAGAGATGGATAAATTCCTGGAAAAATACAACCTTTCTAGCTTAAATCAGGAAGAATTAGATACCCTGAACAGACCAATAACAAGCAGCAAGATTGTTCAGTAATTTAAAAATTACCCCCCAAAACAAACAAACAAACAAACAAACAGTCCAGGACCAGACAGATTCACAGCAGAATTATATCAGACATTAAAAGAAGAATTGGTACCAATCCTTTTAACACTATTCCACAAGATAGAGAAAGAAGGAATGCTCCCTAATTCATTCTATGAAGCCTTCATTACTCTAAAACCAAAACCAGGAAAGGACACAACCAAGAAAGAAAACTACAGACCAATATCCTTAATGAACATAGATGTGAAAATCCTTAACAAAATACTAGTTATGGTGGATATCAAAAAGATAATCCACCATGGATCGAGTGGGTTTCATACCAGGGATGCAGGGATGGTTTAACATTCCCAGGTCAATAAATGTGATACAACACATAAACAAAATTAAAGACAAAAATCCCATGATCATCTCAATAGATGCAGAAAAAGCATTTGACAAAATCCAGCATCCCTTTATAATTAAAACACTCAGTAAAATCAGCATACAAGGGACATAACTTAATGTAATAGAGGCCATCTATGACAAACTCACAGACAACATAATACTGAATGGGGAAAAATTGAAAGCATTCCCTCTGAGAACGGGAACAAAACAAGGATGCTCACTCTCACCACTCCTCTTCAACACAGTACTGGAAGTCCTAGCCAGAGCAATCAGACAAGATAAAAAAAAGGGGAGGGGCATCCAAATCAGTAAAGAGGAAATCGAACTGTCCCTTTTTGCTGATGATATGACTGTTTACCTTGAAAATCCTAATGGCTCCTCCAGAAAGCTCCTAGAACTGATAAAAGAATTCAGCAAAGTTTCCAGATACAAGATTAATGTACACAAATCAATAGCTCTTCCTTACACCAACAGTGACCAATTAGAGAATCAAATCAAGAACTCAACCACATTTGCAATAGCTGCAAAAAAAAAAAAAAAATACAATACTTAGGAATATACCTGACAAAGGAGTCAAAAGACCTCTTCAAGGAAAATTACAAAACACTGCTGAAAGAAATTATAGATGACATAAACAAATGGAAACACATCTTTTGCTCATGGATGGGTAGAAACAATATTGTGAAAATAACCATACTGCCAAAAGCAATCTACAAATTCAATGCAATCCCCATCAAAATACCACCATCATTCTTCACAGAGTTAGAAAAAAACAATTCTAAAATTCGTGTGGAACCAAAAAAGAGCATGCATAGCCAAAACAAGACTAAGCAAAAAGAACAAATCTGGAGGCATCACACTATCTGATTTCAAACTATACTATAAGGCCATAGTCACCAAAACAGCATGGTACTGGTATAAAAAACAGGCACATAGACCAATGGAACAGAACAGAGAACCCAGAAATAAACCCAAATACTTAAAGCAAACAAAAATATAAAGTGGGGAAAAGACACCCTTTTCAACAAATGGTGCTGTGATAATTGGCTAACCACATGTAGGAGAATGAAACTTGATCCTCATCTCTCACCTTATAAAAAAGTCAACTCAAGATGGATTAAGGACTTAAACCAAAAACCTGAAACTGTAAACATTATAGAAGATAACATTGGGAAAACCCTTCTAGACATTGGCTTAAGCAAAGATTTCATGACCAAGAACCCAAAAGTAAATGCAATAAAAACAAAGATAAATAGCTGGGACCTAATTAAACTGAAGAGCTTTTGCACAGCAAAAGGAACAGTCACCAGAGTAACCGGATAACCCACAGAGTAGGAGAAAATCTTCACAATCTATACATCTGACAAAGGACTAATGTCCAGAATCTACAACAAACTCAAATCAGTAAGAAAAAAAATTCCATCAAAAAGTGGGCTAAGGATATGAAAAAACAATTCTCAAAAGAAGATGTACAAATGGCCAAGGACAAGTGATGCTCAACATCACTAATGATAAGGGAAATGCAAATCAAAACCACAGTGTGATATTACCTTACTCCTGCAAGAATGGTCGTAATCAAAAAATCAAAAACTGTAGATGTTGGCATGGATGTGGTGATCAGGGAACACTTCTACACTGCTGGTAGGAATGTAAACTAGGACAGCTGCTATGGAAAACAGCATGGAGATTCCTTAAAGAAGTAAAAGTAGAAATACCATTTGATCCAGCAATCCTACTACTGGGTATCTACCCAGAGGAAAATAAGTCACTATTTGAAAAAGATACTTTCACATGCATGTTTATAGCAGCACAATTCACAATTGCAAAATCGTGGAACCCCAACAAGTGGATAAAGAAACTGTGGTGTATATATGATGGAATACTACTCAGCCATAAAAAGGAATGAATTAACAGCATTTTCAGTGACCTGGATGAGATTGGAGACTATTATTCTAAGTGAAGTAACTCAGGAATGGAAAACCAAACATCATGTATTATCACTGATATGACAGAGCTAAGCCATGAAGGCATAAGAATGATACAGTGGACTTTGGGGGCTTGGAGGGAAGAGTGGGAGGGTGGTGAAGGATAAAAGACTACAAATACAGTGCAATGTATACTGTTTGGGTGATGGGTGCACCAAAATCTCACATATCACCACTAAAGAACTTCCTCATGTAACCAAATACCACCTATACCCCAATAACTTATGGAAAAATAAAATAAAATAATAATAATAAAAATAAATAAATAAAAATAAAAGTTTTTTGTGTAGATTTTGTGGAATTGTCTATATAGATAGTCATGTACTCTACAAATAAGAACATTTTAATTTCTTTCTTTCCAAACTGTATGCCTTTTATTTCTTTTTCTTGCCTTATTGCACTGGATAGAACTTTCCAGTACTATGTTGAATAAGAAGGCAAGAACAGATATCCTTGCCTTGTTTCAAATCTTAAGGGAAAAGTGTCCTGTCTTTCACCATTAAGTATGATGTTAGCTTTAGATATTTTGTAGATGCAATTTTTTAAGTTGAGGAAGTTCTCCTCTATTTCTAGTTTGCTGAGAATTTTTATTGTGAGTTTATTATTTGTTATGAGTCATTATGAATTATAATGATGAGAGTTTTACTATGAATTGAATATTGGCAAGTGCTTTTTCTGCATAAATTTTATGATTTTTCTTCTAGCTTGCTGATCTGGTGGAATATATTGATTAATTTTAAAATATCGAAACATCCTTGCATATCTGGAATAAATCCCACTTTGTTGTGGCATATAATTTTTTAAATATATTGCTTGATATTATTTACTAATTTTTTTATGGAAGTTTTTTTTGAAATTTTTATTTCTTTTCTTTTTTCTTTTCTTTGAGATGGAGTCTCGCTCTGTCGCCCAGGCTGGAGTGCAGTGGCGCAATCTCGGCTCACTGCAAGCTCCACCTCCCAGGTTCACACCATTCTCCTGCCTCAGCCTCCTGAGTAGCTGGGACTACAGGCGCCCCCCCACCACACCCGGCTAATTTTTGGTATTTTTAGTAGAGACAGGGTTTCACCGTATTAGCCAGGATGGTCTCGATCTCCTGATCTCGTGATCCACCTGCCTCAGCCTCCCAAAGTGCTGGGATTACAGGCTTGAGCCACCGCACCCTGCCTGAAATTTTTATTTCTATTTTAAGTTCCAGGGTACACGTGCAGAATGTGCAGGTTTGTTACATGGGTAAATGTATGCCATGGTGGTTTGCTGCACCCATCAACCCATCACCTAGATATTAAGCTCAGAATGCATGAACTATTATTCCTAATGCTCTCCCTATACCCCCACACCCTGACTGGCCCCAGTGTGTGTTATTCCCCTCCTTGTGTCCACATGTTCTCATTGTTCAGCTCCCACTTATAAGCGAGAACATGCAGTGTTTGGTTTTCTGTTCCTGCATTAGTTTTCTGAGGATAATGGCTTCCAGCTCCATCCATGTCCCTGCAAAGGACATGATCTCCTTCCTTTTTATGGCTGCATAGTATTCCATGGAGTAAATATACCACATTTTCTTTATCCAGTCTATCATTGATGGACATTTGGGTTGATTCCATGTTTTTGTTATTGTGAAGGGTGCTGCAATGAACATACATGTGCCATATATCTTTATAATAGAATGGTTTGTAATGGGATTGCTGGGTCAAATGGTATTTCTGGTTCTAGATCTTTGAGGAAGCACCACACTATCTTCCACAATGGTTGAACTAATTTACATTCCCACCAACAGTGTAAAAGTGTTCCTATTTCTCTGGAACCTCATCAGCATCTGTTGTTTCTTGACTTTTTAATAATCCCCATTCTGACTGATGTGAGATGGTATCTCATTGTGGTTTTGATTTTCATTTCTCTAATTATCAGTGATGTTAAATTTTCTTTTCTTATATATGTTGGCTACATGAATGTCTTCTTTTGAGAAGTGTCAGTTCATGTCCCTTATTCACTTTTTAATGAGGTTTTTTTTTCTTGTAAATTTGTTCAAGTTCCTTGTAGATTCTGAATATTAGACCTTTGTCAGATGGATAGATTGCAAAAATTTTCTCCCACTCTGTAGGTTGCCTGTTCACTCTGATGATAGTTTCTTTTGCTGTGCAAAAGTTCTTTAGTTTAATTAGATCCCATTTGTCAATTTTTGCTTTCATTGCAGTTGCTTTTGGCAATTTCCTCATGAAATCTTTGCCCATACCTATCTCCTGAATGGTATTGCCTAGATTTTCTTCTAGGCTTTTTATAGTTTTGGGTTTTACATTTAAGTCTTTAATCCATCTTGAGTTAATTTTTGTATAAGGTGTAAGAAAGGGATCCAGTTTCAGTTTTCTGCATATGGCTAGCCAGTTTTCCCAGCACCATTTATTGAATAGGAGATCCTTTCCCCATTGCTTGTTTTTGTCAGGTTTGTTGAAGATCAGATGGTTGTAGATGTGTGGTCTTATTTCTGAGTTCTCTATTCTGTTCCATTAGTCTATGTGTCTGTTTTTGTACCAGTACTAAGCTGTTTTGTTTACTGTAGACTTGTAGAGTAGTTTGAAGTCTGATAGTGTGATGCCTCCAGCTCTGTTCTTTTTTCTTAGGATTTTCTTGGATATACAAGCTCTTTTTTAGTTCCGTATAATTTTAAGATAGTTTCTTCTAATTCTGTGAAGAATTTCAATGGTAGTTTAATGGGAAATGCATTGAATCTATAAATTACTTTGGGCAGTATGGTCATTTTCATGATATTGATTCTTCCTATTTATGAGTATGAAATATTTTTCCATTTGTTCATGTCCTCTCTGATTTCCTTGAGCAGCAGTTTGTAGTTCTCCTTGAAGAGGTCCTTCACGTCCTCTATTCCTAGGTATTTTATTCTCTTTGTAGCAATTGTGAATGGAAGTCCATTCACGATTTTGTTCTCTGCTTGCCTTTTACTGAAGATTTTTATGTCAAAGTTCATCAGATAGTTTTGTTTGTTTGTTTGTTTTTATTGGACTATCTTTGATTTTTGTATTAGGATCATTCTGACCTCATAAAATGAGTTAGAAAGTGTTTCTTCCTTTTCTATAAGAGGTTGTGTAAAATTGATGCCAACTGTTCTTTAAATGTTTATTAGGATATGCTAGTAAAACTATCTGGGCCTGAATATTTCTTTTCTGGGAGCTTTTAAATTAAAATTTAGATTTATTTAATGATTATAGATATTCAGATTATCTATTTCACCTTTGCTGAGTTTTGGTAGTTTGTGGCTTTTCAGGAACTAGCCCATTTCCTTTAAATTGTGAGCATAAAGTTAGTGATAGTATTTTCTTATTTTCTTTTTAATGGCTGCAGGATCTGTAGTAATAGCACCTGTTTCATTTCTGACATTGGCTATCTGTGTCTTCTTTCATTTTTATTTTTGTCAGTCTTGCTAGAGATTTGTCAATTTTATTGACTTTGTTCAAAGAGCTAGCTTTTGTTTCATTGATTTTTCTCTATATTCCTATTTTAAATTTTATTTATTTATATTCTTATCTTAATTATTTCCTTTTCTGGTGATTAGGAATTATTTTGTTCTTTTCTAATTTCTTGAGGAAAAAACTTAGTGTGCTGATTGGAGGCCTTTTTTATTTTTGGTGTAAGCAGTTCGTGCTATAAATTGTCTTTTCAGAGCTGCTTTTGTTTTATCCCATAAATTTTAATATATTGTATTTTCATTTCCTTTCATTTCTATTTTTAAATTTTTTTTGATACTTTCTTAATGACCCATGCATTATATAGAAGTCCTTTTTTAAATGTTCCAAATGTTTGGAGATTTTCCTGTTGCCTATCCATTGTTGATTTTTATTTTTATTGCATTATCAGCAAATAACACATTCTGTATGACCTTGGTTTTTTTTCATTTTGTTGAAATTTGTTTTATGACCTAGGATATGGTCTATTTTGGTGAATGTTCCATGAGTCCTTGAAAAGGATGTACATTCTGCTGTTGCTACCTGGAGTATTCTGTGTGTTCATTAGATACTATCAGTCAGTCGTGGTAGTGTTTAGTTCTTCTGTAACTTTGCAGAGTTTCTATCAATTGCTGAAAGTAGGTGTTAAAGTCTTAATTATAATTATGTATTGTCTATTTCTTTTTTCAGCTAAGTCAATTTTTGCTTCATGTATTTTGAAGTTCTATTGTTTGATTTCTTATTTATAGCCCATAGTTGGATTATGTTTTTTAATATAGTTTGGCAGTATCTGTCCTCTGATTTAGACCATTTATACCAAAACTAATTATTGATATGTCAGGGCTTAAATCAGCCATCTTATTGTGTGTTTTCTGTTTTTTCTTTGTTTCCCATTCACGTATTTCTCTTTTCTTGCCTTCCTGTGGATTATTCGAACAATTTTTAGAATTCTATTTTGATTTATTTATAGTGTTTCTCTACTTATTGCAATATATATATGGAACTTATCATAGCCTGGCTATTGCAATATATATACAGAACATATCAACATTTTACCATTTTGAGTCAAGTGTAGAAATCTCACTTTCATTTATGTTCTTTAGCCTTCTCCACTTTTTAAATATAATTGTCATATTTCCATTACATTCACTGAACACCACATCAGATGGTATAATTTTTGGGTTAAAAATCAAATGTGATTTTTAAAACTCATGAGGAGAAGGATGTTGTAGTATATATCCCTATTTTTACTTGTTCTATTATTCTTTCTTTTTTGAAATTCTAGTTTACTATATCATTTCCTTTCTGTTAGGGGAACTTCCTCTAGTCATTCTTTAAAGTTAGTTCTGCCAGCAAAAGATTCTCTTCCTTTCTCTTCCTCTGAGAGTGTCTTTATTTCTTGTCCATTCCTGTAGTGTATTTTTATTGGCAATATAATTCCTGGTTGACAATTCTTCTTTTTCAGAACACAAAATAAGCTGTACCACTTACATCTGGTCTCCATAGTTTCTGATGAGAAATTTTCTGTCATTCAGATTGGTATTCCTGGCCAGGCACAGTGGCTCATGCCTGTAATCTCAGCATTTTGGGAGGCTGAGGTGGGTGGATCTCTTGAGGTCAGGAATTCAAGACCAGCCTGGACATCATAGTGAAACCCTGTCTCTACTAAAAATATAAAAATTAGCCGGGTGTGGTGGTGTGCACCTGTAATCACAACTACTTGGGAGGCTGAGGCACAAGAATCACTTGAACCCAGGAGATGGAGGTTGAAGTGAGCAGAGATCATGCCAGTACACTCCAGCCTGGGCGACAGAGTGAGACACCATCTCAAAAAAATATATATTCCTTTATAAGTAATGTGCCATTTGTCTCTGGCTGCTTTCTAGATTTTTCCTTTGTCTTCAGATGTTTAATTTTCTCTGCCTTTTTATGTTTTCAACTTTTTAGTTATGAAGTGTCTTGATATGGATTTCTTTGAGCTTATCATGTTTGGGATTTTGACAGTTTCTTTAATCTGCAGGTTTAGATCTTCCACAAAATTCGGGGAATTTAGCCATTATTTCTTTGAATATTTTTTAAGCCTCACACTTTTTCTAGGAATTAAATGATATGAATTGTAGGTGTTTTGTTACTGGCCCACAGGTCTCTGAGGCTCTGTTCATGTTTGTTTGTTTGTTTTCCCAGCTGATTTTCTATTTTTAAGATATGTAATTTCTATTGTTCTATCACTGAGTTAACTGATTCTTTCCTCTGTTACATCTATTACACTATTCAGCTCATCTACTGAGTCTTTTTTCTTTAATTGGTATTTTTTAGTTCAATAGTTTCCATTTGCTTCTTTTTTTATATGTTATACTTTTTTGGTGAGCTTTTAAAAAATTTGTCTCAAGAATAGTTTTAATTGCTCACTAAGGCATTTTGTTACAGCTGCTTTAACATTCTTGTGGAATAGTTTTAACATCTGCGTCATCTCAATGCTGGTATCTCTTGATTGTCTTCTCTCATCTGAGTTGTGATTTTCTCTATTCTGGGTATGATGAGTGATTTTCCATTATATAATAGACGTTTTGTATAGTATGTTAGGAGATTCTGGGTCCTATTTAAAACTTCTATTTCAGTAGACAGTCACACAGTCACACAGTTTAGGTTTATTATGTAGGTTCTGGCCTACTTGTGTGGGCTATGGTACAATGACAGTTTAGTTTGCAGAGCCCTGTCTGTGTTATTTTGGTCCACTTTGTTTACCTGGTGCCATTAGTGTTCTTGCTGGTCCCCTGCTGGTCTTTCCTGCAGGGCAGAAGGCACATTCCAGTACTGCCTGGTGCTGTCAGGTAGGAAGTGAGATACATCAGGCCCAAAGGGAAGACGTCACTTCTCTGGGTCTGCTCACCAGGCAGCCCAATGCTAGGGTAGAGTGGGGACTTCTGCTCAATGTCCACTAGTGTTATAGCATGGGAGGAGGACACCCTACCAGCACTACCTGCCACCCCAGCAGGTGGCAGACCTGGAAAGACTAGAACTTGTGTGCAGGCTTTTTTTCTTCATTGGGATCTTTTACAGACTTGAAACATTATTTTTATTTCCCTCTGGAGCCATGTTTTCACTGTGGGTCAGACAATAGAGCTGTCAAATTTCTGAAACCTGCATGCCTAAAATCCTTGCCCATACTCACCAAGGTTTACTCCAGGGAAGCCCATTTTTATTGACTAGCAGCTGTTTTTATCCTCTCATGTCAAGCAGCTCTTCCTCTTTGGTCAAACCTGATCCAGAATAGATGTTTTCTTTATAGTTTCTTCTATCCTCTAAGAGATGAAATGAACAGTGTAGAGGCCAAAGACTTCATCAGACCCTCCATTTTGTACAGAGTGAGTTATATAGGCCTACAGGCTCAACATTCCCAGTTTCTAAAATACTTTGCCTCTATGCCAGGTGGTAGCTCTGAATTTAAAAAGTATTCTGGGCCTGGATGGCTATCCATGAACTATTGTCACAGTATTACCACACCTTATTTTTCCTCATTGTATCCTTACTCACATGCCTTCCACCATGCTCTGACCATATGGTTTTAAAATATCTGCATTTTCCATGCTTGCTCCAACCTCTGACCTCCGGAATACCTGTGTCTCTGAAGCACAATTTACCTTTCCATTTCCATGATGTTATATTTCATAAAATTTAGCACTGTCCAAAAACAGTGCTGTCCCTGACACTGTATTTGCCAATTTGCCATCCACCACCTTGTGTTAAATGTGAGGCTCCCCTTGTGTGTTAATCATCTTCATCATTAAGGTTGCATGTATCTCGAGGCCCTGAGTTGCATTCCTGATGTTCTTTCAACGCTTCTAAACTCCATACATGTTCAGCATCCAAACCTCTGCAGCCACTCATTCTTTCATCTATTCAGTCATCATCTTCCCAGCATATTGTTTGCCAGATACCATGTTGGTGCTGGAATACAGCTCAAAGAGCTTCCAGGCCATTTGGGGAGAGAGAGACGTGAATATACACAATCTAGGGTAATCAGTGCTATGGCAGAGAGAAAGAGTGATGTGGGAGAGCCAAGGGGGGTTCCACCCAGCCGAGAGGAACCAGAGAAGGTGTCCTGAAGCAGGAAGGGCTCTATTGAACTTCCAAAGGATGAGCAGAAATTAGTCTTGTGAAAGGGAAGGAGGAGAGCCAGTATTCAGGGGACATACATTGCCCCAAGTCAGAAGAATGCCACCAATTGTCATCTGGCCTGGCCGTTGGTCAGGATCCATGTTAAGGTGTGACATGGAAGTGCAGCCACAGGAGAGCTGGCCAGAGGGGCTTCAGGTGCCAGGTTGGGAGCAGTGAGCCCCCCACTGAAGGGCTGAGAGCAGGGAATGACTTGGCCAGGTTATGTGTTGTGGGGCTTACTCAGGTTGCTATGTGAGCCTGGATGCTGGGGGGTAGGGTGCAGAGCAGATGGGGCACTCCATGCTAAACTGAGTATAATCGAGTACCACTAGCTAAACAACCAACCCACCAACAAAACCACTCCTCTCTGTGCTGCCAGAGCTACCCCTAGACCATTGTTCATCTGGGCAATTCTCAAGCAGGGGTTCCTGCTGTGCAGGGGTTGGAAGGAATATCAGCAGGGTAAACACAGGAGCTGCAGGTGATAGGAAAAGATCTGGGGTTTAAGTGCATCTGTCACAGTAGTTAAAACCCACCTGCCCCATCACAAAAGCAAACATGGTTGGGCACACATTCCCTTAGGCTGCTTCATTATTACCTGTTTCTCTTTCAGATGTGCCCTTGGGGCCCATTTCAACTGGATCTTTCCTAAGGGCAGTGGTCAGTGCAGGCTAGTGAGGCAAGCTCAGGCCTTGAAGCTAGACCAACCTGGGGTCACATGCCTGCTGTGTCACCTGCCACCTTAACTGTTTAACCCCAGCTCTCTCCTCTGTAAAGGAGCGTAACCATGCCGACCTTGCAGGGTTGCTGCAATGGTTAGAGATGATGTTGGTAAATGCCTTGTGTGGAATAGGTGCTCATTTAATGTGAACGGAAGGAACTGCAGGGCCTTCTGCAGTCTGGGGCCCTCCCTTTAATACCCCTAAACAAGACAGAGTAACAGCTGACGAAAGATTAGAGTCAGGACTTCCAGGCAAGAAATATTACAGCCTCTTTTGTAATGTCACAAACTGGAAACAGCTCATCAAAAGGGAAATGTTAGCATGAACTGTGGCTTTTGTCTCTAAGGAATATTAGGCAGCCAATCTCTCTCTACAAAGAAAACTAGGAAAATGTCCACGAAAATCTTTCATTGTAAAAAGCAATGTGTGGTATTTTATGTACTATGATATCGCTTGTAAGATTAAAAGAAATAAAGGCTTTCTCAGACTATATGGGTTTGTAGGATTTCTGGGCAGGAGGGATGGGAGGAAGACCACACCCCAGAGTGCTAATAGAGCTTATCTCATTGGGTTAGGACCTTAGGGGGTTGAGGGACGATTATTAATCCTTGTCGTGTCCTGTACATTATTTGATAAAATATATCAAGCATGTTTTACTTTTATAATTTACAAATCTTAAGAAAAAAAAAAAAGACCTAGACATGAATTCCAGATCTGCTTCTTATAACCTAATAAGTTATTTAATTTCTCCAAGCCTCACTACTTGTTTGCTAAATGGGAGCTCTCAAAAAAAAAAAAAAAAATGGGAACAACCCTCCTCCTCCCAGAGTTTTGAAATTTAAACACATTAATTCATAATTTATTCCACAACCATAGATTGAGAACCCAGCAGAGCCAGGCACCATGCTGGTGCTTCACCGGTGAACAAGGTTGACAAGACACCTTTTCCAGCAAATGATATATGGCACAGATGTTTATTTGCCCAGCCACACAGATGAGTGACCAACAGTGGCAATTTTTGCTTTGTGGCAAGAAGGAGGATCGGGGGATGATTTGGGGGTCACGAGCTTTTGGTGTCTTTCCCAGCTGACCTCACAGGGTGCCCCCTGCTCACATGGAGTAGGGCCTGGAGCAGGTGGGGACTCCCTGTGCTGTGTTCTCTGCAGCAGCCACCTTCCTCCTGGCTTGTGTTTCAGATCCAAAGCCCAAGAGGAGAAATGGGGTGAACTTTTCCCTGGCTGTGGTGGTCATCTACCTGATCCTGCTCACTGCTGGTGCTGGGCTGCTGGTGGTCCAAGGTAAAGTAGGCTTGATCCTGTGTAGTCCCTCCTGGGGGAGTGGGGTGACCCAGTTGGGCCCCTCAGATGAAGGGCACAGGTTGATGGAGAGCCTTGGGCCACTGCTCCCATCTGCTGGGAGAGGGTCTCAGCCCCTGGCAGCCACAGTGATGAGAAGAATGAAGAAGGCAGTGTATGTTGTGTGTATGTGTGCATGAGAGAGGGACAGAGAGACATTGAGAATGCACTTGTGAGCCTATGTGTCTAAGCAGTGAAAGACACAATAATTTCACACAGGGTATGACACACACATCTGACATCTAAGACTCCCAGCCTCTGAGTGGGAAGGGCTTTGCTGATCCAAGTGTCCATTTGAACATGATTTTACTTTTGAAGTATTCCCAATCTAAAGGTTAAAGTCATGAAGTCATTCCATGAGCAGACACTGAAATCACTCAAGAACGCTGAATGAGCAGTTGTCATAAACACGTCGTGTGTATTAAGATCACACACGAATGCTGCTTGCACATATTTAGGTCAGACCAGCATGTTAGCTGTCATGCATCTACACCCAGAGCATGCAGGAAGATCTTAACTGCCTGAAGGTTGGAGATTGATTGTGGATGCAGTAGGCACAGCTTTAGGCCATGCAGAAATGTTTCGTGGATGTGCAATATCATGCCTGAGTGTGGGGCACACATGGTCAAGATGTAGAAAAGGCTGTGTGCTCACGCTGGGTCCTGACAGTGTGTGGAATTTGTGTTTACAAATTCAGGGCCCATAGAAGTTATGCACACATGACACAAGAATGTCAGGGATATGCTCAAATGCCTCAGTCCCTAAAAGAATGCTGTGGGGTGGGGCCCAGTTCTGAATCTGCAGGCGCGGCTCCGGGTCCTGGAGATGTATTTCCTCAATGACACTCTGGCGGCTGAGGACAGCCTGTCCTTCTCCTTGCTGCAGCCAACACACCCTGGAGAACACCTGGCTCAGGGTGCATCGAGGCTGCAAGTCCTGCAGGCCCAACTCGCCTGGGTCCGTGTCAGCCACGAGCACTTGCTGCAGCGGGTAGACAACTTCACTCAGAACCCAGGTTTGGCCTCCTCCCCTCTGGGTTGGGACTTCTCAACAGAGGTCTGGGAGACAGCGGGATCAGGAACCAGGAAATTAAGGGCCCTGTCCAAGCAAAGTGTGACCTCCAAGAGCCAGGGACTTAGAGCAACCAGCTCAATGCCAAGTCTGAACCCAGAGTCCCCACATGGATCCAGAATGTCTGGGAGGGAGGGTAAAACACAGAGCCTGGGGCGGTTCCCTGGACCACTCCCCCACAGCTGACTTACACTGACATGAGGTTGGGGAGAGAGCACCTGAAGGCACCAAACTAGTTCAGACAATGTGGGGACTTTGTGGGGAGGAGGACACCCGGACCTGCTGGGGGAAATGTGGGGACTTGAGTGGTAGGGCTGCAGGCTGGGGAAAACTGAGCCAAGGGTGAAAACCCCAGGGGTGCCCCTTCCCTCGGTGCTCTCAGGGCCTTGCAGCTGCACCCTCTCCTCTCTCAGGCTGCCCCAAAATGGGAAGAGCCTCGCCCTCAGACAGTTTCAGCAAAACCAGCTGCTAGGTGTGGCCCAACTGTTGTAGGGTTTACCCTGTGACACAGAGCTCCAGCCCCAGCAGGGTTCCTTGCTCTGGGCCCCGTATGAGCTGAGGCTTAGGAGGGTGATCCCATGGCTGGGTCCTGTGACCAAGGGGTACACCCAGCACAGGACCCAGGAGGCAAATCCCTCCAGAGGCTGTGGCCTCCCCAGGGAGAAAAGATGAAGGCTGAGTGGGGGTGTGAGGAAGGGCAATAGCTGTGGGCAGGTGGATGGAGTCCAGGTTCAGACACTCAGACACCGTGGGAGTGTCTCTTCCTTCCTTGAAATGTGAAGGAGCTCATTTTGACCAATACGAAGGGGTTCTACCTCCTCAGGCTGGTTTGAAGCAACCTCCTTTCCCCACCTCCAAGGCTCCCAGGGATCTACAGGTCTCGGGGTACAATCCGCTAGTTGCAGCTAAGCATCTGGCTCTTTCCAAGGACTCTTTCCCAAAAAACAGCCAGGCGTTTGGCTCCTGTTGTCCAAACCCCCACAGTCTGATGGGAGCGCCACACGGGAGGGCTTACCCTCCCACTGCAGAGCCTGGGCACTCTCAGTTGGGGCTAGGGCCAAGGGTACCCCACAGCTCAGCTGCAGCTCACTCTCCTTCCCTTGCAGGGATGTTTGGAATCAAAGGTGAAAAAGGCGCCCCAGGTAGGTTCATTTCCACTCAGACCCACCCTGCTATTTCCCCAAAACCTCCCCAAAAGGGCCCCTTGGCCTGTGCCATTCTGGGTCTGGACATCTGACCCCAGCTTACCTTCGCCTGTCCCCACAGCCTCCTTTGTCTTCAGTTGGGTCTCCTCTCTGTTCCCAGACCTTAATTGGACTCCCAGACCCTGGGCTGTCATCCCTCTCCTTACCTAAAGAGGCTTCCTCTCTCCACCCCCGCATCCAAATCTAGCTACCTTCCCAGGCCTGGCCAGGCATCATCCCGGCTGCCAGGGCAGCCTCTCTCCTGGTCTCCCGTAAGCACTCCTTCCAGGTGACTCTTACCTACCACGTACATAGCACTTCCCACCAGAGGCGCTGTGCTCATTTCCACGGTGTCTGACTCCTCTCTCCTACAGGGCAGTAATGATGGGAGGCAGGTGTCATGGAGGTGCAGGCTGTGCGGTCAGGCTGATCTGAGTTCTAATCCTGGGTCTGGGGCTTACTGGCTGTGTGACTCTGGGTCAGTTACTGAAGTTTTCTGGAGCCTCAGCCACTCACCTGTGTAGGAAGCAGTGGAGATAATCTGACACGCCTCACGGAGTTGCTGTAGGACTCAAGGGAGCGCAAAAGCTGTCTGACAATGGCACGTGCTCTCTGAGGACAAGGCTATGGCTTGTTTGCCTTTTCTTTCTTCCTCAACCCACATGTGTTGTGCTACACACACGCTTCACTCACAGCCCTGTTCCACTTCATCAGCTGAGTGGTTGAAATTTCCCCCTGAGGATAAATATACATGCCATTTCTGGGACAGAATCTTTTGGTCCCATAATATTTCAAGGACGGCCCAGATCACACCATTGGCCAGGGAGGGTTTTGAGGCAGCCTTGCAAAGTGATGGAAGCAGGGACTTGGGAGACTGGTGGACCTACAGAAAACCCTGGATCTGCCCCTGTAAACTGGGTGGACTTGAGCAAATCACCTAACGTTTCTGAGCTCTATGTCCTCCCCCGTAAGATGGAGATAATGGTAGGACCTCCTAGGATTGGTGTCAGGATAAAACAATAAATGTAAACCTCTTAGTCCAGTGTCCAGCAGAGAGCAAGTACTCAATGACGTTCTTGTCTTCGTTATTATTATGACTATTATTTGCTACTGTTATTATGGTTGTTATTCTGTTATTCTTGAGAAAACTAAATGCTAATGCTAGGAGAGCCTCCAGCCTGATGAATGCTGGCTCCTCTCCCTCAAGGAGGGGCAGTTTCAACAATTTCAATTGCTTTTGCTGACAGAATCAATGCTTAAACTTCTTCTCAACCCAATGGGTTCAGTACAACCTTCAAAATCTGCCTGTCACCTGCCCTAGGCACAGTGCTGCCCACCTCACCCCAGAGCACAGAACATGGCTCTCTCTGGCTCTCTCTCCCTCTCTCTGTATGAATATAGATGTGTGTACATAGAGAAAAAATTCAACTCTCTCTCTCCATGTCTCTCTCTGTCTCTCTGAATATAGATGTATGTACATAAAGAAAAACTCCAACTCTCTCTCCATGTCTCCCTCTCTCTCTCCCTCTCTCTGAATATAGAGGTATGTACATAGAGAAAATCTCCAACTCTCACTCTCCATGTCTTTCTCAGTCTCTCTCTGTCTCTGACTTCTCTCCCTCTCTCTCTCTTCCCACTCTTTCTTTTTGTGCCCAGAACTTCTTCCAGCAGCTGGGGCTATAGAAGTCTCCGCTCCTCCTCGGGCACCACTTGCCTCTCCAGATTCCCCGCCCATCGCCCTTTCCCACCCAGGGAGGCTGTGTTCTCTCCCCTTCCCCATGGCTTGCCTTGCTTGGTCAGGACTTCCCAGAGGTTCCTTTGCTGAAAAGGCTCCAGAGACAAATAGGTGGGTGGGGGAGGAGGGCTGGGTGTGGAACCCAGAAGTCATGGTCTCCTAGAGGCAGCCTGCCTGTGGAACTGCCTTCCCACGCAGGCTGCCTGGAACGCAGTCAGGGGAACTGCTCCTCAGCCAAGCTTCAGGGAAGGGGATTGCAAAACCCGCTTGCCTCCCTGTTTCTCTCCCCTATCTATCCTGGACTTCTTTCCTTCCTCCCAACAAATATCTATTGAAAGTTCCATGAGGATGAGAAGTCGCATAGGCATTGGGGATCCAGACATGAAGAAGACAGATAAGGCCCTGCCCTCATGAGCCTTCCTGTTTAGGAGGCAACCTATTTGGAGCCTGATGCAGTCACAGCCCTTGCCACTGCTCTGAAAGGATGGGGCAGTTCCCTGGGTAAGAAGGCAGAGAGCTGGCCTGAGCAGTCTGCAGGCAAGGCAGAGAGAACCATGTGTGCAAAGGCCCTTGGGTCAGGAGGGAGCTTGGTGAGTCAAAGACCACAGAGAAAGAAGGTTCATGTGTCTGAAGCACAAGAGCAAGGGGATGGTGCTGGGAGATGAGGCTATGGAGGGGCAAGGATGAGGCAGGCCCTGAGGACGCCCCTAGATAAGCACAAGACACTTTGCTTTATGCTTTGTTGACTGCTCACACTAACCCCAAGCAGCTGTTGGGGTTCAGAGGGACATCAACTCACTTAAGATGGTGCAGGCAGGTTTGGAGAAGCTGAATTAGAGTCCTGAGCCTGAGCCCTATCCCTATCCCTGTCCCCAGGGGACCAGGCCACCACAGTGGAGCCGGAACAGCTTGCACTGCTCTGCCTGAGACGGGATGGCACAGATTCTGACACTAATGGGCACAGGATCCTAGGGACTTACCCTGAAAATCCCCTTCTAGCCTGGGAATGGTGGGGCACTTTCCCTCAGAAGTGCCAGAGGCAGAAACCTCCAGCTTTGATCACCCAGGAGGAGGGACAGCTCTGCAGGGGAGGGGTCTTATCTCTGGCATCGTGGGGTCTCTGAGGTTCTTGTCCCTTCCCTTTGGCCAACAGTAAGAGCCCCTTTCACCCCCTTTCACTGGGTTTCTTCCATGCGCCATGGTCTCTGCAGTCCTCTCGAAGACCCTGTAGGGTGGATATGCTATTCTCATGTACAGAGCAAGAAACCAGGGCTAGGCCAAGTGAAGACCCTTATCCAGGTCACGCTGCTCATCAGTGGTAGCAGATGTCAAACCCTGAAACAATTCTCTCTCCAGAGACTCATCCAAAAGGGATCCCATGCTGAAGTGAGAGGTTCTAGTCCCCAGTTGGATCTCCATCCTTCCAGCCTTGCATATATAAAATGATAGGACATATGGATCCCACACTGGATGGGATTCTACTTTGAAATAGAAAGCACATCACAGGCTTCACTGCCACAGTGCTTTGGCAATGGTGCAAGCTTTGCCCTTGAGAGACCTGGAATCTGTGGCCACACTCTAAAGGTGAGACCTCAGGCAAGACCTGGGCATCTCAGAACATCACTGCCCTCCTTGGCGATGGGGACGAGGAGCCCTGTGTGCCCCCTCTGGTTGTTGCGAGATTCCAGTGAAACTCCATCTGCAAAGTGGTCCTTGGAAATGGTAGAGAATCATGTGAGCTGTAGAAATTATAGGCTCCATTTATCCAGAGCTTGCCTTGTGTGTTTTCCATGATGGTCCCCACGTGGTAACCTCAGGACATCCCTGTGTAATTAGTACACTAATTCCATCTTACTGATGAGGGAGCTGAGGCTCAAAATGATGATGTAACTTGCACAAGGTCACCCAGCTAAAGGGGCAGGGCTAACCCCTGCACCTAGGACTGTGACTCAGTGTCTGTTTTTTGCTTTCTAGGCCATGGGTTTCTTGCAGGAGGAGCTCTGTCTTCTTTCCTTCTTTCCACACAGTTGGCTCATCCCCATGTTCAGTGGACGTTTGTTGAATGAATCACCATGTGAGTGATTGCATGGCGTTCTTGCCCCATCCTGTTGGCTGACTCATTAGTGTCTCTGTTCCTCTTCCTCAGGTCTTCAAGGTCACAAGGGGGCCATGGGCATGCCTGGTGCCCCTGGCCCACCAGGGCCACCTGCTGAGAAGGGAGCCAAGGGGGCTGCGGGACGAGATGGAGCAATAGGTACAGGTCTTTGTCTCCTGACCCTTAATCATTTTCCTCCTCCTTCTTTGGCTTCACTCTGAATTCCCTTTCCCTTCCAGGTCCTCCGGGACCCCAAGGCCCACCGGGAGTCAAGGGAGAGGCAGGTGAGTAGGTGCTGGGTATGTACCCAGAAATACACAGCAAGCTTCTCAGAGTGACTGCCGCGGGTTGCAGACACAGCCTCCCTCCAGCGTCTGGACCTCCGAGGGGTATCTAGGTGAACGGAGGCCTGGTGGGAGACCCCAGACAGGCTGGGAAGCACCCTTTCTGGTGGCCAGAGTAGGGCTGGGCAGCAGCCCTCAGGGGCAGGTATGGCTAGATGGCCTTCATCCTGGGCGGGGCTGGTGAGTGTGACTCCTACCCGCTCCTCTGTGTGAGAATGTAAGTCTACCAGTGCCACTTCCGAAAGTTGGCCTCCTTGGTCCAACAAGGACTCTGGTGTCAGGCACATGCCCCTCCACCTTGGAATAGCTCTGTGCCCTTGGGCATGTTTCCTGATGTTCCCAAAGAAACTGAGCCTCAGTTTCTTTTTCTGTGATTGGGGATGAGAGGGCTGCAGAGGGCTGCCGGGGGGATTAGAGACAATGACCCAAAGCTCATGATCGTTGCTTGGAAAGTATTAGTTTCCATTTTTTTTAGTCTGTTGCCTAATTCTGCCCAGCCATCTTATTAATATAAATCGGTTCACGGGGCCCAGTCAGAGAATGGGGGGCCCAGAGCTGTCCCTCCCCAGGGACAAACCCAAACATCGGTTTTCCATTCCACTCTGCTCCCATCCACCCCCATCCTTCATTTAGAACCTCCAATTTGCAAATTCCCCAAGGGGTTGAGGCTGCTGGGATGTGAAGATGCAAAGACATTAAGACCCTTACTAGACAAAGGGCAGATGAAAGGATTTACAAGGGAGTGGGGAGTAAACAAAGCAGGTCTCTAAGCCGCCAGGCTGCTGAGGCAGAAAGAAAACACCACCAGTTACAAGAAAGGAAACTTGTTAGGAGGGAGAATCCTCCAGAAATTGATTTTGGGAAGGAATTTAATAGAAGGGACCCAAAAGAGCCTATTGATCTGCGTCCAGCAGGGGGTTTTCTGAGGAGGGTTGAAGTGGGGAGGATAGGCAGACCATAAGAAGGAAGGTTTATGGTGCAGTCAGAGGTGTACACATGCATTCACACCACACACACACTCATGTCTGAGGGCACATCAGTGCACCTACTCGCATTCTTACACTCACGCACAAACATAATCACATTCATGCACACACATGCACTCACATACACGCATATACTCATGCACATATATGCACTCACATACACGCATATACTCATGCACACACATGCACTCATATACATGCATATACTCATGCACACCCATGTCTGAGCACACATCTATGTACATATTTGCATTCTTACACTTGCACAAGTACAATCACACTTGTGCACATATGCATATGCTCACACACATTTGCAGACATTCGCACCCCCCATGCACACACACTCACACTCAGCCTGTGGGGGCTTGAGCAGAGCAGGCTCACTCAGAGGGGAGTGGGTGTCCCTCCATCCTCTTTCCTCCAAGAGAGAGGGACTCGGGCTAGGTGCCTGAAACTCACCAGAGTGGAGCCACTGAGGCTGGCTTGAAGGGAAAAGCCAGAAGCCTGAGGAGCTCAGTCATTTCCTTCAAGAAGGAATAGAGCTGGGGCCTCCCCTTCTCTTTAGGACTCTGACAGGTAGGCACATCACACAGCCCTGACAGAGGGCTCAGAGCAGGACTGTGCAATCACTAGCACTAAAACCAGACAACCCCTTCTTCAGCCCAAATCCTCTGGAACCCACATACATGAAACAGATCCACAAAGTAGGCTGCTGTAGTTCCATAGAGAGTGTGGAGTCCAGAGCCCATCTGCACTTTCTGCTTGGGCCCCACTGGCATCCTCAGGAAAAGCTTGTGTAATTCAGCAACTCACTTAGAGCCTCTCTATATACACCCACCTCCTCACACTACTCTCCTTCCCATCCTTTTCCACTTTGCCTCCTGGATCCCTCAATTTCCCCTCATACTCTCACTGTTTCTCTCCCCAACATATCCCTCCCTGCCCATGCCCCTGCCCTAGGAACACCCAGCACCTCCATTCTGTACTCCACATGCTAGCCTTGGATACCTGGGCCACGTGGGTGGGAATCACCATTTCTCAATTCCAATTTTGTCTTAGAGCACTAATTATGCATCTGCTGAGGACCAGGTAGTCATTAACAGCCCCATTTTACAGATGAGAAAATTGAGATGCAGAATACTTAAGTGACTTTTCCAAAGTCATCAGTCTGGGGAGTGACAGAGCTACAATTCAAACACACTTGCCTGACTCTAAAGCCTTTCCTGCACTGCCATGCAGGACATATTTCTAGGTGCTGTTCTGGACCTTTGGGAAGAGAGCTATCTTAGCCTGTTTTGTGTTGCTACTACAGAATACCTGAGGCTGGGTAATTTACACAGAATAGAGGTTTACTTAGCTCATGATTCTGCAGGCTGGGAAGTTCAAGATTGGGCAGCTATCTCTGGCAGCTTCTGGTGAGGGCCTTGTGTTGAGTCAAAACATGGTGGAGAAACGGAACTAGCTCTCTTGGTAACTAATCTAGTCTCACAAGAGCAAGAACTCACTCCATCTTGCCAGATGGGATTAATCTCTTCATAAGGGATCTGCCTTTGTGACCCAAACACCTCCCCACTAGGACCTGTGCATTAAAGACCAGCCTTCAATACATGAGCTTTTTTTTTTTGTTTTCTTTTGAGATGGAGTCTCGCTCTGTCGCCCAGGCTGGAGTGCAGTGGCGCAATCTCGGCTCACTGCAAGCTCCGCCTCCCAGGTTCATGCCATTCTCCTGCCTCAGCCTCCCGAGTAGCTAGGACTACAGGCACCCACCACCACGCCCAGCTAATTTTTTTTTTTGTATTTTTAGTAGAGACTGGGTTTCACTGTGTTAGCCAGGATGGTCTCGATCTCCTGACCTCGTGATCCCCCCGCCTCGGCGTCCCAAAGTGCTGGGATTACAGGCGTGAGCCACCGTGCCCGGCCCCAGTACATGAACTTTTGAGGGACACTTTCAAACTACAGCAAGAGCAAACACTACCTGGAACTGCCAGGGACTCTGCTGGTTGTGTTTGTGCAATTGTGTGTGTGTGATTGTGTGTGTGTGTGTGTATGTGTGTGTGAGAGAGAGAGAGAGAGAGTAAGAGCAAGAGAGAGAGAGAAAGATCTCCTTCTGGGCACCTTGCCCAACTAAGGGAATCTAGAATGTCAGCTGATTAAAGACATTTTAGACATTCTCAGGCTACAGCAACTGAGCTCTTTTTTCCTTCCTCACAGGCCTCCAAGGACCCCAGGGTGCTCCAGGGAAGCAAGGAGCCACTGGTAACTTGTGCTTGCTCTGCTAGGGACAAATGATGCATTGCCTGAGGCACTGAGGCAGTTCTCCCCTCACCCCCAATCCTCTCTCCACAGCCCCACCCCAGCCCCTGACAGTTACTGCCCACCCTACAGTCCTCTTCTCTTGAGTCCTGTCACACCTCTTCAAGACCACCCAAGAAATGAGCTAGCACATCCCCCAGAGGAAACCTGGGAGTCCCATTCCCTTTTCTCCCAAATGCTTCCTGCCCCTTTGCCTCTAGTAGCCTGTCCCCCAAAGGATAGTGGGAGCCCACCTCACCAGCCATTCTCTTTGCAGGCACCCCAGGACCCCAAGGAGAGAAGGGCAGCAAAGGCGATGGGGGTCTCATTGGCCCAAAAGGGGAAACTGGAACTAAGGGAGACAAAGGAGACCTGGGCCTCCCAGGTGAGGGCCGTATTGGGGGTGTCAGTGCTTGCCAAGAGGCCTGAGGGAATTGGGGCCTGACCTCTGTGCCATTGGGTCTATTCAGTGCCCACTGAGGGCAGGGCAGTGCTCTGTCTATGGGAATCTCTGGAGCACCACACATGGTCTCTTCTTTCCAGGTGAGCAAAGAGATGCAATGTGAGAGGGAGAACAATGTCATTCCAGGCATGACTATGGCAAGCTGGGGCACAGGCAGTGCTAGGAGCTCAGAGAGGAAGCCAAGGGGGTGAGGAGGGTGGGCCTGTACTGGGCCTTGGGAAGCAGGGCAGACTGACTGCTGGCAAGGGCAAGGGGATTGATTCAAGGAGGGAGGGAGGCTCCAGGCAGCCAGAATACCCCACTGACTGAGGGTACTATCTCTAGAACAGTGTTCCTCAAGCCACAGGCCAATATTGTAAGAGCCGTTTGGGTGCTTGCTTAAAATGCAGGGAGGGCTTGAGGGTCTGTTTCAAATGCCCTGGACGGTTCTGACCTTGAAGGTCTGTGCACCATACTCGGAGAAACACTGGCTTAGGGGCTCTGGACTTGACTGAGCATGACACGCTCTCCACCTCTCAGCCTCTTGCAGTCATCGGGGAGGCTCTGCAGTGAATGGCAGAGAGTGAGGATTGCGGGGCCAGGTAGGCTTGGTTCCCATCCCTGCTCTGCACCTGCTCCGCTGTGTGACTAATGCAATACTTCACCTTCTGAGCTTTAATGTTCTCATTTTAGAAAAGAATGGTAATTAAATTAAAATAATAATTAAATTAGACGTATTTTACAAGACAGTAATAAGGGTTAGAGACCATGTTTTCAAGCTGTCTGCCACATGATAGGCATTAAATACGTGATAACTAGTAATAGGCATCAAATATGTGATAGCTAGTAATAGTAATAGTAATAGTAATAGTAATAGTAATAGTAATAGTAATAGTTATCCTGTAAGGTAGAAAGGGAACGACTTCAGTTTCAAGATCAGACAGACCTGGGTTCTGATATGGCTCACTAACTGTGTGACGTTCGGCAAATGACTTAACCTCTCTTAGCCTCAATTTACTCTCCTAGAAAAGGGAGCTAATAATAATACAAACCTTTAATAAGGTTGAATTACTGCAGGAGTATAAGACGTATGAGATGTGTACCACTGTACCTGGCACATGGGAATTCCTTACAAAAAACTGGGAAGGTTTGCCCTCAAGAAGACAGCCCTTAGTAGGGATGTGTCAGCCATCCTCAAATATTCAAAGGGCATTTGTGGGAAAGAAAATGGTCTTGCCCAGGGTGGTGCCCAGCAGAAGAATAAGGACCAATGGACTAAGGTTTCAGGAGGACCAATTGTGCTAAGGAAGGGAGGAAGAATGATTCAGAACCTGGGGCTGACCTCTTAGTGGGAAGCTGACTGCTGGGAGGGGAGGAGGGGCTGCAGAATTCTCCTAGGCTGGGCTGTTAGGGGATACTGGCACCAGGAAGATGCTTGGGCGGTTGACCTCTGAGAATCCTTCCGAAGCTGGAACAACACAGTTCTCTCTATAGATGGGAAAGGGAGACCCAGACTTTCTCAAGGTGGTCCTGCCAGCCCCAGAGAAGGGGTCACATCCAGGTCTTTGCCCACTGAGTCTGAGTTATGCAGCTTCCCAACCACACTGTCACAAAGGCAAGCATAGAATCCACACCCAGACTCAGGCCTGGAAACGCTGTGGTCGGCGAAGGGAAAGGCAGCAGTTTGAGTTCTTCAAAAATCAGGACCACGGCCCACCCCTCCTCTTCCCAAATTTCCTCTCCTAAGATCATGAGATCTCTCTTACCTATGGCTTGCTCAATCCACTGCCAGTGGCTGGGCTGTGAAAACCAAGGGAGACCTGACCCCAGTAGTGCTGAGATTTTACCTATTCTCTTCCTGCTAGTAGACAGATAAGCCACCAACTTGAAGTCCCAGGGGATAAGCCTATTTTCCTCACTCTACTGCTTAGCTACAGTTGGAAGGTTCTGAAGTCAGGCAGCTGTGCTTCCTTGGCTAGAGCCAGAGTGTGGTCCTCTGACTGATGTGTACTCCCCTCTTCCCAAAGTCATTCCCTTTGCTGGGGAGTGGAAGTTATGGCAACACAGATGCAGGTCCAGACCATTCTGAAGAAACTTCATGTGGCCCAGCAATGCTGTAACTTGATGGTCCTGGCCCACAGCAAAAAAGGCACCAACAGATTCCTCCAGGGAAACAGTTCTTAGTGCCTTCTAACAGGTGCCATTGGCCCCTTCTCCAGAGTGGACACTCTGAACGGCCAAGAACAGCTTCCTCTGCTTTTTGCACCTACAGCTGTTATAGGATGCCTCAGCCATAACAAAGTTCCTTGGGATTGCTTTGTCTTCCTCAAGGAGCAGCCACCCTTCAAGTATTCAGCCATCTCAAGGGGTCTGATTCATGAGCCTCACACCTCGTAAATTCACAGCATTCAATGCTAAGACCTAGGGCTCTCCCTTCTTCCTCACCTCTTCAGAGCTCTCTCTCCCCTTTTCTAATTCACTGGAGAGAAGGCTGGTGTCATGCCTGAGTCCTCCCCAGCTTCAGAATTATCAAAATCATAGAATGGAGCAATAAATGCCTTTTAACAAAATTGCCTCCCAATAAGCCTTTTCGAAAGCCTAAAAAGTTATGTTGAGGTGAGATATTCCTCTTTAGACCTTTGTCCCACTCTCCCCACCCCCAGGGGAGTGGAGTTGAGCATGGACACCCCGCTGATGGTGGGACTTCGGCAGCCTACCAGTAGTACCCTGCATTGCGTGGCTGACAAGGTCCAGGCAGTCCACCCCTAAACCAAAGCAGTCACAGAACCCTACTCCAATGAGGAGCCTCTGTCAATTGATATGCACCAGGCACCAGCAAGAAAGGAGGGAGCGACAGAGGACTCAGAAGGGGACAGGCTAGGATGAGCTCTGAATTCTGATGATAAGTGGAAAATTTGAAATCTTGGTTACCAGGAAAGCCCATGTCTGATGTGCTGGCAGAAACATGAGCTGCTGCAGTGTTTTTCTCTCTACTGATGCCTCAAAGTTGCTATTCTCAGCATTTGGGATCTGCTTTTTGGAATACTCAGGTTTCAATTTTTGAAGTGAATTCAAATAATTGCCAAAATGAAGACACTAAAACAAGCCAGACAGTGCTGGTTGAGCCTGGGCTATTTTCCCTCCCAAGGGGACCAGGGCTTTCTGTTGACTGTCAGCCATACCAGGTCACCTCACCAAATTTTCATGAGTTTCTTTCTTGTCTCTGGGGCAAAGCGGTGTGCTCCTTGAGGGCAGCGGTCATATCTTCCATTCGTGGGCACCAAGTAGGAGCTGAAGGAGTTTAGGGTTTGGGATTTCAGTGGAGTGGGAAGTGTCAGAGGAGGACGTGGTGGCCTGATTGGAGTTTCTCCCACACCTGACCGAGACTTTTTGGTTTTTCAGGAAGCAAAGGGGACAGGGGCATGAAAGGAGATGCAGGGGTCATGGGGCCTCCTGGAGCCCAGGGGAGTAAAGGTGACTCCGGGAGTCCAGGCCCACCAGGTAAGAGGGTGCGCGGTCACATCCACTGACCTCTAGGTGTTTCCTTTTTTTTTTCTGGCTGGCTGAGCCAAATGGAAAAAAAATTCCTAAAAGTTCTTTTTCATCTTAGGTTTGGCTGGTTTTCCTGGAGCTAAAGGAGATCAAGGTGAGAACTACAGGAATCTGGGCATCATCCCAGCTACCACTGTCCCTGGCAGAGTGAAGTTGGGGACCTGGCTCCACCGTCTTTTGCTTCATCGTAGTATTTACCTAGAGCACCTGGGGTTTTTTGAAATCTGGCCCTGGCTAAGAGGAACAGAGCAGCCAGTGGGGGGAGGGGGGGACAGGCTTCACTGATGTTTCTCTCTAGACTTTACCCCACTTTGCCACCCAGGGGGTGGAGTTGGACAGTCACACCCAGAGCTCCTAGTAAGTCCATAAGTCCCAGACCCTGCAGATGGAAAAGATTAGTAAGTTGCTGAGAATAATTTTCCTCCTACTAAGAGGGCTAGCTCACGGCTTCTAAAGAGTGGGGTTAAAGCTGCCAAGAGGACTGTAAGGTGTTAAGAGGTACATGTCTCACTGCTGAGAACAGAAGCACCGGGGGTTGGGGTAACCGGGCCCTCTGCCAACCACCAAAGCCTGGCAGTCACTACTTTCCTTTCAGGACAACCTGGACTGCAGGGTGTTCCAGGCCCTCCTGGTGCAGTGGGACACCCGGGTGCCAAGGGTGAGCCTGGCAGTGCTGGCTCCCCTGGGTCAGCAGGTGAGGTCCTGGGTCCTGTGGCGGGCACAGGGAGTGATGTGTGAAAACCTGCCTAGTCCAGCCCTTATGCCCTCTGTGGTGTCTGTTGTCCAGGACTTCCAGGGAGCCCCGGGAGTCCAGGAGCTGCAGGCCTGAAAGGAAGCAAAGGGGACACAGGTAACAGAGGGTGCGGTGGGTGAGTAGGTGGGCTTGCTGGGTGGCAGGATGGATGGAGAGGAAAAACTGCCTCCTGTTAGGCCCACGGAGGAGGCAGAGGGTCTTCTGTGCCTTGGCCTCTGAGGTTCCTGGTTATGGAGGGCAGTTGCCCCTGCCAGGACCCCTTAAGCCCAAGGGCCTAGGGCTGTTCTTTCTCTTCTCAGGGCTCATGAAAGGCCTTGAATGCCATGACCAAACCTCCAGCATCAGGGAGGAGAGCAAACACCTTGCCCATACCATCTCCCTGGTCTGCTTCCCAGCTGTATGTTTCTGCTGTCTCCTGCTAACCCTTCACTGGGACCCCCAAGAGGGGGTCCAGGAGTCTAGATTCAGGCTGGAGGGTCCAGAAAACTCTTCTTCCACATTTTCCTAGGGGGGCAGCCTGGGAGCACTGACCCACACTAGCCAAAGACTAGTTTGTACCATATCGCCAACAGAGTCTAGGTTATATACCATCATGTCTATTTAGCCTAGGTCGTAAACCATTGTACCGATATAGTCTACTTTATAAGCCATTCTGGTCCAGTCACAGTGTGCTCGCTTGGTCTAGAAAGTCCAGACCACTATCACAGTGCATAAGACCAATTCCTGCCTTCCCGCCCTCAGACATGCAGAGTATTGCAGTGAATAGAGACTGTTGCCAGATGGTGTGGGCACACTCTGATTGGGTATTTCTATGGAGAACTGTTGCATACACTGGAAAACCAGGAGCAGGCAGGAGGGGCTATGGGGAAGGCAGGGTTTTGATGTAAAGCTGCATGTCTGCCAAGGACATCTGTAGACAGTCTGCCTCCACCCCTGTCCTCTGCCTGAGAAGAAGGTCATGCTTGTGTCAGACAACCTGGATGCCCTTACCCCCGTGCTGTACTAGAGACCCACACTGGGACCTGTTCCTCCACAGTTCTAATCAACTGACTGATTCATTCATCACCACCTCCTGGCAAACCTTGGACTCTGGGCTTGAGCTTTTGGGTTTTTTTGAAAGCTGTCGGGAGCCATGGCAAGGGCAGCTTTTACACCCTCTCTGTCCTTGTAATCTGTCCAGCCCCAGAACAATTGTGTTTTTATGGATGGTGTGTCAGTTTGGGAGGATCCCTGCTACCTGATCCCATGTGGATGCCACCTGAAGGACACCAGCAGGGTCTCACCATGGGAAAGGTTCCATCTGGGTATAGTCGTCAGACGTTCCTGACTTGTTCACTGCCCATTCTGATCTTATAATTCCATCTTCTCTGGTCCCCAGTCTCAGAGTCCATCTGACTATAAGACCTGATGCTCTCTTGCCCCTGAACCTTCTGAGTGGTTTCATGGAGATGATTGCTTTCATGTCTCGGTTGGAAATGGTAGTCACCCTCTGCCCCCACCCCCACTGCCAGACTAACGGTTCTCAACTAACCAAGAGTATTGGAGGTAAAACATGATTTTACGCACAGGAGCATTGTGCTCACTCCCCAAGCCCCAAACCTGTGTCTTCCACAGTCTGAGAGTAGGGAATCCTGCCCTGCCCTTTGCATCCTGGGAGGATTTGCAGAACAAAAGCAGCTCCTGCTAATGAGCATCTTCTTGACACCCAGTGGGGCAAGCACTCTTCGTAGTGCAACTTTACAGTCAAACAGCCATTAAGAGATGCAGCCAGGTTCAAATCTAGGCCAGTACAAGACAAAGCTTGGGGTCTTATTAGTACAGTCTATCATGAGGTCTCCCTCCCCAGCCCCACCATCAGGGCGTGCTGATGAGTGACACCTCCTCCCTTCATCCCAGTTCAGAAAGGATCGGAGCAGAAGGTAGCAGCTTGTTCCATTCCTGGGAGGAAACATGAAGCTTTCAGGCCCTATCATGGTTCTTAGTTATTTACCCATTTTAGCAAAAGACTTTTGGCCCATAGCTTAGGGATCGTTTTAATTTCATCATCATCGAGACCTTGTATATCTGTTGAGCACCCTTATGGAGTTCTCCAATAATTAGGCCTCCTGGTGAGTACCAGCCAGCAAATTCTAGGGGCTACCCCTTAGTTCTGGCTGACCAAGTAAGCATGAGGAATTGCATTTCAATTTGGGTTTTTTGATAATTACCATTTATCTAAAACTGCGCAGGTTGCCCACCCGAATCCAAATGTTTACCTTGATTAAGCAGCTGACAGTCCACATGGACATCTCAGAGGGGAATTCCAATAAGACCATAATCTGACTAATCTAGCTGGGTCTGTAGATCATCCTGGAGTCATAGGCTAATAAACTTCCGGATAGATTAGATTTGAAAACTTCCGAAGTGGGAGAAGGAGGGGCAGGCGGAGAGTGGGAGCCCAATCTCCCCATCATGGAGGACAGTGTATACTTGTCAATGTCAGGATGTTGGTATTCCCCAAATTAAAGCCACTGCGGTCCTTGGCCAGTGTTGATATATCAAGCTAGGTTTCCAAACTGATGTATTTCCCATTTTGTAAATAAAATCATTAATCTCTCAAGAGAATATCTAGCCACTTTAGATGAAAACAGAAAAATTACAGAGTGTTGGCTTGACCTAGGTGACAGCTAGGTTTCATTACTGCACATTAATTATTTTAAAAAGATGAGCGGTCTGTTCATTATTATCAGTGCCTCTGGGCCAGGCACTGTGCCTGGGTCTTGACTCCCATGATCACACTGAACTTACCATTCCTACTTTACAAACGGGGAAGCAAAGGCTCAGAGAGAGTAAACCCTTTGCTCACAGTGTCACAGGTAGCAAGAACTGAATTCAGAAGTGAATCCCAAAGTCTGATTCCAGAGCTGTGCTTTTCCAGATTCAGTTTTATGGAAGAACGTAGAGTGTATGATTTGAAAGAAATCAGTTACCTTCACCCTGTCCCCACCCCAGCCACACCTCCCACTCCTCCATAAATGGGTAAATCCTGGCTTGGTCACCAAGCCTTTCTTCCTCCTCCACAGCCACTGACCACACTCTACCCCATTCAGGTGAAATGCTTCCTCTTGTTTGCACCTCTTGAGAGAGAGGAGCCAGCTCATATTAAAGAAGACAAAGAGGAAATTCCTTCCATTTGGTGGGAAGATAACCTCCACATTTTATTAAGCAAGACATCATACCTTGCAGAACCTTCTCTCAGGGTCACTTTTTTAACCTGCTACAAATAGACCCTGTCCAGCCTCCATCACTTAGTATTTCTAACATTTTCACTTTCAAAGATTGCAGAAGAATAGTCCAATTTTAGCTCTACATGTCTTAGCTATTTTGAAATAATATTTGTTTAGAAATAAGGAAGGACTCCACTTCAGCTTGTAATCATGACATTTCTCTTTTTACCGTTTACACCTCATGAAATAATGTTAGAAGCAGCCAAAACATTTAAACTCCAAAACACCAATCTGTTAGGAAATTCTTTATCTCAATGGCCTTTATGTCTAAACTATAACAATGTGAATTTTCCATGCCCTTTTATTTTCCTCTTGGGGCAAAACCGAAGTGCAAATAACTCAAAATCCATTTTCTCATCTGTATTTGAAGGTGTTTTACTTTAAAGATAAGCCAAAAAGATCATCCATAATAGCAATTGAGCCCTATATCATGAATATAATTTCTCAGTTAATTCCACGCCTCATATCTAAGTACTGAGATAGTCCAATAATTTATGAAATTCTACTAAGTCAAATCACTAAATTGTCATTTATAAAACTTCCTCATTTTTCTCTAAGTTTCTTAGAGAGCTCTGCAGAAGTCTACACATACCTCAATTTTGAGTCCCTTATCCTTCATCTCACTTCTTACCACAAGGTCGATTTGTCAGTTATTAGCTGAATCCTAAATTTGCCAGGTTGCACCTAGCTTCCAAGTTGGCATGGTATTTAGGAAAGTTTCCCCAGACTGGGCAAGACAGCAATGGCCCCCTCTGTACAAAACATAAAAAAATTAGCTGGGCATGGTGGCATGTACCTGTAGTCTCAGCTACTCAGGTGGCTGAAGGAGGAGGAGGAGGATCACTTGAGCCAAAGAATTTGAGGCTGCAGTGAGCTATGATTGCACCACTGCACTCCAGCCTGTGCAACAGAGTGAGACCCTGTCAAAAAGAAAGAAAAAGAAAGAGAGAGAGAGAGAGAGACAGGAAGGAAGGAAGGAAGGAAGGAAAAGAAAGAGGAAAGAAAGAAAGAAGAAAGAGAGAGAGAAAAGAAAAGAAAGAAAAGAAAAGAAAGGGAAAGAAAGTTTTCTTAACGTATTAGAAATTTCCCCACTTCATTCAGAATCAGGAGATCTGAGCCTTAACTTGTACTTACCCCTGACTAGCTGTGTGACCACAGGCTCAGCTACTTGACTTTGCTGAGCCTGTTTCCTTTTCTGTGGCATGCAAGCAGTACAGAAGAACACCAGGTCCCTAACAGTTTCACAGCACTCTGGGTTTGAAATAGGCAGCTTCCCTGGGAGCAGGAACAATTGAAGACTTTAGTCAGAACACCAGCTCAACACTAAACAACTGGAAGGCATTTGTTTTCTAACTCAACACACATTTCTTGGGAGAATATTATTTCTGTAAAAACACTTTGCAAGTAAATATTTGGAGCCCTCTCAGCTTGATAAGCTTGTGATACTCGGGGAAAGCCAGCTTGCTTATGGTTAAGAAGAAAAATCCAGCATTTATTTGCTCTCCAGTGTAGTTTTACAACATGCAGCTCTAGAACCTATTTTTTAGCCATTTCTTCCTGTACTCTGCAGGAGCTGATCCTATCAGGATGCTGCCTTGATTTATAGTGAAGTAATTACTAGTTCCTCCATCAATTAGTCCGTCAACAACCACTCAGCCAGTGTTTTCTTAGAGTCCAGCGAGGCTTGGACAGAAATGATACAAACCTCAATTCTAATTTCCAATACCCATTAAACACATATCAGAAGGCATTTCATCAAGGTCCAACCTCTGCCATATGAATTGTGGGTCTGGGAGGGTTCAGACGTGAGAGGGGCTGTGAGCTCCTACAGAGACAAGGAAGGCTGCTTGTAAGAGGTGGCTGTGAGCTGGCCGCTCAAGAATGAGTGAGAGTTGTTTAGGGCAGTGCTACTCAAAATGTGGTCCCAAGACTTGCAGGATTAGCATCACCAGGAACTTGTTAGTGCTGTAGATTCTTGGATTCCCACTCCAGTCCCACTAAATCAGTGACTCTGGTGGGACCTAGCAAGTTGTTTACTAACAAGATGCACCCAGATGATTCTGATATATTCTCTAGTTTGACTACTCCTCTTTTAGGGGGAAGAAATGGCCTCAGGGAGGCTGGAGGTGTCTTGGGAACCAAGTGCATAGACCAAGTGAAACTCCAGAGAGGAGTGAGCCTAGTGCTAGTGGAACAAAGGTGCCTTCAGGGAACATTGGGAGGCTGGGTCTGGGTGACAGCCCCGACTTCCCCCATTCACTCCTGTGTGACCTGGAATAACTCACCTAGCATCACTGAGTGTGTACTTTCTCCTCTGTAAAGGAGGGAAATCACACTGCCTTGGAGCGTGGCTGAAAGATCAAACAAGGTAATGGATGTAAAGCCCCTGGCACAGTGCCTGACATGATGCAGGCAGCAGAAAATGCTGAGTCCCCCAGAGGTGAGGAGCTAGGAAGGGAGAGTGTGGGAAATGAAGAGGGAGGGTCAGGCTTGAGGCTATGGACCTGGTGAACAGGGGCTTTCCTATAATTCCTGTCTTTAGAGGGCATTTGCTGCTCAGTGCTTTAGGGGACAGTTGGAGGGGTGCATCTCTTTGGGTGGTCACAATAAAGGGAGGTCACGGTGTTTTGAGGCCCCTTCTGCTTACCTGCATGTGAACAGTGTATGTCAAGATTGGTGGGGAGAAAGACCGCAATCTATGTGTCTATGATGGTGATGAAGCAGGGAACAGTCCACATCCAGACTCTTAGCCCCTTCTATCTGCATCCCAGAGGGTGCCATGTTGCAGAAATCTCTACCTTAAGAGCGTGTCCCTAGTGGTCGGGTTCAGGGACCCCAAGACACTGTGACCTCCCTGGATGTGGACTGTTTCGTACTTCATCACCATCATAGACATATAGAATGTGATCTTTCACCCAACCCATCTTGACGTATGCTGTTCAGATGCAGGTAAGCAGAAGGGAAACATCTGTCACTTCTCCTGGGCAATCTCAGCTAAGCCCTTCAGGTCAATAGCAGACATTTGCTGGGTGCTAGCTGTGCAGCAATCCTGGTGCTCATATGTGGACTCAACCTCAGTGCCTGAGGTGCTCCCCACCTGGAGGGGACACAGGACACTGTGGGTCCTGTGACATCATTTATTCAGCACTGGCCTGGCACCGGGCTCAGCACTTGACACACACGATTTCATTTCAGCCTCACAACTGCCTCCGGAGGCAAGAAGGAGACTCAGAGAAGGAAACTGAGGCTCAGAGCAGGGACACCTGGCTCAAGGTCACAAAGTCAGTATAAGACAGAAGTGGACTCAAGTCCAGGCTGTCAGACTTTGGAACCACTTTGCTTTACTGCCTTGGGAGAAAGGATATCATGTCTTGGGCGAGGGAGGGAAGGTTTCACAGGTGGTGACATCTGACATCTTTGCAGAGTTTACAAGCTAAATGTGAGTCCTCCAGGTGAACCAAAGGGGTGAGGCATTCTATCCAGAGGGACAGGTGTGTGCACAAATGGCCCTGTGTAAGCTGGGGCCTGTCTGCCAGGGGCTGATCTCTAAGGCACCTCCAGCTCTCACAAAAACCTATCCCAACCTCAGTTCTGTCCCTTTCCCTAACACAAGGAACAGAAGTAGCTGCCCTCTCAGAATCTTCTGGTGCTTCCTGCTTCTCATGTTGCCTGGCTCTGCCGTGGCAGCTCCCAGCCCCTTAGCTCTCCAGCCCTCCTCCCCAGGCAGCGCCAGGCCTGGAGGTGGGATCTGAAATGCCCCCAGAGTAATCACTTCTCTTGCTCATTATTCCAAGAAGGGGCCCTGAAGAGGCCTGCCAGCCCTTTGCCTCTCCCTCCACTGACCAGCACACTGCAAGTGCTTGGGAAATCCAGGGATTGAAGTGAGAGGCAGGGCAGGGCAGGCAGAAAATTCCCCGAGGCAACTGTAAGGATGTTGACTGAACTCCGTGCTTGGCTGGGGGCACAGATACTTATGACTCACTGTTGGTATTCCCCTCATTACCCTCTAGTAACTGTTATTGATAGTCAATAATGAGCTTGCATTTTCCCAAGTTTATGTAACTGCCTTGAGGAATCCTATTTCTCTGAAATAAAATAAATATTGGCACTTAAAATCAAGAGGATATGATCTTGCCAAATGAACAAATTATTATCTCACAGTGACGCAGCAGGGTGCTGGGGACAGTGGGCCTTCCATGAAAGTTTACTGAAAAAAAGGATGAATGGTTGGAAAGAAGGAAGAAAGGGGGAACTTTAACATTAACTACAATAGGATCATCACCAATGATTGTGGTTATTATTTTTCCATTTTCTGGACATTAGACCCTTTAGCCAAATGAATCTTTAGCCACTGGGGGCCACGGTGAAATCAACCAACAAATACTTGTAGAGCATCTACTATGCGTGAGGACCTCCAAATCTCCTGGTGGCCACTGAGCCCCCTCCACAGTCTTTTGGCAATAAAGATAACTTCATTTACCAAATATCTCCCAATTCTCTTCCAATATAAATGCAACAGCAGGGAATGGGATTGGATTTAGATGCCAGGTCAGGTTACTGGTGGGCAGGGAAGGCCAGTGGTGCATCTGGGGTCTGTCTAATCCCGGCTTTCATCCAGTACTTTGCTGTTTCACCCCCAACACACCTGTTCTCATTCATCTGCAGACTGTCTCTTTTTATGATCTGCTGAAGAGGCTTTAAACAATCGTGGAGAACCAATGTATCTTCCGTCTGCATTAATCAGACAAAAGATAGAGGTTGTCTAAGATTAAAAATGTCTAATATCTAAGTTTTATTATCTCCTCCCCTCCTTTTTTGTTTTGATCTTAGGACTTCAAGGACAGCAAGGAAGAAAAGGAGAATCAGGAGTTCCAGGTAAAGGGCTGGCTGCATTTTGATCCATTGGAGTGATGAAGGGCAGGTCTTGTTGACTTTGAACGCACAGCCGTGACCTTCTCCCAAAGTGGAGGTTAAGACTCCAGGGCTCTGTCATTCAAGCCTCAGATTTCTCCGCTGCAAAACCTGGGAACAGCAGGAACTCAGCATCCTGAGAGGTGTAGTGTATGGGGCAGGGGCTGAGGATGGCAAAGTGGAAAAATGTCAGGAGAGCTGGGGGTGCAGGCGGAGGCGCCAGGCTGTGTAGCCGCCATGGAGCTGTGCCCCTTCTGCTCCATCCACGACTGCTTCTTCCCCACCTCAGCTGTGGCCCACTTGTCTCTTCTTGGCCCCCAAGCTTCTCCTCTCTGCCTCCCGCTGCCTGTCGCTGGGCTTTCTTATTCTAATCCTCACCTCCAGAGCCTGTGCTTCAGTCGGGTACTGAGCTGGCACCACTGGAGGGTGTTTCTAGGCCTCTCAACAGCCCTGCCCCTGTGAGTGCAAAAGTGAGATTTTTCAGACACATTTCTTGAGCAACTTTTCTTCCTAATAAGCTAGATATTCTATTACCGTTTTTTTTTTTTTTTTTTTCAATTTTTTTTAGAGGCAAAGTCTCTGTGTCACCCAGGGCTGAGTGCAGTGGTGCCAGGATAGCTCACTGCAGACTTGGCCTCCTGGGCTCAAGTGATCCTCCCACCTTGGCCTCCCAAAGCATTGGGATTACAGGAGTAAGCCACTGTACTCGGCCGCTGTTACTATTTCAATTCACTAAAGGAGACGACGAGGCTTAGAAACATTCTAGCAAATTCTCCCAGCATGGCTAGAACTTCCACATAACTATGTAATTCCAGAAGGACCAACAATCTGTGGAATACCACCAGCTATTTTAGCCTGCCTGTTCTCGACAGCATTTACCTAAGAGTTGAGAGATCAGTGCAGCCCCCAGATGGACCAAAGACAGGCTGAACATTCGGATAGCCCAGCCATGGGAGAGGTCTGGCAGTTAAGGATAACTCATTTATTAAACAGCAAGGCCCTTGGGTCTCTCTTGGGAAGGCAAAGCAGGGCACCTGACCAGGGCAGTGTCTCTCCTTCCAGGCCCTGCAGGTGTGAAGGGAGAACAGGGGAGCCCAGGGCTGGCAGGTCCCAAGGGAGCCCCTGGACCAGTTGGCCGGAAGGGAGACCAGGGAGTGAAAGGTAAGGCCTCTGCATCTGATTCCTTGGTTCTTAGGACTATGCTTTACAGCCAATTCTGTACCTTAAAATAGGAAAGGCCCTGTTTTAAGAGTTCTGGGGGTTTTCAGAACCCAGGAGGGTAGAGGTTTATTTCCTTGATTGACAAGTCTTGCGCTGGGGCTTGCCCTAGGCATGGAGCACACAGCAGTGGGTTAGGCACAGCTCTAGCATCCGAGGCAGGGGCATGAATGTGCACTCGAGCTATGCCCCACGATCCAACACCCTAGACAGTTTCCATGAAGGAGATGAGCCCATCCCACTCCATATCTCTGACCAGACCAAGCGTACCTCACCAATCTAACTTCAACCCCTCTTGCTGTAGCTCAGGCCCATTTCTTCCTGCTCAGTCATTGCACCCACAGGACATCCCATCCCCATAACGCCAGGCCACAGGCAAGACCCAGGGAGAGTTTGACCACCGCCACCCCTCCACCCGCTCCCAACTCCTGCAAATGCAGGCAAAGGCATCCTGCCTGGGTTTCTTTCAAACCGTGTGGGTTTTCTCCTCATGACAGGATCTTCTGGGGAGCAAGGAGTAAAGGGAGAAAAAGGTGAAAGAGGTAATCACTATTTATATTATCTTTAATGTGTGCTTTAAAGTCAACTCTGTACCTGAAAATTGTGTGTGTTGGGGGAAGAGACCTTGGTTCTCAAATAAATTTCTCATTTTGGGGAAGAGTTGAGGGTCTAGTCCCTCGAATGAGCCTGCCCACGGCACAGAGCAGCAGTTTCTCTCCCCAGTCACTCTCTCCCTTCCTTCCCCCTTTCTCCTTCTTCCTTTCCTTTTCTCTCTCCCTCCCTCCCTTCCTCCCCTTTTCCTTCTTTCTTTCCTCTCCCTCCCTCCTTCCTTTCCCTCTCTCCCTCCCTCTCTCCCTCCATTCTTTCCTTCCTTCCTTCTCTTTTCTCAGCTTTTCTTTTTTTCTCTCCACAACACATGACAAGACGTGGTGTATGTGATTTGCAAACCAGCCACAGGGGCACCTGACCCCCTGGCCTTGTGCCTGCAGGCCCCAGGTGCACGGAGGCTGCATGCCAGGTTGGGTTGGCACTGTAAAGTGGGATCTTCCAGGCTCTGGTGACAGTCAAGCAGGGGCATTTCTTTTCCTTAACTGTAGAACTCCAAAATGAGAAGAAAGAGCCCGTACTTACCCAAAGCCCCAAGGGGCCTTCCTTGCCTCTCCCATGTGTGTTTCTTCACCCAGGTGAAAACTCAGTGTCCGTCAGGATTGTCGGCAGTAGTAACCGAGGCCGGGCTGAAGTTTACTACAGTGGTACCTGGGGGACCATTTGCGATGATGAATGGCAAGATTCTGATGCCACTGTCTTCTGCCGCATGCTCGGTTACTCCAGAGGAAGGGCTCTGAACAACGTGGGAGCTGGTAAGTGAGTCACCAGCCAGGGGCCTCTTCCCCAGAGGTGTGGATGTGGCTTTCTCTCACTGGTGGGGTGTTGGCAACTGACTCAGTGTGGTTTTCTTTAAAAGAAAAATATTGGTCCAAGCAACCAAAAAGCTCTGCAGTGCAGGGCTCCAGGTTTGCGTCCTTCCAGCTTGGCAATCCCAGCAGAAAGATGGCCTGTCTTCTCCAGCGCTGACAGTGAAGGCTGGCCTGGCTTCAGTCAAGGTCCATCCAGCCCTGGAGTCAGAATGCCACATGGCTGAGGGTGTTTGCCGGGGATGGCTCTCCAAAGGACAGCTGAGTTGATGCAACTGGAAGAACACAGAGAAGATTCAGGGCAGGCAAACGCAGAAGTTCACTCCAGCTGTCTGCAAACCAGCAGCCTAGATTGACCAGCAAGCAGTCTGGGCTGTGATCATCTTTAAAGAGAAGATGGGAAGGGAAGAGAAAACAAATCAGAGCAGGGACTTACTAAAATTTGGGGAAAATGTCTTCGGATGCTGGAGACTCAGCCTATATCTTTCAGCCAAAAGTTCAAACCTTGAGTGAAGGAGTTAAGTCCCCAGGCAGAACCCTTTTCTCTGGCCATAGGAGCTGGCCCAGCAGGACATGAGGCCAGTTTCCCTTGCTCCCAACCCCAAGTGCTCCCTGTCCTTACCCCAACCCAAAGCAAATGCCCACTTTAGAGCAGGGTGATGGCTTGATTACAAAGGCATGTGAGGATGGTGGATGCAGCAGGAGTGAATTAGCAGGGAGGAAACTAAACGCTGGGACACCCACCTAGGAAGATATTTCAAATAGTGTGGGGTTTAAGTATTAAATATTTGCATGAGACTTTTGTCAAAGGGCAGAGAATAGAACAGAGGCAGAGTCATTATAAAAAAAAAAAACAACAAAAAAAAACACTAACAACAAAAACAGGCTAAGCCAGCCATCAGCACATTGGGCCAGAATGGGCCAGAATGAGTGAGAAGTCGGCAGTCTACCCCAGATGGAAGCTCCCAGGCACACACGTGGCTGCTTTGCTTTGACTCTAATCCTACCCTTCTTGCTCTCTCTCCTGCTTTCTCTCTATCAAGGCACTGGGCAGATCTGGTTGGATAATGTTGAGTGTCGGGGCACGGAGAGTACCCTGTGGAGCTGCAGCAAGAATAGCTGGGGCGATCACAACTGCAACCACGAGGAGGACGCAGGTGTGGAGTGCAGCATCTGACCGGGAAACACTTGCACTGCTCTGCTCCCGAGGTGTCCTCGGGCTCATATGTGGGAAGGCAGAGGATCTCTGAGGAGTTCCCTGGGGATAACTGAGCAGCCTCTAAAGAGGGACCATTAATAAAGCTCAACATCACTGGCTGTGGCTAAGTGTCAGTGTGTTCATACCTCCCATCCCCATTGATGTGCCCACTCCATGCACCACACCATTTCATTGAATTCTCTCATGTCCATAGCCAGGGGAAAGAGAGGGTGGAGGTGGTGATGCAGAAGGTGAAGGTCACCTATGGTCAACCTTAGTCTTGACCATCTCTTCAGTCATTCAGACATAACATCTCTCATGGTGAGCTCTCTCTCCCCCTTTTTGTCTTCCCCTGATCGTGACCTGGTAACATTGCAGCACACACATGAACTCTCTTCATGCCCTGTGCTGTGTGCTCCACCCTGACTCCACCTGCCCCGTGGGTCCTTGCTCTATCTCAGCACCCTGCCTGCTGGGCTAAGCCCAGTCTCCATGTTGCAAACCACAGAGTAAGCCTGAAATCAGTCTTAGAGTCTCATTGATCTTTCCTTCCATACATGTGTGGGATTTACAGAATGGAAATATTTATCTGGAGTGAGAGTAATCAAAAAAGTTTTCTGAAGAAAGCACAATTTGAACTGGACCTTAAAGGATGGGGAGGATGTGACCCCTTCTTGGCATGCAGTGACTCTGTCACTCTAGGACCTATAGGTATAAAAGACTTTGTTTTCCTGAGCCTGTCCTGTGTCCCTTCTTGTGGCAACAACTGACTAACCATCTACTGAAAGAACAAAGAACACCAGGTGTCAGGTTTTTTTTTTTTAATGCTTTAAGTTTTAGGGTGCATGTGCACAACGTGGAGGGTTGTTACATATGTATACATGTGCCATGTTGGTGTGCTGCACCCATTAACTCGTCATTTAACATTAGGTATATCTCCTAATGCAATCCCTCCCCACTCCCCCCACCCAACAACAGGCCCCGGTGTGTGATGTTCCCCTTCCTGTGTCCACGTGTTCTCATTGTACAATTCCCACCTATGAGTGAGAACATGCAGTGTTTGGTTTTTTTATCCTTGCAATAGTTTGCTGAGAATGATGGTTTCCAGCTTCATCCACGTCCCACAAAGGACATGAACTCATCCTTTTTTATGGCTGCATAGTATTCCATGGTGTATATGTGCCACATTTTCTTAATCCAGTCTATCATTGTTGGACATTTAGGTTGGTTCCAAGTCTTTGCTATTGTGAATAGTGCCGCAATAAACATACATGTGTGTGTGTCTTTATAGCAGCATGATTTATAATCCTTTGGGTATATACCCAGTAATGGGATTGCTGGGGCAAATGGTATTTCTAGTTCTAGACCCCTGAGGAATCGCCACACTGACTTCCACAATGGTTGAGCTAGTTTACAGTCCCACCAACAGTGTAAAAGTGTTCCTATTTCTCCACATCCTCTCCAGCACCTGTTGTTTCCTGACTTTTTAATGATCGCCATTCTAACTGGTGTGAGATGGTATCTCATTGTGGTTTTGATTTGCATTTCTCTGATGGCCACTGATGATGAGCATTTTTTCATGTGTCTTTTGGCTGCATAAATGTCTTCTTTTGAGAAGTGTCTGTTCATATCCTTCGCCCACTTTTTGATGGGTTTTTTTTTTCTTGTAAATTTGTTTGAGTTCATAGTACATTCTGGATATTAGCCCTTTGTCAGATGAGTAGATTGCAGAAATTTTCTCCCATTCTCTAGGTTGCCAGTTCACTCTGATGGTAGTTTCTTTTGCTGTGCAGAAGCTCTTTAGTTTAATTAGATCCCATTTGTCAATTTTGGCTTATGTTGCCATTGCTTTTGGTGTTTTAGATATGAAGTCCTTGCCCATGCCTATGTCCTGAATGGTATTGCCTAGGTTTTCTTCTAGGGTTTTTAATGGTTTTAGGTCTAACATTTAAGTCTTTAATCCATCTTGAATTAATTTTTGTATAAGGTGTAAGGAAGGGATCCAGTGTCAGCTTTCTACATATGGCTAGCCAGTTTTCCCAGCACCATTTATTAAATAGGGAATCCTTTCCCCATTGCTTGTTTTTGTCAGGTTTGTCAAAGATCAGATAGTTGTAGATATGCGGCATTATTTCTGAGGGCTCTATTCTGTTCCACTGTTCTATATCTCTGTTTTGGTACCAGTACCATGCTGTTTTGGTTACTGTAGTATTTGGTTACTTGTAGTATAGTTTGAAGTCAGGTAGCATGATGCCTCCAGCTTTGTTCTTTTGGCTTAGGATTGACTTGGCAATGCAGGCTCTTTTTTGGTTCCATATGAACTTTAAAGTAGTTTTTTCCAACTCTGTGAAGAAAGTCATTGGTAGCTTGATGGGGATGGCATTGAATCTATAAATTACCTTGGCCAGTATGGCCATTTTCACGATATTGATTCTTCCTACCCATGAGCATGGAATGTTCTTCCATTTGTTTGTATCCTCTTTTATTTCATTGAGCAGTGGTTTGTAGTTCTCCTTGAAGAGGTCCTTCACATCCCTTGTAAGTTGGATTCCTAGGTATTTTATTCTCTTTGAAGCAGTTGTGAATGGGAGTTCACTCATGATTTGTGTCTCTTTTGATCTTTGTTCATTTAAAGTCTGTTTTATCAGAGACTAGGATTGCAACCCCTGCCTTTTTTTTATTTTACATTTGCTTGGTAGATCTTCCTCCATCCCTTTATTTTGAGCCTATGTGTGTCTCTGCACATGAGATGGGTTTCCTGAATACAGCGCACTAATGGGTCTTGACTGTTTATCCAATTTGCCAGTCTGTGTCTTTTAATTGGAGCATTTAGCCCATTTACATTTGAGGTTAATATTGTTATGTGTGAATTTGATCCTGTCATTATGATGTTAGCTGGTTATTTTCCTCGTTAGTTGATGCAGTTTCTTCCTAGCCTTGATGGTCTTTACAATTTGGCATGTTTTTGCAGTGGCTGGTACTGGTTGTTCCTCTCCATGTTTAGTGCTTCCTTCAGGAGCTCTTTTAGGGCAGGCCTGGTGGTGAGAAAATCTCTCAGCATTTGCTTGTCTGTAAAGTATTTTATTTCTCCTTCACTTATGAAGCTTAGTTTGGCTGGATATGAAATTCTGGGTTGAAAATTCTTTTCTTTAAGAATGTTGAATATCGGCCCCCACTCTCTTCTGGCTTGTAGAGTTTCTGCCGAGAGATCAGCTGTTAGTCTGCTGGGCTTCCCTTTGTGGGTAACCCGAGCTTTCTCTCTGGCTGCCCTTAACATTTTTTCCTTCATTTCAACTTTGGTGAATCTGACAATTATGTGTCTTGGAGTCATCCTTCTCGAGGAGTATCTTTGTGGTGTTCTCTGTATTTCCTGAATTTGAATGTTGGCCTGCCTTGCTAGATTGGGGAAGTTCTCCTGGATAATATCCTGCAGAGTGTTTTCCAACTTGGTTCCATTCTCCCCTTCACTTTCAGGTACACCAATCAGATGTAGGTTTGGTCTTTTCACATAGTCCCATATTTCTTGGAGGCCTTGTTCATTTATTTTTATTCTTTTTTCTCTAAACTTCTCTTCTTGCTTCATTTCATTCATTTGATCTTCCATCACTGATACCCTTCCTTCCAATTGATCGAACGGCTACTGAGGCCTGTGCATTCATCATATAGTTCTTGTGCCATGGTTTTCAGCCACATCAGGTCCTTTAAGGACTTCTCTGCATTGATTATTCTAGTTAGCCATTCATCTAATCTTTTTTCAAGGTTTTTAACTTCTTTGCCATTGGTTCAAACTTCCTCCTTTAGCTCAGAGTAGTTTGATCGTCTGAAGCCTTCTTCTCTCAACTCGTCAAAGTCATTCTCTGTGCAGCTTTGTTCCATTGCTGGTGAGGAGCTGCATTCCTTTGGAGGAGGAGAGGTGCTCTGATTTTTAAAATTTTCAGTTTTTCTGCTCTGTTTTTTTCCCCATCTTTGTGGTTTTATCTACCTTTGGTCTTTGATGATGGTGACATACGGATGGGGTTTTGGTGTAGATGTCCTTTCTGTTTGTTAGTTTTCCTTCTAACAGTCAGGACCCTCAGCTGCAGGTCTGTTGGAATTTGCCAGAGGTCCACTCCAGACCCTGTTTGCCTGGGTATCAGCAGTGGAGGCTGCAGAAGAGCGGATATCGGTGAACAGCAAATGTTGCTGCCTGATCGTTCCTCTGGAAGTTTTGTCTCAGAGGAGTATCCGGTTTTGTGAGGTGTCAGTCTGCCCCTACTGGGGGGTGCCTCCCAGTAAGGCTACTCAGGGGTCAGGGACCAACTTGAGGAGGCAGTCTGTCCGTTCTCAGATCTCAAGCTGTGTGCTGGGAGAAGCACTACTCTCTTCAAAGCTGTCAGACAGGGACATTTAAGTCTGCAGAGGTTTCTGCTGCCTTTTGTTTGGCTATGCCCTGCCCCCAGAGGTGGAGTCTACAGAGGCAGGCAGGCCTCCTTGAGCTGCAGTGGGCTCCACCCAGTTCGAGCTTCTCAGCCACTTTGTTTACCTACTCCAGCCTCAGCAATGGCAGGCACCCCTCCCCCAGACTCACTGTCACCTTGCAGTTTGATCTCAGCTAGACTGCTGTGCTAGCAATAAGCGAGGCTCTGTGGGCGTAGGACCCTCTGAGCCAGGCACGGGATATAATCTCCTGGTGTGTTTTGCTAAGACCATTGGAAAAGCACAGTGTTAGGGTGGGAGTGACCCGATTTTCCAGGTGCCATCTGTCACCCCTTTCCTTGGCTAGGAAAGGGAACTCCCTGACCCCTTGCACTTCCTGGGTGAGGCGATGCCTTGCCCTGCTTCGGCTCACGCTCAGTGTGCTGCTGCACCCACTGTCCTGCACCCACTGTCTGACAATCCCCAGTGAGATGAACCTGGTACCTCAGCTGGAAATGCAGAAATCATTTGTCTTCTGCGTCACTCACGCTGGGAGCTGTAGACTGGAGCTGTTCCTATTTGGCCATCTTGGCTCCACACGTCAGGTGTCAGGTGTTGACTGAGGTCCAAGGGAAGTCAGTGGGCGAGTGGCAGGTAGCTAGAAGAACACTTGAGGAATCATAGGGAGTTTCGACATGGCTTTATTCTCTCTCTGGACACAAGCCAGCTGTGGGCACAAGTGAGCCATGGGCACAAGCAAGCCATGAGTACAAGCTGTATGTACAGCGTCAGCAAGGTAGTTATACTTTTTACAGACAACAGTGGTTCCAAGCCTCACATGAGCACGTGTGAGTGGTTACATAATGTGCCTCACATGGCATGGTTACATAATGTTTGGAGTTGTGCGCCTGCACTCCAAACCCACTGAGTCATGCTGTGCCAACAGGCTGCCTCGGCCTATTCCTGACTAAAGTGCAGGCATTTCCCTTACACTAAGGCATCACATAATATAAATAGTATGATTCCCATTTTATAAATGAGCAAACCCAGCCTCAGAGTGGGGAAGCAATGTGGTATGCTGGCTGCACTTTGCCCAGCTTATATTCATGGCACTAACAATGTGACTGTAGCCCCTTTCCCCAGAAGCAAGGTCTGCTTCCCACACCTTGACTCTGGGCTGGTTTCAAGACTTGCTTTGGCTAACAGAAAGTGGCAGAAGTGCTGGGAAGCAGTTCCAAGCCTGGGCCTCAAGAGACCCTGCACTCGCTTGCTGTCTCTTGGAATCCAAGCTGTGTTATGAAAACAAGACTGGCTGGCCCATTAGCAGGGGAGTGAGCAGGTGGAGGGGGCCCAGTTGCCCCAGCTGAGGTCACTGTTCATCAGCCGGCTCACAGCTAACCACGGCTGCATTAGTAAGCCCAGCCGAGCTGGTCAAGCCCAGCCCACAGCAGAAGAACTACCTGCCCAACCAACCCACAAACTCTTGAGAAATCACAAATGGCTGTGGCTTACCACCACTAGGTTTGGGGGTGGCTTGTTATGCAGGAACTGATAAAAATTAGTTTACAGAGGACACACAGCTAGGAAGGGCAGGGCTGGGATTCAAACCCAGGTCTGTCTGGCACCAATAAGATTGAGAGAAAGGAGGGTTGCTACTGCCGGCATCTCTGCCAGGTGACTCCTCCCATAAGCTCTCAGGCTGTGCTAAGCTAAAGAGATTTCTCTTTCAGATCCACAGGGGCTGCCGCACGCACATGGCTGCTGTGTGTCAGGACACTGGTTTTGTGGCTGATGAGCAACTGGGTAAAATCAGCACTACAGCATCATCTGGGGCCACTGAATATGAGGCATGGCCTCTACATGACTCTGTGGCAGGAGACGCGGCTGCACTGTCCACTTGAAATGTGTCTTCCCTCCTATGCTCTGTTCCTGGCTGCAGCCTGCAGCTCTGGGCAGACTGGCTGGGCAGGACAGAGATGGTGGGCCTCTCAAAAAAAAGCTTGTGCACAAGCCCTCCTGCCACTACCCGCCTGGCAGGGCACCCCACAGGGCACTTCCCAGCAGCGGATCATAGTGGTGTGGCTGAGAACAAAAGTTCTGGACTCCAATGGCCCAGGTTAGGGTCCTGGTGCTGCTGTGCAATGGCTCTGTCACCTGCACAAGAAAGGCATCAAGCCTCTCCAGGCCCAGTTTCCTTCCCTGTAAAATAAATAGTAACAGCTTCTTCCTCGTAGAGTTCTTGTGAGGATTCATTGAAATAATAAGCAAAAAGCTAGCATTTAAAATGGTGTCTGGCACACAGTAGGCACTCAGCCTTTGTTGTAGTCATCCTTTAAGACCCTTCCCAGCTCACCCCACCCCAACATTGGCCCCACTGAGCCCTCTGCACATGGTGGATGGGTCTTCTCAGGCCCTCCCATCAGCACCAGGCTTGGGAGGTCTAGGACAGTGGGTCTGTGGCTCCTCCAGAAGCCAATAGAGATGGAGTAAGGAGTGCGAGAGAAGTACTGGGGGTAGCGTCTGTGAAAGGGAAAATGTGGAGGGAGTGGGATGAGCAGGAGAGCCTCAGACTTTAATGCAGACATGCCCCCGACTTGACCACATTGACAAGGAGACCCAGAGCAAGGTTGGCCTCTCAGAGGGGTCCTGGGTGGGCAGGAGTAGCAGATCCTAGTGCCCTGTCCTGCCCTGCTCAGTCCCTGGCCAGGGGCTGCCCCAAACGCACAGCCTTGACTAGGGAGTGGAAGGGAGTCCTGAAGGTGCCGCTGCAGGGCTGGAGGCTCCCATGCTGTCTGTGGCCCGATGGCAGGGTCTCTCCAGAGGCCAGAGATTCAGAAGCACTAGAGAGATTCAGAGAATCCCTGGCTGCTGGGTGGTTTGCTGAAAAGAGAGTGGGAGTTGAGATCAGATTCAGATCCCAGCACTAATGACCTGCTGTGTGGCTTTGAGGATGCCACAAAGCCTCTCTGAGTTTCTGTTTCTCATCTGTAAGGTGGGAATAATGATAATGAAAATACTGCCATCTGGAGTGACTGCTGTGCGCTTGGCACATACTGGGGACTGGATAACCGTAGCTTGATTAGAATAGCTTCTGGTACCAAGCCTCATTCTTACCACGTCTCCACCCAGCATATCTTCCCTTCTTCCTTCCACTACTCCAGAATTCTCCCCACCCTTTAAGTCCCAGTTCAAATTGTGCCTCCTTTAGAAAAACTGTTTGATTGCTCTCACTTCAGATAAGTATTTCGTTTCTCTTTATCCACGTAGCCCACCCATGTAAAGAAGGAAAGTTCAGTGAGAATCTAAGACTTACTTACTATGTGGTTTGTAGTATGCTAGATGCTAGATGCATTGTATTTTTGCACTGAATACCCATGATCGTTTATATTCCTCTCAGCAACATTGAGTGAAAAATTCCATTATTATCTCCATTTCACAAATGTAAAAACTGAGGCTGAGAGAAATAAAATGATTTTCCTTTGGTCTTTAAAACTCATCTTCTGGTCTTTCAGTTTTAAATACATTTTTGCTTGCACCATGCTAGATTCAAGAGGCATTCAGAAAACATGCATTGTTGCAAAATGAATCAGAAAGTATATAGGAATCTTTGTTATTAAAATTGTACACAAATAGCACTCACCTGATGGGGTTGTTCTAAGTCCGTGGGATTAGCCAGGTGATTAAGCCAACTTCAAGGAATTTGTTGAAACACTCTTCAGTTCCCCTTTGTGGCAGGGTAATCAGAAGTGAATAAGGCCAAGTCCTAGGAATATCAACCAAAAACTCACAAAAAGAGAGACTATAGGCTAGTAAACATATTTTAAATGTTTATCCTCACTTATAATAAAAGAAATGCAAAAAAGAGAGAACATTTATTTGCATGTTAAATTGGCAATTTAAAAAAATCCTTGATGTTGATGAGACAGGAAGAAAACAGGCCCCAGTATCCACTGGGACTAGAAATAGAGATGGATTTTCAGTGAGGGAAAGGGGCAATATGGCAAGACGGAACCCAAGCTTTTTGAAACAAACAAATAAAACTAATTGAAATGCCCACTGTATTGGTCAGCTATTGCTGTGTAATGAATCAAACTCAGATGGTAGGTTACAACAATTATTTATGCTCACCCACACATCTTTGGATCAGCTGGGGATTGGCTATCTAAGCTGGACTCGACTAAGCAGCTCTGCCTCAAGCCACAGGACCAGCTGGACTTGGCTCCTTGCTGTAGCTCAGGCTCAGGTCTGCTCCATCTGTCTTCTCTCTGGAGCTCTTCTGGTGAAAGTAGTGGATACAAAGCCAAGCAGGAAGACATTGATTTCTCCTAAGGCCTGGGCTCACAAGTGGCCTATTTCCCTGGTCAAAGCAAGTCACATGGTCAAGCCCAAAGTCAGAGCAGGGACGTTCACTCCACCTAGAGTCCAAGGATGATAAAGCCACATGGAAAAGGGAGTGGACAGGAGGGGTGCAGAACCAGGCTAATGAGACAATCTGCCAACCACAGAAGTACATGTGAGCTCTTTGGAGTATTGTGAAGAGCACTGTGGAGTCACACAAATGTGCCTTTAACTTATGTAAATTCTACTACCTGTGTTCAGAAACATGTAAAGAAAGCAGCCGTTTAAACAGTAGCCTTAAGTGCTATTTCATATGTATCTTCTTTATTATAGGCTACACATTATATCTTTACACATATACATTATTATACATGGTGTGTATATGAAACAATGAATACTGTACTTTATGGATGGCTTAAGAGGTTTTCCAAGGTATTTCACTTTATTTGACTATATGTGTGAGCTGAGATTTGCTTCTATTCTAGAGAAGAATTAGAAATAGCCAATGACCCACAGTAGAGGTTTGGTTAACTAAATGATAGTACATTAAATGTAATTACAGACTCATAACTATTATAAACCATGTTACAGAGGATGCTTAGGAATATGGGGAAGTATTCACCATATATTTAAGGAAAAATGTTGTAAAACAATATGTACAGAAGGACTACAATGAAATAAGAACAGTTTCCTCCTTCTACCTCACCGTCTCCACTCCAGATTCAATTCAGCACCAAAGACCTGTGAGTCTCCCTCGCTGTTTCTTGGGTCTGTCCTCTTATGTTCCACCCCCAGCCACTCCACACCTACCCCTTCCATGCCCAAGCCACACCACCGTTTGTGGCCTAGAAGACTGCAATAGCCTCTGAACTGGTCTGTCTCCCTTCGGTCATTCTCCCTTCTATCCATTAGACCAAAACAGCCAGAAGGACCTCAGATCTAGTCACTTCCCTTGTTTAAAACCCTTCCAGGACCACCTGCTGCCATTACAAGAAAATCCCCACTCCCAGCCACAGTGTAAGAGGTCCTCTGTCATCTGGCCCTGATGACCTCTCAGCTTTCAGATCACCACTTTCCACCTACCCAGAATCTACTCTCCAGCCTGAGGTCAACCTTAGTCTAAGTACTCAGAGCACCTGTGGTCATTCATCTCTCCCTCCACCCTTTTTGTCCTGAGGCTCAAACACCTGGATTCTGCTAACATGATGGTACTCAGCGAGGTCTGGAACTGCTCACTGTTTCTCTCTGCTCTGAGGCAGGGGCTGTATCTACCTGGCTACAACCCCATTGTTGAGCGCGGTGCATGGCACACAATGTGTATATATATATTTAATAAATGAATTGTTTAAAAAAGGTACACGCTGAGGGGAAAATTACAAAGAAATGGAAGACAACACACCAAAATGTTTCTCTTTGGTAAAAGGATTATGATTGACTTTAATTTTATTTTTTATACTTTTCCATGGCTTGGGGGTTGTCTACCATGAGTGTAAGTTTATAAACAGAAAAAAATTGCCGGTTAAAGCAAACAATAAAAGTGCAATATGCATCATCAAAGAACCCAGAAACCTCCTCCTCCTCCTGAACGCAGGCTTTCGGTCTTGGTCGTTGTGGGTCTGCTGTGTGTCACTGGTGGGCGGGCCCATTCCAGGACAGGAGGTACAGTGTCCAGAGAACATGGATGCTGGGCAGGCTGAGAAGAGAAATGGGACTGAAGATGGGGGGAGAGAGAGATGGGATGTGGGGGAGAACCTGATGTTTTAGAGCAAAATATAATACATCCTGTTTGTATGCTGATGGGAATGACCCAGTAGAGAGGGAGAAATCAATAATTCAAGAAACGGCATAATTTCAGGAGCAGAGTTGTTATGAGGACGAGAGGGCAAAGGATCTTGAGCAATCGGTGGGGACAGGTATAGTTTTTCCAGTACAGCAGTAAGGAAGGCAAAACTATGAATAAAGATGCAGTCACCAGTGGATCTGGTGGTGGGAAGATGAGGGATGAAGGAATTCTCATCTGAAAATTGCTTCTATTTTTTTAGAGGGCATGAGCCAAGGTCAGCAGCTGAGCGGATGGGGAGGAACAGGTGCTGGCTTGTTGTCAAGGGAGAAGGATCCAACTCTAGAGTGGGGAGGGTGTGCTGCCGCCTTTCCTGGAAGTGTCAGGGATCATCAGGAGGCTATCGTTTGAGGGCTCACCCTGTGCCAGGCACACGCTCTCTCATGTAATCTGTAGAGCAACCTGCAAGGTAGATACCACAAGGACCATCTACAGATGAGGAGCTGTGTGTTCACAGTTATACAGCCGGTAGGAGGCCAAGGCAGGATTTGAACCCAGGTGTGTGTAGAGATGAGTGGTCCTCCACTCATCCTGCTGAAGACATCTGTGCAGCACCTTCATGTGCTCCCTCTCTTTCCTACCCAGCTGGGCACCAAGTCTTGCCACAGCTAGCCTCCTGGTTAAGTCCCATTTCCTGAGAATGGCAAATTTGGGAGCTCTAATACATTGATGGCTGCTGATAGTTTAATGTCCTAACCCAAGCGTTCATCACTGCTTCATCCTGTGCCGCACCTCTGTTTTCCTTTGTACCGATCACAACCTTGTCCCCAACCTCCCTATCTCATGCTTGCATCTTCCCCACTGCAACTTAGCAGATATTGACACATGCCTGCTATCCATGAGGCACTGTGCTGAACACTGCTGATAGGAAGATGAGAGACCCAGTTCCTGCACCAAGGCTAGGGTCCACAGAAAACCACGAGGAAGTGTGATTTCAAAACAGTGATGAGCTAGGGTGGCCCAGGACGGTGAGGGCCAGCAGAGCCTCTGATATGAACTCCTACCAGGCCCAGGGCCAGATTGGGATTCCTTCCTGCACCCCGCTCCCTAACTCCATATAGTACAACCTTAATGAACACGGACAAAATTGCTTTATGTTGTCTCCTCAATATAACACTAAAGATAAAACACGAAATTTGCAGGTCTGTTCAAATGCATGTTAAAACAGTATTTTCCTGGATTTTCTGATTGCAGTGCTTGGATCAGCTGATGAGAGCTTTTCTCCACATCTCCACACCTTTTGGCGAGGCTTGGGAAGAACGTAGCAGGTGCTCCATGGCACACAGAAGGTGCTTGGTACACACGGGTGCTTGGCCCCCGAGGAACTTGGCAAACCCTGGGCGGATGACTGGCTGTTGCAGGTAGTGGCAGGGCTGGAGACTGAGGAACAGCCTGGGGAAGGGTGAGTTTCAGGTCGCTGGGTTCCACAAACATGACCTGGGCTGCCCCACCCCTCTGTCCCTTCTGTGTAGAAGGGGGGCTTCGTCCAGTGGCGGCCAGCCGCGCTGCAGGAGGTTGCTTTCTCTCTCCCGGCACGCGGGGTCGCTGCAGGCCGTGCTCAGCCCTCCAGGAGCAGGCCCGTCTCCGCGCTCGCTGGCGGCTCTGGGACCGGGAGAGGCTGCGGCTCGCCGCTAAGGCTTCTGAGGCCGGCGCCTCCTGGACCCAGCCCACCCACCTCGGAAGACATACGCCTCTCTTCAGCTGTACCGGCCCCAGGCTCCGCCAAACTCCCTCCTCGCCCTCTCCCGACCCCCAGTAATAGCAAATCCACTGCTGACCCTGGACAGATGGCATTCAAAAAGCTACGTGCAGGGGGCCAGCACCCCGAGGACGCAGGGAAACTCCCACGTATTAAGCACCGACTGTGAACTGGTACCCTGTGGGGTTCTTTATAGACATTAATTCCCCAGAACAATCCCATGACACGCTATACTGCCCATTTTAATAAGAAGAAAACAAGCTCAGAGAGGTTAGGTTATTTGCCCAGGGCCACACAGCGAGCCAGTAAGCAACAGAACTGGTGGTCCAAACCCAAGGTTGACCCAGAAGGCCATGTCTTCCCCTATACCTGCCACCATCTTCCCATGCCAACCCCCAGAGGGTAAAGAGTTTGGGCAGGAGGAGGTGGCTACTCCAGCAGGTTTGCTGGAGGGACTTCTGAAGAGCTTGGGGAGACTAGGAGTTCTGCAGTGGGAAAGCATCAAAGTAGTCAAGGGGCCTGAGTTCTAGTCCCTAGTCTGCCAAATAGTGGGTTATGACGTCAAGCCAAGTCTTTCTCCTCCAGGTCCTGTTTCCTCCTTTGGACTAGGAAGAGTGGGACTGGGTCATTTAAACACCACCACCATCTCCTACAGTTTGTGCATGGAAGACTCCTGGATCAGGGCTGGTTAGTGAGAAGAGAAGAGAGGCAGGAGGAGGACTTCACGCAACTCATCTTGGGGCTGTGCCATCTGTGAAGTGAGGTTGCTGGATACCAGAGGCCCAGAGCCCCTGAAGAGTGGCCCCGGCCACAGGCCCACCTGGGTGGCAGGGCAGCACAGGCCCACACCAGTGGGCACTCACCCATGGCCTCGGTGAGTGCCACCTACTGTCTCATGCCCTCTGGCATTTGATAGCCTCCCTTCCCTCTGCTGGAAGCTGCCTCTCTCCTCCAGCTCTTTTCCTGGGGAGTGTTTCTGGTTTAATTATGTTTCAACAAACTTACCTGGGTGGCTCATTCTAAGTGCCAGGCCTGCAGCAGGTGCTGGGCATGTGACCTGGGCCAGCCAGACCCTCAAGGTGCTCAGCCCAGTGGGGGGACAGAACCATCAACAGACAACTAGATGATCTAATATGAGATGCAGGGACACAGAAGAGGATGGGAACCCGCCTGGGCTGGTGAAGGGCAGAGAGCCTTCCCCTGGGAGCCCCACCTGAGTTGGAAAATGAGTACAAGGCAACAAGGGGAGAAGCAGACACTGCAGGAGGAGGGAGATGCATGAGCCAGGGTGGGGGCTGGACATTCAGGGAACATGACCAGTGAGGAGGCCAGCCCAGCAGCCCAGCCACGACAGCATGGGCCAGGGACAGGCCAAGGGGCATGGGATGGGAGGGCCTGCAATGCACAGAACAGAGGGCAGCGTCCTAGCTGATTCCAGGTTCCCAGCTGGGGTGCCCAGGAGTGTCACCAAAACAGAGAATGCGGGAGACAGGCAGGTCAGGGAGAGATAGGCTTGGGTTTCCCTGTGGAACCTGAGAAGAGCTGTCCAACTGGCATGGGCAGCAGGGACCCTTTGGGGCTACCTGGGCCTGCTGAGGTGGCCCTCCCATGGCACCCCAAGTGTGGAAAGTTCTCAGAGACAATAAAGGCGACTCTGTGATGCTGATTGTGGCTCCTGCTGTCGTTGATAAAAGAGGCTGCAATTAAAAAATCAGCCTCCTCCCCAGGTGGGCTGCATTTACAGATGCTCCTAGCTCTGCACCCGATGGCACTTTATCTCCTGGATGAATGGACTTGACTCTTGGAGAAGCTGACAGCCCAAGGCCAAATCCCCATGGGGCAAGGGGACCAAGGTGTCACTGCTTATATCAGTATGCCCAGAGAGCCCTCTTCACTCCCATCCATAGAGGGTTAGCTTACAGAGCTAAGGCATACAGCAGACCAGAAGGAAAATTACCCTGTAAAGCCTGCAGGCCTCTCAGGCCTACCTGTGGCAGGAAACCACAGGGATGCACTTACTTAACAAAAGTGTATTGAGCAGCTTCTTTGGGCCAGGCATTGTGCCAGGTGCTGGGGATCCAGGGATGAAAGTCCAGATCCAGGCCCCTCAGGACTTCACAGTCTAGTGGACATCAGGCAATTCCAGCAGGGCATGACACACACAGTCACAGGATGGTGACATAAATGCCTAGAGGAAGGGCATTTGAGAAGACTTGTAGAAGGGGAGGAAGCAGGGCATGCTGTGCTCCCCTATCATACTTTCTGGTGCAATCATATGAATTTTTTAATTGAGCATCTACTATCTACCAGGTCCCTGAGATGAAGCATCTCTAATCTGTGCCACCACTTAGAAGGCAATTTATAGTGGGAGAAACCACCCTCAGAAAGGATAACTGGCTTGTTCTAGCCCACACTGCTGGTGAGGAGAGGAAAAGAGGTTCAAATGCAGGGGTATCTGACTCCAAGGCCCAAACTCTCCATCCTACAGTGCCGTGCACTCCAGCCCTCTGTAGGCTCCGCTCTACGGGAGCCGCTATAGTAAAGTAGAGAAATGGAAGAATACGTAACCAAGGCTTGAGCCAAGGCCTAGGACAAAATGTAGAAAAGTCAGAATGCTAGTGTGGGAGGATTATTAAATGGCATGACGGCCAGGCACAGTGGCTCACGCCTGTAATCCCAGCACTTTGGGAGGCCAAGGGGGTTGGATCACTTGAGGTCAGGGGTTCGAGGCCAGTCTGGCCAACATGGTGAAACCCGTCTCTACTAAAAATACAAAAATTAGCCAGACATGGTGGCACACGCCTGTAATCCCAGCTACTTGGGAGGCTGAGGCAGGAGAATCGCTTGAACCCAGGAGGAGGAGGTTGCAGTGAGCTGAGATCACACCACTGCACTCCAGCCTGGGCAGCAAATGAGACTTAGTCTCAAAATAAATAAATAAATACATAAATAAATAACGTCATGACTTTAGTTGAAGTCCTTCATTTAGAGACAATGGAGGCCTATGGTGGCAACAAGATTGGCCCCAGGACACAGCTGGTTGACTGCTGATCTGGATTAGAACTCAGGTCTCCTGGCTCCCAATTCAGGGCTTCATTCATTCAAGAGGCTGTGCCACTTTTCTTGGAACACACACACACACACACACACACACATACACACACAGAGTTGCTCAAATCAGCGAATGATTCTGTCTTTGGGCAGCACAAATCTTTAACGTTTTGAGATCACAATGAAATGGAAACTACTCAGAACAAACTTCTGCTATGGGAGGGTCTTGGGCCAGATGAAGGGGCTGGTGGTAGGAAACATCTCAAACACTTTGAAGGAGATCTTCCTAAGGGCCTCAGTGAACAAGATGCAGTGACAAAACGACTTCACAAAATAGAGAAACAATGTGGTCAGAGGGATTGTCAGAGAGACTCCCTGTCCTGGCCCCTGTTCGCTGAGCAATTCAATGACATTTCTCCTGTGTGGGCCAGCTACTCAATTGTTGTCTTAGTATGTAATTTTATTTAAAATGTCTGATAAAATAGCAACATATTTAGCTGATTAGAAAGTTCAAACAGTTGTGCATGTACCCTAAAACCTAAAGTATAATAATAAAATAATAATAATAATAAAAAAAGTTCAAACAGTTTTTAAATTTTTTCTGTTTTTCAATTTTTTAAATTAATTTTTATTTTTATTTTAAGTTTCAGGGTACATGTGCAGGATGTACAGATATGTTACACAGGTAAACGTGTGCCATGGTGGTTTGCTGCACCTATCAACCCATCACCTAGATATTAAGACCAGCAGGCATTAGCTATTTCTCCCAGTGCTCTGCTCTCCCTCCTCACACCCCACCTCCCGCCATGCCCCAGTGTTTGTTGTTCCCCTCCCAAAACAGTTCTTGAAAACATAAAATACACAATACCAGCCTTAGCCTTCCTTTCTACACCGACCCCCACTCAGTTCTCCTCCCAGATGTAATTTAAACTCCATAGTCAAAAGTCAGACTCATGGTTTACACCAAAGGGGCATGTCTTTTCTTTTTTTTTTTACACATTTTTTCTTAGGAATCTGCTCCTACATTTCTTATCTCACTTGATGGAGCAACATTCACACAGTGTGTCAAGCCAGAAGTGGTTATTAGTTCACATGTATTCTCCCTTCAAAGTAATTTACTATAATCCATATACAGTATATAGGGATTTTATTAACACAAATAGCATGATGCTGAACACACTGTTCTCTGCCCAGCCGATTTTTATCCTTCCTTATGGCTACGGCATATTCCACAGTAGAGATGCTGCATAACTCACTTGCGTGGTCCTCAGTGGGTGGTGTTAGTTGTTTGCAGTCAGGGCTATCGCAAACAGTGCTGCCGGGAGACCCTGCCCAGTGCCTCTTGGTGAATCTCTGCAGAGGCAGCTGCAGCGGAATTGCTGGATTAAATAGTATATGCACTTGAAACGCTGACATATTCCTAAATTGTCTTTCAATAAGGTTGTGCTCATTGACTTCCAGCAGCAATAAGAGGGTGGCTATTTCCCCACACCTTTGGTAATAATTTGCATTTTAATATTTGCCAATCTGAGATGTGACTAACGAAGTTTCATTGTTGTTTTGAATTACATTTCTTTAATTATGAGTTGAGATGAGAATTTTTCCTCCAAGCTTTCATGTTTAAGAACTTCCTGTTCACATCTGCTCATCTAGGGTCTTTTTTTCAATGATTCTCTCAACGTAAATTAAGGAAATTAGTCTTTTGTCTGTCATATGCATTTCAAATACCTTTACAGTTTATCCTGAAGCTTTTTTTTCCCCTCTCCATACTAAATCTTTTAAATTTTCGTGTAGTCAAATTTATCAGTCTTTTCCTTCGTGGCTTCGGGGTTAAGCTGTTATTTAAATATTTTATAGCTCATTTCACTTTTCACCCAAATAAAGAGTAAGCTGCTTATAACGTTGCCTGCAGATTCTAACACAATGCCTTGTGTTTGGCAGGTATGCCTTAAAGTATTTACTGATAGATAGATGATAAACTAGATAGATGATAGATAGATAGATAGATAGATAGATAGATAGATAGATAGATGATAGATAGATAGATGATAGATAGATAGATAGATGATAGATAGATAATAGATAGATGATAGATAGATGATAGATAGATAGATAGATGATAGATAGATAGATAGATGATAGATAGATAGATAGATAGATAGATAGATAGATAAAATAGATAAAAAAAAAAAAAAAAAAAAAAAAAAAAAAAAAAAAAAAGATAGATAGATAGATGATAGATGATAGATAGATAGATAGATAGATGATAGATATAGATAGATAGATAGATGATAGATAGATAGATAGATGATAGATGATAGATAGATGATAGATAAAAAAAAAAAAAAAAAAAAGATAGATAGATAGATGATAGATATAGATAGATAGATAGATGATAGATAGATAAGATAGATAGATAGATAGATAGATAGATAGATAGATAGAGATAGATGGATACAGGAAATATTTTACAGTGTTAACCCTTGCTTTGCCCCATTTAAAAAACTGGTTATAAAATACCAAATACATTGTGTAGTTTTTGAAACATTTTCTGTTCTTGATTTTCTCAGCCTTTCTGGAGTCTCAAGCCGCTTGTCTCCCAGCCTCTCCCTGAGCCTTCCTCCCTGGCTCCTTTCTCACAGCTTGCCCCCTAAAAGTTGACACTACCCTCATTTTTCTTCTCTGCCCACATGTTCCCTAGCTAGGATGACACCAAGGGGTGGCTGGGGGTGGTTACCACCCAACTTCATCTGCTTCCTCCCAAAGAGCACCCCCAAAGCAGACGAGGAAGAAAGAGAGGGGAGAAGAGGAGAAAAAAAAGCAGCAAAGTGTGTGTTTTCTCATTCTGAAGTAAAGCTTGAATGAACACATATTTCAAAAAGACTTTGCTATTTCTATTAGGGTCATCTGAGCAAGAGCAGGGTGCTATATGTGTGCATGCAGCCTTGAGCCAAGTTCCCCTCCAGCGTTACTACTGTTGCTCTGTCCCTCCTGGGTGTCACCTTGCTGCCTGGGCACACCTTGCCCACTGCCACAGCACTGCCACAGCTCTGCCACCCTCCAGATGCCCCATAAATGCCTTCAACCCATACAATGGGATATATTGTGAAAAGTAAGTCTCACCCTGACTGAAACCCCTCGTTCTCATTCCCGGTCTCTGTTAACAGTTTCTTGTGTATCATTCCAAATATATTCTATACATATAAAAGCATGTGTGCTTATCTTTCCACAAGTGTCACCTTAGTACTCTTCCTGCTCTGCATGGCACTTTTCACTTAGCAAAGTATCTGGGAGATGGATCCCTGTGACCACAACCTCAATACCGTGTTCACATCCTCGGCAGCCTGGTATTCCACTGAATGGCTATATTGGAACCAATTTAACTAGTTGGCTATTAAAGAACAGTTAGGCTTCTCAAGTTCTTTGAGGTTACAAATAATGCTTCCATTAATATCTTTGTGTATCACTATCCCTAGAATACTGACTCCATAAGGTAGTGTGGCAGGCAGAATAATTGATCCCCAAAGATGTCCACATCCTAGTCCCCAGACCTGTGAACGTGTTACCTTACATGGCAAAGGGGAGTTTAGAAATGTGATTCAATTAAAGATTTTGAGGAGGGAAGATGATCTGGGGTTATCTGGGTGGGCCCAATAGCAAATCCCCGGGTCCGAGGAAGAGGAATGCAGGAGGGTCAAAGTCAGAGCAAGAGTGAGGGGGCCATGAACGCGGGAGCGCTGGCAGCCTCTAAAGCTGGAAACAGAAGGAAACATTCTTCCCAAGAGCCTCCAGAGGGAACGCAGCCCTGCTGACACCTCCACAGTAGACCGCTGACCTCTAGAACTGTAAATAATACATCTGTGTTAAGTCACTCTGTTTGTAGCAATTTGTTACCACTGCAACAAGGAACTAATACAAAGATGGTTTTGCTACCTGCACATTGCATTCCCAATGTCACGACCAGTGCCTGGCACGTAGTAGGAGCTTACTACAGATTCGTTGAGTGACTAGAGCTGCATGTGTATTACAATTGTAAAATAGCTCCTGCCAGTGGCACTGCCCTCTGAAAGGGGAGACACATTTAAATATTGGTAGATCTTGCCAGATTCTCATTCAAAGAGGCTGCACTGATTTATATTCCCATTAGCAGTACACGACTGAGCCTTCCTCCCCATGCCCTGGCCCACGCTGTATGTCATCATCATTATTTTGCCAATATAATTGTGAAAAATGGCATCTCATTGTGTTGATGTGCGTTTTTTAATGACGAGTGAGTCTGAGCTTCTTTTCATGTGCTTAGTGATCATTTGTACTTCCCCATTTGTAAACTGCCTAAACGCGTTCATTCCCTCTTTTTAAAAAATGGAGTTATTGTTCTTTTTCACTAATTTGTAAGAGCCCTTCATGTTGCATGGATATGAATATGTAAATATCTTCCCTCGGTTTGTCCTTTTGCTTCGTTCGTGGTATTTTTTCACCATGGAGAAAATTTTAATTTGACAAAGGCGTGAATGAGGTGCTCATCCTAGTTTGGCAGAGAGGAGAGGGGAGATCATTCAGTCGCACCTGACAGGAGCAAAGGCTCCGAGATAAGAAAGAACAAGGAAGATTAATATGACTGGAGCAGTTAGGGGAGAGAAGGATTGATGAGGTGTATGTTGTCAGGCCGGGGGAGCCGGAGAGCGACAGTGGAGACAGCTAAGAGATGGATGGGGGATTTGGATCCTCTACTCCTTACAGGCAAGTGAACAGTCTTTATTTTTAAACATTGTAAAAATTCCTTATAAAGTGTAGGTACTGCGTTAGGTATCTAAAATACTTTATCCTGGCTAGGTGCAGTGGCTCATGCCTGTAATCCCAGCACTTTGGGAGGCCAAGGGGGGCAGATGGCTTGAGGTCAGGAGTTTAAGACCATCCTGGCCAACATGATGAAACACCATCTCTACTAAAAATACAAAAATTAGCTGGGTGTGGTGGCATGATCCTGTAATCCCAGCCACTCCGGAGGCTGAGGTAGGAGAATTGCTTGAACCCGGGGAGGCGGAGGTTGCAATGAGCCAAGATCACGCCACTACACTCCAGCCAGAGTGACAGAGCAAGACTCCGTCTCAAAAAAAATAAAATAAAATTAAAATTAAAAAATAAATAATAAAATAAAATAAAACAAAACACTTTATCCTATTCTGTCTTCACAGTCCTGGGAGGTAGTACTATTATACCCATTTAAAAACTGAAGAGATGAAGGTTCAGAGAGGTTAGGTACCTTGCCTAAGGTCACCCAGCCAGTAAAAAACAGAAGCATCTCTGCTTGACCTACAAGTCCAGCTTTCATCACTGTACTCATGACAGTCCTATGAGGCTTAAGCATGCCATTCACAGAGGAGGGAACTGGGTCTCAGAGCAGTTAGTTAATTTGTTCAAGGTCACACAGCTTATAAGGGGAGGAATTAGATTTGGACTCATACCTGCTGACCCCAAAGCCCTTGCTGTTCTCATTCCCTCTTTTTATCCCAAAGAACCTGATTAAACTGATCTCGTGTAACTTTGGGAACATCCCCAATTAATGCCAATGTCCCACCCGGTTGGGAACCCCTGCCCTGGCACAGGAAGGCAAGGCCCAGGGAGAAATGCCAGCCTGTTGAGTTATTCTCTGCAAGTAATAGCCTCCCTGGGAAAGCTGGGCCATCACCACCCAAGCTGAGCCCATTTGCCCAGCTTCAGCCCAGCAGGCCCACAGCAGTGAGGCTGAATGCTGGACAGGCCAGAGAAATTCCTAAGCAATTCAGTTTTTCGTTAACCTTAGATTAAAAATCTCATTCAGCACTTTCTTTAGAAGTATTCCCTAAGGCCCAGACAAGGAGGCCCTGCCCTGGCCCTTTGCCTCAGGTGTCCCCACTTTGGGGTACTTTCCTTGAAATTCTCTGAGTTCCCGTTGGGTACCTGGGCCCAGTCAGGGCTAGGAGTTCTGTTCAGGAAGGGCATCCCAGGCCCAGGCCAGGTCCTGTGTACATCTGAGATTCTAGAAGCACCCCCAATGACATTTCCTTAAGGTCCCTCTAGTACCTGAAAATCTCCAGGGCTGGCAGAGCCATCTATGCTGGACATCTCTAGCCATCCAGACCCGAACCAGCAAGGCCTCTGTCCATATTTCTCCCCTTCCAGGTGCTTGCAGGCCCTCTTCTCTGCACATAAGATCTATAAGACGACTGATGGAGCTCCAGGACACATGCCTGGAGGGTTGTCTCAGGCTAGTCCATGGTTCCAGAAGGGTGCTCTGCTGAGCGGATTGTGACTGCTGACCAGGATAGTATTTATTTCACTGGATGGCAAGAACATGGGCCTCCAGACTGGGGCTGACTTGCTGACTCAGGGTAAGCCTCACTTAAGATGGGCAGAGGAGGAATTGAGGGCTCTGAGCTACCCACTATCTCCTTCGGACCCTTGGGTGCAAGCAACATTTGTGTACCCATGTATTGGTCTCACCGTGCATGTTTCCACCACAATGCTCTCTCAAGTCTATGGCACCTAAGAATGGTGAGGATGGTGGCAGGCATCCTTTACCCCATGCACTTTCCATCACTGGACCCAGGATGGTGCCCCCACCTCCTCCACAGATTCCAATCTGGCAGCCTCCAGGGGTGGCCACGCCCATCTCTGAAGGCTTTGGAGAGAATGCCAATGGACCCGTCCAATGGATGCATGCTCTTGTAGTGATGGGTGTAGTGACATCGTATTCCCTCCGCTCATCTTAAGACACACTAAAGTGGGGATAGACCAGTCTTCTTGCTCGCCTCATCTCCTTGCCTATCCTCTGCCCTTGTGATGGTGTGTGGAAGGCAGGGGCATGAGCCACGATGACAGCAATCACATTCTAGAGATACAGCAATCACATTCTAGAGATACAGCGATCACATTCTAGAGATGCAGCAATCACATTCTAGAGATACAGCAATCACATTCTAGAGATACAGCGATCACATTCTAGAGATGCAGCAATCACAGCCTAACAAGTTCAAGAGAAGATGTGGGTGGAGGATGTGCTGTTTTATGTTTATGCTACAAAACATTCCAAGTGGTAAATTTAACACGACTGGAAGATGAATTACTGTTCTTGCATTATTAGGGCCAGTTCTTGCACATTAGGGCAAGGCTTGTGGTCATCAGCAACAAAGCACAATAACAACTCAGAGAGAGTCACTGATGTCAGCACTGGTGGGCAGCACGTGGGTGAGGAAGGATGTAACCAGCATTAAGTAAACAGCATGAAGGAACCGCAGAGGTAAAAAGACTAATATGGTTTCAATCCATACAGGTTACAAAAAGCTGTGGCATTGTGAGCTACAATGGTGCTGCCACCTCTTTCTCACAGTAGGAAATATGAAATAAGCCAGCTATGTGCATTTGACAGGGAGATGGTTCCTGGACCTGACCAGGAAGATTCAGTGCCTATTCATTCCAAATGCTCTTCACTGCCACTGACTGGACAATAAGCACACACTTAATTTCCTTTTCTCTGATCATTATTCTAAATCTTCATCAGTAAATCATTATACTCCACGTGGATTTCATAATACAGTTTTAATCAAATGTTTTCCTGGGGCTCTAGGCACCCTAAGGACCATTCTGTTCTTCGGGCTTGTTGAAGCTGTAAAAATTCACATATTTACTAATGTATGTAATTCATTCAATGCTTCTTATGTTCCCTGAACCATGTTAAGCATGGTGTTAGCGTTGTTTCATTTCATCCTCACATGACCCTCTATGAGGTCTGTTCTAGCACCATCTTCATTTTCTACCTGGGGGATCTGAGGCTCAGAGAGCTAAACCAGCTTGCCTGAAGTCACACAGCAGAGTGGGTGACCAAAGCAGGATCTGACCAGTGCCTGTGTGGTTGCCGTCACATTCCCCTGCCCTTGGTCTCTGTTGCATTTCAACAGGGCTAGGGTGTCTGCAACTGGGCAGACCCACTCCCTCCAGCCACAACAAACACACCCTTAGAGCAGCAGAAGGTAAGGTGCTTGATGAGCTTCTATTTTCGTCTTTGAGTGCCCAGCTCCCTAGGCCTTCCGCTCCCACCTCTGCACTCTCCAGGATTCCCTCTGCTGTGGTTGTTTTCTCTCACCTCAACCGCACAAGCCAAAGGATGCTGTAAGGAAGCTTTGCCCGTCTAGGCAAGCCTCACTAGGCCTTGAAAGGCTCACCTGGGCCAAAGAGAGGTGTTAGGGGTGGAGAATGACATTGAAGGATGGGAAGACAGACTGGGAGGGGATGGGTGGAGGCAGTGAAAGGTGTCAAGCATTGGAGAGAGAAATGGATTTTTATTGGGGATCTCCAAGGTGCCAGGCACTGGGCCATGTAAGCATCACAACTGTGTAAAGATTTCATGATGATCAAGTGATTCAGAGGAACGTGAGGCCCCAAAAGCCAAAGCAAGTGGCCCAGGCATGACGGTGTAAGTGGCAGGGCCAGGCCTGACTCCGAAGCTCAGAGTGTCTCATTCCTCCTACACCTCCCAGCAGGCAGGGTCTAAGGAGAGCTGGGAGGGGGAGTGGAGACGTAGGGCCACCAGGAGAGATGACCAGACCAACACCATACCTAGTGAGCGCCCTCACAGCAGGGATGCCGTTGGGTTTGGCTAGCAGCTCAGTTTGACCCAAGTGGCATTTGTTGAGCATCTGCTGTATGCCAGGGCTCATGGTGGGATGGGGTCAGAAATGAGTAAGATAAGACAGTTTTGGCCAGGTGTGGTGGCTTGCGCCTGTAACCTCAGCGTTTTGGGAGGCCAAGGCAGGAGGATTGCTTGAGGCCAGGAGTTCAAGACCTGCCTATGTGACATAGCAAGACCCTGACTCTACAAAACAATAAATAAATAAAAGTTTTTTAATTAGCTGAGCAAAGTGGCATGTACCTGTAGTCCCAGCTGCTCAGGAGGCTGGGGTGGGAGGATCACTTGAGCCCAGGGGTTTATGGTTCCAGTGAGCTATAATCCCACCAAAGCATTCCAGCCTGGGTGACAGAGCAAGACCCTGTCTCTCTCTAAAAAACAATCGAACAAAGAGGCAGCCAGTCCCAAGGAGGAAATAGTGGGAAAGAGCAAGCCATGAAGTCAGGTGGCAGGTGGTGGGGGCACGAGGAGCAAGAGTGGGACAGGAAGGGATGATTCACTCTCCTGGGCTGTGGGTTTTGGGCTTTGGGCTTTGGAGAGAAGAGGCTGCTCGCAGGGTTTTGCAGAAATCCCAGGAAGGGACAGAGATTTGGACAGGGATAAGCCAGCATGCAAAGACTTGGGGATGGGAGCCAGCTCTTGTGGTACCAGGTGAGTACAAGAAGCCTGAGTGTAAAATGTAGTGGTGGGTGGGACATGTCACAAGTCCTGCCTGAGCCCGCAAATGCCCCTCCTCACTTCTTCCATTCCTCCAAGTTCCAGTCACACCCCAGCTGCCTATGGAATTGTTCCTTCCCTTCCATTAGCCCCTTGAGGCCCTCATTCCCCAGGATCGCCCACCACCTGCAGTCCCATCTGCTCCATGAAGCTCTCCCACGGCTTTAGTTGTTCCCAGACATTGTCCCTTGAAAGGGACTCCAAGCTCCTAGAGGGAGATCCTCTGTCTTCTCATTCTCTGGAAACTCTGCAGCCACATCTGGCAACTGGCAGATGAGCAGCCTGCTCACCAGGCCCCAGACAGAAGACTCTGCATGCGGGTGTAGCTGGTTAGCCTCTTCCAGGCTGGCTGGGGGGCTGCGTCTGTATGTGGGAGAGAACTGGCCAGAGTGGGACACCAGCTAGTGGGTGTTTAATGAGAACCAGCTCCTCTAAGGAGGACCTAAAGGCTGGGATGCAAGGCCAAAGGCCCCATGGCAGGCAGGAAACCAGGGTGCTCAAGAGGAGCAACCCCAGAGAGCCCACAGCTGCGGATTCTTTAACCTTCATATCCAGGACTTGGCAGACTCTTGCAGCTCAGGGAGGACCGGGAGACAGGCAGACAGATGGGAGGGTGGGTGCACTGCTGGGCAGGCCAGAGAACCCATGGTGAGGGTACCTGTTTCCAGGCTGGGCAGCCTGGATAGCCAGAAAGGCTGGCTGCCCCATCGTGGGTCAGCAATCAAGACTGCCAGCCACAACTTTCAGCCAGCGTTTTTGTGTCTGCTACAGTGCAGGGACGGTGTGCAGAGCTGAACATGAAGACACTATGGCCCACCCCAAGAGGGCTCACACTCTGCTCTCGTGGAAGCACAATGGCCCTGCTTCTCCCTGGCTGGCTGGCTCCTGGCTTCTCTTGGACAAAGAGGGTAATGGAATGTGAAATGGAAAGCCCTATCATCTACCTCAAAATTAGCTGTAGGCTGCAAGTGAACAAGCAGGGAGGGGGAGAAATCTCATGCTTAACAGGCAATTAGGCACCTAATAGCGGGGTTTTCTTGATGACATAGACCAGAACCCAAGGTAAGACCTGTGATAGGTATGTCCTCAGGCACTTTATAGATCCCACGTCTGGCCAGCCCTTGTCCAGCAAGTTGGCGGGCCTCTGATGAGCCCTAAATGCTCACACAATCGAGATAATAATTGTCTCAACCCACGATAAGCCACTATACACATACATATTTCTATAGGGTGCCAGTCTTCTCCCTAATTTTCTAGTTTTAAAAAATGCTTTATCATATGCTTGTATTTTACAGGTGGTAAATGAAAGCTTAGTGGTCCTACAAACTCCACTCATTCATTCATTCTCAATTACAGGGAGTTTGCTTGGTGAATAAATGTGACTAGCCTCTTTGGGAAGATTTAAAAGTCAGTACATGTAATTCCTGCCCTCTGTAGACTCCTTGAAGCAGGGAGCTGTCATGTCTCACTTATCTCCTGGCACTGAGCCCAGTGCCTGGCGTATAGTAGATGGTCAGTAGGTATGGAAGGAATGCATGAATGAATGGATAGATGGATGGATGAACAGATGTTCTTAAAGGACCATGGTATCCTCAAGACATCCTGGTTTGAAAGCTACAGAGCTCTACTCCATATAACGGTGACAAGAAAGATGTGGGTAAAATGTGCCTCAGCGACTTTGTGCCCTAACTGTTGAGGTCCTCCTCTGCACCCTCTGAGACTTGTTATACGGATTACTGGGGCTCATCCTACAGAGTCTGACTCACGAGGTTTGACACTGGGCCTGTGAATCTGCATTTTAGCAAGCAACCCCAGCAGATTCCAAAGTTGATGGACATTGGAACACACATTAAAAAACACCACAATTAGCTCAACGCAAATCTCAGTTGTCCAGTGGATATTTTTGCTAATTTTTTGCTATATGAGAGGGAAAGCTTTCCCTGCAGACTGCTCTGTGTTCAAACCTGATCACTACCACCTCATAGTCAGGTATCTTTGAACAAAACCAGTCACAATGGTGGTTTTCGTCAGCCTAACTTTCCTTTCATCTCCTGCGACAATGCCCCTCCTACTCATTACTAGCACCCCCACCCCCACACACTGCCTTGAAAAACTGCTCTTCAGATTCCAGCTGCACCACTGGCTTGCCAGCCATGGTGCCACTATGAGGAGACCAGAGGGTGGGCACGTAATCCTGCCTGGATAAATCAAAGAACATCAGAGCTGCCAGGCAGAGGGTGAGAGTGTGCAGGGAGTGAGACAGCCAGGAGAGGTGGGGAGAGAGCAAGGTGGGGCCAAAGGCTCTGAGGTCCACAGCACCAGGGTTCACACAACACTTTGTGCCTTTCTGTGAACCTGAAGATGTGCAGGCACTTCTGGGTAGGTGATGAGCGGCACTGCGAGAAGCTCGCTCTTCAGTGCTACTCTGCACCTGCCACCCTCAGCTCTCAGGCCTGAGCCCACCATGCCCTCAGCCTGCCGCACTGCCTGGCCAGGGTCCTGCCCATACAAGTTGGTATGGTAGGGGCAATAGTGGGTGGTGGCTTTTACGTGAGCAAAGTTTGGGGACCTGAGGCCTCTTTGTCCTCGCTGGGTAGGTCAAGGTCTGGGACCTGTCTTGGGCTGCGGGGGCCCCACCCTTACCTTGCCAGGCCCCTCCCCTGCAGGATGAGCACTGTGCCAGTCTGAGATGGCCACGGCCTTTGATCAATCTTTGTATGCCAGGGTCTAAGCAGGGTGGGACACATAAGTGTCCAGGAGAGGGCTGGGCCAGGGGCTAATGGTATCACTGTGTAAAGTTTTTGACATATGAGCTCTATAAATGTATGAATATGGACAAAAAAAACAAAACAAAACGAAAGCTGCCCCAGGACCTTTTCCCTAAATGTCCTTTCTTGCTTAAGCTACATTGAATTGGGCTTCTGTCCCTTGAATCTGGAAGAATTCTCACTTCACTGATGCTCAGCAGCTTCATTGGTAAAATGGGGATAATATCTAAGAGAAAATTCCTATTTGAGAGCTCCTTATGCATAATAGATGCTCAACAGCTATGAATTTCTTCTGTTTCATTTTAACATCACCCACTTCTTCCTTGGGATCCAGCTGGACCTCTGGGACTTGGTGAGCTCTCTGTATGGAGCTGGCAGTTCAGTTGGGTATGTGAACTTTGTCTCATGCTTAGCAGAAGCTCAGCAAGTGAATGGACTGGGTGCACGCGGGCACATAGTGTGTCCTCTGGAAGCTTGTATGGAGTGGTGATTTTTTAAAACTGCAGTCTCAATCTATTTGCCTATAGAATAAGATTTGCATAGTGGCGTGGGGGAGAACTCAGCAGCTTGTGATTTACAGATATAAATTGCTTATTAATTTGGAAGAAAAAACTGCTTGGTCGTGAGCAGGGCTTTTCTTTAGACATACAGCCCTGGCTTGTGAATTATTCTTCCAGCTACAGGGCATTGGTTAAAGACTCTGGTGCTCCCTATAATTCTGGGAGGGCTGTAATTGCTGCACTAACTCCTAAATTTCCCTCTGGCCAGAGAGCTGCAATCCAGTCTCTTTTAGCAAATCTGCTCAAGATTTATTATTTTCTTTTAGGCTTACTTCAACCTTAAATTTTCCCCTTTCATAAAGTTCCTGATGCTCTCATACATTTGTGTCCTAGGAACCACCCCAACCCTGTCCTTCACAGACACAAACTCCTGCCTCTGCTTCCTAGAGGAAGAGGTGATAATGCCCTCAGATAAACAACCACCACCAACAATCACTGGTTCGGTACCCGCAACACTCCACACCTGTGCTAAGCATTATATATGTATAGATATATATACATGCACACACATATAATATACTACATAGTATATTGCCCACATATGTGTATATAAACACATTTATATATACACATAAACTCATATACAAAATATGCTATACATGTATATGTAAAATATGCCATGCATGTATATATAAAATATGCCATATATTATATATATGTATGTATACAAACACATGCATGTTCGCACACATATATGTATGTGTGTATGTGTATGTATAATTTATGTGTGTATGTATAATTTTGTAAGTGGAAGTAGATATTATCTCCCATTTTACAGATGGGGAAATTAAGGCTCAGAAACATTAAGTTTATTTGATCATACCTGCTAAGTGATTGAGCTAAGATTTAAGTATAGAAAGTTCATCCAAGTTCAAAACTGTGCTTTTAACCACCCAGCTGGCCTGTCTCCCTTTTGAGCCTGCCTGAATCCAGCCTTGTGACAGCTCACTAGAGACCCTTCAGACTGACTCAGGTCTCCTCATGAACACGCTTCTGGGCCACCTCGTCAAATCCAACCTGAGTTCTCCCCCTGCAGCCGTGTAGCCCACATGCTTCTCTCTCATGAACCAGACAATACTGAGAGACTGCGAAGAGCTTTGCAGATGGGCAGACACTTTCATCAACCAGGTCCATGTGGCACGGCTCTTCTTCGTGAGCCCTCACTGGCCAGCTGCTTCCCTCCTCACACATGCACAACTGGACCATTTAACAACTGAGTTCGGAGTTTTTTCCCAGGAATTAATGCCAAGGTCAATGGCCTTTAGTTTTCAATTTGGATATTGACTTTGTTTTGTTTTTTCGGATTTTGAACATCCAGACAGCATTTGTTGGTTGTGAGCCTTCTCCTCCCTTTGTCCTTTCTGAGTCTTCAGTGATTCCACACAGTGGATTCCTTGGGCTCATGTCCGTGAGTTCTTTCTGGATTCGAAGTACAATTTGTGGGAGCCCAGGACTTGAATGAAATCAATGCTGGTGATGCTCCTAGCAGGAATGGCTGGCGGGGGGCTTCCTTCCTCTCTCTAATCTACCTGCCTCACAGTTCATTCTCTCCCTGTCTTGAAAACCCCTCGGGAGGAAAACGATGGAAGAGCAGAGGGTGGCTGGGTGGGTGCGCTTTCCCTCTGTGCCCTGTTACACACCTGTCTGCTCTGTGGATTTGGGGAGCACCTGGTCACCGAAGGCAGAGAACCCCAGTGGCCCCAAATTGTGGCCACATTTGTATTTTCCTGGCTCCAAACAAAATGAGAGAGAAAAAAAAAAAGAATTAATTTTCTCTTGTCCTTGACTTTTTTCTTCCAAACCTCAGCTCATTCCAAACGGTAGCTTTTCCTGATGCTGTTCTTACCGCCCCAGAGCACGCTTTAGCATTTGTCCTTGGCTGTGTATCTGCCTTTTGTGTGTCTCCTTCCAACATCCCACACAGACTCAGCTCCCTGTGCACCCATGAACCTGCCTTCCCCACTGCTTCCCTTGGGCTCAGGCAGGATGTGCAGTCAGGATGGCTGGTGGCATTTAACTTTTGCCCCCACTGCGAGTAATGGAGCAGCCCTTCTGGGAGTCATCAGCTCTTCCTTGCTCCTCCACGTAGGGGTACTTCAATTAACACGTCTATTCCCAAGCTTACATATAGTGTTGCGAGGTTATTTTTTTAGACAGCCTCTTTGCTTTAATAAAGAGCTTGTGTTTCAGCCTCATGAATATGTTTAAATTTCAAAGGACCTGGATCACAGAGATCTGCACCAGATCCTCAGGCTGAGTAAACATTTCCCCTGCACATACTCATATATAAGACATAAGGCTTTACTGAAATACATAAACGCTGATGGGGAAGTGCAGGGACGGTGGCAGGAGCTTGCTCATTGTTCCTCCTTCTGTTCCCCATGGGTCCTAGCCCAGGGCTGGGAACTCACAATTGAGGAACCTGTGTGGTGACTGATTAAACTTTTCCCTTGCCTCAGGTGGAGTGTGTTTGTCTCTTTTCTGCCTACAGCCCAGTTCTTACTGGCTGCACTGGCTGCTGAGTTAGCATGCTGATTTCAGCTACTCAATGAACAAAATACTTTACAGGACTCTCATGAACACAGTGAGAAAGGAGAAAGGCGGGAGGAAGGGATTCTCAGGAGAAGGCCACTTGTCTACGGCTGCCTTCCTCTCCATTAACAGATCTCATCAATTTGATTCTCCCAAGTCAACCAGCCTCTAGGGCCAGTGTGTGTCCTGTATGAGGCTATGGGTATCAGGTGAGTCGTGGCCAAGGAAACCAACGTAGAACTCTCTCTACAGGCCCCGTGGCAAGGATAGTAAGGCAGCAGGTCCTCCTGTAGGGAGCTGTCACCCTCCTCTCCCCCTGCTGTCATGTGCCTGGCCAAGACAGAGAGTTGAATGAGTAGACTGAGTCCTCCCTGCTCCAGCAGCTGGGAGAATAGGAGGGGCAAAAAAAAATGTCCTCCAGATGCCATACATGGTCACCCTCACTGCCGCTGCAGTGAGGGGACTGCTCCACCACTCACCACCAGTTCTGAAACTGCTGCTTCTTGTGAGATGCAATAACAGGCCAAAAACTCGGGGGAGAACAAAGAAAAATACCAGCCCAACTGTAGTGGATGCTGTAATGTGTCACCCAGACTCTCCTACAGTAATGAAAGCTCCTCCCTCCCTCAGCTTCTGAGAGGCTCTTGGCAGATGGCACTCAATTGTCAGGCCTCTTTGGGAGTTGCCTTGGCATATCCAAGGCAGGCAATATCAAATGCCTCGTTGATGCAGGGATATAAAAGCCCAGCCCTCTCACCTCAGTTCAGGACAACTCTGAAGAGTCCTAACAGCCTGCTGGCTCTTCACAGAGTGTGGCTTTGTGGAGGCAACCTGCCACACTCCAGCATCTCCCTCTTCTCAACCCTGTTTTCTTCCCTTTTCCTCCAGGGATGGTCCCAAGAGAACTCCTTGATACAGGGAGTGTCCTGTGCAAGACACTCTCCCGCTTGCTCTCCTTCCTGGGGATCCCACCTAGAACAACGCTCAAGGTGTCCAGAGTGAGGATGACCTATCAGACAAAGTGCACACCGAGCCACAGAAGGCTGCTCTCTTCATCTTTCGATGTCTGACACAATTCAGCTGTGATATCACTGGGCCCTGGTCGTTGATTAAAAGGTAGTTTACTTTCTCTCTCTTCTGTCATAATAGGTCTTTTGAAGCGTTCCACTTCTTCTGAAGTCAATTGCGGAAACTTTTGTTTGCTGGAAAATCATCCATTTCTTCTAGGTTTTAAAATGATTGCCAAAAGTTACATATGCTCTTCTCTTGTAAGTATTTTAATTTCTCTTGTGTCTGTGGCTGTGTCTGCTTTCAAATCCTTATCTCTGAGACTGAACAGAAAAACAGAGCACTTGTTGGTAATCAAGAGCAAGACACACCCAAAAAGGCTTTCAGATAACAAGTGAAGTAAAGAAAAATGTGGCTACTGTTGAGACCTGAACTGAGTCAAATGGAAGTAATATATGCCAACACACAGAGCAAACCTATAAGATGATGAAAATGATGAAGACAAAAACAAGAGTTGGGGAACGGATGCATGAACCTAACATTCAAGTATTGGGGCTTCAGAAGGAAAAAAAAGGGGGCTATATAGCAAAAAGATAATAATTCAGTAACAGGAGAAAAATTCTGAATGGAGAAGAATGAATTCTCTGGAAATGTGAAATATTAATCTTAAATAATCTGGAAATTGAAGGGAGATATTTCAAGGGAAATTCTTACAATAGCCTAAAACTAATAGCACGAAACTATTTCAGCAACACTATTTCAGCAGGGGCAGTGGGAGGGGAAGGAGGTTAGAGGCATTCCAAATGTCCATCTCAGGACTGAGAGAAGGAGGGATGAAGGGGAGGATAACAGAGGAAGGTGTTCTAGTGGTCTCATCCCATGCGGGGAGGAAGGGAAGAAGCTGTGGAAATGTCTTACCAGGTGAAATAGTTGGTATCTTGTTTCAAAGAACAATAGAGAAATATATGTTTGATTATGAGTACAAGGAAATAGAAACCATTAATAAAATTTAACAGTTTTGTTAGACACTACACATTAAAATATGAGTAACAATTTGACCAAACCAATGGGAAATAAGGGGAAAAAAGCAATTTAAAATAAAGTACAAATATAAAACAATAGGAAACAGAAAAGACAAGCAAGTACATTATTAAACATATAAATTATTAAATATGTGAACAAACTGAATCATCTCATCAAAAGATACAGCTTGTCAGAGAGGGTTAAAAACCAAAAGCAGGCTGAGCATAATGGCTCACACTTGTAATCAGCATTTTGGGAGGCTGAGGTGGGAGCATTCCTCATAGCCAGAAGTTCAAAACCAGCCTGGGTAACACAGTGAGACCCCATCTCTACAAAAATAAAATAATTAGCTGGGTGTGGTGGCACATGCCTGTATCCCCAGCTACTCAGGATGCTGAGGCAGGAAGATCACTTGAGCCCAGGAGTTTGAGGCTGCAGTTAGCTATGATGCAGTTTCATTGCACTCCAACTTGGGCAAGAAAGTGAGACCCTGTTTCAAAAAAAGAAAAAAGGAAAGAAAAAACCTACAACGTTTATACCCTTAAGGGTATAGATACACTTAAATTGGTAACAATGGATTCAAATTATAGGGATAAAAGGAGGAATACCAGGCAAATTGCAAACAAATAAAAAGCAAGATTGGCAATATTTAATATTAAATAAGATAGAATTCAAGATTATACACTAAACAGGATAAAAAAGTGACGTTGCATAACAACAAATTGTACAATTTATGAAAATATTTCAAAAACTGTGTGTACAAAACAACATATAAGCTAAACATATACAGCTAAAGCTCTTAAGTTTAATTAGGTCCCAGCTATTTATCTTTGTTTTTATTGCATTTGCTTTTAGGTTTTTGGTCATGAGATCCTTGTCTAAGCCAATGTCTAGAAGGGTTTTTCCAATGTTATCTTCTAGAATTTTTATAGTTTCAGGTCTTAGGTTTAAGTCCTTAATCCATCTTTGGTTGATTTTTGTATAAGATGAGAGAGGAGGATCCAGTTTCATTCTCCTACATGTGGCTAGCCAATTATCCCAGCACCATTTGTTGAAAAGAGTGTTCTTCCCCACTTTATGTTTTTGTTTGCTTTGCAAAGATCGTAGGCTGTAAGTATTTGGGTTTATTTCTGGGTTCTCTATTCTGTTCCACTGGTCTATGTGCCTATTTTTATACCAGTACCATACTTTTGTGGTGACTATGGCCTTATAGTTTAGTTTGAAATCAGGTAGTGTGATGCCTCCAGATTTTTTCTTTTTGCTTAGTCTTGCTTTGGATAAGTGGGCTCTTTTTTGGTTCCATATTAATTTTATAATTGTTTTTCATAACTCTGAAGAATGATTGTAGCATTTTGATGGGGATTGCACTGAATTTGTAGATTTCTTTTGGCAGTGTGGTCATTTTCACAATATTGATTCTACCCATCCATGAGCATAAGAGGTGTTTCCATTTGTTTGTGTCATCTATGATTTCTTTCAGCGTGTTTTGTAGTTTTCTTGAGGAGGTCTTTCAACTCCTTTGTTAGGTATATTCCTAAGTTTGTTTGTTTGTTTGTTTGCAGCTATTGTAAAAGTGGTTGAGTTATTGATTTGCCTCTCTGCTTGGTTGCTGTTGGTGTATAGGAGAGCTACTGATTTGTGTACATTAATCATGTACCTGGAAATTTTGCTGAATTATTTATCAGTTCTAGGAGCTTTCTGGAGGAGTCCTTAGGGTTTTCAAGGGAAATGATCATATCATCAGCAAACAGAGAAAATTTGACTTCCTTATTACCAATTTGGATGCCCTTTATTTCTTTCTCTTGTCTGATTGCTCTGGCTAGGACTTCCAGTACTATGTTGAAGAGGAGTGGTGAGAGTGAGCATCCTTGTCTTGTTCCCATTCTCAGAGGGAATGCTTTCAACTTTTCCCCATTCAGTATTATGTTGGCTCTGGGTTTGTCATAAATGGCTTTTATTATGTTAAGATATGTCCCTTGTATGCCGATTTTGCTGAGGGTTTTAATCATAAAGGGATGCTGGATTTTGTTGAATGCTTTTTCTGCATCTATTGAGATGATCATGTGATTTTTGTTTTTAATTCTGTTTATGTGGTGTATCACACTTATTGACTTGCACATGTTAAACCATCCCTGCATTCCTGGTATGAAACCCACTTGATCCATGGTGGTTTACCTTATGATATGTTGTTGGATTTGGTTAGCAAGTATTTTGTTAAGGATTTTGGCATCTATATTCATCAAGGATATCAGTCTGTAGTTTTCTTTTTTGTTTGTGTCCTTTCCTGGTTTGGTATTAGGCTGATGCTGGCTTCATAGGATGAATTAGGGAGGGTTCCTTCTTTCTCTATCTTGTGGAATAGTGTCAAAAGGATTGGTACCAATTCTTTGAATGTCTGGTAGAAGTCTGCCTTGAATCTGTCTGGCCCTGGACTTATTTTGTTGGTAACTTTTAAATTACCATTTTAATCTCACTGCATGTTATTGGTCTATTCAGGGTATCTAATTCTTCCTGGTTTAAGCTAGGAGGGTTGTATTTTTCCAGGAATTTATTCATCTCTTCTAGGTTTTCCAGTTTATGTGCATAAAGGCATTCACAGTAGCCTTGAATAATCTTTCATATTTCAGTAGTGTCAGTTGTAACATCTCCTGTTTCGTTTCTTAGTGAGGTTATTTGGATCTTTTCTTTTCTTGGTTAATCTTGCTAATGATCTATCAATTTTATTTATCTTTTCAAAGAACCAGCTCTTTGTTTCATTTATCCTTTGTATTGTTTTATCAGTTTCAATTTCATTTAGTTCTCCTCTGATTTTGGTTATTTCCTTTCTTCTGCTGGGTTTGAGATTGGTTTGTTCCTGTTTCTCTAGTTCCTTGAGGTGTTACCATAGATTGTCTGTTTCTGCTCTTTCAGATTTTTTGATGTAGGTGTTTAAGGGTATGAACTTTCCTCTTAGTGCTGCCTTCTCTGTATCCCACAGGTTTGGATAGGTTGTGTCATTCTTGTCATTCAGTTCAAAGAAATTATTTAATTTCCATCTTGATTTCATTTTTTACCCAATGCTCATTCAGGAGCAGGTTACTTAAGTTCCATGTATTTGTGTGGTTTTGAAGGTTCCATTTGGAGTTAATTTCCAGTTTTATTACTCTGTGGTCTGAGAGAAAGCTTGATATAATTTCAATTTTTGTAAATTTATTGTGACTTGTTTTATGGCCTATTATATGGTCTATCTTAGAGAAAGTTCCATGCACTGTTGAATAGAATCTGTAGTCTGCAGTTGTTGGATGAAATGTTCTGTATAAATCTGTTAAGTCCATTTGTTCCAAGTATAGTTTAAATCCATTGTTTCTTTGTTGACTTTCTGTCCTGATGACCTCTCTAGTGCTGCCAGTGGAGTATTGAAGTATCCCACTATTATCGTGTTGCTATCTGTCTCATTTCTTAGATCTATTAGTAATTGTTTTATAAATTTGGGAGCTCCAGTGTTAGGTGCCCATATGTTTAGGATTGTGATTTTTTTTGTTGGGCAAGGCCTTTTACCATTATATAATATCCCTCTTTTCTCTTTTAAACACTGTTGCTTTAAAATTGGTTTTGTCTGATATAAGAATAACTACCCCTGCTGGCTTTTGGTGTCCATTTGCATGAAATGTCTTTCTTCACCCCTTCACTTTAAGTTTATCTGAGCCCTTATGTGTTAGGTGAGCCTCCTGAAGGCAGCAGATGGTTGGTGATTTCTTATCCATTCTGTGGTTCTGTGTCTTTTAAGTGGAGCATTTAAGCCATTTATATTCAATGTTAGTATTGAAATGTGAAGTACCCTTGCATTCATCATGCTCTTTGTTGCCTGTGTACCTTGTTTTTTTTTTTGTTTCTTGTTTTTGCTTTTTAACTTGTATTTTTGTTTTATAGGTCCTGTGTGATTTATGCTTTAAAGAGGTTCTGTTTTGATGTGTTTCCAGGATTTGTTTCAAGATTTTTATATCCTTTTCTGGTAATTGTGAATTCTCTCAGCATTTGTTTGTCTGAAAATGACTGTATCTTTCTTTTGTATATGATGCTTAGTTTCACTCGATACAAAATTCTTGACTGATAATTGTTTTGTTTGAGGAGGCTGAAGATAGGGCCCCAATCCCTTCTCACAGGGTTAATGCTGAGACATCTGCTGTTAATCTGACAGGTTTTCCTTTATAGGTTACCTGATGCTCTTACAATTCTTTCCTTCATCTTAACTTTGGATAACCTGATGACAATGTACCTAGGTGAAGATCTTGTTGCAGTGAATTTCCCAGGTGTTCTTTGTGCTTCTTGTATTTGCATGCCAGGTCTCTAGCAAGTCCAGGGAAGTTTTGAAATTTTCCTTGATTATTCCCCCAAATATGTTTTCCAAGATTTTAGAATTGTCTTCTTCCTCAGGAAAACTGATTATTCTTAGGTTTGGTCATTTAACATAATCCCAGACTACTTGGAGGGTATGGTCATATTTTCTTAGTTTTTGTTGGAGTGGGTTAATTCAAAGACCTTTTCTTCGAGCTCTTTATTTCTTTCTTCTACTTGTTCAATTCTATTGCTGAGACTTTCCAGAGCATTTCACATTTCTTAAAGTGTTTCCAAAGTTTCCCAAATTTTTTATTGCTTTTTCTTTAAGCTATCTATTTCCTTGACTATTTCTCCCTTTACTTCTTGTCTCTGTTTTTTATTTCCTTGCACTGGGCTTTGCCTCTCTCTGGTCCCTCCCTGATTAGCTTAATAACTAACTTCCTGAATTCTTTTTCAGGTAAGTCAGGGATTTCTTCTTGGTTTGGATCCATTGCTGATGAAGTAGTGTGATTTTTGGGGGGGTATTGACGAGCTTGTTTTGTCATGTTACCAGGGTTGGTGTTCTGGTTCCTTCTCATTTGGGTAGGCTCTGTCAGAGGGAAGGTCTATGGCTGAAGGCTGTTGTCCAGATTTTTTTTGTCCCACGGGGTGTTCCCTTGATGTAGTACTCTCCCTTTTTTTCTGTGGATGTGGCCTCCTGTGAGCCAAACTGCAGTGATTGTTGTCTCTTTTCTCTCTTCTGGGTCTAACCACCCAGTGAGTCTACCCAGCTCTGGGCTGGTACTGGGGGTTGTCTGCACAAAGTCCTGTGATGTGAACTGTTTAAGGGTCTCTCAGCTGTGGCTACCAGCTCCTCTTCCAGTGGAGTTGGCAGAGGGTGCAGTGGACTCCATGAGTGTCCTTAGCTTTGGTGGTTTAATGCTCTATTTTTGTGCTGGTTGGCCTCCTGCCAGGAGGTGGCGCTTTTCATAAAGTATCAGCTGTAGTAGTGTGGAGAGGGACTGGTGGTGGGCAGGGCTCTAGAACTCCCAAGATTATATGCCCTTTGTCTTCCAATACCAGGGTGGGAAGGGAAGGACTATATCAGGTGGTGGTGGTGCTAGGTGTGTCTGAGCTCAGACCCTCCTTGGGCAGGTCTTGCTGCAGTTGCTGTGGGGGATGGGGGTTGGATTCCCAGGTTACTGGAGTTGTGTACCTAGGAGGATTATGGCTGTCTTTGCTGAGTCATGCAGGTTGTCAGGGAAGTGGGGGAAAGCCGGCAATCACAGGCCTCATCCAGCTCCCACGCAAACCAAAGGGCCAGTCTCACTCCCACAGTGCACTCCCCCCACCCCCCAGCCACCCCGCCAACAGTCCCAAGTCTGTTTCCAGGAAGAGCCTCCCAGCTGCGAAAGAAAAGGGCTTTAGTTCTTTCCCAACCTGCGAAGTCTGCAAGCTGGATTTGCGCCCTCCCCTAAGTTCTGGTCAGGAGGCTTCTCACCCTGTTCACCCTGTTCAAGTTGTTACAAAGTTCAGCTAGAGAATTCCTTCTCCTGGTGGAGTTTTACCCTCTGCTACTCTGGCCACTCTCCTGATGGATCCCTGTGGTTCCAGGCAGGAATGGGCTGCCTGGGGACCCAGCAAACTCCCAGCCTTTCTGGGAGAAAAGAAGCCTTTCTGCTTCTTTCTCTACCCTGTATTTCACTTGGCTCAGCTCTCTAACTTGACTCAGCTCCAGGTAAAGTTGGAACTTCTCCTGCAAACAGACCTTCAGCTTCTCCAGTGGGGGTGCGTGTTTGAGAGAGGAGGGTCTCCCTTTCCCACTTCCACAGTTGGGACACTCACAGTATTTGGCATGTCTCTTGGGTCCTGCAGGAGCAGTCTGCTTCCTTCACAGACACTGTGAATTCTCTCAGGATTGCTGATTTGTTCTTGCAGTTGATCTGGAGCTAAAATTCACAACACAAGCCTCCGCATGCTGCTCTGTCTGGAGCTGCAATCTAATCCTGCCTCCCATCTGCCTTGATCCTGAAAAAAAGGAATACTACTTTTTCCTTTTCAATTTGGATGCCTTTTATTTCTTTTTCTTGTCTGATTGCTCTCACTAGTACTGTCAGTACTATATTGAACAGAAGTGGCAAAAGTGGGCATCCCTGTCCTGTACCAGATCTTGGTGGAAAAGTTTTCAGTTTTTCACGTTGATTATGATGTTAGCTGTGAGTTTTTCATAAATGGCTTTTATTATGTCAAGAAACTTTCCTTCTACATGTAAACAGTCAAGAGTTGTTGTCAAGAAAGGATGTTGAACCTTGTCAAATGCTTTCTCTGTGTCAATTGAGATGATTATGTGGTTCTTATCTTTCATTCTGTTAAAGGGATGTGTCACATTGATTGATTTGCATATGTTAAATCAGCTTTGCATGCCAGGGATAAATCCAACTTGGTCATGATGTGTAATCTGTTTGATGTGTTGTTGAATTTGGTTTGCTAATATTTTATTGAAGATTTTTGTATCAATGCTCCATGATAGCCTGTTATGCAGCCACTTAACAGGGTGCATTAGAACTATAGTAGTGGTCCAGGAGTCATTTTCACCAGTTATTTTTTAGTAAAAGAAAATAAAGATAAATGTGTAAGGTATGATCCAAATAATAGAAAATGCTGACGAAAAAACCAATGCTATATATGTGAGTGATGTATGTGTCTCTATTTATATTTACACATGAGCATTAAAAGGACACATAACACATATGAATTTATTAACCTAGGTTACCCACAGAAGGGCTGGGGCTGAGGATAGTGGCTGTTGTAAGCAGAGGGTTGAAGAGGAGAGGGAAAAGCCAAGCAAAATGGGGACTGTTCTAAAAATATGTATAAAATGGTGATATATAGGGCTGGGCATGATGGCTCACGCCTGTAATCCCAGCACTTTGGGAGGCCAAGGTGGGTGGATCACCTGAGGTCAGGAGTTTGATACCAGCCTGACCAACATGGTAAAACCCCGTCTCTACTAAAATACAAAACTTAGCCTGGCATGGTGGCATGTGCCTGTAATCCCAGCTACTCGGGAGGCTGAGGCAGGAGAATCGCTTGCACTCAGGAGGCACAGGTTGCAGTGAGCAGAGATTGCGTAATTGCACTCCAGCCTGAGCAACAAGAGCAAAGCTCCATCTCAAAAAAAAATATATATATATAAAAACACATATATGTATATATATATATAGTGATATGTATGTAAAATTGTGAGTGTATATACAAATAAATTTGTAATAAAAATTTCTAAAATAGAAAAGTGTAGGAGTATACACAAGTGGGAGAGATAACTTTTGAACTGGCTGAATCACTGCAGCATTGTGATGAACGTATTGGTTTGAACGTATTGAAACCAGTCTGGTGGCAAGACCTGGAACTCTCCTCTTGGCCCTGTTCTCATTATCTTGGTCGTAATAGGGGAAAGATGTGGAAATCGTGTGATTACACTTGCAGGTAAAAGAAAGAAAGATGGGATAACTTTTTATGTTTGAAAACAGAAATAAGATGTAAAAGAAGCCAGAAGATTTAGCCCAAAGCTATTAAGTGAACATTAATCAAGATAAAGTTCTGTCTCTAGTTTTAAATACATCCATTTACTTAAACTGTTTGTGTGGGAATGATCAGTTTCTTGTGCGTAAGTTCTATTAAGTCACTGGCCTTGTCTTATTTATCTTTAAACCCTGACTGCCCACTACCCAGCACAGTGCCTGGCCCATAATCTATTCTGGACAGAGCCCAGAGAGGATCTGATGGGATGGTAGGAGGTGATGAGATGGAACACAAAAGCAGTGTGTACAAAGAGAAGGAAGGACAAACCCGAGGGGCACCATGATGCCAGATTCTATGCCAGGGTACCTTGAACTCCTGAGAACCCTGGGATGTAGGTGATATTAGATCCACTTTGCAGATGAAGAAACCAGGGGTAAAACTGGATTTGAACCCCAGGTTTGCTTGACTTCAAATTTTCCCCCAGGAAACTGGTAGGAGAGCAAGTATTATTTTAGATCATAGACACTTAGAGCTGGGAAATACCAGGTGCCAGAAGCCAGGGTGGGCTGGGGCCTGGCAGCGGAGCTCTGGGCACACTCCAGCTGTCACCTTCAATCACAGCAGCTTTGCTTCATTCTTTTTTGCCTTGTTCTTTGTAAGATTCTTTTTTCTTTGTAAGATTTCATTTGAATAAAGAATTCCCTGGCTGAAAAGAAGAAGCTTAAAATCATTATGTATGTCATCCACACTGCCTCAGTCTTCATTATAGAAATAAGAAAGATAAGGTCCAGAGAAGGGATTGATTCACATGGTCCAGCTAGGGCTGGCCCCAGAACACCACCAGACTGGGTTTCTCCTGTCACCTGAGCCCCAGGCCTGGAGTTTTTCTAGAGAGGTTGTGGTCAGGGGAAAGCCCCCACAAAACTGCTGCCTCTCCACTCCTCATCCAGGCTTGCCCAGTGCCTCACTCCCACAGGCCACAAGTCTTCTTTTCTTGGTCATCCTCTTGGTGAGGGCCAAGAGCTTGAAGGGAGCCTTTCGGGCCTGTCAATCTTTCTTCAAGTGCATCTGCTTTTCCAGAGGACAGCGCTACCCCCAGATGCTTAAAAGCCCATTTGGGACCCCCTGATGGATGCCTGAAGCTGCCCCACACCAGGAAACCTGTGAGTTGCTTGCTTGGTTGGGTTCCGCCTGTATTTGCTTGACTTAGCAATGCTGACTGAGAGTTGCCCCTCCATGTTCCTTCCCAATAGGAGGCTGGCCTGAGAACCTGGCCAGGCCCCCTCTCCTCAGGCCTCTCTGTCCAAACCATTGCATTGCCTCTCTGCCCTTCCAGAATTGGGCAGCCTCAGACATAAGACAGGACCAAGGTTTGGGGCAGCAGGCTTGATTTGAGGAGCCTGCTCACAGACAAGCCCCTCAATCTTTATTCCTTTCAGCCAGGAAATTCTCCAATGGCTCCCTTCTTAAATGGAAACCACTGGAGTAAAAAAGTCTTCTGTAAAATAAGTAACACAGGCCAGAGGTAGTACTGTGACCGTCAGTGAGTGCATCTGTCTGAGGCACTGGTCAGCATATAGGACAGAGTGTGAAATGGGCAGGACTCCACAGCCCCAGGGACAGGCAGCCTGGCTTCAAGATCAGTGTATTCCAGAGGAAGCCCCTCCCTCTTCAGGAGCCTTGGTGTGTTTTTCACTCTTTCAAACTTTAAGACTCTTATTAACAAGTCCATGCAGTTTGTGAGCTTGAAAAAAACCTCTATATATAAAGGTGGAGTTTTGGTGGGGTTTTGTTTGTTCACTGTTTTGTGGGTCTGGATTTCAGGAGGGCTAAACCAGGCAGTTCTACTTTGGAGGTCTCTACCGGGGGAAGCCGCCCCCAATATTTCAACATAGGTTCTTTCTATTTTCCATAAGTGTCGGCTGGCTTAGAAATAAAGAGAAAGAGTACAAAGAGAGGAATTTTACAGCTGGGCTGCTGGGGGTGACATCACATATCGGTAGGACCATGATGCCCACCTGAGCCACAAAACCAGCAAGTTTTATTAAGGATCTCAAAAGGGGAGGGGGTGCAAGAACAGGGAGTAGGTCACAAGATCACATGCTTCAAGAGGCAAAAAGGAGAACAAAGATCACATGCTTCAGAACAAGGGCAAAATCGGAAACTCCTGATAAGGGTCCAACAAAGATAACAAGGCAAAGGGCAAAAGCAAGGATCACAAGGCAAAGGGCAAAAGCGGAATACTGATAAGGGTCTATGTTCAGCGGTGCATGTATTGTCTTGATAAACATTTTAAACAACAGAAAACGGGGTTCGAGAGCAGACAACTGGTCTGGCCTGAAATTTACCAGGGTAGAGTTTTTGTTTTTTCCCCACCCTAATAAGCCTGAGGGTACTGCAGGAGACCAGGGCATTATTTCAGTCCTTATCTCAACTGCATAAGACACATACTCCCAGAGCGGCTGTTTATAGGCCTCCCCCCAGGAATGCATTCCTTCCCCAAGGTATTAATTATTAATATTCCTTGCTAGGAAAAGAATTTAGTGATATCTTCCTTACTTTCACATCCATTTATAGGCTCTCTGCAAGAAGAAAAATATGGCTCTATTTTGCCCAACCCTGCAGGCAGTCAGACCTTATGGTTGTCTTCCCTTGTTCCCTGAAAATAGCTGTTATTCTGTTCTTTTTCAAGGTGCACTGATTTCCTATTGTTCAAACGCACATGTTTTAAAATCAATGTGTACAGTTAACACAATTATCACAATGGTCCTGTGGTGACGTACATCCTCAGCTTATGAAGATAACAGGATTAAGAGATTAAAGTAAGACAGGCATAAGAAATTATGAAAGTATTATTTGGGAACTGGTAAATGTCCATAAAATCTTCACAATTTATGTTCCTCTGCCACGGCTCCAGCCAGTCCCTCCATTTGGGATCCCTGACTTCCTGCAACAGGTCTCAAGTCAGGTTACAAAAGTCAGAGGTCTGCCCAGGTTGCAGTCATCCAAAGGCTCAACTATGTTGGATGGCTCAACTGGCCCATTCAAAAGGCTGGTAGTTGATGCTGGCTATCTATGGTGAGCTCAGCCTGGGCTGTCACAAGAGTGCCTACCCACAGCCTCCACCTGTGGCCTGGGCTTCCTCACAGCATGGCAGTCTTGGGTCATTAGATTTCTTACATGGCAGACCCCAGCTCCAAAAGCAAGTATTACAGCCTGTCAAGCTTTCCTTGGTTAAAACTCTTTCAAATGTCAACTCCACAAGATGTGAAAGGATTGAAGGCTTTAAAAACATCATGTTTGCTGTTACTAAAAGGAAAAGTCGATGAATAAACACAAAATGAAAACCCTGTGCTACACAGATAAAGCTTAGAGCTTTAGTCACTGTGTCAACAGTTTTGTATTGGACGACCTCAGCTCCAGCCTCTTTTGTTCGCATCTTATTGCTAGACTGTCATATTTGTTAGTCCTTTCTGGCTGTCCACAGGGGCTAATGGTAGAAAAAGCCATCAATTCCTCAGCCGTGCCCTAGTCAGTCTTGGCAGAGGACTTGTTCTCAGCTGCTGAGGCATTTTTCTCTTTGTCCTCTTATAATTTAGGGCTTGGAGGCATCTGCAAGATGATCCTGGCAGTGATGGTGAGGAGGCTGCTGACCCAGGCTCCTGTCTCCTTGCTGTCTTTATCTGTGTCTCTGCTGCTTGGCTGGCTACCTACAAGAGGTCCTGTGGAATAGTGGTCGTAGTCTGAACACACACATCTTGTGTCTTCCAGTTGTCTTGCTTGTTCTGCTGCCAGCTATTGTCAACCCTTTCACCATAGCTTCCTGCTCAGGAGGGCTGGGATCCTGGGGTCAGTGTCCACTGGGTGTCCACATGTTGGGAGGTAGGGACAGCTACCTGAAGTGAAGCAGGAAGGCGTTATTGAAGCTGGCCTCCCAGTGCACACCTCCATTCCTCCTTGCTTTTCTCACTCTCATCTTTCTGGTTGTTCTGTTAGTGTGATATGAGGAGTCCTTTTACCACAGTTATTTGCATTTTACCTGTTGCTACCAGGAAACTCCCCACCTGGGCCTCTCACCTGCTCCTTGGCAATACCCAACCTCTCAGACCCTCCTGCATGGTCAATGGACATCCTTAGCACTTTTTCCTATTAGCCAGGGTATAGATGCATCTTGCTTATGAAATCCCATTGTTCCCACACTAGGCCATGTTACTGGATCCTATCTTTTTGTGATGACCTTCTGGTCTCTGCTGGCCACCCTAATGATGTGTGTCTCCTGTCTGGGAGCTGACTTGGCCTGGTGGACTTCTGGACCTCAGCCTCTTGGCTTATGGTGGCATTGATGGTAGCAGCCTGTGACAATAGTGTTTCCAGGGTGTGAAGTATTTAGGGAATCGGGCAGCAGTGGGGCCACACAATGCTTTTTGGGGTTCTCACTCCTTCTTGCTACCAGTCTGCTTTCTCGGCCTCAATCTCTTCATCTATTAAATAGGGCCCCTGGACTAGAGGACCTCCTCAGTTATGCCCCAATGATGCTATAAAGCGAGCTTATCAGGTTTAAAGCCTCTGCCCAGGTAGGACTGACCAAAGGGCAGATGGACCAGCCACCTCCTCACCATTCCCAACTTCTTGGTCAGCCTAATCCAGCCTGCAGACACAGCCTTCTCTAATATAAGCTTGACTGTTCCAGGAGTGTGGTGATCCACAACATATACCAAGACTTAACCATTACAGCTTTGTATATCATACCTAGAACTAAGACCCAGAAACCTACCCCCAGCCTTCCCTGCCCTCAGTGGATGGTGGCATTTCTCCAAAGGGCACAGTTGGCCGAAGTTTCCTCCAAAGACCTTCACAGGCAAAAGATATCCATAAGGGGTGCTGGAGGAGCAGAGAGAGATGGGAACCCTGCAAGGTGACTGCAGCTCACACCCTATATGCATAAGGAACACCCATTTGGAAAGCTTTGGTTGAGGTGGGCAAATGCAGAAATGGGCAAAAACTAGAACTTAGAGAAAGCTATGCTGATGTGACAGCATTAGCATTTGCAGACTGGGCCCACACTGGGTTACATGAATAACGCCAAAGCCCCATCAGGGACCAAGGAGGTCACTGTTAAAGGGGCAGATGTTGGGTGCGATGTAGCATGCTGGACGAGAATAGAATCCACCAGAGTATGGGACTTAGGGGGCAAAGCAAGAGCTGTAGCTTTAACTATCTTGGAGTGAAAAGGGAAAAAGAAAAGCAAGCAGAGAAAATATTCCTTCTTGCTCCGGAAAGGACAATGGCAGGGAAATGGCCCTGCAGTCAAAGAAAAACCCAAGAAAAGGAAGAAATCAGGGAAGCCCAAGGCATTGGAAACTGCAGAAGTTGGTGTGGCTGCTGAAGGGGCTGGTAGGATTTCCATTAGCAGTGCATTTTACATAATAGTTTACCAATAGAGTTTTCTGTGATGATGGAAATGTCCCGTGTCTGTGCTGTGTAATACAGTAGCCTCAGCCACATGTAGCTACTGAGCACTTAAAATTTGGTCAGTGCAATTGAGAAACTGAAATTTTATTTTTACGTAATTTTAATTGACTTAAATCTACATATCTGCATTGGCTAGTGGCTACCTTATTGGACAGCATAGAAATAATGGATTTGTTTCAAAGATATAAAACAATATCATCTCTTGTATTGAAAAGAGGTGTTCATATGAAAACTCGTACATGGGTGTTCATAGCAGCACTATTCATAACATCCAAAAGGTGGAAGCAACCCAGTGGCCATCAACAAATGAGTGGATAAGCAGTGTAATATGTACACGCAATGGAGTATTATTCAGCCATAAAAAAGGAACAAGTACCAATGACAACATGAATGACCCTTGAACATATTATGCCAAGTGAAAGAAGCCAAACACAAAAGACCACATATTATATGATTCTATTTATATGAAATGTCCAGAATAGGCAAATCCAAATAGAACGTAGAATAGTGGTTGCCTGGGGCTGGGGAGGAGGAATTGGGGAATGACTGCTAATGAGTATGGTGGTTCCTTTTGGGGATGGTGAAAATATCTTAGAACTGGAGAGAGGCAAGGCCACACAACATTGTAAATGTACTAAATGTCACTAATGAGTAAATTTTATGCCATGTGCATTTTACCACAATAAAACAAAACAAAACAACAAAAACGAAGAAACAAATATTATCTCTCTTTATTCCTTTGGAAAGGAATAAAGGAAGCCTTGGGCTTCCCTGATTTCTTCCTTTTCTTGGGTTTTTCTTTGACTGCAGGGCCATTTCCCTGCCATTGTCCTTTCCGGAGCAAGAAGGAATATTTTCTCTGCTTGCTTTTCTTTTTCCCTTTTCGCTCCAAGATAGTTAAAGCTACAGCTCTTGCTTTGCCCCCTAAGTCCCATACTCTTGTGGATTCTATTCTCATCCAGCATGCTACATCGCACCCAACATCTGCCCCTTTAACAGTGACCTCCTTGGTCCCTGATGGGGCTTTGGCGTTATTCATGTAACCCAGTGTGGGCCTCCCTGGAATTTAATTTTCTTCTTCTTTTCCTTCCTTCCTCCCTTTCCTTTCCTTTCCTTTCCCTTTCTTTCTTTTCTTCCGTTCCTTCCTTTCTTTCTTTCTTTCTTTCTTTCTTTCTTTCTTTCTTTCTTTCTTTCTTTCTTTCTTTCTTCCTTTCCTTTCTTTCTTTCTTTCTTTCTTTCTTTCTTTCTTTCTTTCTTTCTTTCTTTCTTTCTTCCTTTCCTTTCCTTTCCTTTCTTCCCTTCTTTCTTTCTTTCTTTCTTTCTTCCCTTTTTTGAGACAGGGTCTCGCTCTGCCACCCAGGCTGCTAGAGTGCAGTGGTGTGAACATGGCTCACTGTATCCTTAACCTCCCAGACTCCAGCAATCCTCCTGCCTCAACTTCCTGAGTACCTGGGACCACAGGCACAAAAATCCACATCTGGCTGGACTTTAAAAAAAAAAATGTACAGATGGAGTGTTGCTATATTGCCCAGGTTCTCAGTGGAATTTTGTCCCCAAGGCATGTTCGGCTTTTTGCCATTTTTCCCCCACCCTCGAGGGCAGAGTATATCACTCAGAGATGAAGCTGAGCTGCTATCTCCAGTGGGGCTGGGAGGTGCTTGGTGAAAGGTGTACAGTGATGGGAGTGGAACAAGCCCCCCAGGTAAGGCCTTCCTAGTCCTCCCAGGAACATTTTGGTAGCCATGGACAGGCTGGCAGCTTTGCCCTACCTTAGAGTTCGAGGCACACCCCTCCCCTGGGCATGGGGAGAGCATGGGCACTCCTGTGCTCTGATGAAGGGCACTGTGGTGAGATGATTAACAGCCCTCCAGCCCTGCCCCCGTAGAGGGAGAGTGCATGCCCATTAATCAGTGGTGAGTGCTCTTTGCTCAGACATCTATTCTCCTGTGGAGTGGTCCCCAGTGTTCATCGAGGATGCTGCATGGAACTTCTAACCTTTTCCCAGCAGTCTGCTGGGAACCCTGCCTCCCTTCACGTCCAAGGTGCTGGCCAAAAGGACAAGGTACCGTCTTCACTACGGGATGCCACTCAAGAAGTGGTGTGGTTCAGAGATGACCCAAATGAGAGCACACTCCTGGCCCCCAAAAATCAATATTCACTGTTGGGACCACCACAGGAGAGACCTCTCCCCTCCTGCCAAATAAAATCAATTGTGAAGTCACCTGGCCAAAAGAGAAAACTAGGACATATGAGAAAGGGGAAACGTGGTCTCTGGAGGAAGCACAGAACTCAGAGGTGGATCAGGGTCCCAGGTTTTGTCCTCTATGCTGCTACCAAGCCCTGCGTCCCCAGGCTGTCATGCCACCTGTAAGTCTCCGAGTCTGTCAGTGTGGCTAGTGAGGCAGTACTGCTGCACCCACAAGACTTACAAGAGCAAGAGTTTCAAGTCAGACAGCGCTGAGTACAAATTTCAGCTCTGCCACTTGTTAGCTCTTCAACCTTTGATAGATCACTCAATCCCCCTAAGATTGTTTCCACATCTGTGAAATGGGTAGAAGAAAACCTACTTGACAGGACTGTTAGGAATGTCAAGTGACATAATGGCCTATGAAACCATCAGCACATTCCTGGCCCTTAGTAAGACATGCTCAAGTAATTATACCTAAGATTATAATTGTGTATACTGTCAAATAACTCTAGATGGAAAAGCTGTTTTAAAATATGTAGCCTGTTTCACCAGGGTGAAGTGGTGGAAAGAGGACTGGGAGGGGAATCAGAAGACATGGGAATGAGTCCTGGTTCTGTGAATGGCTACCTTTCACTGCTTTTTAAAATCCTGTGCCCCTTCTTGGGTTTGTAAAATAGATGCAGACTGTTCAAGAAATGGGCCCCAGCAAACATCAAACACCGGGGCCCGTCAGTGGGTGGGGGGTTGGGGGAAGGATAGCATTAGGAGAAATACTTAATGTAAATAACGAGTTGATGGATGCAGCAAACCAACATGGTACATGTATAATTATGTAACAAACCTGCACGTTGTGCACATGTACCCCAGAACTTAAAGTATAATAAAAATAAATAAACAAACAAATATGATATTCACTATTGTTAAAAATCTCAAAAAAAAAAAAAGAAAAAGAAAAAAGAAATGGGCCCCAACAACCCAGGAAAGTCTTTCGGTGGGCCCTGGGGGGTGCTCTGCTAATTGTCCAGAATGTGGGTCCACCCCTCTCTGGCTGACCTAACCTGCCCCAGCTTTCTGTCTGCCTGGACCCCGCAGCTCTCCTCCCCACCCCTTGCTCAGATCTTGGATACGTGTCTGTGAGTGTGCCCCCAGCTCCCTTTCTTGGGATCCTGTGGACTTTCCCTCTGGCTTCATCAGCTCAGTTATGGGAGGAAGGCTGTCTCCTTTCCCACACCCCATCCTGCAGGACTAGACCAGGGAGGCCAACACCCAGCTTGTCCACAGCTATCCTTTGAATGTTTGTGTCCCCTGCAAAATTCATGCTGAAACTTAATCCCCAATGCAACCATTTTAAGGGGTGGGACCTTTAGAAAGTGATTATGCCATGAGGGATGGGATTAACATCTTATAAATGGCTGGAGGAAACTATCTAGGCCCCTTTTCATCTTTCTTTTCCTTCTGTCATGTAAGGACACAGCATTCATCCCCTCCGGAGAATGCAGCAACAAGGCACCACCCTGCAAGCAGAGAGCAGCCCTCACCACACACCAAACCTGCTGGCACCTTGATCTTGAACTTCCAGCCACGAGTAAGAAATAAATTTCTGTTCTTTGTAAATTACCTACTCTTGGGTATTTTGTTATAGCAGTAGGAACAGACTAAGACACCCGTGCTAAAATAAGGATGAGTCAGTTTCCCCACCCATAAAATAAGGATATTGAGTCAGATGCTCTTGAAGGTTCCCTTCAGCTTTCACATTTTGTGGTCCTAACTCTTCTTATTGGTGTATACAGGACTTTTGTTGTTCTTCTGTAAAATGCAACCTGTGAATGCAACCAAGAGACAGGTGGCTCTAAAGGTATGAGTTGCGCCAGGGGAACTGAAACCCCAGATTAATTAAATCTTCTCCAAGTGTCTCCCATTTATCTCACCCCCATTAACCTTTGGGCTTGTTGATTGTGAGAACATTGAGCCACAGAATTGAAGCAAGATGATCCCCACCCAAGACATCAGCTGACTGCTCCACCCTGGGGTGGGGGTGGGGGACTGCTAGGAGTTGGAGCAGGGGCCAGGGCTGGAGATAGTCAGAGCAGAGACCCTTCTGAAGCAGCCTCCTAAGGGTGGAAAGTGAGACATTGCCAGTGAGCCTTCCCTAAAGGCACCATCTGGCTGCCCCTACCCCAGGTGTCAGAGCCCCTGAGGTGTATTCTACAGCATGAACAGCTCTAGCTGCACTCTCTTTCCGGTGGCTTCCAGCCACAAGTGGTTATTTAAATTTCAATGATTAAAATTGAATTCAATTTTTAAATTCATTTCCTCAGTAAAATGAGCCCCCTTTCAAGGGTTCAGTAGCCAGCTGTGGCTATTGGCTAACACACTAGACAGCACTAATAGGGAACATTCCCTTCATCACACTGGAATGTGTATGGCACTGCTCAGAGCATAAGAAAGGAGGCAACAAGTTTCCCTGGCATGAGAAAGTGCTGAAGACGGAGGTAACAAGACACCCTGAGGTCATACCTCAGTTCACTCTGAAGATGTGCTAGCATGTCTTACAATGTCCCAAACCTCCTATTGGACTCCAGTGGGCAGAGGGGTCAGGCTATTCTATTAAATGGGGAGCTGTCCCAACTGTCAATATCAACTCAGGATGGTCCCTGAAACCTCAGGCGGTTTCCTCTCTTATGGAGCTCTCCATAGGATGGAAGTGGGGGATTGGTGGGAGATGGCAACTTGCATTTATTTTTAACATTATCTGTATGCCAGGAGTTCTGCTAGAAGTTTCACGTGTTTATTTAGTCCTTACAACCAATCAGTGAGATCAGGGAAGTTGCCGTCCTCCCTAATGGCTCCTTGAGATCAGGGACTGCTGAGTTAATATTTGCCAAGTTCTTAGAACAGTGCCTGCAACACCGTTAAGTGCCATACAAGTGTTTGTGAAGAAAGAATCCACAGAATTCAGCTTTCGATGTTCCAAGCAAGTTAGTGGCAGAGCAGGGGATAAAATCCAGCCCATGTCAGCTCTCCGGGGCTGTTTCTGTTACACCATTGGCTTGGAAACCTGACAAAGAGGACATCGGTTGTTTTTTGGACATGTTGTCCCACTCTCTCTTCCTAATAGCATTCTGACTTTCTTTTGGGAAGCCACTATTTCTTACTTTGGATAGTGCTGGAAATCTATAAACTGTGGTGCCCTGCCCTGTCCTGACCAAGAGACAGGAGTCAAGCCAATGAGACTCTCTTTTAGGACTTTGAATCCTGAGCCCAAAGACACAGGGTGGGAAAGCCTCGTGGGAGCTCCCTTGCCCCAGCATCAGTGCCTGGCAGAGAGTTGTGCAGGTTCTGCTATAAGGATCCCCAGAGCCGGCCTGTCATATGCTCTGTTTTTAGCCTGGTTCTCCAGCTTCCTGAACATCTTTGAGCTGCCTGATAGCCTTCATTTGATTCCCTTTTTGATAGAATGTCAAGAGTTGTTTGCTTTGGCTTACAATCAAAGAAGCTTGACTGACCCTCCTTGAAAGGAACACGAAGTCACAGCCCTGAACAAGAATTGCTGGGAAGAGCATGGAGATGAAAGAAATTAGAGTGGAAAAGAGACTTGGGTCTCAGCAGCCATTTTTCTATCCCTGAATCATCCCAAATGATTCTTCGTAGAAAAGTACAGGTGTTGAAGAGTGATGCAATAAATAGGGCATTTGGCCTTAATTCTTCACCCTCCCTATGTCCACATTCTTTGTCATGTGATTTTGCAATTCCTCCCACTAGAGGTGAAGTATATTTCTCCACTTCTTGAATTTGGCCGTGTGACTCTCTTCTCCAAAGATACGCTGGTAAACATGATGCAGGCAGAAGTTTGAAATGTGCTGGTATATTTAAGCTGGCCCTCTTGTGCTCCTGCAGCTGCAATGAGAATGGCATGCCCAAGACCTGTGGAGCAGATCTGGACCCAACAGCTTCCTAGAATCACCTGTGGAGCCCAGCTGAGCTCAGCAGAACTCAGTTAACCTACAAATAAAAGAGCGAAAGTAAATGCTTATTTTTTTAAGCCACTGAGGTTTGGAGTTATTTGTTATGCAGCATTATTATTGCAATAGCTAGCTGATACAGGCAGACTGTAAATCAAGGGTACTAAAGTCCTCTGATAAACAGTAGCATAATTATAAATATAATTACAATTACCTTTTATTAATCCTGTTTCGGGTACTGGGTATTCACTTTGCATGTGCCATTTCATCTATCCATCACAAACAACACTGAGTTGGTGCTATTATTTCCATTTTATAGACAAAGACTCTGAGGCTCAGACTCAATGAGTGACTGATAAACCTCATACAATAGCAGGTGGCAGGGCTGAGCTTCAAAGTCAGGTGTGTCTATCTCTGCTTACTGTGATTTTAATCCCTCCCCACTCCTCACCCCACTCCACTGCTTCCCATGGTTCTGCCACTGGATTTAGATGCCTCTACTCAGTTCAGCCCAAGTATGATATATACAATTTTAGGCCCAAGAATTTTATCTCAGGAACCAGTAGAAGGCAACACAAGTGTTTGGAAGTGTGCTCCATTTCTAACTAAGAATTTGTAGCCAATTGTTTAATAATAGGAAAAGATCCTGAGTTTCATTTTCTACATTCTGTCTACATTCATGATTAAAAGACACAATCTTTCTATTTTCTCTCTTCATCCCTCATACCAGCATGTTGAAAAGTACTGCTGGTTTCCTTACCTTCTAAATATCTTGTCAATGTGCCAGTTTCTGTCCACAATTTTATCATCTCTTTCCTGGATCACACAATCACCTCCTTCTGGGTGTTCCACTTCCAGTCTGGTGCTCTCCAATCCATTTTCCTCTCTGCAGCCAGAGTGATCTTTCCAAAATGCACACCTGGACAGCTCCTCCCTCTGTTTAAAGTGCTTTAATGGCGTCTCATTACTTTTCTAATCATAACAAATGACCTGCATATGGCCTGCAAGCCTTTCGAGCATCTTCTCTAACATGCTCTCTCTTCCCTGCTGTTTTCCAGGTACTCTGCATGTTCTACTCTTCCTCAAATGTCCCACGCTCTCATGCTTTCTCTGACCACAGGGCCTTTGCATATGCTGTTCCTCTTACTGGGACACCCTTCCCACACCCAGCCCTTTTACCTGTTAATAGTTAACTCTCTTTGCCCTGTGATCATCACTTCCCCTAATGAGCAACTCCTTCCCCAGACCAGGTTAGATTTTCCTGCCACATACCCTTCAAAACATATGTTCTCCTCCTGTGTAGACCTTGTGGTAACTGCTATTTATGCACTTATTGCACGATTACTGGATTATGGTACCTCTTCCCAGCTGGGCCATTGGAATGACAAGGTGAGGGACCACCCTAGGCATCACTCTCCACTACTTCCAGCCCTGGCACACTGTCAAGCATTTAGATGTGCCTAATAAGTAGCTTATGGAATGAATGAATGATCAATGCTACCCTTCCATCTTCACCACTCCCAAACCTGTTCCCTGTGCAGTCATCTCCACCTCAGCCGATAGCAAATCCATTACGTTGGTTCTCAAGCCAAAAATTCTGGGGTCATTCCTTACTCCTTTCTTTTTCTCACGCTCTGTATCTGGGTCTAGCAGCAAATTCCATCAGCTCTGCCTTTACCACACACCCAACATCCGAGTACTTCTCACATCCACCACTGCCCATCCTGGTACCACTTGGATCACTGAAGTAGTCTTCTAACTGCTCTCTGCTCCTAACTGCTTCTCTGCTGTCTCTTCTCAACAGAGCATCCAGAGCAACCTTGTTAAAGCATAAGTCAGACAATGTCTCTCCCTGCTCACACCCTCTCATAGCTGCCATCTCAGCATAAAAGCCAAGTCCGTTTCCAGCCTTCTTGCCATCAGGCCCCTTCCTGTTACTAGGACACTCTTCCCACACCCACCCCTTTCACCTATTAATAGTTAACTCCCACTCATCCTTCATCCTTCATATTGCCCTATGATCATCACTTCCCCTAACGAGCAACCACCTCCTCAGACTAGGTTACATTTTCCTACCACATACTCTTCAAAACCCATATTCATCTGCTATTGCTTTCCCCTCACTCACTCCTGTGCTGGCTGCTGATCTCCTCACTGTGCCACAAACATCCTGGACATGCCCAGCCGCAGGGCCTTCACATGTGCCATTGTATATATCACCCTGGAGCCCTGGAATGTTCTTTCTTCAGACAGCTGCTCCAAGCCTCCCTTGCTTGCTTCCAATCTTTACCTAAAATTCACCTCTCGGCAAGGGTTTCCCCAGTTACCCGGTTTAAAATTCAACCCTACTCTAACACTTCATTCCCCTTCCTACTTTATTTTCTTCTTCTTAGTTCTTATCACTTTCTAGTATACCATGTATTTAATTATTTACTTTGTTTATCAGCTGCCTCCCTGACTAGAATACAAGCTCCATGAGGACAGGGATTTTGTCTTTCTGTTCACTGCTGCATTCTCAGTGCCTAGATTTTACCTGACACATAGTTGGTGCTCAACAAATGCTTGTTAAATGAATCACTGATGGCCATAGCTGAGTCAACCTTGCAAACCAGATAGCAGATAGCTGATGCCAGATACTAAGGACCTCTGTTTCCCAGCCTGCCCACTGATTCACCAGGGCTGCCAAGTCTTCCTTAGCTGTATAGACGTTTTTATTTCACTCCTGATTTGTTCGCCTGAGACCCACCCAGTCGGGAGGTGATTGGCCACACCCCAGCCAGCTCCCTCCTGCTCCCTGGGACCTGAAGTTCCATTCTGCAACCAGAGAGTAGATTTAAAGCCAGTCTCCCTGGGGCAAGTGACACTAGCTTATATTGGGGTGCAAATGAGGGGAATCAGGACTTCTCTGGACAGCAGGCTTGGTTGGAGGAATAAGAAAAATGGGCTTGAGTTAATTGGGAAAAGAAGGCAGAATAGGATGAGGGAGTGAGCTCCAGGCAGAAAAGAGGAAAGGTCGGTGCATGGAAGACATGGGCCTCTGAGGCAAATTGCAAATTGCCAGCCCATTTTAGCCAGTAGACATTTTATTTGGTCTGCAAAGCATTTTTTAAAATATGGACAATTCACCTGCAAATCTGGATGTATATACAAAGCCATGTTTATGCACATATTACATATTTATGAACATAAACACAACACATACATATAATACTTCATATGTACAATACAAACATACATGCATGTGTGTATATATATCTCAGAAGCAGCTCCCATGAAATGTAGCTCTTTAAGGGCTCTGTGTACATGCTGGAGTTACAGCTGAAACCACTTCTTCTTCTGTGCTCCTTGAAGCCCAGGGCCCTTGTTTGGTCACTTCTAGAATCACAGCCGCAGACAATGAGCTGAGCCTCTAGAAAGGGCTCATGTAAGCAGAGTCATGATTTCTTCACTGCACTCTCTCCCACGGGAGTAGGGACAAACCACTGAAAGCCTAGAATACCCCAGTGGGACAGGTCAGTGTCAGGCTGGGGGTGGGGGGAGTCTGCCAGGGTGACCTAGCCCAGAAGCCAGCAAATTAGCACCGTGACCCCACAAGCAATGAGGCACAAACCGACACAGGGCCCAGAGCCGGCTCCCCAAAGGGAATGGACACGGCAGCCTTGCAAATACAGCTGGCTGGTGTGTGTTTGTTGGGGAGGGGTTAGAGCTTTAATTATAGCGTAGACACCTCAAAATTAGTGTTTGCCAGTTTGCATTTTATCCTTGTTAAAGCGTGGGTACCCTTGCCAGAGGAGGAAAGCATGCTTTCCTGTATTTCCTCTGAACTGGTGTAACCTAGGACTCAAAGACATGGGCTATAGAGGAATAACAATGATTGCTCAGTGCTCTCTCATCTAAATAATCTTTATGCATTTGGATTTCACATTTTCTTTCAAATTGGAGATGCAAGTTAGTCTCCCTGCTAACAAAACACTTTCTTCATCCTACACTGAATCCCTCAGCAAATCCTCAAATATCTTTGCAAATCTCAAAGATATTAAGGCATTTAACTTTTTTTTTCATTTAGACCTTTGAAGTATGCTGTGACTAGAATAATTTCTGAGCTAAAACCTGTCAACTGCATAGAAAATTAAGGAAACTGCCTGTCACCCTGGTAGCCGGGCTGATAACTAATTACTTATAGATTTTAAGTCAAATTTGAGAAAGATAAATATTTAAATAAAACATATAATCATTTAGAAATACCGCTAAGTGTTTTGTAATTATTGTGTTGAAAGGAATCATTGCTCAGATGGTGCATTTCGTCATCTGTGATACGCCGGGCAGCAGCCGGGAAGCAGAAGAGCTGCAGGGAGGTGTTGGATTGTTCTTGTATACTTCTCTCTCTCTCTCTCTCTCTCTTTCTGTGTATATGTGTGTGTATATGTGTGTGTGTGTGTTACGTGTTTTAATAAAGATATTAAAGGGCAGTGTGATACTTGGAAATACTGAGCTCCGATGGGAAGGGCTGAATTTATCTGAAGAGTTTCTAGCTTCATCAATCACAGGTCCAGTTCTGCTCTAGACCGGGGCACCTCACAGAGCGCCCTGAAGCCAGAATGGGGGCTTTGCTGGGGCTTGGGGAAGAGTATGTCCAGGAGAAGGAGGGAAGTGATGGGAACCCTAGAAGGAGGGTCTAGGACCATTCCCCTCGCCATCGCCTGTCGGGGAAATCACAAATACTCTGCCCTACCTTTGTCCCTCTCAGACTCTCTCCAATTTCTCAAGCTTTTCTTCTTCCACTATCTTCATGCTCTCCTCTCTCCTTTTTTTGCATTTTTTTACTTTTAAGATTTTAAAACCCTTCCCCTAGATTCATTTTCTTTGTCTCTGAACCATTTGAAATTAAGTTGCAGACACCACGGCGCCTCATCCTTTGGCATGCATCTGGAGATGCAAGGAGAATAAGAATATCCTTTCACAGACACACCACACAGCACTCACCTCTAAGAAAATTAACATTAGTTCAATATCATTTCCATTTTCCCAATTGTCCCCCAAAGGATTTTTGTAGCTCCCTGCTCCCCTCCAGCAGGCCAGGACCCAATCAAGGTTTCTCCATGACACGTGGCTGTTATGTGACTTTGGTGGCTTTTACTCTAAAACAGCTCTCTCAGTTTTGTTTTTGTCTTTCATGACACCGACATTTGTAAAGATTTCAGGTCAATTGTCTCATAAAATTTTCTGCGTTCTGGGTTGGTCTGATTGTTTTCTTATGATTAGATTCTGGTGGAGCATTTTTGCCAAAGATATGCCATGGGTGTTTGTGGTGTTCCTTAGTGCTTCCTATCAGAAGACACATCATTTTGGGTACATCATTCATGATGCTTCATTACTTGTACTTGATTAGAGTAAGGATGCCCCATCTTGCCATTGTAACCGTTTACTTTCTCACTGGGTAATTAACAAATAAACTGTGTGTGTGTGTGTGTGTGTGTGTGTATGTGAGATAATTTTAGTCCATGCGAATATCCCATTCTTGAATGAACAAAATTCTTTATCATATTTGTTTATATTTACCTGAATCAATTATTATATTGCCAGTCACAAAATGGTGATTTTCTACTTTCTTGTTCCTTTCACTTTTATTAGCTGACATTCTCCTGGGAAGAATAAACTTTTCACCCTTTAACCTTCTCATTCTGTCCTTGTCCCTTCCCTTCCCCTCCCCTTCTCTCTCTTTGTCTTCTGTTCTCTCTTTTCTCTCTCCTTTCTCACTTTCTCTGTCTCTCATTCTCTCATCACTATACACTCATTATTTTTTCAATGTGTTGATATCCATTATCAACATTATCCTTCCTGATGCTCAGATTGTCACAGATTTGTGCACTGAAGCCTCTTCCAGCTAGTCCTGTGTCCTTTATACATGACCCAATTAATCTTTTTTCCTTGTTTTTCTGACAAAACAGAAAGTTCCAGGCAGCCCTTATGCTTTCTAGCCATCTCTCCATGTAACCTTTAGAGAAGAATGATATTCAGAAATCAAGATATGGGTACTAGGTGTGTTCATGGATATTAGGAGATCATTGCTTATTGCTTCCAGGTCCATTTAGTGAGCAGAGCTGGAAGTAACAAACACACACAAACACACACACACACACACCTAAAGATACTAAATTTCCACTTGAAACATCACACTTATTTAAAAGTTAAAGTTTTTTGATGTTGCTTCAGTTCTTATATCTCTCTGGGATTTTTTTTGTGGGGGGCAAGAATCTTTATCACTACTATCTAATTAACTAATTCAGACATTCATTCAAAAGATAATTATCAAACATCTCTACCATAAAAGCACCTGAGCTAGGTTCTCATGATTCTATAGGGTTGCCAGTTAAAATACAGTTAAATTTGAATTTCACATAACAAATAATTGTATAGTGTAAGTATGTCCCAAATAAGTATGTTCCAGGGGACATGCTTATACTAAAATAATATTCACTGGGCTTCCTATATTTTTATTTGCCAAATCTGGCCACCCTAATATCCAAAGACCAGCAAATCACCCCTCCTCTCTCAAGGAGCTCAAAACCAGAGGAGACAGACAAGCTAGAAATAAATAGGAGCAACAAAGTGTGTTCAGTGCTGTGCTAAAAATACTTTCGGGGCATCATGGCAGCATGTGGGGTATGGGAGATGGTCCAGGAAATGCTAAGTTTTGAAAGTCAGTGAATAATTTCCCATCAATCTCCACCCTCTACTCTCCAATCAACAAGCAGGCCAATGGGAAGGCAGTGCTGTGTGGCTGACACTGAGGATGCAGGAATAAGGGAGGAAGTGGCAATGTGCCTGGAGAAATAAGCAGGAGGAGGTCATGATAGGGCAGTGATAAGCCATGGTGAAGAATTTAGAATTCACTCTGTAGGCCAACGAATTTCAAATATTTTTTGATTCTCAAATATCTAACGATATCGCCCAATACATGCATTTATAAATGAAGTCCATGTACAGCTCTGCTGATGTACTATGCATACTATAAACATGGACTAAATAGCCCAGAGATAATTGAAGTGAAAACTAGCTATAATTATAAGTTTCAACATTTTCAACTCTTGCTCTAAAAGATTATCTTGCACATCCTCCGGGCTGATGCAGCCTACCTTGGAGATCCCTGTTGTAAGTGTTAGGAAATCTGATTCCCAAGAGGAATCGGAATGATTAAAGGAGAACGGAAAAAGAGAAACATGTTCTATTTGACTCATTGATTGTTAACGTCACGTCCCCGAACCAATTTATAATTTCACCAGTGGGGCCCTTGGGCAGAGGTGGTGGAGGGCCTGGCTCAGGGCCATTGACAGCATCTTCAGGGCCACTCCAGGTGCTATATGTAGGATTCGAGGAAAGGCTCTTCACAAGCTCTGAGCATTCCAGGCTTCCCTGGTCTCTTGCCTAGACTCTGGAGAAGTCACCCAATGGGTGTCTCCTGTCTCCATCAGGCTTGCCACAAGTCTCTCATCCACTGGGTGGCCAGAGTGATCTTTCTAAGGAAATTCAGATCATGCCAGCCCCTCTTCAAAATTTTTCCAATGGTCCCATTATATTCAGCACAGAAATGAAGCTCCATGCCATTAGCCTCTGCCTGATCCTCTGACCCCAACTACTTCTCCCTTTCTCTCACCCAACCAGACCGACCTCTGCCATTCTTCAGACACGAGAGTTTCTTTCCCACTTCAGGGCCTGTGCACCTGCTGTCCACTCCCTGGCATGCTGGTTTCCTGACTTGTGAATGTCTGCTCATTTCAGGCCCCCTCAGAGACGTCACTCTTCATCCCCTTCCCTGTCCTATTTCCAGTCCCAGACTCACCACCCTTAGCTGCTGTATTTTTCTCCCTTGCACTTAGCAATATGCAAGGTACTTTATATCATTTGTTTGTGTATTTGTTTGATTTTTCATAGTGGGTCTCTCCTACCAGACTGTAAGCTCCTTGACAGCAAGGACTCACTGCTGTGTTCACCACAGCGTCTCTAGTGTCTGGCACATTGTTGGTGCTCCATGAATATGTATTGGAAGGCAGGCAGGAAGGAGGGATGGAGGGAGCAGAGGAGGGATGGAGGGAGGAGAGGAGGGAGGGAAGGAAGAAAGAAAGGAGTGGGGCTCTTGGGCAGGTGTGGGGGAGGGCCTGACTCAGGCCCATTAACAGGATATTCAGGGGGCCAGCTTCAAGAAGGAAGGGTGAGAGGAAGGAGGTGGGGAGGCAAAAAGGAAAGGAAGGGAGGGAGGGAGGAAGGAGGGAAGGAAGAAAGGAAGGGAGGGAGAGGAAGGAGGGGGAGGAAAAAGGAAGGGAGGGAGGGAGGAGGAGGGAGGGAAGGAAGAAAGGAAGGGAGGAAGGGAGGGAGGGAGGAAGGATGGGGGAGGGAAGGAAGAAAGGAAGGGATGAAGGGAGGGAAGGAGGAAGGAAGGAGGGGGAAGGAAAGAAGGGAAGGACGAAAGGAAGGGAGGAGAGAAGGAAAAAAGGGAGGGAGAGAGGGAGGGAGGGAAGAAGGAAGGAAGGAAGGAAGGAAGGAAGGAAGGAAGGAAGGAAGGAAGGAAGGAAGGAAGGAAAGGTCTTTTTTCAGCCAGATGTGAGGTCAACCACCGCACCCCCAGTAAATAATCAGTGAGTGCCTTGAGTGCATAGTGCCCAGGGGAATCTGATGTGCTCCTCTACAGTCTAGCTGGGGAGATACAGCAGTTCTGAGTGAGGAGTCTGGGCTTTGGGCTTTTTTCCCCACTGGTGGCTTCTCCCCTACTCACTGCCACCCCCAAGGTGCCTCTGCACTGTGACCTCTGACTCCTGGAAAACAGCATCTCCCTGTCCTCCATAAAAACTTCCCAGACATGAAGGTTGTGCTGCTTTTCCTCCAACTGGAAAAGCAGTGAGCATGGAAGGAGGGAGATTGACAGCTTGGAGGGGACCAGCCTTTGTCTAGTCTGGGGCTTGACTCCGGGTAGGATCTTCACTTTAGGAAATTCTGCCATTTTTATCTGGATTCCCAATTGGAGGAGTTTGTAACTCAGGCATGCTTGGACATGTTTCTTAATCTCTCTGAGCCTTGGTTTCCCCTCTGGAAAATGGAGCTGGAGATGCCTGCTGTGAAGATGCTTGTAAGGAGTGACGAGGGGCCCACAGGAAGTAGTTAGTGCAGTGCCGGGCACCAGGAAAAGAGAGGTTCAATGGACATCCACTATTCTATTATTGTTTTGGGTGGCATTACTCTTTAATGGTGATAGTATGCACATATGATAAAGGGCATCAATCTCAGGCGTACGATTTGGTGGGTTCCTACTTGTGTATGCACCACCCACATCATGGTGTAGATCACTGCCGCACTCACACACCAAGAGGTAACCCCGAGCCTGACCTCCAGCACCTTGGATGAGTTTTGCCTCTTCCTGACTTCGTGTTGGTGGAATCCCACAGTATGTGCTCTTTTGCGCCTGACTTCTTCGCCTCAGCACTGGGTCTGTGCAATTCATCCAGGCTGTGCAGGCTGTTATTCCTGGTCCTCTGCCCTTCCCTGCCCCACTGTTCTGCACCCCCGCCCTAACCTGGAGTGTCCACATGAGTGCCTGGTCCTCCAGAAGGAGGAGTCCAGATTCTCTATCTTGACTCCAGTTTGACATTTACTTTCTTGAAGTCCCTCCGGCAATTTTAAAGCAGTTCCTGAGGCATCATTTTATATTTTCTTACAACTACTTAAAGCATGTCTTTTAAACTAAAGGCAGTATATTTTATGGAGCAAGCAGAGTCACAGATGAAACAATTAGCAAGTAACTGCAGAAGGGCATAATTAAGCCCTCCATGGTGGAGTCCCAGGAGCCCTGGGTTCGGAGGGAAGGGAACACAGTGTGGCAGCAAGGAATAGCCTCTGAGCGCAGGTGAGTCTGACAGCTTGATGTGGCTCAGACAGGCAAGGGAGGGCGTGGAGGGGATGGGTGGCGTGGGCAAGAGGAAGACAAGAATTAACGAGAAATAGAAAATAATTTAGCAGGACAGCAAACCCCTAGAGACGAATTCCTTCTCCAAACATCTCATTTGTCCAAAGGAAATGAAGAAGGTCTATGGCAGAAAGGCCGGCCTCAAGAATTTCATTTCCCTGGTGCTATTCAGATTCCCAATGTGATCAATAAAAGTACAATTAGCATACCAGATCGCATCAGATGTTTTTAACCTTTAGGTGATGGCAACTTGCATACTAAGGCTCTATATCCTCTCTGCCACCTCTCACATGGGCAGGATAAGTCATCGCCACATTTGACATTTGATGTTATGATTTTAACATACCTTTAAAAATTCAGATAAAGATTATTTCAATTTTTTAAAAGTTGGGAGTCAGATGTAATTGCCATGCTCTGGACTTCAGATCTAAATCATTCTGCCAAGTCATCCTGTAGTTATTAAGGACTTTATCATTGGGATGTGTATTGCATACACCGGAGGTTAGAATGCTACAGAGAATGGGAAGTAAACTTTTGAATTCTCTTAGATAAGGAATGGCTTTTAATATAGAAACCATAAACTCTTAGTTTAGTAAATTGTTCAATCAACAAATTAATCAATCAACAAATCTGTTTCAGTACCTACTGTATGTCCAGAACATCAATTCCTTGCATCAAACAGCTTTAGAGCTAAATGGGAGGACACAAAAAACAGGCTTAGAGCTCTTTGTAATTTGGTGCCTGAAGCAGAGTTATACAGTGGTGCTCAATAAATGCCTGATAAATAAAGCGGAAAATACAAAGTGGCACCAGGCCAACAGGGCTAATGCAGCACATGATTTTGGCATCCTGAACCACTTCCCCTCAGCAGCAGGGGATTTCAGGCCAAGTGTTATCCACAGGGAAGGGTGAGATGAGACAGAAGCAGAGAACTGCCTGCCCCTGGAGGGCTCAGTCGGGGCTCCATCCCCACATTCAGAGCTGACCCAGTCACCCAGAAGAAGAGACACACAGGCACACACGAACAAATACACATACTTAATACATACCCATGTGACATGCACCCAGATTGTATGTGGATGCACAGACAGGTGCCAGAAGAAGTTTGCTGTAGCACAGAAGGGCGAATTACAGAATCTTCTTCAGGCAATAAGAAGCCTTGGCGAAGGGTTAGCCAGCACACAGCCTGAGCATCATCACTCCTTATGCCTGCTCTCACAGGCATTCTTCAGTGATTTGCTGACCCCAGAAGTGGCCTTCCTATGCTTTCTCATCGCCACGCCCTAGACAGCCACTGCCAATCAGCTAGGGTTACTTCCCGGATCAAGTTCAGTCTCCACTCAGGGCAGTGGCACATGTCTTGCACATATGAACAGGAAACCTCTCCTTAAGTGTTTCCCGGGATTAGGACCGCCCTTCTCTGACAGACTGTGCTGTCAGTGAGCAAGACTCATTTCAGAAAGGGCTCGGCACCCCCAGTAGGTCTAGTCATTCCTCCATGTGAAGCTATTTAGATATTTGAGGGTCACCATCAGGCCTCACTCCCACCTCTAGGCAAAATATATCTTCTCCAGGGTAAAGAGTTGTGATTCTTTCAAGCTGCATGAATATGAATCCGTGAATATCACATATCACATGAATCCATGGTCCCTGGATCTCCAAGCTTCCTTTCTCTGGACATAATCCTTTTCCTCAACTCACATGGCTAAGTGCAGCTCCTAGACCTAAGGACAGCCCCTCAGATGCTTGCCCAGTGTGCCAAAGCTGTGTTCCCTCCTGGGGTAATCCAGACATGCGCCAACCATTTATACCTCCTGAGGTCCCCAGAGCTTTGGGGCATTCTCATCTCTGAACAGCGTAGAGACCACAGTCACCACAGCTCTTGCCATTTTTTTCAGAAATACAAGATTCCTCCAATTCATACATGGACAACAGGCTTATAACCTGAATATGTTCTGTTACATTTGTCCTTTGCTGTAACTTTTACCTGGTCTTAGTTTTCCGTTGTCCAATCGGCTGAGATATTTTTGAATCTTGATTTTTTCATACAGAGTATTAGCTATCCTTACATATTTTGTGTCGATTTCAGCCTTATATTAAATCACTGATTTAAAACAAAACATATGTTGTAAAGAATAGACACTGAGGACTTCACAAAGAGGGAAGATGGAAGGGAAGGCAAGGGTTAAAAAATTACCTATCAAGTCCAGTGTTCACTATTTGGGTTAATGGATATACTAGAAGCCCAGTCCCTACCAGTACACAGCATACTTATGTAACAAACATGCACCTGTTTTCTCTCGATCTAAAATAAAATAAAATTTATAAATAAATATATATATGCATCATTTTATTTAAATTTTCACTTTTAAAAAGTTTAGGAAAGCTTTATTCCTTATGAATTACAGTTAATATACAGGAAAAAAATTTTGGAGATTAATGAGTTAAAAATCTTAGCATAGACAGTTCTCCGTCCATTAGTCTTCTCTATTATTTCTGTAACTGTAACTTGCTATTATCTCTTGAAATTCAATTCAATTTTATGGCCTTGATGGTGAAAAAATAAATAAATAAATGAATAAAATAAAATGAGGCATATGTTGTACAGAACAAGGCCAAGAGCAGGGCCTCATGTTTCCCACTTAGACTTCCCTCCAGAGTAATTTGTAAATCAAATCTCTTTGAAAATGGTTTTTCCACCAGCTCGGCATCCATCCAGATCCTGCCTTCAAAAATGAAATTACAAACTTGGCCTGATCAGATGAAATCCAACTTTACCTGTGGAAGGAGTCCTTAACTTTGGGTTACTGTACTTTGGCTTCAGGGAGTCTATGAACTGCCCTCCCAAAATTAAATGCAAATATGTGTTTGTGCATGCTCATGTACACTCACTCATACTCATCCATTGATTTTTTATGCCAGTGTCCATAGATTTTTTCACCTTCTCAAAAGGATTAATGACCTGCAGAATTTCAAGAACCACTGATCAATTACATTCCCTTGGAACTCTAGGTTGTAATCCTCTCCACGATGGAAACAGATCAGTGTTTCAGGGTGTGTTACTCAAGAGCAACCACAGGTCTCCAGTGATCAAAGTTTCCCTCTCTAGTTGTTTATGAACCACTGGAAGATGATCGTGGTTCTTTAGTGTAACAGGTCCTAGAAGGTTTCCTGGGAGATAGAGAAAAACAGCATCCTTGGTCAAGGAGTAGGGGACTGAAAACTGTTCTACCAGCCTCCTCAGAAATACATGGAGAGCTTTGATTCATTTTGGTAATGAGAGAATTCTGTCTGTGTGGCTCAGGATGGTTCCGGAAGCCTTGTTAGCCACCTTACCCTGACACAATATAGTAACCACTTTGCAGGACGTTGAGGATGCAATATGCATTGGCCCAGGTTAGCGTGCTTAGCATGAAGCATGGCTCCTGCACAAATCTCTACCATTATGTCCTGATTCCAAAATGACCAACTATTGTGTTGGTCTGTGATCTGTAGTTGCTTAACTACAACTCAATGACTCAAATTATTTTTGGCAAAGAAGGTAGTTTTACAAGAAGAAAGCAGAAAAATCTCAAGGAATTTGGGGAGCAGTAGCAACAGGGACTGAGGCTCATAGCAAGGGTGCTGAGTGCGTCTTCTCTGAAGGGCAGCTTTTGTTCTGTGCAGCTGACTGCTCCTCTCTCTTCCTGCAGATCAGCTTTCTCTCTCTCCAGGCCCTGGCAGAGCATGGCCACCCAGAACCACATCACCTCCCAGATTCAGGGACACCAACCCCAGGGTGCCAGAGTTCTAAATTTAAATTCCCAGAAAATATTATGTATTTTATTATTGGCCCAGCTTGGGTCAGGTGTCCACACCTGCTCCATTGGGCTGTGATGAGAGAGGGTGAGGGACACATATTATAACCTGATTGCGGGGGCTCATTCCTATAGAGAAAGGCAGTTGTCAGAGAAGAAATGTGTAGGCTGCTAAATCACCCCAAAAGATGTCTTACTCTAGGTGTTTTAAAAATACCGCATCTTTCCACATTAACTTAGATCATATATGAAACAGTTTCCTTAAAGTCACAAAACAATACTTTAGAGAGTTGGTAGGTAAAGTGGTGGGGGTCAAGGGAGTTTGAAAACTGCTGAACTTCATTGAGAAAATTAAAAGGCTGAGGATAGCCAAGCAAATCTGATAGAAGAGTAAAATGTTGATGAATTTACATCATTTATTAAAATACATTATAAAACTATTTTAAAAGTACAATAGATTAAGACCAGCACAACAAAAAAAAACTAGTAAACCCCTCCAACCAGGGTCTGTATTTTTAAATTTTCCCAAATGCAGAGGCCATAAACATACATATACATTTGCTATATAATAAAGGTATTGTTATAAATTAACAGAGGTAAAAAAAATGAGAATTCAGTCAAAGAAGTTGGGATAGTTTGATAGCAATTGGGGAGGGGAATTATATCTTAATTTAACATCATAAACCTACACAAATTGTTGATGAATAAAAGATTAATTATAAATACAAAACCATAAAGCTGGAAGAAAATATAAAGATTGAGAGGACTTTCTAAAGATTAAAGAAAGGAAGAAACCACAAAACAAAATCAATAGGTTTGACTGCATAAAATTAAGAACCTCTGTGCTTTAAAACAAAAAACGCCAAAAGAAAATTAAAAGGCAAGTGGAAAAATTGAGAACAACAGTTGCATAATGTAACACAGTTTTAATATATAATATCCTTGTATAAATTAACAACAACAACAACAAAAAAAAACGGGCAAAGGGAAGAGTCGAATCACAGAGGAAAAAACAGAAAAATTTAACCAGTGTGTGTTTGGAAAAATGATTAACCTCACTACTGAATTTTTAAAAAATCAATTAAATAATCTACCATTTTCCCCCATTGGTCTGGCTTTTTGTGTATTTAATAATATTCCATGTGAAGAAGGTATGATTAATTGGGCAATCTGATTGGCTATTTCTGGGATAAGTTGGTAACTTGTAAGAAGAATCTTAAATCCTTTAGGAATCTGTCCTAAGGAACAGATTTGTAAATTTGTATAACAATGCACATGACATTGATGATTATTATTAATCATTTATTATTAATAATATTAATTTATTATTAATAAATAATAATATATTTATTATTAAGGATAGTTTTCTCTATCCTGACCACTGGAGGAAAACACTGTAAATGCCCAGAAATAAAGTTTTGACTAAATAAATTCTGGTTTACTCACATGATGAAATACTATGCAACAATTATAAATATATTTTGAAAGAATGCTTAATGATCAAACAACTCACCCACAATACATTTTTAATAGCCTTATTGAGATATAGTTCATATGTGATATAATGTATTCATTTAAAGTATGTAATTCAATGGGGTTTTTTTTAGTATGTTCACAGAATTCTGTAACAATCAATTTTAGAATATTTTCATTCCTCAAAAAGAAACTCTGTCATTAGGAGCCACTTCCATCACCCACTCCCCAAACCTCCCAGCCTTGGGCAACCACTAGTCTACTTTTCTGTCTCTACAGATTTGTCTTTTTTAAGCATTTAATGTCAATGGTTATGTATCAGTGGATATGATATGTGGACTTTTGAAATTGACATCTTTCACTCAGCATAAGGTTTTCAAGGTTTATTTATGTTGTAGCACGTGTCAGTACCTCTCATTGCTGAATTACATTTCATTGTGTGGATATACCACACTTATTTATTCATCCAGCTGTCAATGGATATTTGGGCTGTTTTCATTTTTTGGCTATTATGAATAATACAACTATTAACATTTAAGTACAATTTTTTTGCGTGGGTGCAAGTTTTTATTTATCTTGGGTCTATACATAGGAGTGGAATTACTGGATCAGATGGTGACTCAATTCTTGACTCTGTGAGGAGCTGCCGGACTGTTTTCCCGTGCAGCTGCACCATCTTCTATTCCCAGCAGCAGTATACAAGAATTCCAATTTTTCCACATTCTCACCAACACTTGTTATTATTTGTATTTTTATTATAGCCATCCTCACTGTGGTTTTGATTTGCATTTTCCTGATGGCAAATGACGTCGAACATATTTTCATGTGCTTATTGGCCATTTGTATGTCTTCTTTGGAGAAATATCTACTCAGATCCTTTGGTCATTTCTAAATTGGGTTATTTATCTTTCTATTATTGAGTTACAAGAGTGCTTTATATATTCTGGATACAAGCCCCTATCAGTTATATGATTTGCAAATACTTCCTCCCATTGTGTGGGTTACCTTGTCACGTTATACAAATTTATAATTTCTAAGTATTTTTCGATTACCTACTATGTGCCATGAAACTGTGAAGTAGCCCAAAGATGCAGATACTTTCTCAAAGATACTTTCTCTCCCAAGATAGTACTAGTAAAATATTCAAAAGATAGTATAAGGTAAAGTGCTAGTATTAAAAGAATCCATTCGTGAATATATAAGATTCCAAGTTAGAACCCGGGCAGTCAGAGTGGGCCTCGTGGAGGAGGTGGGCCTCATAGAATGGGCAGCAATCAACAGGGCAGAAGCAGGGAAGAGTCAAGGTAGAAGAACAGAAGCGTCCAAACCAGGTGGTCATCACTGGGGGGTAGTGCAGTATGGAGACCTGCACCTCAGTCAGGGTTATAGGACAATGATGTCAGGGAGAAAACCCGGAATTTAAATCTGCCCCCACTGTGGGCTATGATAAGGGAAGGAGGTGAGGAAACCAAGGTAAAGAAAATTATGTTTGAGTAAGATTTATCAAGCACCAAAGGCAGAATCAACTAGGGGGAGCACTGAGATTGAGAAGAGCGTAGAGGCATGGGCCTAACCTAGTTGGTTGCAGCCAGGGTTAGAGAGTTCAAGAAACATTCTGAAGTCTGTTGAGGGAGCTTATAATCAACTGTGTGATCTTGAGTGGGTCCTGGCACCTTGCCTGGCCTCAGGATCCTCTGTAAAATCAAGCATATATCCACTAGGAGGGTTTTCAGCTGCAAGTAATAAAACACTTAACAAGCAGTGGCTTAAGCAATAAATATATTAATTATCTCTCATAACAAGAAATCCAGAGTTAGACTGCTTTGGTCTTGGTGCAGTGGCCCAATGACATCATCAAAGATTCCCACCTCTTTCTACTTTGCTGCTCTGCCACCATGGGTGTGTTGGCCTGCACCCAGGATCACAGAATGTCTGCTGCAGCTCTAGAGCACCCAATGTGCTCAAGGCAGGACACAGATTGGAAGACAGCACCAGCCTCATCTGAACTTTCTGTTAGGACAGTAAAACTCTCTTACAGTCCTCCGGGAGACATACTTTGTTCTTCATTGGGCATGATTAAGTCTCATGTCCCCAACCCCAGCTAGAGGAGCATCTGGGAAAATGGAAACAGAATTGTCCTGACTGGCTTAGGCCAACCAGGCTCCATTGCCTGGCTGAGCAAATTGCTGCCCAGAATTAAATTAGAATTCTGTTAGCTGGGACAAGGGATAGGCATTGGGAAGAGAATTAACCCAGGGACTGAACAAGGCCCCTCCCAATGCTCAAAGCCCATGGGGTTCTCTCATCTCCAGCTGTTCTGCTTTGTGGCTCCTCTCACCCGCTTCCTGCAACTGCTTCTTCCCTTCTCATTTGGCCTGTAGAGAAAGCAGCTGCTCTCTCTCACTCTGTCTCTTTGTTTTGATGAACTTAAAGTCGATTCCATCAAACAATCCTTTTCTTCCATCAATGCCAGTCAAACTGATTTTCCTAGCATGGCCAATATTTTAATCACTCAAAAATTGAGGCCTGGTTATGGACCCCCACCCCCGCCACCCAGTGATGAGCACAGCCTCTGTGTGTCCCTCTGCTTGCACTCTGCCTCTGCCTTGATGCTCTTGTGGCATTCACTGACTTTTCCATCCTGAAATTTCTCCTTCAAGTCCATCACGTGGAACATGTGACACCCCCAGCCCCGCCTGGCACTCCTTCCTCCCAAGGGCGTGTGCCGCATGTGACAGTCATCAGAGATTCTGCCTCAGCTCAGACACAGGCCCTGAAAGGTAACTGGACACAGATTACCTGAGTTTCCTAGAGCCACCTACAATGCCTACACAGGGCCCATCAGGTGAGGGACCACAGTCGATGACTGTTACAAGGAGGAATTGTCCACATGGCCACCAACTGACCTGGTTCCAAAGTTCTGAGGGACCACGTACATTAAAGTTTCCCACATCCGGCTGGGCACAGTGGCTTATGTCTGTAATCCCAGCACTTTGGGAGGCCAAGGCAGGTGGATCACCTCAGGTCGGAGTTTGAGACCAGTCTGGCCAACATGGGGAAACCCCGTCTCTACTAAAAAACCAAAAATTACCCAGGTGTGTTAGCACATGCCTGTAATCACAGCTACTCGGGAGGCTGAGGCAGAGAGAATTGCTTGAACCCGGGAGGCGGAGGTTGCAGTGAGCCGAGATCGTACCACTGTACTCCAGCCTGGGCAACAGAACGAGACTCCATCTCAAAAAAAAAAAAAAGAAGTTTCCCACGTCTGTGCCCAGGGCTGGGCTGCAGCCATGTATAAGCCAGCCCAGCTCTTGGACAGAATTTGTTTCCAAGGTTCTTTCCTATCACTTACTGCTCATCTGACCTAGGCATGCCCAACTGGCACCCACTGTCACCTCCTTGGTCTGTTGCAGTGCAGCATTTTAATTCAAATTGTTTCTTCTCTCCTCTATTTCATCCCTCAAAATTACACAGGGCAATATCTCCTATTTCTATACCACCTGCACTATTGTTTTCATCTCCTCATAGTATCTGTAGAATCATATCTTCATATTTTTACACGAACTGTCTGTTCTTGCTTAAATATATTTTTTAAAAATAAAACTTTATATCACTATCCCCCATGGAAAACAAACATTATTTTCCTGAAATAGACAGTAACCACAAAAATAAATGCAATGAAAACAAAACAATGGCAACCTGGTACTGCATAATAAACAGTATTTGTGTAAAGTAGGTGAAAAAGCTGGAAGTATTAAGATGATGGAAGGTGCATCAGCCCCCTGACAAGGCGGTGCACAGGGACACCCGTGATGAGAATATGGAGGAAGACTGAGCTGAAATTACTCAGCTCACTCAGACGCAGCTAGGTCTGCATTTGGTCGAAATAGCTGGGAGAGAGTTTTAGACCAAACTTCACAATTCAGCATTTTCTGTGTTTCCCCTCTTGCTGGTATTCTATCCTAAGCGTACTGGACACCTCCCGATGCCGGGTGCCTTTGTCTTTGAATTTCTGGTAATGGTGGTGATGTGTGGTAGGGATGGGGGATCTTTCTGACTCTGGCAGGATGAAGTGCCTGTCCCTGTTCACTTTGGGGCCCATTCTGGGATGCTTGGGCCAAAGGTGCAAAGGAAGAAATGCAGGACCACAACAATATCCTGTCCCCAGGTGCTGCACCCATGTATTTGGATACAACTTCAAGCCCCATGGTTGTCCTAAGGCAATGGATGGGGTTTTCCACAAAGGTGATCCAAGAGAGGCAAGGATGCTTCTAATGTGGGTGAAAACATGTCAAGCAGAGTTAAGTTGCAACACTAATGATCATGCAGAAGGCTAACATTAATATAGACATGACAATGAAATCAAAGAGAAAGCTTCCAAAACTGCCACACTTTCGTCTCTGGAGTTCTTCAAGCAAGTGGCTTTGAATGCCCAGGGATATGGGCCAGGAGAAACTATACGAGAAGGTGCTACCTAAGAAGCTCTCGCATTCCAGGCATGAGGAACTGAAGCAGGAAGCAACATGTGTGAAGTACTGGAGATCTTGCTGAGGATTCAGCCAGACATGGTTTTGACTTCTAGCTTTGGCATCTAGGAGCTATGTGACCTAGGGAAGTTGCATAACCTGTCTCCGAACCTCGTCAATTAGATGAAGCTGGCAATACCTATCTTGCAGTGCTGTTGCGAGGATGATGATGATGATGATGATTATTATTATTATTATTATTATTTGAGATGGAGTTTTTGCTCTTATTGCCCAGGCTGGAGTGCAATGGCCCGATCTCAGCTCACCACAAACTCTGCCTCCCGGGATCAAGTGATTTTCCTGCCTCAACCCCCCGAGTAGCTGAGATTACAGGCATGCACCACCACGCCTGCCTAATGTTTTATTTTTAGCAGAGATAGGGTTTCTCCATGTTGGTCAGGCTGGTCTTGAACTCCTGACCTCAGGTGATCCACCCACCTCGGCCTCCCAAAGTGCTGAGATTATAGGCATGAGCCACTGCACCTGGCCCACAAGGATTAAATTTAAAAGCACATGTAAAACACCAAGTACAGTATCTGGCATATTGTAGATGATCACTAACAGTAATTTTAAAATTATTATTCTCATTTTCCCTGGATTTGTCTGACACGGTAGGACTACACTGGCCCTATTTTCTAAATAAACCAACAAAGGAGCAAATAAAGAGAAGCCAAGAGCAATCTGTTCTATGACAAAGAGAAAAACAAATAGCAAGAAAAAAACATCCACTTCCGGCCTGAGACAGCTGAGAGGACAAAGGAACATTCAAGGGATACCGCTCCCAGCACCAAAGATAACTTCGTGGGTTAAAAGAGAAAAAAGAAATGGAGCCTTTCAAAAGTGGTAAAGATTAGAGTGGAGATTGCATTTTAAAAACATCACTCTTGGTTAAAAAAAAAAAAAGACAAGAAATTAAAGCATTTGTGTTTAGGATGAAAAGAATAGCTAGTTTTATAATCTGCCATTTGGAAAATCAAATCTATATAGAGGAAGAAAGCTGTGAGCTGAGGCAAGAATGAGGTTTCTTGGCGACAGCTTCATTTATAAGTTTTGTGCAGCTCTTGAAGGTCACTCGTTCCAGGGACTTCATCCCACTTCGCAAACAGAAGACGAATCTGCAGTCCCTTCGCTGGAGCAGGTTATACAAGGAAACAATAAATGTGAGAGGCAGCAGCACTCCTTAAGAGGTCTAAATTGAATTGCATTGACTTTTTACAAAGCCACAAATTGCTTATCTTATTCAAGTGCCTGAGTGTTTGCTTTTTGATGAGCTCAGTACAAAGATACCTTGAAGTTCGACAGTGGCTTCAGTCGCCCAATTTCAGCTGTCAGTGGAGGGGCTGGGGGCAATGCTTAGGGTACATGTTTTCTGAGCCTTCCTGCTTTCTGAATCCTTACCAAGGCCAAGGGAGGCAGAAAGGGGATTATCCTAAAAGATGATCCTAAAACAACAAGGTCTTATGAGGTTAGGCCCATTCTACCAACAAAATATATCTCCATCCAGCTCATTTCTGCAGGTCAAATAAGATAACAGATGTGAAAATCAAGCAGTTTCTGGATCTAGGTAGTCAAGAAATAAAGACAGAGGAATAGCAATTCCAGCCAAATGTCACCTGTGCCTGAAGCTTTGTTTGTAACAGCAGATTGTGGGGGCAGGGGAGTGAAATTAGGTGTTGGACTATCAGTAGCTCTCAATTTCAACTGCACAGCAATCACAGGGGAACAATCACAGGGGAAGTTCTTTGAAGCTTTCTGGCTATCCCTCAGCCAATTAAATCAAAATCTCTGGGTGTGAGGCTCCAGGCTTCATAATCCTATGCCACTGCCCTCATGATGCTAAAAAGCAAATGAAGTTATAGACCAAGGAAAAAGGAGTAAAAAGAGGCCATGACTTGTCCCATTTGTTTCAGAAGGTTGGTGTTACTGAGTTTTATTGAGATGATGGCTACCACGTTGGGGGTGGGCGTAGTGTCACATCAATGGCACCAGCAATGTCATTCCCCATTCATCAAAGAGACACCAGTGCTGGAAAGACAGTGTCTGAAAGGCTGGAGAAGGGATGTTCTTAGTTTGGGGATAGCAGGATGTCTAGGAAGATCCCTGTGGGTGCTGGGGTTTGGATGACCTCTGGCACACAGGACTGGCCTCACCCGTGACTCCACAATTTGCATGAGCTACTCCTGCATTAAGGGTGAGGGGCCAGCTCCATTTGTCCCATTTCCATATGCTTCTACAGGGAGTTAGTGCAAACCCCTCCAATGACTTTCCCTTGTCCAAAAGTTCCATGGGCATTCATTCATTTAAAAGACTTTAGTGAGCCCATAACATGGACCATCACTGTGACAGATGAACGAGATGGAGAGAACCCACACCAGCCTCCCTGGGGCTTACAATCAGGGAAGGCTGGCCCCAATGACATGGACACATCAACAGCAAATCCTCAGAAGTGGGCCTGGCCCTCTGGAATTAGTGCCACTTCTTCTCTCAGACCTTTCCACGCTTATCCTTGGGTCCCAGGGCTCACCTACCAAAGACATGTGATTTGATAAGAACTGCACAGGCTGCAGCATCGCTGACTTCTTTTGCCACTCACTGGGCTGTGTGCTTGTTAGAAATGCTGAGAGATTATTAGCATTTACAGCAAGAATACATCTCTAATTGTAAAATTCAGGCACTGAGCTGAGAGAGTTCTTTGGAGACAGATCTGTTTTGGGGCATGACCTGAAGACTTCTAGAAATGGATGCATGGATGGATGGAGGGACAGAGGGACAGATGGATGGATGCATGGATGGATGGATGGATGGATGGATGGATGGATGAATGGATGGTAGATAAATCACAGGTAGATAGTTGGATAGATGGCAAAGAAAGTGTAGGAAGATCTATGAAGAGAGAACAAGAGAAGTGGATAGTGTGGATAAATGGCAGCTAAATGATAGAAACACAATAGTTCAAAAATATTCCAGCAAGGCCGACCCACCCATGGTCTTCCAGCTCGCTCTCTTCCACACCCCTTTGGCCACTTCTCCAGCTTGGTGCTCCCCTCCTGCCCTTTGGCAACTGCGCTACTCCACACATCTGAGTCCCAGAGGCCTTTCCTGACCTCACCTGGCTGGGTTGGATGAGATCTCCTCTGCAACAGACTGTGAACCCACCTCCATGCTAGCATTTACAATATTGCTGGCTATTACCTGTAGACCTGTCAGCCCCTTGTCTCCTAAACTGTGAGCCTTTTGAGGGTAGGGTTGTGATCTACCATCCCTACTGTATCCTGAGCGCTCAGCTTGTCCAGTGTTGATGAAATGAACTCAGTACACTATGCATGTGCCCCTGAGAATGCACAGGGGAGACAGACTACAAGGTGGGTTGCTGCCTGGGGTCTCCTCCTCGGTTCAGTTACAGGGCCCCCCTGCCAAATGTTCCCTCCCACAGTGGCCATGCCCGGCAGGCTCTGTGAAGCTGACTCACTCTGCTGGGTGAGACTCTGCCAAGTGCCTCACTGGGTGACTGTAGCAGGCCTAGATGATTGCACAGTGGGCCCCAGGTGCAGCATCCGCAGGGAGGCCGACACAATGAGACCTGCACACCCTTCTGCTGTTAGCGCTAACAAAGACAAATCGGATGCAGTGCTGGAGTGCTTTGCCTGTTAAGTGTTAAGTAGCAGACTGATTGCTCTGAAGTCGACAAGTGACAAGGAGTAAGGCAGCAGGTGCTTCCGACTGCCCTCCTGGGGGTAGCAGGGAACAGGGCACTATCTAGGCAAGGGGGGATCTCTGACTGAGGGATCCTCACATCCCAGAACAGGGCGATTCCTGTCTCGATCAAGGCTGGCCCTTGGTCCAGGCCCTGTTACCTTGGTCCCCTTCTGCAAGCTTTCCCCAAAGTCTCAATTTTCCCCACTGCCCCTCAAGGACTGTCACAATGGAAAGCCCATCTGTAGAAAACTAAGACTTTCATTAGGGGGTTGAGAGTGCAGCAGCATTATTTTTTTTTCTTTTTTTTTTTTTTTTTTTTTTTTTGAGACGGAGTCTCGCTCTGTCGCCCAGGCTGGAGTGCAGTGGCGCAATCTCGGATCACTGCAAGCTCCGCCTCCCGGATTCATGCCATTCTCCTGCCTCAGCCTCCCGAGTAGCTATAGCTACAGCTATTAGCCTGCCACCACGCCCGGCTAATTTTTTTGTATTTTTAGTAGAGATAGGGTTTCACTGTGTTAGCCAGGATGGTCTCGATCTCCTGACCTCGTGATCTGCCCACCTCGGCCTCCCAAGCAGCAGCATTCTTGACGGGAAATAGAACATGAATGAAATCTTACCGGAAGTGTATTATCCCTGAAACAGGTGTCAGTGGAGCTGATCTGGTTAAAGCAGAAAAGGGTCAGAGCACCCCCTGTTCTGCTATCCCACCACATCTCCCACGGTGGCCCTGCGTCTCCTGTACAGAAACCTAGACTCTCAGCACACAGTCTGGGGAACACAAGGCCCACCCCATATGTTTAGTCTTGTATCACATCAGCATGCTTTTCTGATCTGTGTCTCCTGTTCAATTGGTCCATCTGTCTGGCTATCACCTTCCCAACAAGGTTACGAGCAGTGGATCAGACCTTCCAGGTCTTTTGCAAGCACAGTGCCAGGCCCCAGCAGACACCAGGTAAAAGCGGTCATTTGATTGATAGGGAGTTCAAGGGGCACACACGCACAGCTCTCTGTAGGCTAGGCAGAGGGGTGGCAGGCGGGCACTCTCCACCATGTTGTGCTCTTCCCTGAGTAAATTCAAATAAATGGATGCTGCCTGACAGGCCAATGTGCTCACTAATTTATATCGATGAACAAGATGAGAAGTAAGGGACTGCATGAGACTTGGCTCCTGAGCTCTATCCCAGGGAATCTCGAGCTGCATTTTATGTGCACACGTGCATGTGTGCATGCCTACGTGCATGAGGTGGGGGGCCATATTGGGACTACCCGGGGCAGCTCCAGAGAGAAAATGCCTTTGTTTAGATTGATTCTTCTCCCCTCCTAAAATGATAATGTGATCATCCATGTAAACACTGACCTTGGCCAATAGGGAAAAATCGTAAGTGCTTCTCAAACTAGTAATCATTTGTTACTGTTAACATAATGCCCTCCAGGATCCTCCTCATATCTATATGCTTCCCAAATCTTGTTTTCAAGCCCCATTCCTCCAGGAAGCCCCTTCAGACTACATCTGCCTTCCTTCACCTCCCTTCTTCCCTGTTAGTTTTCATCAATTCTCCTCTGACACTGCTCCTCCTGAATTGCTTCAGGAACATAGGTGCAGTTCCTGTGCTGGGACAGAGGGTCTCTGAGGTTGGGCCCTGACCCAGCTTTCTCTCTGTACATCCCACACAGGCTTGCTGAGAACTGAGCAGGCAGGAGACGTGGCCGGACCAATGGATTGTTCCTGAGGGATTGTTTTTCTAGATTCTTCCCCTCAAAGCTCAGTGGAAGGGCAGTATCTTCTTGTGGAGACACACTGGCCAGTCCAGGATCAGTGAATGAGGGAAGGAAGATGAAAGAAAAGGGCAGCAGCTGAGGTTGGTCCACCTCCTCACCCTTTCCCAACCAGAAAGTATATAACCGTTCTCTCCTCTGGAGACATCGCTGTGCCCAGTCCAGAAATGATGGAGACCCAAGGAATGTTGTAGCAGAAGGAGATCATCTCAAGTGCAGTGCCCTTCAGGCCTGTTCTGAAAGCCTCCCAGCAATAACTAACTAGGTGAGGCTTCTCTTCTGTGCCCTCACAGCCCCCCGGGCCTTCCTTTGTCCTAGCAGGCATCACACGGGAGTCTACTTGCTGATCCCTCTGCCGCTGTTTCAGACTGTGAGCTGCTCAGAGACCTTGCTGAAAGTTGATTGGATATGGACAAAGGGTTGGGTGGATGGGTGAGTGGGTGTGAGGTGGGTGGAATGATGGGTAGCAGATTTTGCTCAAAGGTCCTCAGAGTCTCAAAATTCAAATGAAATGTTTAAGAGCATAGGCTTAGGAGAAAGGAAAGGAAAGGAGAGGAGAGGAGAGGGGAGGGGAATGATCCCTTTAAGTCCTACACTTTAGTAAAGTGTCTATCAAAATATTTTTCATTTTTATTGGAGTGTTTGTGTTTTTACTGTTGATGTATAAGAATTATTTCCATATTCTAGATGCAAGACATGTGTCAGGTATATAGATTGTTCTCCCAGCCTGTAATGTGTTCTACATCTTCTTAATAGTGTCTTTTGCTCAGCAGAAATTATTAATTTTGATGAAACCTAATGTATCAACTTTTTCTTCTATGGATAGTGCTTCTTGTGTCCTCTCTAAGAAATCTCTGCTTACCTCCAGGTGTCAAAGATTTTTCAAAAACTTTTCTTTTGCTTAGAAACTTTTTACTTAGCTTTTATGTTTTGGTCTGTGATCCACCTCAACTTACTTTTTGTGTTATGTGTGAAGTAGAGAGGGTCAGGGATTTTTTTCTATATTTTATATTTGTCCCCCAACCCTAGCATTATTTGTCCAAAAGACTTTCTTTTCCACCCACTGATTTGCCTCAGTGCCTTTATAGAAAATCCGTTGATCATATATACATGGGTCTGATTCTCTTTTCTCTTTCATTGATTTTCCTTGTCTTAGTATAGCCCAATGCCAAGAGTACATTGTCTTAATAATATAGTTTTACAGTAAGTCTTGAGATCAATTAATATAAGCCCTCTAGTTTTTTTTCAAGGTTATTTTCACTATAGTTGGTTCTTTACATTTCCTTTTAAATTTTTGAATCAATCTGTCAACTTCTACAAGAAAATTTTCTGGGAATTTGATTGGATAGCTTTGAATTTATACATCAGTTTGAGGAGAACTGACATCTTAATAACATTGATTCTTCTGATCCATGAATACCAGAATATCTTTTTATTTACTTTATTTTTAAATTGTATTTATTAATTTTTTTTTGAGACAAAGTCTCACTCTGTCACCTAGGCTGGAGTGCAGTGGCATGATCTCGGCTCACTGCAACCTTCACTTCCCAGGTTCAAGCAATTCCCCTGCCTCAGCCTCCAGAGTAGCTGGGATTACAGGTGGACACCACCATGCGCAGCTAAGTTTTGTATTTTTAGTAGAAATGGGGTTTCACCATGTTGGTCAGGCTGGCCTTGAACTCCTGACCTCAAGTGATCCTCCTGCCTTGGCCTCCAAAAGTGCTGGGATTACAGATGTGAGCTACTGCACCTGGCCTTTTTTATTTACTTTAGAGCTTCTTTAATTTTTCATGATATTTTACAGTATTTAGTATACAGGCTCACATGTATTTTGTTAAATTTATTCCTAATATTTCATGCTATTTTAAATGGTATTTTTTCAAAGTTCAATTTCAAATTTTTCCTAGACATAGTCAATAGACAAAAAAATCTTTTTTCTTATATTAACTTTATATCTTGAAAAGTATATTAAAATTTCTTATTAGTTCTAATAGGGTTTTTTTGGTAAACTCAGGATTTTCTACATAGACAATCATGTTGTCTACTAATAAAGGCAGATTTACTTCTTCCTTTTCAATCACTCTACTTTTTAATTCAATTTCTTGCCCTATTGCACTGGCTATGACCATCAGTAAAATACTGAATATATATGATCAGAGTGGGCATACTTTACTTGTTCCCAGTTTTGGTGTGAATATATACAGTTTGTCTCCATTAAGAATTGTATTAGCTGCAGGATTTTTGAGAAACTCTTCATCAGATGAGGAAGTTCCATTCTATTCCTAGTTTATTGAAAAGTTTTAACCTGAATGGGTGTTGAATTTCACCAAATTTTTTTTACATCTATGGAAATAGTTCATTTTTTTTCTCTTTATCCTGTTAGTATAATTATAGTGATGGATTTTTGAATGCTAAATGATTTCTGTATTCTTGTGTTTCAATTCTACTTGCTCATGGTATTACTAACTTTTTGCATATTGGTAAATTCAACTTGCTAAAATTTTCTTGAGGATTTTTGCATATATGTTCATGTGTAATACTGATTTCTTCTAATATCTTTGTCTGGTTTTGCTAATACAGGGTAATGCTGACCTCATACAATGAATTCAGCAGGGAAGCCTACTCCTCTATTTTCTGAAAAAGTTTGTGTTAGGTTGGTACTGTTTCTTAGATGTTTGATGAACTGGCCTATGAATTTGACTAGGCCTGGAGTTTTCTTCTGGGGAAGGCCTTTGAAGACAAATTCAATTTATTTCATAGTTATAGGGCTATTCAGAAATACTGTTCCATCTTGTGCCAATTTTTTGGAATTTATTTGCAATATGAAAAATATTTTTGTAAAATTTTATAATACTTACTTTGCAGCCAGTATAAGGTCTACCTTGGTCAATGTTCTCTTATACACATGAGAAGAATGTGTGCTCTGCAGTTGTTGGAGGAAGTGCTCTATAAATGTCAATTAGGGCAAGTTGGTAGCTAGCATTGTTCAAGTCTTCTATATCATGGCTGATTTCTTTTGTCTAATTGTTCTATCAGTCACTAAGGAGGCTGTTAAAATTTTCTATATGATTGTTGCTTTAAATATGTCTCCTTTTATTTCTATCAGTGTGTGCTTTATATGTGTTGAAGCTCTCTTATTAGATGCAAACACAGTAATTGACTGCTGAATTAGCCTTTTAAAAAAATTTTTGAAAACTCTTTATCTCTGCCTAACATTCCTTAACATTCCTTATCCTGTAATTTATTTTGATATTAAAATAGCCACACACCAGCTTTATTATGTTTACCATTTGTGTTAGATATTTTTACGTTGTTTTGCTTTCAACGCATCTGTGTCTTTATATGTAAAGATGTGTCTTTAAATATAAAAGGGTACGCTAGGCCCAGCGGCTTATGCCTGTAATCCCAACACTTTGGGAGGCTGAGAAGGGAGAATCATTTGAGACACAGAGTTCAAGACCAGCCTGGGCAACATGGTGAGACCCCTTCTCTACAAAAAATATTTTTGTATTTAAAGAAAGAAAATGTAGAAGTTTTTGTAGATGTAATATAGTTGGTTTTATTTATTTTTTCTAGTCTAAAAATCTCTGCCTTTTTGTTGCAAGTGAAACTATTTATATGTAATGCCATTGCTGATATAGTTGGGTTTAAGTCTACCATCTCCCTATTTGTTTTCTTTGCTTTAGCTTTATTTTTGGTTTCTCTACTACTATTTTTCTGCCTTCTTTTATGTTAGTCAAATATTTTTTAGAATTGCATTTTATTTTTCATGCTAGCTCTTTAGCTATACCTCTCTACATTTTTTTAGTAGTTTCTGTAGATTACAATGTACATCTTTAAGTCATCACAGTCTACTGAGCACCACTTCAGGCAAAATGTATAAATCTTAAAGATATATGATATACACCCTATCCTTTTTTCCACTATTGTCATGTAAATCCCACAATACAATGTTAATCCCACAATACAATGTTATTATTTTTGCTTTGAAATTGCTTAAATAAATTTTTTAAATGAAAAAATAAGCATTTATATTCACTCACATTTACCATTTCCAATGTTTGATTACTTTCCATAGACCTTAGTTCTTATGTGATACTATTTTCCTTTAACCTAAATTTAATATTTCACTTAAAGAACTTTTTTTGGTGATGAACTATCTTGGCTTTTATTTCATTTTTATTTTTGAAGAATATTTTTCTTCAATATAAAAACCCACACCCAAAGACACTACAAGAAAACTACACATCAATATCCCTAGTTAACACTGATGCAAAAATCTCAGCAAAATTCTAGGAAAACAAATTCAACAGCAGTGTATTGAAAGGATTATATACCATGACCAGTGGAATTTATTCCTGGAATGCAAGGATGATTCCATACATAAAAATCAATCAACGCAATGCATAACATGAACAGAATGAAGAAAAAGAAAACACATGATTATTTTAATTGCTATAGAAAAAGCATTTGACAAAATTCAATATCATTTCAAGATTTGAAAAAAAAGAAAACCCACTGTCCTGCAGCAGTGGCTCACACCGGTAATCCCAACACTTTGGGAGGCCAAGGCGAGTGGATCACTTGAGCCTGAGAGTTTGAGACCAGCCTGGGCAACATGGCAAACTTTATCTCTACCAAAAATAAAAAGAAAAGAAAGAAAGAAATAGCCATACATAGTAGCATGTGCCTTTAGTCCCAGCTACTCAGGAGGCTGAGGTGGGAGGATTGTTTGAGCCTGGAAGGTCAAGAATGCAGTAAGCTGTGATCACAACATTGCACTCCAGCCTAAACACAGGGAGACCCTGTCTCAAAAAAAAAAAAAAAAACAACAACAACAACAGCAAAAAACACTGAACATGGGGAGGTTCCAAGATGGCCGAATAGGAACAGCTCCAGTCTACAGCTCCCAGTGTGAGAGACGCAGAAGACGGGTGATTTCTGCATTTCCAACTGAGGTACCAGGTTCATCTCACTGGGGCTTGTCAGACGGTGGGTGCAGCCCACAGAGCAGGGTGGGGCATTGCCTCACACAGGAAGCACAAGGGGTTGGGGAATTCCCTTTCCTAGCCAAGGGAAGCCACGACAGAGGGTACCTGGAAAATCGGGACACTCCCACCCTAATACTGTACTTTTCCAATGGTCTTAGCAAATGGCACACCAGGAAATTATGTCCTGTGCCTGGCTCGGAGGGTCCCATGCCCACGGAGCCTCCCTCACTGCCAGCACAGCAGTCTCAGATCGAACTGCAAGGCGGCAGCGAGGCTGGAGGAGGGGGCGTCCGCCATTGCTGAGGCTTGAGTAAGTAAACAAAGCGGCTGGGAAGCTCGAACTGGGTGGAGCCCACCACAGCTCAATGAGGACTGCCTGCCTCTGTAGACTCCACCTCTGGAGGTAGGGCATAGCTGAAAAAAATGCAGCAGAAACTTCTGTAGACTTAAACATCCCTGTCTGACAGCTTTGAAGAGAGTGGTGTTTCTCCCAGCACGGAGTTTGAGATCTGAGAATGGACAGACTGCCTCCTCAAGTGGGTCCCTGACCTCCAAGTACCCTAACTGGGAGGCATCTCCTAGTAGAGGCCAACTGACACCTCATATAGGTGGGTGCCCCTCTGAGATGAAGCTTCCAGAGGAAGGATTGGACAGCAATATTTGCTGTTCTGCAATATTTGCTGTTCTGCAGCCTCCACTGGTGATACCCAGGCAAATAGGGTCTGGAGTGGACCGCCAGCAAACTCCAACAGACCTGCAGCTGAGGGTCCTGACTTTTAGAATGAAAACTAACAAACAGAAAGGACATACACACCAAAACCCCATCTGTACGTCACCATCATCAAAGACCAAAGGTAGATAAAACCACAAAGATGGGGCGAAACCTGAGCAAAAAAGCTGAAAATTCTAAAAATCAAAGCGCCTCTTCTCCTCCAAAGGAACGCAGCTTCTCACCAGCAATGGAACAAAACTGGACAGAGAATGATTTTGACAAGTTGAGAGAAAAAGGCTTCAGAAGATCAGTAATAACAAATTTATCTGAGCTAAAGGAGGATGTTCGAACCCATCGCAAAGAAGCTATACATGTTTATTTATATATAGTCAAGTAATTTTTGACATATATTATCATATATATTATATATATATATTAAATGTTTCCAAGACCATTCCATGAGGAAAAGGATTATGTCTATTCAACAAATAGTGCTGTGAAAACTGGATATCCACATGCAAAAGAATGAAAATCTTTACCTAACACCACATTTTAAAAATTAACTCAAAATGAATCAATGATCTAAATAAAGATAAAGAATCTTTATCTTTATTTAGTATATTTATTATTTATGGTAAAAATAAAACCATAAAACTCTTAGAAGAAAACATGGGGAAAAGCTTCATAACATTTGAGTTGACAGCACTTTCTCAGATATGACACCAAAGACACAGACAACAAAAGAAAAAATACACAAGCTGGATTTTATCAAAATTAAAAACTTTTGGGTATCAAGGGACACCATTAACAGGACGAAAAGGCAACTCAAAGAACGGGAGAAAATGTTTGCAAATATGGGAAGAAGTAATAGGGAGTTACTGTTTAAAGAATAAAGAGTTTTGGCTAGGTGTGTTGGTTCACACCTGTAATCGCAGCACTTTGGGAGGCCAAGGCAGGAGGTTCGCTTGAGCCTAGGAGTTCAAGACCAGCCTGGGTAACATAAGGAGATCCTATGTCTCTAGAAAATAAACAAACAAACAAACAAAAAAAGCTGGGTGTGGTGGCAGGCACCTGTCAGGAGATTGAGGTGGGAGGATGGTTTTAGCCTGAGAGTTTGAGGTTGTAGTGAGCCGTGATCATGCCACTGCACTCCAGCCTGTCGGCAGAACAAGATTCTGTCTCAGAGAGAAGAGAGTTTGAAAGAAAGAGTTTCAGTATGGAAAGACAAAAAAAGTTCTGGAGATAATGGTTGCAAAACAATGTGTATGACACTACATTGTACATTTTAAATGGTTAAATGGTAAATTTAATGTTATGCGTATTTTACCACAATAAAAAATAAAGTTAAATTATTAAAATGTGGCCTGTTGTCCAATGTTAGTCCAACATTTTTTTTCTTGCAAGAAAAAATTTCTTTTAAGAGATCTCTTAAAAGTTCTTTAAAGATATGTCATTGGCTTCTTTCTTCCATTGTTTTCCTGTTCAAAAGTCAGCCCTAATGTTTAGCATTGTTCCCCTATATGTAATATGCATTTTTATGGCTACTTTTAGTATTCTTTTCCTTGCCTCTGGTTTCCAGAAGTTTGACTATGATGTGATTATGTGTGCTTTTCTTTTAATTTTGTGACTTCTTTGAGCTTCTTAGGTCTTTAAATGGATATTTTTCACTAAAATGAGAAATTTGCAATGAACATTTATCCAAACAGATTTTCCTCTCCATTCTCTCTCTTCTCTCTTTCCGTAATTCCAATTGCATGTATATTAGATTACTTGATATTGTCCCATTGGCCACCAAGTTTCTTTTTTTAATCTTTTTTCTCTCTTCATCAACTAGGCTAATTTATATTCATGTCTTCATGAAGTTCACTGACCCTTTTCTATTTGCAATATCTAATCTTCAATGAATATTTTATTTCAGATATTTTACTATACAGACTTTTCACTTAAGTATTAAGAAAACCCTGCTGATATTCCCCAATCTGTTTTCTTATTACATTCATATTTTCTCTTCAATACTTGACTAAATTGATGATAGCTATTTTAAAGTGCTGTTTGCTAATTCCAAAATTTGTGCCATCTGAAGGTATGCTTCTATTGATTGCTTTTTCTTTTAATATGAGTCATATTATTCTGCCTCTTTGTATGTTTAGTAATTTTTTATTGTATGCTGGACATTGTTAATGCTATTTTGTAGGGCATTTTGGATTATGTTGTCTTCGTTAAAGGTTCTAACAGACAGTTAAATTACTAATGGATCCACTGGATATTGTCAGGCTTATTATGCTTTTCAGGATGAGTTTATTTTGATTTCCACTTTAGCCTAGGATATAGTTCTTACTCTAGGGCATGGTCCTTATTCCTAAAATATAACCCAATATTCTCAGTGAGGTGTCCTCACTTTGGTTAAAATGGAGTTTCAAAATCTCTCAGCACTGCATAACCTCATGAACCTCCATTAAGCTTTCAACCCTTCAGCAGCCACTTCCTAGGCTATGGTACAGCATCCCAACCTGTATATATGCAGCACAGACCTCAGCCAAGAACCTGAGGGAAACCATCATGTAGACTTTGCCCTTAGAAGGTCCCTCCCTTCTGGTACCCTGCCTTTCAAATTTCAGATACTTTCATGATCCCAAACTTTAATTTCTGCCTCCTCAATTCAATGAAACCACTGCTTTTACCATTTTCATGGGCTTCACTTCACTATAACAAGCTTAGAAAAAGGATCCTAGGCTGAAAGTCAGGGCAAGTCATGGGACACATTTTTTCTGTTTTCCTTCTCTCAGGAATCAAAATCCTATGCTTCCTGTTGTCCAATGCTTGAAAACAGTTGCTTTATATATTTTATCATGTTTTGTAGTTGCATTTTGTAGGAAGGTAAATCCAAAACCAGATACTTAAACAGCTAGAACTGTTTCTGGAAGTGGAAGTCTGGGAAATAAATTTGAAAATGAAAAGGAAAAGAGAAAGAACAGGGCTACAAGGCTGCAGTTAAAACATTGTTTGGGGCCTTTGTGGAAATTAGAAAAAAGTTCTTCCCTGCGTGATTGGAATACAAATGGGCTCCTCTTCTGGGCACAGAAATTAACAATAGGTTTCTCTTTCTTAGGACTAACTCCCCGTAAGGGTTGACACAGGGATATTTATGCCTCCTTTGAGGCAATGAGACATGTCTTATAAGCAAGGCTTTCATGATCTCAGCCACTTCACATTCAAGCTTCCCAATTTCATGGCAAAAGGTGTCCTCACTTCTGAAGACAATATTATGACATGATTTTACCTCATTATGGAAAGAATACAGGCCTTAGAGACTGAATAAATGGGTTCCTTGCTCTACCACTCACTAGCTGCGTGGTCTTGCATAAGTTATTTAACCTCCCCCAGCCCCAGTTTTATATTTGCAAAGTTGGGGATTAATGATGCCTACTTCTCAGGGTCTTTATGAGGATTACACAAGACACTGTGAAAAGGCACTTGGCACCATGTCAAGCATGTATAAATGTTCCATAAATGCTCTCTGGTTCTTGATAGTAGAATTAGTTGCAGCTAGTTTAAAAGAAGTGAGGACTTGGGTGATACCATGCACCCTCCTCACCTCAGACTCACAGGGACAAACTTTAGATAAAGAAGCATTAATGCTTCCTGTGTCCTTCCTCCAGAGGGCAGGCCTTCAAGTTATCAGATGACAAAACAGCGTCTGCAAAAATCCATCTGATATGGTTTGATTTGTGTCTCTACCTAAATGTCATGTCAAATTGTAATCCCAAATATTGGGGGAGGGGTCTGGTGGGAGCTGATTGAATCATGGGGGAGGATTTCCCCCTTGTTATTCTTGTGATAGTGAGTGAGTTCTCAGGAGATCTGGTCGTTTAAGTGTGTAGCTCCCCCTTTACTCTCTTCCTCCTTCTCTGGCCATGTAAGATGTGCCTGTTTCCCCTTCACTTTTCACCATGACTATAAGTTCCCTGAGGCCTCCCCAGCCATGCTTTCTGACAGCCTATGGAACTGTGAGTCAATTAAACCTCTTTTCTTTATAAATTACCCAGTCTTAGGTAGTTCTTTATAGCAATGCCATCTCACTAGCTTCCTGACATATCCGTAAAAAGACAATGCTTGTCATTTCACAATTATAGGCAAGGCTCAGAGGGTGATGGCAGATAGCAGCTCTTTTCAGGAGGGCAGCAATCCCTCCTGATTCTTCTTCTCCACTTAGCCATGCCTACTTTTTTCTGCCCATGTGGTGGAAAAAGGGTGCAAAAGAGTGGGCATGGCTGAGTGGACAAGAGTGTGTCTGACCAAAGAAAGGAAAACTCAGGGATCCTAAAACTTGCAAGATTTCATGATTCTATAGTAGACTGGCAGAGTTTCCCACCCTTCTCCCTGAACTTGCTGGACCTCCAGACCTGAGGAAGGAGAGAGCAATTGCCTTTGCTCTCTCCTTCCTTCAGGAAGGGGCAATTTTCTAGCTCCATCTGGGAGACATGTGTTGTAAGCTCACTGCTTAACAGCACTTGAGACTTATTTGACAGCTCCTCCTGCCCAGTTCTCTCCTTGACTCTCTACACATCATCACATGTCTCTTCTCAGTTTTCACGTTCTCTTCTCCTACTCATATACTCTTTCCATTTACTCATTTATTCATTTCTATTGACCCCTTGCCTCCTTTTTTTCCTTCCATCTTCTATGCCTGCTTCCTTCCAACTTATTTTTCCCTCCTCAATCCTCACTCATTCTCTTCCCAGCTGTCTTCTTCCGCCCCCTCTTTACTCCTGGTGTACTGTCACTGGACTACATGACCATCTCTTAGGCTCTTGTCTCTCTCTCTCTCTCTCTCTCGCTCACTCACTCACTCTCCTATTCCTCCCTCTCTCCTGAGACCTCTTCTAATCTCAGCCTTTCTTTCTCTTTCCTACTAAATTCACTCTTTTTTCTTTTCCTCCTTTGCCCCCAACTATGAGGGAAAGATGGGAGAATAGATGAGGGGAGGGAAATATGTGAGGAGAGGGGCCTGGGGTGGGGGATTTTGGAGGAAGAAGAGAACCAGGCACATAAATGCTGGGTGTGGCCATAATAGAAATAGAATACTACTTGGCTGAGGCCTTGCCCTCAGAACCAAACAAAGTAAAGGGGATCCCTGGAGAAAGAGCTGTGAGGAAATGAAAAGGACAGTCCTGCCAGTCCCACCTGTCCCACCTCAGAGAACACGGGCATCCTGAAGACCTGACAATGCATAGCCTATTGGCAATAGAGTATGGGCTGTGGAGCCAATCTGTCAGAGATCAAATCTTGCCTCCATCATTTACTACCTCTGTGACCTTGGACAATTAATTATCTGCTGTGCCTTGGTTCCTTCATGTGTTAAAATGAGAAGAAAAGCAATATTTTCTCTGTAGATTTGTTGTGAAAATTAACTGAGCTAATATATATATATATAACGTTTCTGGCAAAGAAATGCTATGTAGCTGTTAGCTCCTATGATTTTTCTGATTTAGAAGGAACAGCCAACTTGCCCCTTTGGCGCTGTCCGTGGTGCTGAAGGCCTGAGCCTGCTCCTTCTGGCCCAGGAGTCAGAAACGTTTGGTACTGGAAAATGGCAGCTCAAATCCATTAGCTCTCACTGTGTACCAAGGACTGTGCTAAGTGCAGTGCCTGCATTATCTTGCTGTTCTTCACTGCCTGGAAAATAGGTATTGTTATCTCCATTGTAAAGATGAGGGAACTGCTGTTTACTTGAGGTGACACAGCTATTACAGTAATGGATGGAGCTGGAGTTTAAACCCAAGTCTTGCTGATTCCAAAGCCCATACTCTTCCTGTAACACTGTTCTGTCTCTTGTGTCCTCATCCTGCCTCTGACTTTCTAATTCCCTGACAGCAGCCACTTGCTTCTGATAGTGACTTCTTTGACCCCAATCAACAACCAAGGCAGGTCAATGGAATATCACTTATTATTTCTTTGCTGTTTGATGCTCCTGTAGCCCTAGGTCATGTTATCATGGCATCACAGTGTGTTGTATTTGGCTGAATATGAGTTCCTCACTTTAGCTAAACTTTGAGTTCCTTTGGGGCAGGGGATTTATGCTGATTATATAGTAGATGCTCATTAAGGGCCTACTGAATGAAACTAATTTCTCTTCTCCATTTAATGGTATTCTAATAGTAGAAGCTTATCTCATCTTGCTGTTGTTTGACTTCCACAGGTGTTCTCTTTCCCTCACTAGGTCTCTACATGCCACTTGGAGCACTGGCCCCTCTGACTGATATTATTGGTCTGTTAAAAGGGATTTATTATTCAACCAACTAACTTATTGAGCCTCCTTTATGCATGCTTTATGCTGACAGCATATGCACATATGACTAGTTTGTTCCTGTACTCAAGGCACATGAAGTCTGCTGTGAAGACATAATGAGCACATGTGACACAGAGAGTGAGCAAGTGATACCAAACTACATGAGGGGTCAGGGCAAGTATAGTAGATGTTTGTTATGGACCGAGGAAAGTGAGCCTTGAAGAATGAACAGGATTTAGATAAAAAGATGGAAATGTAAACACTCTAGGTAGGGCAATAGTGTGCTTTACCCCTAGATGTGGGCGTGTGTGTGTGTGTGTGTGTTTAAATGTGGAGGAAGTAGAGGGAAGAAATGAGGGCACTGGCAGTCTGAAACATGGATACATTTCTCAATCAGTTGGGGCTAAAATTTTAAGGGGCTAGGGACAATGGAGGACAATGGAAAGTTTTGGAAGCAGACAGTAGTTTGGACTTGACTTGATAGGAAGTGGGAAATTACCAAAATGCTCTGACTTGGAAAGTGACAAGATCAAATTGTGCTTTAGAAACATCCTGTCAGCAGCATATGGGGGCAATGAAAGGGCTGATCCTGGGGGCAGTTACACAGTCAGAAGGCTATTTGCAGGAGTCAGAGCTGAGGAGGTAAGGCCCTGGATTCAGAAAGTGGCAGTGGAGAAAGGACAAGAAACATCCATGGTGAGCACCCATATGCCATGGTCCAGTTAACTTGGGCCTAATTGGAAATAACAAATACCAAGCAACCAAAAGCCCCCCTGAGGAAGGATGCATTTTTCTTGTCCTATTTCCCATACTACTCTGTGGTGTCAGTGGAGCGTCCTAGCTGCAAGGGATGTCAGAGGCTTTGAAAAATGAAGAGGAATGAAAGCTTGCCTTGCAGTCACCTGCATGCCATCTCATACAGGCAGCTGAGGCCAAGGACCACCTGCAATGTCAGCTGGAAATCCAGGCTCTGCAGCCCCAGCTGGCCCAGATACAAGCTGAAGGTTGTCGGAGGTCCCCAGCAGCTGGCAGGTTGGTGGCCCACACCTCTCCCTGCTGCTCCTCCAGGATCATTCTGCACACCTCTTCCAGAAGAGCTGTGTCATCCTGAGGGTTGTGATAAATGAAGGTTCTATATAAAACCAACCCCATTGAAAACCACACTCCACTAAGTGCCTGTGTGGGTGTTGGGGGCCACGGAGAGCATTAGGGTTAAAATCAGGGCTTCTGACAAAAACCCAAAGCAATCCAGAAAAACGCTGGTGGCTGAGGTCTTGTTGACATGCCTGCCTGTCAGATGGATCAGTTCTGTCCCATTAGACACACACTCTGAGCTTCCATGTGTGACTTTCCTTCAGACCTTTATACAATTTTGCACAGCCTCCCAAATCTCATTGTCCCATGTGACAGTCATTTTATCCTGTGAAGTAGAAAGGGAAAGCCTCATTATCTTTATCCATCTGATCAGTGAGGAATCCAGAGCATTGTCCTATACTTTCCCTATCATATCATTCATCATGCTGTATGATTATTACTACTGTGATTGTATGAATTCACTGCTACCCAGGGAGCTCCATGAAGTAGGGATCAGGTCCGCCTTCTTCGATGCTGTCTCCCCAGAGCCCACAGAATACTTGACAGTAAACAAATAAGTGAATGAATGAATGAATGAATTGCCTAAGGGCATATAGATGCTTCCTATCAGAACTAGAACTGGATCCCAGGTCTCCCATCCTCCAGTACAATCATGGTTTTCTTAGAATATTAGAACTAGAAGAACAATTAAAGGTTCTGAGTCAAGCAGGTTTCCTCCCCTGAAATGCCCTTGTCCCACTTCCAGAAGTGCCATCTCTTCCAAGACACCCATCTTTCCACACAGCTAGAAGGGCATACTTCATTCACATTGGAATTACTTGGAAGCTTTTAAAAATGCTGATGCCTAGGTTTCCAATTCCAGAGATTCTGAACTTAATTGGTCTGGAGATCAGCCCGAGAGTTGGAACACAAATGTGCAACCAGCATTAGCAACAGCTGCTAGAGAACATGGCATACTCAAAGCATGGTTCACAACCAGCAGCAAGAGCATTACCTGGGCTCTTGTTAGAAATGTAGGTCTTGGCCGGGCACAGTGGCTCACACCTGTAATCCCAAAACTTTGGGAGGCCAAAGTGGGTGGATCACTTGAGGCCAGGAGTTCAAGATTAGCCTGCCCAATGTGGTGAAATTCCGTCTGTACTAAAAATACAAAAATTAGCTGGACATTGTGGTGTGGGCCTGCAATCCCAGCTACTCGGGTGGCTGAGGCATGAGAATTGCTTGAATCTGGGAGGCAGAGGTTGCAGTGAGACAAGATCGTGCCATTGCACTCCAGCCTTGGTGACAGAGCCAAACTCTGTCTCAAAAAAAAAAAAATGTAGATCTTAAATGTTCTTGCCACACACAGAAAAAATAATAACTATGTGAGGTAATGGATATGTTAATTAGCTTGATTATGGTCATCATTTGACAATGTGTATATATATCAAAACATGATATTGTATACCTTAAATATGAACAATTTTTATCGGTCAAGCATACTGCAATAAAGCTGGAGGAAAAAATGAGAAAAAAATGTCAAGCCTTAGGCCCCACCCAGACATGCTGAGTGAGAATTTGCATTTCCCCAGGAGAGGAGCTCCCTGAGGAATTTGCAAGTTCCCCAGGAGAGTCATTGACTTGAGCAATATTTCAGGGGTGGTTCTTGACCCTGGCTACCAGTAGAATCACTCTGAGGGCTTTCTAATTACCAGTTGCTGAACTCCACATGAGATCAAATAAACCAGACTCTCTGAGGATAGCACTCAGGCATAGGGTGTTTAAAAATCTCCCCAGGCAACTCTCATTTGCAGTCAAGGCTCAGAAGCACCAAACAGAATAATCTGTACCTCTGCTGGCGTATAGTGCTTTCTGCCTTGCACTGTAATTATAATTATCTGTGTACATGACTTATTTCCTCCATTGACCATCAGTTCCCTGAGGGCAGAGACTGTGTTTCATTTATTCGTGATGCATAAAAAAGTTAAGCTCTTACTATGTGAAAAACAATGGGCTAGGCACTGGGGATACATGTGCAGCCTCTGCTGTCAAAAACAGTCCTGTGGTCACGGAGTTCACAATTTAGAAGGAGAAACAGACATGCAAATTAAGTGATTAAAATGTGAGAATAGGAGTCTACCTGGAAATATGAACAGGGAACCACCAGGCTCTGGAGAGCAACGTGACCCTCTTGGGAAATTCAGGGAGGGTTTCACAGGAAGGCAGCCTTGGAGCTGCCCTTGCAGGGTAAGTAAGATGCCCACACAGGTAGAGAAGACAAGGAGAGGAAACTCCTAAGGAAAGGAGCGGGTTGCACATAACCAGATACATATGGGTAAAATGACGAATATACAAAACTGTTATCCCAGCATTATTTATCATCGCAACATATTGTAAACAACTTAAATGTCCATCTGAAGAAGACTGCTAAATAAATCATGGTCCATTCTTGCAAAGGAATATCGGGCAAACATGAAAATTTTTAAGAGCCTCTTTTAGGTACTCACATAGAATCATCCAGGACAGAGTGCTAATCCTCCATGAAAACGCAAGGAGCAGAACAGTTGCCATTGTAGAGCACGATTTAAAATATATTGTTATACATACTTAATCTGCCTAAACACCCTATGAGGCATCATCATCCCCTTTTTGAAGATAAGGCAGCCACATCTCAGAGAGATGAAGTACCTTGCATCAATTTCACGATGTAAACCAGAGAACCAGGCTTCCAACCCAGGTGGGTCTGACTGAAAAGCCTGCAATGGTTCTGCCAGCCTGGGCTGGCCATGGGCTTTATCTGATGAGACCATTTATGGAGTAAATAGATTTGTGGGCATCAAGGCCTGAGGCAGGGAGAGTGGGCTTGAGGGACAGAGCCAAAATCCCAAGGGAGGAGCAGGAAGACAAGGCCAGGAAGAGAGAAGAAACAGGCTCAAAGGACACAGCCCTCTGACTCTGCCATTGCCACCAGCTGTTGACAACTTCCCAAGCTGTGCGGCCTATACCCAAATGGGTGGTCCTGCAAGCAGGGAGTCCTAATGTGGTCACAGCCACTGCTGCAATGTTTGAACCAGCCAGGCATTTGCAAAGGGGTCCTGCCTCCACAGTAGACAGCAACAGGCACAAATGATCCCTAATTTGTCTTCTAAGCCCTCTGTTGGAAGTAAATGCTCAGGGCCACCAAGTGAAAATAGCACTTAGGCAAAAGTTTTCTCAGCAAGGCAATTTACTTCTATAGAAGGGTGTGTCTTGTGGATGGAGCAGTGGCGAGAGCACACTGGACAAGGGAGGGGAAGGGGTTCTTATCCTAATGCAGCTAGTCCCTGCTGCTGTGTCTTTCCCCTGTTGGCTAGGATTGGACCACACAATCCAAGCTAATTCTGATTGGCTATTTTAAAGAGAGCAGGAATATGAGCCAGAGTGGTGGGGTGAGTAGTTTGGCAGGAAGGGTGGTTACAGAACAGGTGACTCAGGATGACTAAGAACAGAGCAGGTGACCAAGGATGACTAAGGTCAGAGCAGGTGATAGAGGCTAAGAGGGGGTTGTTTACTGAGGCTAGGGGCAAGGAGATGTAAAGAATGAGGAAGTTAAACTTTAAAATGGAGAACAAAGAACAGGGAAGCTGAACATATTGACACATTGGTTCTTTGGAGAGGAACTCAGAACTCATGGTACTTCACAATTTTCTCCCTCTTGAATTTTAAAGAAAGTTAACAGGCTAAACTTTGAAGGGGAAACTGATCTATTCCACACCTCCATCCAGGAAGGGGCCAAGGAGCACACTGAATGGCAGCCCCACTTCATAGAAGCCCTTGGAGCACAAATCCCTGGATTCAGAATTCCCTACTAAAGCCTAAGAAAAACTGAGGCCCTGTCTTCTCCTCCATCACATGAGGAGCTCATATCTGACAATGTCACCCATCTGAGGGTACTCCCCAAACAGCCACATCACCCAGGAAGCCCCCACTATAAGATGATCCATAGTAAGGCTTGAGTTGTCATCTCAGGAGAGGTGCTGAAGCCACATGTGAAGAGGAAAGAGTGTGGGCATTAGGGTTCCATTCAGACCCTGGCTCCACCCCTACAAGCCAATGACTTAACGAGTCACCTAACTACTCTGAGCCTCTGTCCCCACTCCTTCTACATGGGGATATCCTCCTTGCTGTGGGCAAATGACATGAGTCTACCTATGTCAGGTTCCCAGCCCAGCTTTGGGGTTGGCAGACAGAAAATAGAGTGGAGCTGTCATCACATTCATTTCTGCATCCATGCACAGCGCACAGCCCCCAAACCTTTCCCATCTGCCCCTGTTCCCCATGACAACCTCGTGAAAGCAGAGGTCTCATAATCAAACACTCCCAGGGCCAGAGGGTAAAGTACATGCACAAGGCAGGGGGTGTATAAGACAAGAGAAAGGGGGGCTGGCGTGCTGAGCAGGAGAGCATGGCCCCACCTGAAATGACTTGCATGCCCAATTTTTATAAAAAAGAAAAAGAAAAATAGGGGTCCATTTATCCCTTGAGCCACCCCTTTGAGAGTCCTAACACTGAAGCCGGCTGGGGCCCAACAAGCACCCCCACAGCCTGCTTGGGGACACACAGAGTTAGAGGAGAGCTGAGCCCAGCCCAGAACTGCATTCTCCCCCAGCAGCTGCTGCCAGGCTGGCCTCATCCTGAGCAGAGGAGGTAGGTGGCTGGGGGTATACTCTGCGGAACATCGGGAAACGCCCCCCAAGACCTCTCCCTGCCAGAACCTGAAATGCCAGCATTAAATATTCATTCCTTTGGGTTAAGTGTTTCCTCTCCGGGGTCCTCTTTTAAAATTCAAATGCTTCTTTGGAGAGGAACAAGCCACTTGTGGCTCAGAATCAAATGTACCGGAATTGAGTGAATGGAATGGCAGCCCTGCTCAGGGAGGAGAGAGGACCTCCTCCCCCATCACCACCCACTGCTCCTCATCGTCCCTTTTGCACTGCTGTGCTCCTCTGCCCTCAGTCCATTTGAGGACCACATATGTTGAGGGGCTGGAATAGAATCTGCTCTAAGTTTCTGTTCTGGGAGATTAAACAAGAGATTCACTCAGAAGAGCCCTTGGCCACTGCAGACACCTTGGTCTCCCCTTTGGGTCCCAAACATTCTTGCTGGAAGTTAGGGGGCTAGGCAAGCAGGTGGAGCTGAGCTTTTCCAGTGCAAAGAAAGCCAGCAGCAGCCCAGCTCTGGGCAGCGAGAACAACTTCTGCCCCAAGTAGCTAGGAAAGCCAGCGCACCAGCTCCCCAAGGAGGCTCAGAGGCACAGTGACTGCATCGCTTCCTCAGAAGCCTGCATTGTCATTCCACATTCCACGCAGGTTTCCATTTGATTGGGATGCAGAGAACAAGCCAGCATGTACATCCCCACTAATGAGAGGGGCCCTAATGAATGCATTAACAAGAAACTACGGTTGGGGACCCACTGTGTGCCCAGCCCATGCTAGGCATAGCCTTTGAAATGAGGTTTCTCTTGAACTGCTTTTACCCACTCGTTCAGGACCCATGATCTAGCCCTCAAGTCTCCCTGATTATTTATGGAAGTCCTCAGAAGGTTCTCAAGTTTGTCCCCACAAGTTCTCTTAGCTGCCCTGTGTGTCCACCATTTGTCTCCCCTCCAGGTCTGGCTTCCTTTGGAGAAGCCCACAAAAAAGGCAAAAAACAAAAACAAACAAAAAAAAAACCTCTGTCCTATAGCCCCTGCTGCCGGTGCAACTTTTATTGTTGCTTTTGCTTCCTGTCCCCTAGGGTGACATGATGTGTGCCCCAGTCAAAGTGACCCTTCTGAGTTGAGAAGAATGCTGCCCGCCCTTGGACAACTGTCACCCCTCCTCTCATAGGACCTTAAGGTGGAAACCATCCTATGCTGTTCTGTTAGTGGGAGCCAGACACAAGTCCAGGAGAGGGATGATGAACCACTGTCTCCCAGATGCTCCCCGTCACCCACACCAGGGCCTCTGCCATCCACATCTGTACCCCAAGAGCACTGGCCTCAGACATCAGACTCAAGGGTTGAGTTCCTGGATGAGTGACCTCTACAAAGTCACAGCCAGCCAGGCCCACATCTAGACTGCCAGGCTGCTGGGCTGAGAACCTTCCCCAGGAAAGGGCCAACAAGGTATATTCCCAGTGACCAGACACTCTTCCATAGTCAGAGACTGATTACCAGGTCAGAGGGCCCCTTTCTGGAAGAAGAGTGAACAGTTCTGGCCTGATAGCCCTCTTCTGTCTGCAAGAAGCCCAGGGACCCCCAATAAATCATAATCCCGCTGAGCCTCAGCCTTTCTCATCTGTAGTTAAAAATGCCTTTTTGGCCTGGTGCAGTGGCTCATGCCTGTAATCCCAGCACTTTGGGAGGCCGAGGTGTGCGGATCACCAGAGGTCAGGGGTTCGAGACCAGCCTGGCCAACATGGCAAAACCCCTCTCTACTAAAAAATACAAAAAAAAAAAAAAATTAGCTGAGCATGGTGGCACGTGTCTGTAATCCTGGCTACTCAGGAGGCTGAGGCAGGAGAATCTCTTGAATCCAGGAGGTGGAGGTTGCAGTGAGCAGAGATGGTGCCACTGTACTCCAGCCTGGGCGACAGAGCAAGACTTGGTCTCAGAAAAAAAAAAAAAAAGCCTTTGTATGGGGTCATTATAATGATCAGCCATAGCATCTACCACCCACCCACCCAGTGAGCACTGCTTAGATGCCAAATGATTTCCAAACCATACTAATCCTCCATGAAAATCTAGCTCTTATGAGCACTCTCATTTTACAGAGGAAAAAGAAATTAGGCTTGGAATAAAACACTGGGCACAGTGTTTGGTGCACAGACAGAATTCACTAAATGCTGCTGAGTTTTTGTACAAAAATGTTTATCAAGAAGTTTTTATGCCAGTTAGAGAGATGAGATGGAGCGACATACAATTATCGCATCCTTTCCCCTGCTTGCAGGCTCAGGGAAGGCCTATCTTCCCTGATCTCCCAGCCCATGGTTGTCCATACTTCTCCATCTGAGCTCTGTAACTTGGATTGTGCTCACCACTTACCTGACACTGAGTGACCTTCAAAGCCCAGCCCAAGAGCTCCCACTTGGAAGTCATTGTCTTTCTCCTGTTCATTCTCTGCAACCTGAGCTACAGAGCTCTGAATGCCCGCCCTTCTTTGCTTCTACACTGTGCCCTTTAAGGTCAGGGACTACATCTTATTTTAATTCCTTTGCTTTTGCAGAAACACCCCACAATTTGTACACAGTAGACACCCAATGATGTTTGCTAAGTTGCATACAGTAGCCATGTTCCCATCTAGGAGTGTATTCCAGGTCCCAGCAGTAAAGGCCACCCCTTTGAGAATGGGAACCATGCCTCGTGGATGTAGCCATCTAGGGAGGAACACAGGAAGGAGCTGCTTCTACCACTCCAGACCTCTGTGACTTTGGGAAGGTCACTTAACTTCCCAAAACTTCAGTTCAGTTTCCATGGCCACAAAATGACAATACTAATACTCCTTCCTTGTGAATTATGAGAATTAAATGAGAAGGTTTGCATGAGGCACTTATTACAAAGGTATCTGATGTGTAGGGAAAGCATTATCCACCACTTCACTTCTACCTTGCTGTACTCTCTCATCCAGAATATTGCCCTGAATAAATGTGGGTCTTCAATGTTGAGAAGGGAATAAATGAATAAACTTGTATGTGTCAACTGTAGGGTTTCTGTGAATAGAGAAACCCTGCAACCTGAAGAGCAAGGAATGAACGTCTTCCAGCAGGGCGCTGTGTGAGCAAGGAAAGTAGTGAAAATCAAATGGGAGGTTTGGGGGCAGTGAGCAGCCTACCATGAGGGTCACTGGAGATGCCAAAAACACTCACATTATCCGGGACTCGATTGCTTGCAAGTTTCAGAAACACGTCTTCTTCTACCACATGAGGAAGTGAGGGAACTTGTTGGCTTACATAGTTGAGAAAGAGGGTGGTGCATCTGGTGTCAAACACAACTGCATCTTAAAGCTTGAGATCTGCCACTATGGGGTTTCTCTGTGCTGCCTTCTGTGTTGGTAGGGATTCTAGGTTGCAGTTAATGAATCTCTTTTAGCTGGTTCAAGCATTAAAAAGTTCGATAACATGCATTAGGCAGCTCCCAGGGTTTCAGAATGGAACTTAGATGCTGCTAAGCCAAGAACAGAGGGGGTAGTGCAAACATCCATCCATACCACAAGACTGTTCTAGGGCACAAGCACCTGTAGCTGTCGGTCACTCAGCACCATGGCACTGGAACAGGTGGCCAGGACACTGCCATAGCTGCCCAGAAGAGCAGATGCCTTTGCCACGCCTTCCTCCTTCCCAAGGCCACAATTCCAAGGGAAAGCTCTGACCAGCCCACCCCTTGAGTCCAGCACCCATGGTAACAGGAACGGGTTGCTAGGATAGGATGGACCTAGGACACAGTTCCCCTGAAATGGGGAGATGAAGTGCCTGCGGAAGATCTGGTGCTGACATCAGAAGAGGTGGAAAGGTGCCCAGCCGAGGCAAACTATGGTCTTCCAGTGAGCTTCAGGAAGGTCACTCTGGGAGAAGGAGGATTACAGGATGAAAGTGGAGAGTGGAGAGGTGAGTTCGGTTATGAGGTCACTGCAGAAATCCAGCAGGGAGGATGAGGGTGCAGCCAAGGTTATGCTTGGAGCTAAAACGGAAAGGGTGGATACAACGGACACATTGGAGAGAAAAATAAACAGACCCTTGTGCCAGTGAGCCTGGTGTCGCTGGAGGGGAGAAAATGCAAACTGTCCCTGGGCACACTTATCAAAGATGCTTCTTCTGGGAGTAAGAAATTGACTAAGTAACTGTTAATTGTCCCCTTTTGGTCTGACAGCCAGAACCCTATTTTCTCGATGTTATCCTTCTCTGTATGTGCCCTTGCTGTGATGGAGGGGAACAAAACATTTGTCGACTTAAGCAGAGGAGAGCATTGTTATGATTTGAAATCTTTTTAAAGTTCCTTCCCGGGGGACCTCATTGAACTAGAAAGCAGGTGGCCCTACTGGCAGTTTGACTAAAATGCTGGGGCAGGCAAGTTCCTATAACAGTGTCAGGGGCCTCCCTTAGGCACCTGCTGCCAGTGGGAGGGTCACCTGGCCATGTAATTCAAGGGGCCCCACAGGGAAAGGATGCACCTATCCAGAGCCCACTGCTGAAATTGACCCCCACTATAGGCCTGATCCTCTGGGTGAATGCAAGCCTGTCTCCAGGAGTCCCGGGTGCAGAGCCTTAGCTACGGCCTCATGAAGCAAGCCTGGGGCTGGGATCTGCCCTCTAGCTCACCTGGCCAAGGTCGTCCCTCTCCCTGCATGAGGCAGGGCCCTCACCTGGTCGGCTGGGCCATGCTGGGCTTCGGCCAGCTCCTGCCTGCACTCACTCCCTGCCCCACCCCTCCGCATCTCAGCCTTGTCTTCCAGGGCAGCTTCTGCCTCAGTTTCCTCATCCTCCCTCTCCTGGTGACCTGGAGCTACGCATCAAGAGCCCCAGGTGGTCTTTGGAGGCCTGATGCTCCCCTTGCTAGGTGTGTGATCTTGGACAAGCGACTGCACCAGGAGACCTTGCTCACTCATCTATAAAAGTCAGCACATGCCTCCGAGGGCTGTTGTGCTGCCTGTGGAGTTAACACATGAAAAATCCTTAGACAAGTGCCTGGCATGTCTTAGGTGTTCAATAAGGGGAAAGGCTTATCACATCCCTTGCGGGAGCCCTAAAACTCTCCCTTGCTCCAGCCAGCTCCTGCTCTGGGGCCAGCCCCACCCCCAGCCCCTTTGCTTCTGAGCATCCAGATCATGGACAGCCCTCCCAACCAGCTTCACTTGCCACCCCACCCATGGCTCCTGTGGCTGTCCTGCCCCCTCCCCTAGATAACACCCTCCCCACAAAATCAGCCCCCAAGATGGAGAAGCCAGTCCACGTTCTCCACTTGAAGCACAGATATGCGAATTTTGTTTCTTACACCTTCACTAGTCCCATATCAGTTTCTGAGTCCTAGATCCTCACCTGCCTGAGGTCCCAGCTTGTCTCAGCTGCGTGGATGAGTCAGGGTAAAAGTGGCTGTGAGGCCTTGGAGATTTACTTCCTAACCCTGAGACTCACCTTCCTTGGCTACAAAATGAGGGTGGGGTAGCTCGCAGGAAGACGGCTTCTGTTCCACATAATGCACACCTAAATACTCCTGAAATGGTGGATGGGGTGGGGGGCCTTAGCCAAGATCATAGTCAAGTGGGTTTTAAACAAGGACGCTTCCAAGGGAGGGCAGACCAGAGAAGAACTTCTTAGTAAAAACGTAGTACAACTGAGAAGCAGCCCGAAGCTGCCTGGAGCAGTGGTTGCCAAAAAGAGAGGGAGGGCCTCTGAAAGGGGAGCCTTTGGGTGCTGGGTGCAAATTACACCTGCTTCACACAGGGGCAGCAGGGGTGCCTCCCCAGCCCCAGCAGCAAGGGAGTAAGCCTGCCACCTTCCCCCAGTGGCACTTTGTTTGGAAGTCATACTTGGGTGACTTTCATTCTGACCGCCAGCAAAGACTCCATTTATTCAACAAAGGAAAAATGCGATTTAGAATGTGGAGCCATCATTCCTAAACCTTACCTGGGTGTGAGCACTGGAAGTCTGCTCACAGCATCAATTATTTACAGTGTAAGTTATTGCTGTTCGGCAAAACTAACTTAACAGCCTCTATTCTTTTTTAAATGAAGCACCTCCGGTGACATTGGCAGCTCAGCATTCCTCAGCAAGAAGTCATTTATCCATAATGATAAGAAAACCCATCATTTGCTGCACACCTGCTAGATCCCACAGAAGCATATTTTATCTTCAACACTCCTGTCAAACTCTATAAGGTTGGTGTTAATGGCCCCCATTTCCAGATGAGAAAACTGAGGCTCAGAAAAGTCAAGCAACTTGCTCTAGAAGACGCTGCTAGTTAGAGGCCACGTAAAGCTTGTTTCCCCCAGGCCGGATGTGATTATGCTGCGCTGAGTCTCCCAAATGCGGCCCAGGCACATCCTAAGGGACTTAAGATCTAAAGTCAGCAAGGCTATTGAGAATCATTTAGAACCAAGATTTCCCATGGAAATAAACACCTTGGGAAAGACACAGACAGACACACAGCACTTTCCTGGAAGCCTGATCTGTCCATTTTTCTTTCAGCACTCGTCTTTGGCTGAGTGCCATATCAGTAATTAGCATGTGTTTAGGGGCTCATTGTAGAAAGAATATAAGTCTCTGAACCCTAGAATCTGCATCAGCAAAGGGAAATGCTAGCGCTGGGGAGGCGTGCAGGAGCCAGGACCTAGGGAGCAGCCAGCACACACCTCCCAACTCACCCTCACTCTGGGCTGGTGTGGGGGGGGGTCTATAGGCAGAATCGCCATATTATATATAGCCAATCTCCCTTTGTACTTATTTATTGATTGGTTGGCTGATTGTTGAGGCATATAGTTAACTTTGCACATCAAACACAGCTAATTATGATGCAATTTCACTGTACAGGCACTTCAAGCCCCAGTCCAGCCCCTCCCACCCTCACCAATCCCTTAAACATCCCTGAGGGAAACATACTAGCAGGGCTTCTATTGGAGGAGACAAATTAATTATAGTGTGATAGTGCCAGGATGAAATGGGCAGGCTATTTTTCCTGTTTCTTCCTTTCAGACCATGCATCCCTCACCTGTGCCTGGGAGTTTAACAAAGGAATGGGGCTTGCACTGCAGTTCATAGCAGGAAATGTGTCAGGGGAGAGCAGAAGGCAGGAAAAGACCAACATTGAAGGAGAGGTTTTAAAACACATAATGATTTCATGTCAAAACACAATTTCCTAGTGTCAGTGCACTGTTCTGCAAGCATGAAGGAAAAGGGAAGTGATTGAAACTCCTGGAATGAGAACGTGGCTGTTGATTCTGCAACATTGATTGATGGTCTTGAAAGGAGAGATTGATGGATTATGATTTTCGGGAGGGATCATTAAACGCTGAGTCCATGAACAGAGCTGCCTGGCATTTGGACATTTTGGTGCAAGAGAAAACCATTTGGATCATCTTAATTCATCTGCCCATTCTCCAAAACCAATCCGTGCAGGCGCAGCAAGTCAGATCCGAGGCCATGAGATAGGACGGGGTCCAGATTTGGTGCTCAGCGCGAATTTGTCGGATGAATGAGAAAGAACAGCTGGGCCGGGGCTGGCGGTCTCTGGATCTGAAAAGCTGTCAGATGCCTGCAGTAGATCACTTTCCCTGCCTGTGTCACTCTGGCTAAAGCCATTAGAGAGGAGACCTGGAGTCAGGTGTTCTCACTCAATGAGGAGTTCGAGACAAGCTAGAGGGGCTGGCAGCCACGAGGGTTGCACCAAGGTCTATTCTGAGCTGGGGAGGGTGGCAGCTTAGAGCTATGGGCAGGGAGGGGGGCACTGAGTGTAAATCATAAAGGAGGTCTGGTGTGGGCCTCTGGGAGAGGAGGGAAATTGGAAATACATTCCACAGAGGCTAGGAGGATCAGGAACAGTTTTGGGAAAGTGATTGTCAGAGCAGGTCAGCAGAAAGACTGGGAAAGGTGTGAGGGTATTGGAGAACTGTTCCTATGTGGTGCCAGCTGTATACTTCAGAGAATGGTCTCACCACTCACAGCAGCCAGGCAAGAGTTGATGCCCCCTGCCTAGCCCGCCTGCCTGCCTGCCAGCCGCCAAGGCCAGAAGCTGAACTCCTAATGCTGCCCTGTCTGCTGGGCTTCTAATAGAAGCTGAAATCCTAAGAGACCACAATCTGAAGTGAGCAGGACCCCACTTTGCATGTCTTCTGGAGCCTCAGCTGTCACATATATGCATTCCCCTCTCACTAGCTGGCACCATGCACCAGGGCCCCACAGTGCATGGAGGCTGAGGCAAGGCCCACCTTCAGGTGGACATGGCTTTCTGCCTCTCCATTTTCTCTCTCTCAGAGGTCCTTTCTGTGGCCCACCCCTGGGGTCCTCAAGGTCCCCCACAAGCCCTGGTGTCCTCATCTGCCCCTACCACAATCTTCTTTCCTCACTTAAATGGAGCTTTGTGCCCCACCTTCACTTATCATAATTGAGCAACTGTCTGACCCATTCCCTCCTGGCCATGCTTTTCTATGAACAAATATGACTAAATCAATATATATTAAGGCACTCATGCCAGATGGTAGGTGGCAGCATAAACCTTCCCTGGCAACACTGCATTTATTTGAGGCAAGGGTGGCATAGATGTCTTGGCAGTAAGGATGGGATGATGGTGGGAACCTCCGGCCTCACAATTCCCAGGTGGAGAGATCTTCTCGCACCATCAACTTACTCAGGCCATGCTTTCCCATGGACAGGTGAGCTGACAGAGGGAATATCAGGCACAGGATAGGCAAAACAGAAATAGGGGACAGGCTTTCTGTCCCCAAGGGACACTCAGTCTATTAGGCCAACATAAATGGCATTGCCCAGGGCTGGACACTCACTAACCAGGGAATACAACAGCAGCATCAGAGAGAAGCCTGGTTTGGCACTGCCTGTGTACCCTACAAGCCATGTGGTCTAGGCCAGCCTGAGGATTAGACTACTTGATCAGAGGGCTCTAGAGGGCATCAGAAGACACACCAATCATAGTACTTCATCTATCCTAAAGCACTAACGCAGGCACTGCCATATTATTCTGTCGAGAGGAGGATGTTGATTTGAAATAGCTTCATGCATTGCTGGCTTTCTGCGGAGTGCCTACCTTGTTCAGGGCACACGTGTTGAACACGGGAAACATGCCAGTCCCACCAGACTTTGAAGATGAAGTAACAAAGAGGGATGCAAAAACACTAATTAGGCCAGGCGCGGTGGCTCACGCCTGTAATTCCAGCACTTTGGGAGGCCGCGGCGGGCCGATCACGAGGTCAGGAGTTCGAGACCAGCCTGAACAACATGGCAAAACCCCGTCTCTACTAAAAATACAAAAATTAGCTGGGCATGGTGGCATGTGCTTGTAATCCCAGCCACTCAGGAGGCTGAGACAGGAGAATTGCTTGAACCTAGGAGGCGGAGGTTGCAGTGAGCCAAGATTGTGCCATTGCGCTCCAGCCTGGGCAACAAGAGTGAAACTCTGTCTCGAAAAAAAAAAACAAAAAAAACAAAAAAAACTCCGTCCAAAAAAAAAAAACACTAATTAATTTTCTTCATGTTGATTTCATGCTGAATTGACACCCCTTTGGCTATAGAGGATTAAATAAGCTATATTAAAATTAACTTCACCTGTTTCCTTTTACTTACTAAACGTAGTAATTAGAGAAATTGTAGTTGCCTGTATGGCTTGCATTCCGCTGCCATTGGCCAGTTCTGGTCTTACAGCACTCTCCAAAAAAACTTCCTGCCAGGATGGAAATGTCCAATACAGTAGGACTAGCCACCTGCAGCTGCTAAGCACTCGAAAAGTGGTTAGTGTGGTCTGAGAAAATGAACTTTTAATTTTATGTCATTTCAGTGAATTTAAATGTCAATAGTCATGTGGGGCTAGTAGCTACAGTATTGCACAGCACAGGTCAGGAGCTGTGGGATCTGGTTAGATCTGGAGTTCTGTGCCTTGGCTGCATCTTAGAATCACCTGGGGGAGATTTTTAAAAGCAAAAAAGCAAACTCCACCTTCAGAGCTCCTCTGTTATTAGCCTGGGCTGGAGTCTGGGCTGAGTAGCCAGGATGGAGCACCACTAGGTTATGAAGAAGATGAAAAAAAAAAGGATGAGAGCTGCTACTTATTAAGAATTTGCTGGTGCCAGGGGATCTGCAAGAGGTTCATGTTGTTCCACCCAATCTGCACAATAACCCTGTGGAGTTGGTATTATTTTTACATCATCATCCCCATTCTACAGACGACGAGACTGAGACATGCCCAGAGACACCCAGCTACAGAATGGCAGAGCTGGGATTAGAACCAGGATGTGCAAAGGCCTTGGAGGCAAAATTTACCCCCCACCCACACCCTGGTGTCCAGAGATCAGAGGGCTGAGCAGCCTGGGTGGGATAGAGGGCTCAGACCCTGTGACAGGGACCTCTTGGGGCAGCCTTGAGCAAAGGAGGGTGCTCACTTCCTGGGGAAGACCCAAACTCTGTCCTTGCCTCACATACACAGCTGGGCTGGGCTGGCCCAGGACTCCGCACTTCCCCAAGAAAGCCAGGCAGCAGTGGCTCTGACAACAAAGACACCCACGTGGAGCTGAAACGAAGCACTTCAGACAGCCAGAAGTGCTGGCAGGCGGGCAGCTGCCCCCCTCCCGGAGTGTCTTTAGGGAACTATCATCTCCATGCAGCAGGCTCAGAAGCCACCGTGATGCCTGGCTTTGTCATTTAGGACATCAAAGGGTTCCTTTGAGCTAAAGACACTGGAGGGTCTTTGGAGGATTGGAAGAGCTGGAGGAGCCCCACATGCCTGGAATAGAGATGGCAGTGACTGACAGAGCACAACACAGGGCCCTGAGGCTTCCTTCCCAAAGGGGACCAGTGGAGGACACCATTTCTCTAAAGACCCTGCGTGCACCCAGGGGCTCAATAATCCTCATTGTCTTTGTGTATGAGTGGCTGGTGCATGGAGGGAGGTGTCCCTGGGTTGGGGGCGGGAAGAAGAATGAATGGGTGGGTGATGGACATTGGTGGGAGGGGTTAGAGGTCCTCTCTTAACCTTGGCTTGCTTCTCAAACAGGAATCCTTGCATCCGAAAGTTAGATCTTTGGGTCTGTGGGCCCTCAACCTGTATCTGCTTTAGTAAATGCTGCAAGAGGGGAACTGCTGGAGAACACCAGCACAGAATTCCTGCTGCACTGGGTGTGTGTCATCTGCACACCTGCTGAGTTCCTCTTGGAGCTGGGAAGCCCCCCATGCACAGACATCAGAGAACACAGGAGAAAAGGTGGAGAAAACCTTCTCCATTAGTGGCTCCAGGCCACTAATGCTGCCTGTGCACTGGGTGCCTGCTCTGTCCCCACCAATGACAATGCTTGGCTCTGGGGAGCAAAGACTGAGCCACAAGCCCTGCCCTCAGGGGTCCCAAAGTAGCAGAGAAAGCCAAGTACACAGATGACTGTCGATGCAGGGACTCTGAAGAAGCACGTGGGAAGGACAGGGGCAGCAGGGACAGAAGACACCTCTGAGGAGACTGCAACGTAGGCAGAGGCTCACCAGGGTGGGAGAGCCAAGAGGGATATGAGCAAAGCCTGGAGGAGCCCCACAACCCAGCCCAGGTGGAACTGTTTTCCAGGTAATGCCAACTTCTATCAGAAGGGAGCCAAGCTGGGAAGGAGCCCATGGATACAAAAATGGCCCTTCATAAGCCACTTCATTTCTCTTCGAGCAAGGTCCTCTGCCCCAAACCAAGTCTATGTTCATGTGGGCAGCTTCCGGGCAGGATTTCTGAGGATATGCGAGCCTTCTGTGGGCATCCATTTCACAGACGCGCAAATGGAAGTCAGGAGACATGGAATGAGTTTCCCCTTTAAGGGACCAGAGCTCAGCTTGAGGCCAGGGCCAGGTGGGGAGTTGTGGAAAATAAAGATGGAGGAGCGGCTGGTGGCCCTGTCCTGGGGTGCCCTGGGGTAATCTCTGTGGGCTAGCATGTCCCCACTGAGGCTCCTCCAAATGGGGAGGATGGGGAGGCAGAGGGGAAAGCTCATATCTAGCATGTGTAGAAAATCGGCCATAGGTAAGAGGGAGCTGGTCAAGGCGTGTGAGCAGAGGCGGGAGCTGGTGGACACCTGGCTGCATATCTCTGCCCAGCCGCGTGCACCTGTGGGAGCTGGGAGTGTGCTCAGTACCCACATCTCACTTGCCCCCAGCCCCAGCTGAACCCGCGAAGGCAGGAGGTTGTCTAAGGGAGGAGGGAGGAGGCGGCCTCTCAGTGAGGTGGTGACTCTGTGGTTCAGCAGCCTTGGTGAGTGATAGCCTTCATGCGTGCTGGGGATCGGGCAGAGAGCGGCTGCTTTTAACACTGGTGCTTGCTCAGGTGCTGAGAAGCTTTGCTGTCGCTACTGAGCTATGGGTTATGGCTGCCAGTCTCCTGGCTGGAGGCAGGAAGGGCATTGCTTCCAAGTGCCCAGCTTGGCCCCAGCTCTGCCAGCCCCTCCAATGGGACCTGAGTTGGGCTCTCACTCTCTCCGGGCCTCACTTTCCTTCTTTGCAAAGGATGAGGGTGGGCTGGATGGACTCTGTACTCTTCACCTTTGCTGTGACTCCCCTCCTGGAAAGGAATCTTTTTGGAGGGTCTGCCTGCACCGGAGCCTTTACGAATGTTTGTCACCCCATTCAGATCTCACCTGGAGCCCGTGAGGTGGGCATTGCTTTCCCTGCATCTCAAAAAATCTTGACCCAGAGAGGCTAAGTGATTCACCTTGGCCACAAAGCCAGGCCGCAGCAGAGCCAGGATTCTAAGTCTGTCTGAAACCACAGTTGAAGCCCTTTCTCCCAGGAAACACCTCCAGCTGGGAACTGAGGGAGGAGAAGGCTAAACCAGTGGCTCTCAAAGTATGGTTTCCAGGCCTTCTGTTTCAGAACTCTGGGGGTGAGGCCCAAAAATCTGTGTTTTAGCAAGTCCTCAGGTTGGAGGAGTGTTGAGCTGGACCACATTGTCTTTGAGAAAGGAACTAAAATGAGCATGAGGGGGCATATAGGAGACCAGGTTAGACCACTTCAGCTCTTATGGGCAGAATGGGGGTGACAAAGGCTCACCAGGCCCAGTGGAGCACTCTTTTTAGTGAGGCCTTGTCCTTGGGCACTATTTGGCCTGTCTCATCCAACTGTAGCAAGAATCCTGCTAAGTCCATTTGGAGAGACTCCCCCAGCCTCGATACTGGACCACCCCCAATATCTGATCAAACTCCCCCACCCACCCTTGATATCTGACCACACTTGCTAACTTGGGTTGGCGAGAATCCCCCTACCCTTGATGTCTCCTCTTAGTGATTTTCCATCCCCTGGCCCCCGACTACTGCTGGGCTAGAAATCCTCATTGTCCTTGCTGTACTCAGAGTTGAGCCCCATCTCTCTCCCCTGTTGCAGTAGTCTTGACACTTATCAAAAAGGTCCCGAATAAAGTCTTTCTTGCATTTTAACAAGTGTCAGAATAATTTTTGCTTTAGCAGAGGGAAAGAGAGGAGTCTCATTCTCCCCTCCCCCAGTTCCAAATACGGCATCTCAAACCAAAACGACTCAGAGGATAATTTTACCAAAATCACCCCGCAGAGCTCTGCAGGCCTGGAGTTTGGTTGTTATGAAATGCCCCAACCTATGAAAGTGGATTGGGGTAGCAGCTGGAATTCGTCAGAGGCACACGCAGTGAGCACCCTGGGCATGGGCTTTGACCCTACCTCCACCCCCAATCCCAGCCCCCACCACCTGCTTCTGATCCCAACCTTGTGACCCAGGTCGCAGGCCATGCCCCCTGCTGGCCAGGGCCAACACACGCCTCCACAGGACAGCCTTCCTGGGGTTCCCGAGGCAATTTGCTGTGAGCTTTAGCTAAAAACCGACCTCCCTCAGACTCTAAGCAGGTGGCCCATCAGCACACGACAACAGGCAAGCTAGGGCTGAAGGTGTGGCCAAAGCCATGGCCCTTCAGGGGAACAGACAACCCAGGCAGAGGCTGGACTTACCGCCTACCGAGCCTGGAAACGTCTAGCTGAATGAGTCTGTTAGGTCTCATCCAGAGAGAGCAAGAAGAGGCTCCTTTCTTTTTTTCTTTTTCCAGAGAGAGCAAGAGGAGGCTCCTTTCCTTTTTCTTTTTTTCTTATTTTTTTTTCTTTTTTTTTTTTGAGACGGAGTCTTGCTCTGTCACCCAGACTGGAGTGCAATGGCAAGATCTCAGCTCACTGCAACCTCCGCCTCCTGGGTTTAAGCGATTCTCCTGATTCAGACTCCCCAGTAGCTAGGATTACAGACACGTGTCACTACGCCCATCTAATTTTTGTATTTTTAGTAGAGATGAGGTTTAACCATGTTGGCCAGGCTGGTCTGGAACTCCTGACCTCAGGTGATCCACCTGCCTCAGGCTCCCAAAGTGCTGGGATTACAGGCCTGAGCCACCACACCTGGCCAGAGACTCCTTTCAAAGCAGGCACTTGTCTTCTCACAGAAGCTCGTTTTCTGGGTAGCCTGGAGATTTGCAGAGGCCTCCATGATCTTGGACTGTATTCTGTGTTTCCCATTGCAGGTTTTCTAGCAAATGAACTAGGATTTGGGTGACTCGCCCGCCTACCGGGTAAACAACCTTGGTCAAGTCAAGGTATTCCCAGCCTCAATAATCCCATCTGTACAATGGAACTAGTAGTGGTCCTCTTTGTCTCAGAACCTGCTACCATCAGAGTCCATAGGGACCTGGCCCACTCCGTTTTCAGATGAGGAAATGGGTCTAGAGTGGGAAAGGGACTCGGCCAGATACGAGGCAGGGGTGGAGGCAGTGCAGTGAGATGTGACTGCATGAACTCACAAAAGCACCTGACACTTTATGACACCAGAAAGGTGGGAGGACCAGTCCTGGTCCTTAAGGAGCTCTCCAGCTGCTGCGGAGGGCACCCGTGGTCACCTAATCCACCTTGGACATATGTGCTAAGGACAAAGTCAGCACAATGAGTATTTGGAACCCATGAGCTGGGCAATCTTGGGAAGACTGGGAGAGGAGGGAATGGGCCAGGGCAAACACCTGACTGGCAGGGCCATGGCAAAGGCCTCAGCATGTGGCCTGTGCCATTCAGAGAGAGAAAGGTGCAGGCTGCGAGCAGGGAGATGTTTGTTTCCGCAGCCTATACACCGCCTCTCTGTGAAGGAAGCATTTTCTGCGCACAGAGCACCAAAGCCTGCCTCCTGCCCACCCTGTGCCTGGTCCCCAGCACCCTCTGTCCTCCCAGAGGCTGCTGGCAGAGCCCTCAGCAGTGTTTTTTGCTTGCCCAGCACTCTGTAGCAGCTGGGAAACTATCTCTGTGGCTGCTCATCTTTCCCTTCTTTCTCCAGAGTTTGGGACCTTCCCACGTGGCCAGAGCAAGTTGGTCCAGAGCTGTGCTGACTTTAACACCACCCACTCCTCTCCCGAGGAAAGAGCTCCTGTCCCTGGCTGCACATCAGAATCACTGGGACAGACCTGCAGAGGACAGATGCCCAGACCCACTGAATCAGGCGCTCTGGGGGTTGGTCCCCAGCATCTGTATTTTTAAAGGTCCTTAGGAGATTCCCATGTAGTCAAGGATGAGAATAGCTGATGTAGAAGCCCAGAATGTCAGGGTCAGAGGGACCCTTAGAAATTACCACATGAGGGCCAGGCACAGTGGCCCATGCCTATAATCCCAGCACTTTGGGAGGCCGAGGTGGGGGGATCACCTGAGGTCAGGAGTTTGAGACCAGCCTGGTCAACATGGCAAAACCCCGTCTGAACCAAAAATACAAAAAAAATTAGCCAGGCATGGTGGTGGGCGCCTGTAATCTCAGCTACTGGGGAGGTGCCTGGGCAGGAGAATCAGTTGAACCCAACAGGTGGAGGTTGCAGTGAGCCGAGATTGCACCACTGCACTCCAGCATGGGTGACACAGCAAGACTCTGTCTCAAAAAAAAAAAAAAAAAAGAAAGAAATGATCACATGAGTGCACACACACACACACACACACACATAGAGAAGCATGTTCTTTTCACACACATAAAGAAGCATGTTCTTTTCAGATGGGGAAACTGAGTCTTGCTCAGTTTTTTTTCAGATGGGGAAAACTGAGTTTTGCTCAAGGGCACAAAAGTCAGTCATGTGTAAGCTTGAACACCTTGCTTAGGGCTTTGTCATTTATTCCTGAAATATTCTTGTGCCTTACTATTATGTACCAGACTTTCCACTTTCTGTCTATTTTGGTGACCCACTGAAATCTCACCAACTCCACCTTCCTAACACACCCAGAGCCCTCATCTGAACTCTCCCCTCCTCCAACTTGACAGGGTCTGAACTGCCGGCTTGTCCCTCAAGACCAGGATGCATGTCTTTTCACACACATCCTAGATCTGACAGTGCATCCTTATAGGAAGAGGGAAAGAAAGAGAGTACCTTTGAAAGAAAATGGGACAGAAAAGGAAAAGAAAATGAGAGTGTCCCAGGATAAGCTCTTCTCAGGACCAGACTGCTTTCATGGCACTGGGAGACGCCACTTGGGCAGGGGACCGTTGATGGGGTACAGCATTTGTTCTCTCCCTGGACAGGACACTTGCCTTCCACAATGCTCCCCATAGGGTAGAAGGCTGTTAGAGCCCCATAGGCCATTACAAGGGTTCTGCTACCACCAGATCCTTGTCAGCCTTGAATCAGGCCACCCTCACCACCTGCTGCCACCCTTCATCCTGCTTCATCCTGCTGTGTCAGCACTCTAGCGCTGCACCCCAGCTCCAGTATGGAGAGAATCCTTAATGCCCTGTGGCCCCGCAGGAAGGTGTGCACGGAACAGGCTCCAGGTTACAGATGCAACTTGCCTCCTAGAAATGTTCCCTGCTCTAATCACTTTTTTAAACTCCACAAACACAATCTCTGCACCGTGATCAATTATTTAGCAGAAAATGATGCATCGTGTTAGCAACTAGATGGCATTTAATATGCCCCCAGAATTCTAATGATGCACCATCACCGTAGGCCTAATGCAAAGTTTCCCTTGCCTATGTTTTTGAAGTCTTCCCAGAGTGGAGAAGAGCCAAGATCTATATGCTTTCGGGTGATGTCGGACTTAAGTAGACCCCAGAATGTAATCAGCTTGGCCGCTGCCGTGCGGTGTCCTTGTGACTTATTTGTTTTCTTTCTGCCTTGCAAATTACTCCTTTTGCAAGGTTGTTTGTTTAGTGTCAGGAGGTTATTAAACAAACTTAAAGCTTGGGCTGTTAGTCAAATCAGGCAGGAGTGGGGCTGCAGAGAGGTGATTCAATATTTAAGAGGCTGCTCCTTCTGCCATGCTGCCCCCAAAGCTAAGCGACCCACAGCTTGAAGGCCGGAGCCTGAGGACACAGTGGCTGTGATCAGGAAGTCCTGACTGTCTCACGTTTCAAGAGCTGAGTCCTGGGATGCTGCCTGACAAAGGTGTAGAGGTGATCAAGGAGGAATAACACCAAAATATCTGCATCCAGGTCTCTTGGCTCCTGCCATCCTCAGTCTTGCTCTCCTGGTCAAGTGCAGGGCCCTCTGGAAAACACTGGCCAGCGCATCTCCCCTAAAGACCTTCAGTATCCCTGGGACTCAGACTCCAGAACAAACTCCACCTAACTCCATTCGATCCATTTTTGTTACTATTTCCTGTGAATTTGCTGTGCACCAGCCTCTCCACTCACACTTCACAATGGTGCCCACCGTGTGTTGAGCCCCTCCTGTGAGTCTGTTGCTATGCTAAGCACTTTGCATGTGGTATGTTTCATCCCCATGCATCCCTTCACGGCTCATAGGACCACGTCCATTTTCAAGAAGAAAATTCAGAGGCTCAGCGAGGTTCAGATGCCTGCCCGTGTCTCTCAGCTTGTATATGCAGAAGCAGACTTCAAGCCAGGGTGTGTTTGGCTTACACCAGGTTGACAGTATTTGAGCTCAGAGAAGTGCCCAGAAATGAAGAGGGTGTTATGCGCAGAGGAGGGTGCTGTGGATAATGCTAATTTTCCAGATGAGGAAGCTGAGAACCACAAACACTGCGTTGCCCAGGGTCAGGCGACTCACCTTGATCTGTGTCCTGACTGTGGTGGGAACAGTGGTCACACAAATCTACACACATATTAAAATTCACAGAACTGCACCCCAAAGAAAGTCCACTTGACTGTATGATCATGTAAAAATACAATTAGTTTTTTAAAAAGCAATATGTCTGGCATGAGAAACATTTTAAGTAAAACACTAAACTAGCTCTCAGAAAATATTCTCATTTACCTTTCTAGAGAACTTTCACATATATAAGTTTCCACATGTTATATAGATTGTTTGCAATATGTAGAGAAAAAGGCTGGGGAAATAAAAGGCACATTTATTAACTGTGGTCCCCTCTGGGGCTAGGAATGAGCTGGGAAGGGGTAAAGAAGGGTGTTTGTCTTTCATTCTGTGTACATCTTTTTGAATTATTTCATATTGACCCAGGCAATACTCTGATTTATAAAATAAAATAAAGGCCAGGCACGGTGGCTCACACCTGTAATCCCAGCACTTTGGGAGACCAAGATGGGCAGACCACCAGGTCAAGAGATCAAGACCATCTTGGCCAACATGGTGAAACCCCGTCTCTACTAAAAATACAAAAATTAGCTGGGCGTGGTGGTGCATGCCTTTAGTCCCAGCTACTCAGGAGGCTGAGGCAGGGGAATCACTTGAACCTGGGAGGTGGAGGTTGCAGTGAGCCAAGATCGTGCCACTGCACTCCAGCATGGTGACAGAGCAAGATTCTGTTTAAAAAAAAAAAAATCAAAAAATAAAGAAAAGTATAAGTAAGCACTCTCATTTGTTGTTTAATGTTTTAAAAATAAATGCTCTAGAGCTAGGATATATAGTGTTTGTCAATACCAGGGTGACTGCTGAGGCACCTGGAGAAGGGACTCCACGGATTGGGAAGAATGAGAATGAGGCTTGTGGGCAGTCAGGTACCCCAAGAGCCCCACTGTGCCAGTACCAAGAAAAGGGGCAAATCAACATTTACTGTCCACAAGGCTGTGTGCTGGGCAACATGAGAGTTTACAGGAGGCCACGGAACCACTCATGCCCGCCAGGAGGACCTGAGACTCTATTTGGGAGGACAAGGTGAACATATAAAGAATGAGTAACAGGAGACTGAAGAGCAGGAATGGCAAGAGCCCTGCAGTTGTCTGGTCGGCATTTGTCCATGCCCACTGAGACAGGTGCCTCTGTGCCATTTCATCTACTCTAACAGTCCCGCGAGGCAGCTGATATTCGTTCCATTTTATACACAGGAAGTAGAGGCCCCCTAAGGTTTAATATCCTGCCCACAGCCACACAGCCATGCAGTAGTGGGATCTGCATTCAAACCCTCTCTGAGGCCAAAGTCCATTCTCTTTACGATGATTATTCTGGTCCACACAGTGACTCTTATCAAGTATCTTGTCCATGACACAGCCTGGAAGACTAGAGCTGTGCCTGCTCAGTGGCTGAAACATAGTTGTCCATAGGATAATTAAAAGAAAAATAATAAAGTCCCACATCTTCCCCAAAGACCAATTAATAATTGGTTAGTATGTATAGAAAATACAGACACCCACTTCAAAAGCATAATTTAAGAAAAAGCATGCTGTAAAATTCTATACAGCATAATCACATTAAATATTAGTGAGTTGGGGAAACACAGATTTTCCAAGATATCTTAGAGACATCTAATTCCCCTTTAGGTGAGGAGATTGGGCTCAGAGAGGGCAATTGTTTCGTCTAAGTTGCATGGCAAGCAAGTTCCAGACCTAGCACTGGAGCCCAGCCTCCAGACCACTCAGGGTTTGCTTCACAACACGAGACCACCTGGAAGCAGTCAGGGGGCTGCCATCTCCCGGCCCAAAACTTCCTCATCACCCAAATCCAAATCCCCTACTTGCCTAATATCGTCATCTCAGTTCCTGACATTTGCTTAATCACCCTCATAGTGTTGAGCGGATGCCCAGCCGAGGCTTCTGATCTCAAAGATGGCTCCCAGAAAAGATGACATGTTGCATTAATGTAAATTTCTTTAGATACTCTATCAGGAAAAAAAAATATGCTGGTGTTGTGCTATTCATATACTGGCATGAACCCCAGGACCACTGGGATACATTTCCATTCACTTTGGTCTCCTCACAGCCTATCCCTCAGTCGGAGTGAGATGCGCATCTCTGGGATGTGGATGAGCCCTGCTGTCTCAGCTGGGTGTCTGTGGAATCATGGGAAAGGCTCCATGTGGCCGCCCTGTGCACAGGAAGCAGCCAGGCTGAGCAGACACAAACCCACATGGGGAGGGCGTTTCCTAGGCTGGTTGGCTGGAGGGTCTGCAGGCCGCCTCAGAGCCCGGATAGAGCAGAGTTCAGGATGCGCGGCATCTTGGGTCCCCCACTGTGTGTCTGCATCCTCTTCCTCCAGGATCAAATCACAGACATTGATTCCAGAGCCTGAGAGAGAACGAGGAAGTTGGGTGGTACCTGGGTGAGTCCCGGCTGAAGGGTGGATTATCCCCCTTAGAACTCCTAGGGAACTGCCTCCCATGAATGCTTCGGAAGCTTTGTTGAGCCTGTTTTGTTCTTGACCCTTGGTTACCTTCTTATTCGGTAGCCAGCTCCATTTTGTTCTGTCAGGTTGCATGGGAATTTTGCCACCAGCATGACCATCAGCAGCATCTTCAGCAGCAGCATGTTGTTCAGGCAGTGCCTTGGAAATGGAAAGACTTGCCTGGGCTCCAGTCCTGTCCCTGCCACTTCCTGCTGTGCATGCCTGGCCAGTGCACATCATTGCTCAGCCTCCTCCCAGTGCTGTAGGAAAAAGGGTGCTTAGGAAGTGGAAGCTCATGGCACTGTGAAAAATGTCACTGATTGGCTTAGTCAGTTCTGGCTACCATAACAAAATGCCACTGACTGGGTGACTTACACAGCAGACATTTATTTTCCCACAGCTCTGGAGGCTGGAAAGTCCAAACTGAGGTACTGGCTGATTCTGTTTCTGGCCACGGTCTGGTGAGGGTCCTGGTGTACAGATGACAGTCTTCTCAATGTGTTCTCACATGGCAGAGAGAATGTGAGAGAGACTAGTGACTCAACTAGTATGACACTCTTTCTTGTAAGGGCACTAATCCTATAGGATCATGGCCCCACCATTCTGACATCATTGAAACTTAATTACCCCTTTATAACCCTTATCTCCAACTACAGTCACATTGGGGGAATTACAAACTTACAGCCTCGGGGAGGAACAAGATTCAGTCTATAGCACTGATGAAAGAACCCACAGGACTTCTCTGACATCTCAGTTTCCAAGAGGAGGAGGAGGATCAATGTCTTCCTCTGGAGATAGCCAGTGGCCTCCTGCATTCTCCTGTTCTTTTCTGCTCCTTTGTGGGACTGGGTAGGGCTGTTGGTTCACTGGCTAGGATTTGCTGAAAAGCAGTTGCCTCATGGCCAAAGGCCACCAACAATGGTCAAGACTGGCGCACCAGTTTCCTTCTCCCCATCAGTCTCCCTCCCAGCATAGACTCTGGGAAGGTCTGAGTTAAAGCAGCCAGAGTCCTTCCCAGAACACTATTTCCTGGGTCAGGTTCTCTCTGTGACCAAGGACTGTGGAGCCCAGACCACAGCCCTCATTCCAGCTCCTCAGTTCCACTGCCCCTCTCCACCTGCACCCCAATTTCACAAACACCAGCTCAGCCCCTACTGTGTGCACGAGCCTGTTGTGGGCTCTATGATTCCTGGTCTCTTCCGTGGTTTGAGCTGATGCCCCCTAGTCTGAGCCTGGAGGGATTCTATTGCATCAGGCAGTGGATGAGAGGAGGCAGATGCCTCAGGGAGCACCCGCCCCACCCCCAGAAGCCTCTGGCTGTGCCTCCTGCCAGGGCTCGGAGCATCAGTTCAATCCATGGGCGGGGTGAGGACAGGGGCCTCCAAGGCCTGACTCCATATTGAAGTGCACTCACTGCCGCACGCCCTCGCTGGACAGCTCCCATTCAGCATCTGGGGCAGGAGTCCTCGTGCTGCCAGCTCCTAACAAGGGCACTAATTTCTGAATGCTTGCTTGATGACTTTAATTGGAAAATAAAACCACCCAAAGCTAAGTAATTAAAATCTCCCTGTCCGGATTTACAGCATTAAGACAGAGGTTAAATAGCTCCTCCTCCCCTTCTTTCCCCAAATCTTGGCATCGGCCGTGTTCCTCTGGGCAGGCAGCACACAGGTTCCACAGACGACCAGTGGCTTTTCTCACCCCCTCCCTACTTCCTTTCCAGATTCTGGAACGTCCAGCTGAGGGGGCACTCATTCATTCAATCCCTTCATTAATTCATTCTCTCTGTGAGTACTTACTGTGTGCTGGGGGCTGTCCAGGCTCAGTGGAGGCAGCAGGAACTGACAGATGCATCTCCTTGCTGTGCCATAGGACTGCGGCTGCCTCAGAATCCGGGGACCTTGGCTGTCAGAAGTGGGTGGACCCTTCCAGCTCACCTGGTCCAACTCCTCATTATACAGAGCTCACGGGGCAGGGATGCCCATCACCCGCATTCATCCCTGAGCAGCTGATCCATGGCTACTGACCACCAACCCCATCCCTTCTCCCCAGCCTCACAGAGGTAGTGGCAGCATCAAGTCCTCCTGACACCCAACCTGAGGTCTCCCCCTTGCCCTTCCCACCCCCTCTCCCTCACTCAAAGCAGTTTCTCTGTGATCCTGGATAAAATTATCAGCATCTTCCATGCCCCCAGGTGTTAGTTCCCTGCAGTCAGCTCTACTCCCTAAGATGGCCACACTCACTGGCTGTCTTGAGGGTGACAGACACAGCCCCACCAGGGATTTCATGACAGGAGCACCCAGGGCCTGTTCCTGGATCCATCATCCCATCCTGAGGCCTTGGCCCTTGCCTTTCTGTGGGGTGGGAGAAAGGCATAAACTTGAACTTCAGTTCTGCGGTTATTCGCTTTGGGCCTTTGGAAACATCATAACCTTGCTGTGTCTTGGTTTGTTCACATGTAACATGGAGATGGTAATGGGGTGGTTGTGAGCACTGAATAATGGAATACATGTGAGCTCTTTTCTCCATCTCCATCTCCTGTACAAGCCCTAGCAGGGGCTTGGGTCACAGCAGGTACTCAGGACTGCGGACTGAATGACCAAGCTGGGCTGGGACAGGGCTGCAAAAGCCCAGCAGGCTGGCGGTGGAGCATTCCGCAGGCTGCAGGCAGGTGCTTCTTGGGAACGCCCTCTCTGGCCCACTCCCTCTCCAGGACACTTCCTGTCCCCGGCACAGACAGTGAAAGCATTGCTCCTTCCTGGCCAGCCTCTTGGTGACTGTGCTCTCCTCTCTGGTGACTCATCAGTCTTTGGCCTGCTGGGGTCAGCTCTGTCCCTGCCCATGGCCCCTCATGTTATACAAATCGTCAGGAGATTGGGGGGCCTTCAACCTTCTCTGTCAAGGCCTGTCCCACATCCCAGGCCCTCCTCCTTCCCGGATTTCTCACCTCCATCCCCCCAGCCCTTCCCCTCTTTACCCATCATGAGGCAACCTCCACTTCTAGCTGTGTGTCACCAGAAGTGGGGTGAATGCTGCTTCTTAAATCCAGAAGGCACCCCAGGGCTGTAAAGTTCAGTATCACAAAGCTCAGGGAGTCCACCCGAGCTGTGGGTGGAGAGGGGGTAATGTCGGAGAGAGTGGTGGGTGGAGAGGGGGTAATGTCGGGGAGAGTGGTGGGTGGAGAGGGGGTAATGTCGGGGAGGGTGGTGGGTGGAGAGGGGGTAATGTTGGGGAGAGTGGTGAGGCAGCCTGGGCCGGTCGAAGAGAGGCTGGTGTCCTAGAGACGGGGCTGGTGGATACCCCTCTGTAGGGCAGCAGATGGGGGGCCCTGGGAGGAAAGGGAGGGGCAGTGCCAAGGTGGTGCCTAGTGCTGTGAGCCAGACAGGTTGGGCTAGTGGTAAACTAGAGGAGCAGAAAACAAAGGGGGAGCTACTGCAGACATCGGAGTGAGTGAAAACTGAGGGCCTGGCAGAGGGCGATGGCTGTGGGGATGGAGAGAACAAGATAGGTGTGAGGGTGTCTACGAGAAGGGCCATGGAATCCAGGACACTGAAGACTCAGAGCTGCAGGGGCCAAACACTGTGGGGCGCATGGGGGACCCAAAGGAGGGGCTGCTTTGGAGAGAGGAGAGAGGAAGAAGCAGGTTGCGCTGGTGCCCTTTCCTCTTTCAAAGCAGTATCATTCCCACGGTGTCCAAACTTTCTCCAGTAAACACACAGGACTTTTATGAGCCAGAAAAACAATGACAAAAGCTATTTCCAATAAATAACAATAAAAGGAACATTGCCCTCCCCCCATTTGCTTATAGATATTAGCTTCGGAAAGTCTGATACTTTAAAAAAATCTCCATGGAATTATGGAAGAAACAGGCAAAATGAAAAATGTGTCCTATCCAGTTTGTAACTAAAATGTCAGCACCCTGGAGGAGGGGACAAGCAGAGCTGGGAGAGCCAGGCCTTCCTCTTCGTGCCACACAGGGGGACCCCCAGCAGGGTGGGACAGACCTCAGGGTTCCATGCCTGCTGCACTGCCCTGGATGGAAGCCACCTCGCCATGACTCATGGAGCGCGAGTCACAAGTCCCAGGTGGGTGTAAGCATCTCCTCGGGCCAGAGCTGCTCAGGTCAGCCACAGCAGCCAGAGAGGGCAGGTGGAAGGCCGCCACCACCCACGCAGGCCTCTGTCTTCCTCAACACTGGGGAGCTCTGGCCTCCAGAAGGTGGGAGACACAGACTGAGTGGACGCAGTGTGATTAGCACTTAGGTTGAGGGGCTGTGGGAGCTAGAATGGAATCCAGCCCAGTGGCTAGCAGGGAAGGCTTCCTGGAGGAGGGGAAGTTTGAAGGACAAGTAGAGGGGCCACTTTGAAAGAAAAGTAGAAGGTGAACAAGTGAACAGGGTGAGGCTTTCCAAGCAGTAGTGGCTGGCTTGGGACAAAAGCACTGAGGAGTTACAGTGTGGCGTAAAAGTCAGGAAAATGGAAATGTCATTGGTTGGGCCTGACGGGCACATGGGAGTATGAGGGGATGGGGAAAAGGATGGAAGGGCCCTAGTGTGGTGGCTCATGCCTATAGTCCGAGCACTTTGGGAGGCCGAGGCTGGAGGACTGCTTGAGCCCAGGAGTTCAAGGGCAACATAGTGAAACACTCTCTCTACAAAAAAATACACAAATTAGCCAGGTGTGGTGTCGTGCGCCTGTAGTCTACTTGCGGGCTGAGGCCAAAGGATCTATTGAGCCTGGGAGTTCGAGGCTGCAGTGAGCCGTAATCACACCACTGCACTTCAGCCTGGGTGACAAAACAAGATCCTGTCTCAAAAATTTTGTAAAAAAAAGTTTAAAAAAGGATGGAAGGGTCAGTAGGGGCAGGTCACAGGGACCTATGTGCCAGCTAAAAGACTTAGACCTTCACCTTGGAGGTGATAGGGAGCTCTTGACGACTCTTAAAGGACAGTGAGGGGGTGGAAATAACACAGCTAGTTTGGCACTACCCAAAGGCCATGGGCTGCAGTCCTGAGCCGTTTTCTTAGCCACAGTGTCAGGAACTGCCAGGACTTACTGGATGATTGAGATGAGTTTGTGTGTGTGTGTGTGTGTGTGTGTGTGTGTGTGTGTGTGTGTGTGTGTGGTGCGTGTGCGCATGCGCTTATTTCCTATTGCTGTGCTCACTAACTTGGTGGCCTAAAAGAATAGACATTTATTCTTATAGTTCTGGAGGCCAGAAGTCTGAACTGAGTTTTATGGAGCTAAAATCCAGGTGTGGGCAGGGCTGCTTTCTCCACAGGAGCATCTGCTCCTTGCTGAATGTCCCATCTCGCAGCTGCCTCACTCTCATCTCTGCCTCCATGGTCACATGGCTTTCTCTTCTGTGTCAAATCTCCCTCTGCGTCCTTCTTATAAGGATTCTAGTGATGGTATTGTACCCACTTGGATAGCCCAGGATAATCTCCTCAACTCAAATTCTCAACTTAGTCACACCTACAAAGTCCTTTTTTTCCTATAAAGTGACATTTACAGGCTCTGGTTTTCCGGGAATAAGGACACAGACATCTTTGGGAGCATTATTCACCTACTAGAGTGTGTCATTTATTAGGCACCCACTGAGTGCCAGGTTGTGGGCTGTGGATTCTGCCATCGGCAGGTAAAAAAGCAAGCATGGTGTCCGCCTTTGTGGAGTGTTGGAGCTGATGCAGGGCACTGGGTCTGTCATGAGTGAGGAGGAAGGGACATGATCATGCTGTTCCCCTGGGCATCTGGGTGGCATGCCATCATGTGCACTGGAGAGGAGGAGCAGGCTGTGGGTGTGAGTGAGGAATTAGGAGAAGAGGGATAGTCAATGTACTTAGAAAACTGAGGCCATTGGCACTGGCCAATCAGAAGAGACTCAGAGCAAGAGCAGGGATCTCAAGGACCCCGATTGTGCCAGTGGTTAACCCTTTAGCTGCTGCAGCACAGGAAGGTCCAGGAGTCCTGGGGAAGAGGCCACAGCAGCTTTGGGGTGACTAAGGGCAGTGGCAATTCACTAATCAATATGGCAGTATTTAAATAAAATACATAAATATCTCAACTGAAGAATATGGCCAGCTGGCTATCATCACTGGGTGAGGGGGATCCAGGCGTTTGTTTTGAGCATGTTGACGGTGGAGTGGCAGTTAAAATGCTGAATGGAGCTGGGCAGAGGACTGGGAACAGAGGTTTCTAGCATGAGGGTGGGGGCAGTGTGTGTGGTGGAGAGGCTGGCATCCCCCCTCCACACCCGCCATCCGAATACTTGGAAGAGTGCGTCATTGAAACCGGCTCTTCTTCTGAGGCATTGACGGAGTGTGAACAATTCCATCACCTTCCTTTCTTCCCCCTTAACTTTCTCCTAAGCATTTCTGTATTTTTCTTAAAAGCCCTTTTATTAGAGAATAGAATGCACCCGTCATGTAACTGCATTTACTGGAGCCAGCTCTCAGGACTGCAAATCTGCCTGTGCCTGGGCTGGCTCATTTGCCCCTCCACCGTGACTCTGGGGCCAGAAGGGGGCCTCAAGCCCCAGGCCTTAGCTACTCTGGAAGCATGGAAGGGGATCCCAGTATCACTCATTCCAACAGAGAACTAGAGCTCTCCGTGCAGATAATGATACAGGAAAAAGAAAGAAATTGAAATTCCAGACAATTAGACTTCCTTTCAAAGTGGTGACAGAAACAAGCTTCCTGATCTAAACCAAACTGGCAAGTTCCCACCCACTTTGTTGCTGGCTAAACTGAGACCCAGAACTGTACACATGAACCGAGTTTACAGTGTTTGCAATGAAGGTTGATCTTCTGGTCTCTTAGGTGCAATCTGTGAATCCTGTCTGTGTTTGTTTAGGCCATGCATTCATGCTAAAACATATCTGAGCATACCATGTGTGAGTCAAGCTGTCATAGCTAAATTCTCCATAAAGTTATCTTCCTTTACTTCCAGCTACTGTGGCATTGAAATCACTCCAGAGTGTTCACAATCTCTGAGTAAAACCCGTACGCACTATACGTTGATCTGACCTTTGTCACATTGGCACATGGGGAGGGCCAACAAGCCTGCGTCTCCAGCATATTGGAAACCAGCTCCTGGTGTATACAGCTCCTCTTATATCCCAGAACAGCGTCATGCCTCCAAGGGCACTCCACATGCATTCCCTCCACAAGTGTTTATAAAGTGTCTCCTCTACAAGTGGACAGGAAATAAAATGCTAAATGTAGATGCAAACTCCCTGCCCTCCAGGAACTTACTCCTAGTGGGGAAGATGGACATTAAGCAAATGAAGAAACAGCAGTGCAGGAGTAAGAGCTGTAAAGAAAACTGAAGCTAGGGAAGAGGATGGAGCAATAGAATGTGCTATGAGAGATGAGAAGGTGAGGGCAGGCCTCTTTGAGGGAGTGCCATGTCAGTGGAGACCTGAGTAAAATAAGCAGGGTATGCGGGGAGCAGTGGCAATACTTGGAGAAAGAGTATTCCAGAGAGAGCAGCAGCAAGAGCAGGCCCTGAGCAGGAGAGCACTTGCTTAGCTGTAAAATGTCAAGGAGGCCAGTGCCCCCAGAACAGTGGAGAGAAGAGGCTATAGTGGTGGGTAGTGCTGGACAGCAGAAATAATGCCATGAATGAATGAGTGAGTAGACCTCAGGACAATGGAACCGAACTCAGGCCTCACCAGCTACGTGATCTTGAGCAAGTCACTGTAACCTTCTGTCTCCCATTTCTCGTGTATAAAATGGGAATCATCATAGGTACTCAACTCATTGAAATGGGAATTATGCCCCCAAAGAGTCTAGACTAGAAATCAAGACTTGATCTGGAGTACCTATTCTGCTATTTTCTGGCTTGAGCAGGTCACATCACCTCTCTGAGCCTCTGTTTTCTCATCTATAAAATGGGAATTATGGGGCCCACCCTGCCAATCTCAGAGGGCTGGCTAAAATCACATGGCCCTGTGGGAAAGGCTTGTAACCTGCATATGTCATACATGTAGAGGGGCTTGTTGAATACCTATGGGTGAGTGAGGCCTGAAGTTCCCACCCAGCGGGCCCAGGTAGGAGGTTCTCATTCCCCTGTCAGCTCTTTCTGGGGCAGCTCCTCCTGTCCAGTTCCTCCCCTCAGTGTTCTTTGGTTCCTATTTGTTTCTTGGCCCCTGTGTCCTGCAGCACTCACACAGAATCCCACTTGCCCTGTAGGAAAAGTGGTGCTCATTCCTTATGGGGGAAGGGAACCATCCTGCCCTCCTCCATGGATGCTCCATACCATGTCCTGAAGATCTTTCAGCAAGGACATCCAGCCCCACCTCTCCCCTGCTTCCAGCACTTCAGTGGTTCCCCATCCCTTCAGATGAACATCTCAGCTCTCTCACAGGTCACACAAGGTCATATGGCCCCCACTGGACTTTCCAGTCTCCCACTTGCTAGTGTTTGGCTACAAAAAAAAAAAAAAAAAAGTAACTTCTATGCATGGTACCAAGTCTTATACCTCCACACCTTTGTATATACCATTTCTTTTGCCTGAAATGCCCTGTCCTGTGCCCCTAACTGCTACTCAGTTACCCAGAGGACTCCTATTTGTCCTACAAAACCCAGTATAGATTTCACTTTTGGAGACAAGCCTTCCTGGATTGTGTATTCTCTCCTTCACAACTTCTGCTATGCTCCCCTAGATCTTGCACGTGCATGTCCCTTTGTCTTCACACCATGATGCCCCTCGATGCGACTGTCCCTCCACCAGACTGTGCATGAGCTCCTTAAAGGCAGCATCTAAATCATCTCTGCTTCCCCAGAACTTACTACAGGCCTGGCACACTGTAGATGGCCATGAAGGTTTTATTAAGAAGAAATAAAAGACATACTGGAGGAGACAGCCTTTCTGCCCCAAAACTCAAAGCGATTCACAGCCATCTCCCTAAACTGGACAGGTGTGTGTGTGGTGTCTTCTCCAACCTGCTATATGTGGCAGCTTTGAAGTGAGAGGACTTCCAGTTGCCTACATTTTGAACTTAGTGAATGTTACAAATGACCATGTTAGTGAGACAAGTGTTTTGGAGGCACTTTTATCGACCCACCTAAGAAAGGCTCTAAATGTATGCCCCAAAAACGAAGACTAGTGATTTTGCAGCCTCGCAAATGGCCCATGTTGGGTAGGAAGCTAAATTTGATTTGCATGTCAAAGGAGTGTTATCTGGTACCTGATGTAAGACTAATTTTATTATTAAATTATCAACACTGATTTACTGAGAAATACGGTACTGCCGGGAGCTATTTTTAACCTCCTGCCTCAGTCCCACTCAGCAAACAAATCATCCTTTGAAGGACACTGCATTTGCAAAAGTGAATTAGGTGAATAAATATCCATCTATTCATGAAGTTTCTTTATTGAGAAATAAATAAATAACAGCCCCTGAATGCCTTCATTGTCCGCCTGGCAGGTTTCCACGAGGTTGACAGCGGGCATGGCGGAAAGGGCCGCTGTTTGAAGTGCCAGTCCAAGAGTGAGTGGAGAGGCACTGGCTTGGGTTCCCACCTGGGAACTGTGTGAGGCCCCGGGGCCTGGGCCAGGGCAGGGAGATTGGTAATGTCTTGCCCACCCCAGGCATGAGGGCAATGGATAGGCCTGGTCCAGCTCAGCACCTGGAATATCCCACGCTCAGCGCAGAGGACACAAGCTCCTCTGAAACCAGGGTGTCTTCGTTCTCCCACTCACAATTGCTGGGACCTTGAGCAAATTTCTTAACCTTTTCGTGTCTCAGTTTTCTCATATACAAAATGGGGATAATTCCTATCATTTTGCGGTGGTTGGGAGGATTAAATGAGATACATAACACATACGCAGCACCTGGAAAAGCTCCTGCCACATAGCTAGAAGCCAGTAGGTGTTTCTCATTGCTATAGTCTGCATCATTATTGGGATAGGGAGAAAGGTAAGAACAGAAGTGTCCCTCAGGGGGAGCTATAAAATATCTTGGAGGAGCATGGGCCTTAGAGTCAGACCTAGGTTCCATTCCAGCTCCACCTGGCAGAGCTGTGTGTCTCTGGGCAAACTACTCAAACTTTCTGTTCTTCAGATTCCAAATCAATGAGACAAGCATAATCACACCTACCACTGCAGGAAAAAATGAGATCATGAGCGTAAGCTCTGTAACGTGGTGCCCGGTACTGAGCTCAATAAACAATGGATGTTTAGTAACAGGAGAGTTACTCTTATCAAGGTTAATACAGTCATTTATTCCATTCCTTGAACACATTCTTAGTGCTTCCTAGTCCCTCTTTCTTCCCGTCTCTCTCAAAATCTGGTGCTCGTCTGTGATAAAATAAGAAGAATCACAACTCAATAAAGTGGTTTAAAAAAATCAGAAAAAGAAAAAGAATCCTCTCTGAAGGATCCTGACTGATGCCATTGTTATTTAAACATTGATATTCCCTGAAGTAACCCAGGAATGGAAAACTAAATGCCTCCTGTTCTCACCTATAAGTGGGAGCTAAGCTGTGGGTGCGCAAAGGCATACAGACATACGTATAATGGACATTGGAGACTCGGAAGGGGGAACGAGGGATGGGGAGAGGATAAAAATCCACATATTGGGTACAATGTATACTACTCGGGTGCATGAAAATCTCAGATCCACTCCTATACAATTCATCCGTGCAACCAAAATCCACTTGTACCCCCAAAGCTACTGAAATTTTAAAAATATATTAAATATTGATATTTTGTTTGTCATGGGTTACAATAATCTTGATGTTTTAAATATTGCATTAAAATTATTTATCTTAATTGGAGAGTTTTTTTGCACCCTCTTAAATTTTGCACCTTACCCTAGTCCAGGCTCTGCATAGAGACTAGAAGGAACCTCCTCATGGGAAGAAAAGAATCTCCATTTACCCACGGAAGTGGATGGAGGGAGACAGTGGGCAGGGAAGCAACAAGGCCAGATCATGAAAGGCCAGTCCACCAGGTTTGGGACTTGGAGGTGATTGTGTAAGTGCCGGGAGACATGGAAGTTTACCAAGCAAGCAGCTGAGAGTGATGACTATGATTTGATGGCAATCGGACTTCCTTTGCCCCATCCCTCCCGGAATAGGAACATGGGAGAGTTAATCAGGAAAACCCTAACTGAGCCCCTGGTCCCCTGCAGCTGCTGGCAAACCCCCATTAACCACTGGCTTCTCATACAGTGGAAACAATTACTTGCTGTTTGAGGGTTTGGACCATGGGGTCCCTAACTTGGCAGCCCCATTAGTCCAGGGATATGAAAGAAGGCAGCTGGCAGTGAGGACTAGTTAGCCAGCTTCACAAACAAATCCCACAGGCAAGCTCCCATGGCTGGCCCTCCGGTCCTGGAGCTCAGTGTGGAAAGCACCTACTCCTCTCTGCCAGCCTCCTCGCATGCACCAGGCTGGGCGGTGGCCTTGCTTGTTCATTTCCACAAGAAGCCCCATCATGATTTACTTAGCAGCAGAAACAGAGTAAGACACAGGCTCTCTGCTGTGATGCAAGTTCCTCTCTCTGCATCCAGACCTCCCAACATGGGGATGACTACAGTGCAGAAGCTGTGAAGTGTCCCTCTAAAAATGGGGGTGCATAAGCAAAGTACTGCCCACAGGGTAGCCAGCCAAGCAGAGGGTGCAACCTGTGGCCAGGGGCCAAGCAAGGGCTCAGACAAACACTACACATGGCACACGGTGCCACCAACTCAAGGCATGAGGGCATGAGGCATGCACAGTCCCAGAGTTGCCATCCTGCAGGAGTTGCAGGAAGCACCTCGAAAGAGAAGCCAGGCCCCTCATGTATTCGTAGGAAAGCCCTTGAGCTTGACTCAGGATTTCAGCCTTACCATTGGGGAGCTTCTTGTTCTCTGATGCCAGTCACCTGGGCCTGTCAGAGGCTGTCATGCTGGCTGCTGGGCTAGCTCACTCACGGGGAGCCAGGTGAGAGCCCTATGCCTGCCTCTCTTAGAAAGTGGCTGTTTGGAGAAAGTGAAGAAGAGGTGGGCAGTGGCTTCTGGAAGCTCTGCCACCAGACTGGGAGATTTTTTGTGTAGAGATCATCTCATTCCCAGCACCTCCATAGGGCTAGCATCCGGCTGTGCACTGACTGCATGGATGATGCAGGGGTGAGAGGGTGGGTGGATGGATGGATGGATAGATAGATAGATGAGTGGATGGATAGATGGATGGATGAGTGGATGCTCTAGCTAATATATCCAGGATGCTACAGGAGAGCTGGGATACAGCCCTGGAAAGTGATCTGCTCTAACTGCCTGACAGAGGGATGGGAATCGATATGCTTGCTCTGTCCCCCATCATGTTTACCACGTTCAGACCCCCCACTTTGAACTATCAGAAGCCCTGAGAAGTAGAGAAGACTGACTGGGAGGCTATTCTCAGTAGAGTTGTTAACCAGCCGTGAGACCCTGGACCAGTCACTTCATTTGTCTTAGCCTCAGTCTCCTCTACTGAGGGGAGATGGGGATGTCATAATTGTATGTCCAGCAACCACGGTCCTTGCAGAAATCCACTGGGAAGGAGCACAGGAGCTATCTGTAATTCCACATACTGGTGAGTGTGGGGGCTGGCATGTCACTACAAATGAGGGAAAGAATGGCTGCCAATGCCCTTTAGAAAGAATCGAGTGGTATTACAATGTTAAGTTGCTGCTGCTGCATGTGTAGGTATCTGCATCTGTGATTCCAGAACACCATTATTTGGGGTCTTTTAGGCAACTCAGGGACCCTCCTAACTTCCAGCTCCTGCCCTGAGATGTTTCTTCTCCCTAGTCCCTCCCTCCCCCATCATTCAACCCTCAGCCCTGGACACTTCCCACCTCCATGTGACCCTACCCCATATACAAACTCCAAACACGCTTCAAAGAGAGTCAGCGATGAAGTTTATTATGTGTGTTGGAGGCAGAGAGTTGGGAAAAGGGGAACCAATCAATGGCATAAAGCTCTTCTATCTTTCTAGTTAGAGGCAAGAAGGGCTCAAACACTCCCAAGAGTGTTCTGAGCCAGATACACAACCATTGCAATTGATACTATTGTGTCTCCGTAGGTACAGCACACCACACACACACACACACACACACACACATTCCATCCCACACACAAACATCTCTCCCACAATACATCCATCCTGTCACACACATAAGTCACATCTCCCTCCATGTATGTGCATGCCATATGCACACGAATGCACACAGCCTAACACACGTGTAGAGAGAAAGGCTCCAGGAAACCCTTCCCCGAGGCAAGCTCATCTCCAGGCCTGTGACTGTGTGGTTCCCTCCCTGCCAGACTGGCATCGAACCTCTTTCTGGTGCCCTCCAGAGAGCTGGAAGCATCTGCATTGCTTCGTCTCTCCTCTCCTGGCTTCACCCTGGGCTCAGTGGCTCTCTGGAGTGATGTCGGCTCCCTGTTCTGGGTGGAATGCTCCCTGTTCTGGGTGGCATACCCCCTGCCCTGGGCCCTGGTCTGGCTCCTGTCCTTTACAGAGTTCATGTGGGACTGGGCCTCATCTCAGGACGTTTTGTACCCCAGGGCCCAGCGCTGCGTTCAGTGTAAATGTAGGCACTTAATAATTGTTTGGAGAATGAATATGGAACCAAGGGATTTCCAAAGTGTGTGAGTTTTTTCTGCTCAGCCTCATTGCAAGCTCCCTAAGGAGCTTAACGACCATACTTACATGACAAACCCCAACTGATGGGTCACCACCTCCTGGAAGCTCTCTTGACCGCCCCAGCCCTTCTCAGGACCTCTCATTTCCACACAGAGGTTCCCTGTGCGCAGATCAGCCATCGGGTCAGCCCTTCCCCATGTATCCATAGAGTGGATCAAGACACACTGCAGCACCTCTGTTGTGCAAAAAGGAAGGGCTTTATGGCCACACAAACCTGGGCTGCAACTCAGGCTCCACCACCTCTTAGCTGTGGAGCTGGAGCACAGGTGAGTTAACTTCTCAAGTCTCGGTGCCCTCGCCTGTGAGATGGAAAGAATAACACCCATTTTGCAGGACTTCAGGGAGTTTTAAATGAGGGCCTGCGAGTCACAGGCACCTCTCAGTAGGTACCTGACAAACAGGAGGGAGTACTATTGCTGTTATCATTGATAATTACTATTCTTGTTACCAACCAGACTAAAAGAGAGTGACAACCATGCCCCCCACCACAGTGCTGGGCACACAGTGGACACCCAGTAATCAGGTTTTATGTGAAGCATGAGGCAGAGCTGGCTTTCACAATCTGCAGGCCACCAGACGGCTCCCACTAGACTCCGTGCCCTTGAGCAGCATCTGGGTTTCCCACGTATGCATCACGGAGCTGGGAGAGAAAACAGAAACCAGCCTTCCAAAGACTTGTAAGCTCCATATTGATCCCGTGGAGGCAGGGCAGGTCTTGAAAGAGGGCCGCAGCCTGGACTGCATGCTCTCAATGTACCCTCCTGAATGGGCTCTGCTGAGCACACCCTCCTACCCCACCCTGACCTGAGAGCTTTAGCGGGATTAGCAGGCATTCTTGCCATGCATAGCAAGAGGCCCTGAACTACTGGGCTGTGTGTGCCAATTTGAAAACAGGCTGTGAGAGAGCTGGGCCGTCAATGGGAGTTTGCATATTCATGTGGCAGAGCCCTGAGACTTAGTCACAGCTCCAGGCCCAATTACGCAGGGGCTTATTAGCCTGGGATTTAACAACGGAGCCCCACCAGGATCTGCACAGTCATCAATCTTAAGTTGCACACGCATTCCCAGCACGTATTGGGACCCGCGAGGGCCAGTGCTAAAGTAGGTGAGAGACCAAGGCATGAACAGTGGAAAGGGCACTGGGTTGAATTCTGGCTGTGACATATATAACCACCACTGAAAACTGCCTCTCACTTCCGCATCTGTGAAATGGGTACAATTATCACTCATCTTCACCTCACAGGGTTACTGAGAGGACTGTAGACATGTTTGGAAAATGCCCTTGGTGTCTCCTAACACACAGGCATGCTCATAAATGCCAGCTACTGACACTAAAATCCTGCCCTTTCTTATTCCAAGAAGTCTCAGTTTGATGATTCCTGAAATGTATCGGCTCAGGAGAAAATGAAGAGATCCCTAATCATTATCTCAATACCACCACCACCTACTAACCCCAGGTCTCAAGCACTTACTCTGTATCTCATACTGTTATGACATCTCATTAATTCTCCCAATTACCCATGTGGTAGGAGGACTGGTCCCATTTTATAGATGGGGAAAAGAGAGGTTCAGCAAGTTAAATAACCTGTTAAATTATTGCAGAGCTAGTTCATGGTAAAGGTGGATTTGAATCCACCAAGTTCAAAGACCATAGTTGAGTTCCTCCAAACATCAGTAGCTTAGACAAGCAGCCAGGTGGTGTAGTTGGCAAAGTGACTGTTTCAAAATAAATGTTTAAATGCTGATGACAACTAACTTTCATGGAACACTTCCCGGTGACATCGCTGACATCCATTAGTTCATTCACTCTTCACATTAGTCTTGTAGAATAGGTAGCATTTTACAGAAAAGGAAACCCTGTACCAGGTGCAGTGGTTCATGCCTGTAATCCCAGCAACTTAGGAGACCAAGGTGGGAGGATTGCTTAAGGCTAGGAGTTCAAGGCCAGCTTAGGCAACATAGCAAGATTTCATCTCTACAAAAAGAAGAAGAGGAAACCATGGCTCAGAGAGGTTCTATGACAAGCCTCAGATAAGCAGCAGGCTGGTAGGGAAGACAGAGAATTGGATTACTAAAAGCAGGACCTTTGACGTCAGATGGACCTGGGCTTCAATCTTCAGGCTCTCCTTTGCTGTGTGATCTTCAGCAAATCACTAGCCCTCCCTGTGCCTCAGTTTTGATCCTCTCACAGGGTGACTGAGAGAACAGTTGAGATATTTAACTTGCTGCATCTCACTTTCCTCCATTGTTGAGATTAAGCAAGATAACACAGATAAAGGACTCAGCTCAAAATTTTTTAAATGGTTAAAATCACTTTTTGTCTCCTCTCTTTACTCTGCATTGTGACCTGGTTGATTTTAAAGGGCTGGGCTATTTTGGTGCACTCCGCTGCTGCCCACTGCTCAGTCTGGTTGCAGGGCACACGTCAGATGACCAGTGTGGCCTGGCATCCTGGTGTCTGCGTCAGTCTCTTCAGCTGGCCTGGAGTTACCAGGCATCAGAACAGAACATCCCGCCCTTCCCTGTCTCCTTCCCCCACTGTCAGGCACAGTGCAGCAGGGAAGAGGCATCAGAGCCCTGCCCTGGACACAGGAACTGGAAGTAAAGAGAGAAAAGAAGAGGGAAACACAGCCATTCTGCAAAGCTCAGGTCTGGTGACCTGGGGACACAGCTGAGGAGCCAACTGGGAGCTGAGTTCCTGGGCAAGCAGACACACACCATCAAGAAGCGCAGCTCTACCAATCCCAGTCGCCCAAGAGCCAAATCAAGGGTGGCACTCTTCCTAGGAAATCCTGGGGATGGTCAGGGTGCCTGCATCCAGCAGCCTCCACCCTCCCTCGGATATAATTGCATCTTTAACAAGGCTTCAACATAGGCAGCAGCCAGGTGTGTAGTGTGGGTTGGCAGGTAGATACCTCATTCTCTAAGCATGCTGGGCTCCTCCCTAACTGAAGCCACCCCACACACCACACACATACAACCCCCAGGAGTGCCCTTCCTTCTCCCTGTGCCAACAGAGGCAACACTGGACCGGCTGGAGTCAATCTTTCTTTAATTTACTCAGTTCTAGAAGAGGGGCTACTGAGTGTAGGAAATACACCGCAAGGTAGAAATCAAGGGCAGAATCATCTGTACATTGGATAAAGACCTTGTTTATACTGATTTGGAAATAAAGTAGGACTTTCCCACATGAGGGCAGAACCCATAAGTGAAAGAGGAAGCTATGAGCAGAGACTCTTCCTCCACTAGACCAGGGAATGCTGGAAGCAGCTCACAGACCCAGTGGTGGAAGATTTGTTTCACCTATTAAAGGTCATCATCAACAGTACAATGAATGCACTTCGGTCAAAAGAAACGGGCTCTGCATTGCACCGCCGAGTTGTCCAAGAGTGAGCAGGAAGGGGGAACCAGGTGTGGAGCAGTGTTTAGAATTTTATACTCTGCGTGTTCAGAGCCACACATATGGGCATTCTAAAAGTCTGAAAGAATACAAATCAAGCTGTTAACAAATTATCTCTGGGGAAGGAGATTGCAGTAAGGGAGAGGGAATTTTTGCTTTCTATTTTATATTTCTCTATGTTGTTTGCATTTTTTGCTAGTGCATATTATGTCAACAATTTTTCAAAAGATGTTTTTCTTTTGAAGAAAATGAAAGAATCCTCACAGCAAAAGCACCAACCAAGGGACCCCACTGGAAATGAGGCTACTGCCCAAGCAGCTCCGGAATACAGACGGTCATCCCCAAGGCCCCAAGGGGGAGCCTAAAGCAGCCCAGAAACTGCAGTATGGCAGTGGTCATAAGCTTATGTCAACTAGAAGGTTTTGGTAATTCCTAAAGATGTAACCAGGGATCCAAAGACTGTAATAAATGCACCTTTGCATATATCTGCCCCCTTTCACCCAAACCTTAAAAACTCGGGGCTAGGGGTGAGAGTGGGGGATAGATGGAGACACTTTGGTTAAAAAGCAGCGATTCAGCTTGCTGGGACAACCCCCTATGATCCCATTGTGAAGTCAAAATGTTTTCAAGATTTACCTTCTCAAGATCCCCCAGGATGCCTCCATCCCTCTATCCATCCATTCTGAAACTATTTATTGAGCACTTACTGTGTATCAGGCACCATTCGAAGTGCTGGGGGTAGAGAATATTCCCTGGTGGCCCACACGGACACCAGGTAGCGCCCTTGTGAAGCCTACAGTCCATAGGGAAGACAAACCACCTGACACGGGATTACAACAGTGTCATAACTGCCATGCAGAGAAGCTCTCAGCAGGGTTCTCTGGCCCTCAGGGTGGGGAGAAGAGAAGCCATGGAGCGCAAGGTTGCAGGGGGACTAATGGAAACCATGTGCCAGCTGAGCCCTGAAGGAGTGAGAGCTAATTTAGAGAAAAGGGTTCCAGGTAGAGGAAAGAGCATGACTGGCACACGGAACAGTAAGGAAGGGAGAGCAAGAAGCCAGGAACCAATGGATTGCAATGTTAGGAAAGGGGGGGGGCACTTCCTTTTGAGGCCTCCAGAAAAACCCTTGGGCACTGGCTGCACCCACAGAGTGCTTGATGGGGAATCTTGTTTCTAGAAATGGACCCTCACTGTGGTTTGTCTTTTTAAGGTCTCGCCTCCCTGCTCTACCCATATTCCCTAAAGGGCCTGGGCTCTGGGGTCACACAGACTTTGGCACCAGTCCTGGCCCTTACTTTGGGGAAGTCACTTCACCTCTCTGAATCTCAGTTTCCTCATCTGCAAAATGGGACTAATAGTCAGACCTACTTCACAGGGCTGTTGGGAGGACACAGTGTGCTCTAGCACCAATTCCTAACGCATGGTGAGGTCTTTAAAAATCAAATCTCAGCTTTTTATGCTTTGCCAGGGGAGGTAAGTATTGAGCAGATGACAGGCCCATGTGGCTCATAACACTATTCCATGTACTGGTGTGTATTTTTGAAATTAGTATGATAAAATGCTTTAAACTCCTTCTCATATTATGTGCTGCAACTGCTGCTATGCTCCATGCTCCTTCATGGAGGGGAATTAGAATATAGCAGTAACAAGAGACCAAAACATTCCCCCAAAATTCCTCTTTTCCATCTGCTGTTTGTCCCCCCGATACTCAGAGGGGCCCCAGAGGGACCCTGCCCTGCCAGGCCCATCCTGATACTGAGTTGGCACCAACGCTAACATCAGTCTCCAAAATCAGATGTAAGAAGAAAACCTGGGAACTCCAGCTTTATTTATTTTCAGTCTAAAAAAGGGGAGCGGAATCATGCATTATAAATTCTTAAAACGTAAACTGAAACTGTGCACTCCAAGAATTAAAGTACTCAGGCTCACCTGTGACTCAGAAAAGAACATCTCTTCAGGCCTAAGATTCTGGGAAATGGCAAGCTGCAGGGAAACAGCCCTTGAATTAACCCTAGTCTCTTTTTGCTCCAATGAAAGGAAACTGGTTTCCAAACTTGGTTAGCCAGCTGGAACATAGATACTGACTTGAATGTGCAGGTCCTTTGATGAACTTAAATACAAAAAGATGAAAGAATGTAAACGTGTAGATTGACAGTGGTATACATAAATTATTCATAAGTTAAGTAAATATATTGGTTGTGAGTGCTCAAAAACTGTTTAACCAGGAGAACTGTATGATCAGAGAAGTCTGGAGCAACGAGTCTGTGCAGTGGCCCCTCTGGTGGCATCATAGCCTGACGCAGAGGGGGACCTGGATGTTTTGTCTGGGGTTCCCAAAAGAGCCATCTGCTCACACAGATAGGAGAGAAAGGTAGCAGAAGGCATAACTTCTATCAGGATTTCTGGGGCCAGGTGTGTATCTCATGCACTTAGGCAGTCCTGAATGATAGTCGCAGAGATGCTGGCTTTGGGAATGAGGAAGCGCTCTCCCATCAATCAGAGGTAGCCAATGCTCACTTCACTAAACTATACCTGCAGGATGGCCCCTCCCCAGGGCCACCCAGAGGAGAAAAGGGAGAGCTGTTCTAGGAGAAAGTGGTCAGCAGACCCCGAGGAGAGGGGACTGGAGAGGAGGGGAGTTGCTGGTCAAGACACACAGGTCCGAATGGAGCATTTGGAGTTGGTGACCTAAGGCCCCAATGGGCCATCAGCACTGGCCAGGCTTTTCAGCCAGATTCCTCAGGAGTGGGAACCTCTGTCTGGGGTGTTCTCTGTGGGGGCTGCCTGGGCCAAAGAAGAAGCTGGCTGTTCTCATCTGACCCTCTGGAGGATGCTGCCGTGTCCTACATCAGAGGAAGGGGTGGGAAGTGTGCTCCACCTATTCGCTCTCCTCTCAAAGGCCTGAGAACCCTGGGAGGTGGGCCTGCCCCTTCTGTGCAGGCAAACAGGGGCATAGCCTGTAGGTCTGAGTTCAAGTCGCAGCTCAGACTCTTATAAGCTTTGTGCACTTGGGCAAGTCATGGACCTCTCTAAGCCCCAATTTCTCTGCCTTCCAAATGGACAGAATAATATCATCTCTCCAACTTCCGAGGTGATGCCAGTATGATAATCCCAACCCAAGAACATAATTAGAAAAGGAACCCAAAAACAATTAGGAAATTAAACTAACATGTTATGATTATAATTGATAGTAAGTCCCTACTCAACTGGAGACAAGGGTGTCTGGCACAAAGGGTTTCTTGCATTCCACGTGCACCCCAAGGCTGACAGTACCATGATGGTGACAATGGTGGTAGTCCTGCCTCCCCACTCCACCCTGCCCCCTTCCAATAGAGTCCTCTGGACAGATGATGGTGTCATGGACCTCGGTGGGCCATGAGGGGCCTGCCTGGGACCTGGAAGGTGTGCATATACAGAGAGATTGTTCCTGAGCTTGCTAGCTCCTGCCACGCGGTACCTCCCATCCTCCACCTCATCAATCCATCATCCTCTTAGCAGCTGACACCTCTGGCAGCACCTCCGGCAGCCTGGGCATTAGAATTGCAAGAAGCCCCGGCTGCACCAGGGAATACAGATGGAGGAATCTCAGATTCAAATTTGTCTAAGTATTGTGAACAGTCAGACCCAGGCAAGGCATCTCCGCTGCCCTTCTGCCAAAGGGGAGTGGCAGGGGTTTTGTTAGAAGTACAAATTGCTTCTTAATGCAGAGGATAAAGCTGGGTTCGGGCACCTCCTTAGAAATTCCTCCCGCTCCCAGGAAAGCCACCACTGCATGTCAATTTTAATTTTTGAAATTTAAACCAAAGGCTTTGTGTCTAAGCTCCATCTCATCGGAGGAAGGGGAGGAATAAGTCAAAAAGGATTAGGTGCCCGCTGGGGATTGCAGATCCATAGCAATTAGACTTCATTTGGGTCTCAGACATTTGGTTTTAATCGCATTTCTGGATGATACAATCAACAAAGCATCAGAAATTGATACCTATGCAACTGTAGATGGGCCTGACTCTGCCCTCCCCAGTTCCTGGGCTCAGCTGGGTTAGGGACCCACAATCAGCAGGAGTGCGGTGGGGTGTGGAATTGGGGTTGGGATTACTAGGTCTGGAACTGGGGGAGGGGATGGCAGTATGTATATATATGTTTCCTCACATTCTCTTTGGGTACTTTATCCCTGGACTCAAAGCAGGCATAATCATTGCTCATATTCAAAAGAATGACAATAAAACATTATTCAAACAAAATAAGAGCAAAAAGGAATAGTGACAGCAAAAGGACTCAAGGCAGGGGGTATAATTGTCTTTTAAATGGGAATCACAGCTTTCAGCATTCTCCAGGAACTAAAGTCAGCACAAAGCAATTTGGGGCCAGAAATGCAGCATGAACATTGTCACACACCACATTGACATGGACTTATGAATGTAAGTGTGTGTACGTGTGTAATGTGGATTACGTGAGGACAATCACAACATTATATCCACATAGGAGATACACACACACACACATTATCTCCAGCTTTACACAGATACACACACCCTGGGGCTGCCTTTTTGTGCGTACTCACACATTTCTTTTCACACAACCCGTCAAAATGACCTCAGTAAGCACTAACAGGTTGCTGGTAGCTGACTGGTTATTTTGTACATAACTTTGTTGTAACTCAGTGATCTGACAACAAAAAAAAAGTAAAAAGAAAAAAATCAAAACCATGCGGGGTGTTTTCCTAACTTGTGTGTGTGTAGAATGCTGATGGAACACAAAACACACACACTGAGGTTCAGAGCAGGCACCCCACATCGAATGCATAAGGGAAGGGAAGCCCGCAGGAAAGGGGTGACTCTCCCGAAGGAATAGTGTCCACCTCACCACACAGCCCTGGGGAAGTTCAGCAAGCTGGATGATCCGTGGAATTGCCTCAGTTTACCAGCTCTCTGGAGAGCTGTGGCCCTGGCGGCTGTGAGTAAAGGGGCCTGTGCTTAGTGAACCATCCGCTCGAGTGGGTGTGTGTCTGCTAGGGACTTCTGCACTTCCTTTTAGGAGCCAAACATCCTACAGATCCCTCCCTCCCCGGCAAGTGTCACTCACGCCTCCTATTTCCCATAGATGCCTTCTCTTCCCCTTCCTTCCCCAGAAGCCCCTCCCCTCTGACCTCCACCCACAACTCCGGGAGGACTAAGGTGTCCAAGTTGCCCAAGACTGGAGACCCAATCATTCCTCTCCTGCTTTCCTCTAACTCTCCCTGATGCCCTTCCCCGCCTCCTCCCCTCCTCCCAACCCCACCTCCGGCCTCTCCAGCTCAGGGCTGCAGCCTGGGGAGAGCTTCTGGGAAGGGTGGGATGCAGCTACCATTACCCCATGTCTTTTCGGCCACTCTTGGTGGCAGGGACATAGCAGCGGCTGGGGAGCAGGTCATAGATGGGCCTATCCTGGGCCCAGGTAAGGTCATTATGCCAAGGCGGACATCTGGAGCCCTGGTCCAGGATATGCCGACATACAGACAACAGAACGCATAGTCTAAAAACATAATTTAATGCATCGCGGTGAGTCTGAGTCAGGAGGGAATGCGGTGTGGAGAGGTGAATTTTCTGTTTGCTGGAATTCTGCTGTGGGTGAGGTTGTGGCTGATGGACAGGGAAATCTGCACAAGTATTTCGGGTCACAAAGAAGGACGCCCCAGGAAGCCCGCGCTCCCTCTGGCCTACCTCCCTGGCCAGGGCCCAGAGCCCTCCGCTTCTAGGCACTGGGAGGAGCCTATCTGAGGAAGGCAGGCTCCCGGCCCTGCCTGTCCAGTCGAATCAGGTTTGCAAAGCCTGTGCCGCCGCCTCAAGGGCTCGGGCGTCCCTTCCTCCCTCGCCGGGATGGGGATGGAGACCAGGAGCACAGCCCTGAGCGTGGTGGGTCGCAGACGCACTGAGGCCAGGAGCAGGGCAGGGAGGAGGCAGGGATTTGTCTTTTCCAAAGGAGATGTCAGGAAGTGTTATGAATCGAGAGTGGCCTTTGCCAAGGAGCCGCGCCCGGGCGGAGACCGGAGACCCGGCGGCCTGCAGCCACCCCACCTCGCAACCCCCGCGCCCCTAATCTGGGTACAGAAGAAAGCCCGAGAACGTGCTGTACTTGTTATTATTGCCTCCGTGAGCCTTCCCGCCATCCAGCTTCACATACACTTCGTCCCCTGAATCCAAGTGCAGCACCACGCTGTTACTGGCGTAGTCGTAGTTCTGGTCGGCGTCCTGTGCAATGGCGCTGGCCCGGACCTGGGGGCAAGCGGTGGGAGCGGGTGAGCCGGGGCACCTCTTCCCGCGCCTTTGCTCAGCCCACACCAGGCGCGCCACGCACGGTCCTCCCGCCTGCTGCTTCAGGGTCCACACTCCCACCCCAGCTCCATGCTCTCTCTCCAACTTAGCCAACTCCTTCCGGGTCCCCCCTCCTCCTCGCGCCGACGAGTCTGGGAAAGAGGGAAAGGGGAACTTCATGAACACTGACCCACAGTAGAAGGGTGGGAGCCAGGGGCCAGGGCCAAGAGGAAAGGAGGCTGCAGGGCAAAGGGGCAACCTGGAGGGAACTAAAGAAATGAGGTTTCCGAGAAGCCCACGGAGAGGCAGGCAGGGACGCAAGTGGCCAAGGAGTGCAGTTTAGGTATGGGGGTCTCTGGGCTCTCAAGGCCCAACATTTGGCTCTATGTCCTGGTGAGCACGGCCTCGGCGCATTGGGAAGCGGAGATGCTGTGGCACCGAGGCGCGTTCCTTCCCGGGGCTCGCACGGTAGCCCGCGGGTGGAGAGAAAGGAGGCTGGTTCCCTGGGAGGTTCAGGGCGCGAGCGAGGGTTTGCGGGGCCGGTGAGGGTAGGGGTCACTGACCTGCCCGTTCTTGCAGAGGTCCGCCCACATGCTGGTGCCATCGCCGCCGCGCATGAGGATGTGATAGGTGAAGAAGTAGATGCCCCGCACCTGGCAGCTGAACTTGCCCGTGGTGGGGTCATAGTGATTGCCGAGGTTGGTGACCACGTCGTCGAACTTCAGCACCTCATAGCCTTCGTGGGGGCTCTTGAGACCCACATAGAAGGCGATCTTGGGGCCGCTGAAAGTGGCGCTCAGCGCACTGGTCACTTCACCCTCGGAGTCGCCACCTACCCCGGCCCCGCCGCCCACCACCCCGACGCCGCTGGCCGTGCCCGCCGTCAGTTGCAGCCCTGGCAGCCCGGGCCGCCCCAAGTCGCCCTTCTCTCCCGGAGGACCCCTGGGTCCAGGCGGGCCCGGCTCTCCAGGGGGCCCCCGCGGCCCTGGCTTGCCCGGTCGCCCCGGGTCGCCCTTGGGTCCCTGGATGAAGGGAGGCGGAGGGTTGGCGCTGAGGTCCTGCATGACTTCCAGGGCAGCCGTGCTGGGTCCGGGCGGCTGCGCCTTTGCACCCGCGGGCCCCCCGCCGGGGGCGGCAGTGTAAGGGTCGCAGATCATGCGGCAGGTGCCCATCATCTCGTAGTGCGCGGCGCCTCGGGGCGCCGCCTGCAGCAGCAGCGGCACGGCGATGAGCAACCCGAGCGCCATGGCCAAGAGTACGCCGACGGCCGCCAGGCAGGCACGCCGCCGCCGCTGCCACAGCCGGGAGGCGACAGCCACCAGCTCCTCCTTGCCGCCCGAGGAGGTAATGGTGGGGCGGCGCGGGCGGCCCCGCTCCCCGCGCTCGGGGGCCGGCTCCGCGGGTCCCGGCCGCGCCCCCGACGTGGCGACCCCCCGCCCCGGCCACCCAACTACTTCAGCGAGAGGCGCCGGGACCTCTGCGCCTGTGCCCACCGCTCTGGGGCTGGTCGGGAGAGCCGCGGACCCCGGCGCGCATGACGTGGGGCACACAAGACGAACCCGGCGCCCCGCGGGTCCGGCGCCGGCTGGGGAATGCTTGCGCTGGCGGGGGAGTCTCCTTGCGGCGTCCGGCGCTGGCTCCGCGGCGCTGCCTCCCGCCAGGCTCCGCTCCGCTGGGTTCGGTGGAGCTCCTCGCGCAGTGAGGGCTCCCCGGCTCCGCGGCGCGCTCTGCTGTGCTATCTCGCTGTTCGCTGGCTCCCGCGCGGAGGGGGTACCCAGCTACCCTGACGTAAGGAGTCCGGGGCTGAGCGGCGGAGGCGGCGAAGCAGCGCGCGCTGCCATCACTCGGGAGACGGAGCCCTCATGTCATCAGCCTCCTATCTGGCGGCGTCCTCGGCAGAGGCGGTGAAGGCGCGGTTCCCCCTGGCGGCTCCCAGGAGCCACAAGTGGGCGCAGCGGGCGCGGCCCCAAGCCAGGGCACATCGGACACACCCACCCGCGGCCACACTCACGCGCCTCCCACCGACAACACACACAGACACCCACGCGCGCAGTGGCGGGGCGCACACAGCCACCCTCACATGGCCAAGAAAGCAGCTGGAATCCAGGTGTCAGCAGGGCTCCTCTGGGGTCACCTAATCCGTCCCCCGGCCTGCAAAGAGGATCAAACCTCAACCCACCGAGTCCAGGAGAGTCCCGTGAGGTCCAGCGGGCAGGAGTTTCTGAAAGACCTCCTGAGTTATTTCTTCAGAATTGAATAGACCTCGCTTCTGGAAGATCTTTCACAAACCTAGACTAAGGACTCCAGACTCTTAAACAGGCTCCCGTAGAGCACCTCATCAACCTTTGGGATGACTCTAAAAACCCCAAGGCTCCCAATACAAGAATATTCGTGGCTGGCGCGGTGGCTCACGCCTGTAATCCCAACACTTTGGGAGGCCGAGGCGGGCAGATCACCTGAGATTGGGAGTTCGAGACCAGCCTGACCAACATGATGAAACCCTGTCTCTACTAAAAATACAAAATTAACTGGGCATGGTGGTGCATGCCTGTAATCCCAGCTACTCGGAAGGCTAAGGCAGGAGAATCGCTTGAACTAGAGAGGCAGAGGTTGAGGTGAGGCGGGATGGTGCCATTGCACTCCAGCCTGGGCAACAAAAGCAAAACTCCATCTCGAAAAAAAAACAAAAAAGGAATATTCGCCTCAGACCTTTTCTTCCACCAGAAAATGGCTGGCCCTTGTCCCCTGCGTGAAGCTGGTGTAGAAACCAAATGCTTGACGCCAGCACTTGGCGGTGACCATGGTGCACTCAGCCTCCACTCCAAGCCCAGCCACTGCCAGGCAGATGCATGGGCACATTCCCTTGGACATCCCCAGCTTCCTCCTCCTGAGGTGGGTTTAGTTATTTTAGAAAATAGTCCAAATAGTCCAAAGCCATTCTGAGCCAGTCTTGAATAAACCATGGCCTCAGGTGAGAGCAGAATAGTCTATCTCCAATGTAGCATGTGAGGCTAAGGAAGGATGAGAGGCCCGCCGGTGTGGGACAGACTTCCAGGGGAGAAATCAAAGCCCCAGCTTCTGCTCTTGCCCTGAGTAGCTGTGTGACTTTGCCAGGTGATTCCTGTCCCTGAGACTCAGTTTCCCTAAAAGGCCGCCTCCTGCCCTAGCACCCCCAACATGGAAATCACGCCAGGCCTGGCCTTGGGGGAGAATCCAAGGGCTGGCGTCAGTGTTTGGTGTAGCATCAGCATCTCTGGAACAACAGTGCACCCACCTAAGGCTATTGCTTTGAAGCTAACTCTCATTTGTCCGGCACTAGGTTCTTACGGGTTAGTTAAAATCTATTTTTGTCCTCTGATCACGCTGGGTCATTTCCCCACTGCCAACCCTGTTGCTCCAGCCTGTTCCCTCCACATATATTTGTGGAAAGGATGACTGAGCCTAGCCGGAAGCCAACTTTACCAAGGAGAGAAGGAGCACATTTATTGGCACCTACTACGTATGCACCGGGCACTTTGCACGTGCTCCTTCATTCATTCCTCATGTTACTGTGGATTAGTGATCATTTTCCCACCGCACCAATGAGGAAAAAAAAAGGTTTTGCAAGTGTAGGGTGTTTGCCGAGTGCATTTTACCCACATGACAGAGCCAGGATCCTCCTGGCACCCAGATCAGGGCTCTCTGAACCTGTCAGTGAACACAGCTTCAATAGCTACTTCTTGGCCACAGTCTTCACTGGTTTCCTAAGACTTGGGAGTCTTCCTCCACTCTGCCTCAGAGTCACCCCAAGAGCACGTGATTTCAGGAGCGACATGGTCTGCTTCCAATCCTGGCTCTGAACTTCCTGTCTGTGTGACCTTGAGCAAATTGCTTCACCTTTCTGAGCTCCGATCTCCAGGTGTAGAATGGGAATGGGAAAAGAACCTGCCTCAGAGTTATTGAGAGGACTGAACGAGTCAATTAATGTAAAGGCTTTAGAACGATACCTAGCTCAGTAGAAGCTTAGCTATTTTTATTAACCACTGATGCTTTCAACCTCCCCTGCCATGGTTATGACCACTAGGATCACAGTGGCAACATGCAGGGTGGTGTGGGGAGGGTTAGGGTTTAAAAAAAAGAGAAGCTCAAAGATCATTCACATCCTTTGTCCTTCACCAGAGCACAGAAGGGGGCTGTCCCATGCCTCCCACATTCCCCAAGCCTGCCCTGCTCTGTCTTTTTGTCTTTCAAAACTACCCAGAGTGTTTGTTCCCAGTCACCAGTTCCACCTGGACAAACATTTTCCAGGCAGACACTCACTCAGTTTGAATTCCCCAGCCTTGCAGACTGCTGGAGACTGCAAAGTCCCAGTGATTTTGTCCTTGCAGTATCTAGGCAAAGATGAAGCAAGGAGGGTCAGATGTTTGAGACCCAGGCTTTCACCTTGGCAGACCACAAGCAAAGCTACCTTCCCTGGGGATCAGCATTCCTGGGAGCACCTCTCAAGACCAGCCCTCCACCAGAGGGCAGGGGCAGCAGCCTCTAGGGCAGGCAGAGCCCAGGCAGCCTCCACACAGCAGCCAAATAAGTCAAGAGGTGTCTTTCCCCTTGCTTCTCCTTCCTCCCACCCATCATGGCAGGGCCAGACAGCATGGCCTGCTGGAGTGTTGGACGTACCTTTTTTTTTTTTTTTTTTTTTGAGACAGAGTCTCTCTCTGTCACCCAGGCTGCAGTGCAATGGTGCAGTCTTGGGTTACTGCAACCTCTGCCTTCCAGGTTCAAGCAATTCTCCTGCCTCAGCCTCCTGAGTAGCTGGGATTACAGGCGCCCGCCACCATGCCTGGCTAATTTTTGTATTTTTAGTAGAGATGGGGTTTACCATGTTGGCCAGGCTGGTCTCAAACTCCTGGCCTCAAGCAATCCACCCGCCTCAGCCTCCCAAATTGCTGGGATTACAGGCGTGAGCTACTGCACCCAGCTGACGTACCTCTTTATCCACCTTCACCTGGCTTCTGCTCCTCCTGAGTGATCCCTATCATTGGTGACTATCTTCTCTTCTATATTAATTATGAGCTATATTAACATACTGCCTTCCATTTAGACTGTGGTTTTTACATTTCAAGACCCAATCAAATCTGTTCTAAATTGCCTTTAGTAATCCAGCAGGCATTCCTTCTACCAACGTCCACTGACAACCTACTATGTGCCAACCAGTGCTCTCTATCTTATCCTTTCATACAGCCCTGTGCTCTGTGACACAGAGTTTGATGCTTGGTTCCACACTGTCATGTCTGGTTCTCTAGTGGCACCCACCAGCAGTGGGCTCCATGCTTCATCTACCTGCACCATGGCCTGTCTCCTGCATCTCATCTGGACTCTGCTCTAATTATCCTTTCAGTCTCAGCTAAGTGTCACTTCCTTGTCTGAAGTCTTCCCTGACCCTTCTCTAAGCTGAGTTGATAGTTCCTACCCATGTACCCTTTAGAGTATGTTGAATGTACCCTGCCATCCTATGTCTTACCATCATTCATTTCTTTATCAGTTAGCCTCCCCCACCAGGCTATGAGCTCCAGTAGGGCAGGAATCATGTCACTCACTCATCTTCATTTTTTGTATATGTCATTCATTTGCTCAATATGTGTTTATTGACCCCTGTCATATGCCAGCCATCATGCCACGTGCTGAGTGCACAGTGGTACACAACAGTCTTGGTTCCTTCTACTCTAGCTGTTCTACAAGACACCCTCAGCTCCCCCATTTCTTTCTACCCGTAGCACTTGGGTTTGTACCTAAACAGCTGCAGCATGGGTGTTTGTTGACATGCCTTCTCTAAATTAGACCTGTGTCCCAATTAGAGTGTAAGCTCTTTAGAGACACCATGTGGAATACATTGGCCAGTCTTCTACCTGCATCTCCAAAGGGAAGGACAGTAGGAGATGTGTCAGGGAGATAGACAGGAGTGAGATCACCCAAGGCCTTGGAGTCTACGCTGAAATAGGTGAATTTTCTCCTGAGTGTAATTGAGAACTGCTGAAGGAGTTTAAGCAGGGAAGTGACGTGATCTATCTATGTTTTGCAAAGACCACACTGGCTGCTGTGTGGTGAATGGATGTGGTGGTGGAGGGGGGGTGGGTTTTGGAAATGAAACTGGTTTGAAGGCTATTGCATGATCTAAGCAAAAGATAATGATGGCTTGGTCTGAGATAGTAGAAGAGAAGTAGGTGAATTCCAGGTATATTTTAAACTTGGGGCCCATGGGTCTTGCTGATGGATTTGAGATAGAAGTTAAGGGAGGAGAAGGAAAAGAAAAAAACAATCAAGATTAACTTCTAAGATTTGGGTCGAACAACTGGGTGAGTGAGCATGAGAAGGCGGGGATATTTGGGGAAGAGCAATCTGTTGTCACTGCTGGGAGGTGGAAGGAATTATGAAGTCAGTTTGGAAATGTTCACTTTGAGGGAAATATCTGAATGAAGACATTATGTGGGCAATGGACATGAGTCTAGTACTCAGCAGTGAGGTTTAAAAATAAAGCTATTGGCCAAGCATAGTGGCTTATGCCTGTAATCCCAGCACTTTGGGAGGCCAAGGCATTTGGATCGCTTGAACCCAGGAGTTTGAGACCAGCCTGGGCAACATGGTGAAACCCCATCTCTATTTAAAAAATTATTTTAAAAAATTGTTAATGGAGCTATACACAAGCAAGTTTTCATGGAGATTGAAGGGTGAGAGAGAGAGAGAGAGCACAAGCTCATTATAACAACCCGCCCCCATGCTCACCCCAGCCATTTAAAAGATGGACAGAGGAGAAAGAAACAGAAGTAGTCAAAGTAGGAAAGAAAGCCAGGAAAATGGCCTCACAGAGGGGAGCAGTTAGAAAGGGAGGATTGTGATCTGTAATTTGGAAAGTCCACAAGAGATAGAGTAAGATGAGGATAAAAAGGTATCCATTGGGTATGGCAAGATAGAAGTCACTGCGGATGATGGCAGAGAGAACACTGTGAGGTCACAAAATCATTTCCTTTTCCTCTTGGGCAGGGCCCAGCTATATTTTCCAGCCTCTCCTTCAGACTGGTGAGGGCATGTGACAGAACCATGGCCAATAGAATGTGAGCTGAGTGATTGATGTAAGCCATTTCAGGCCTGTACCCTAAAAGCTCCTTTGCAATATTCCAAGCTCTTCCTTTATCTGGTGGCAATAACAATAATAGGTAATATTTACTGAGCACTAACTATATCCCTATGCCAAGCATTTTAGATACATCAATTATTGTAGTGCTCACAGCACTATGAGATAGGCATCCCTGTTTTACAGATGGGGAAACTAAGATAAAGCTGTATATTTATAAATGTCACTGTCATATGTAATCACTCCAATAATTGCTCCAGATTATGCTGGGAGCCTGGACATGTGTCCCCCCAGATCTGGAGCTCCCAGACACTAGGTCAGTCTGGCTGAAGGCTTCATGCGTATATTGCTGATCTCTCCCAGCCAGATGGTAAGCCTCCCAAGGGCAGGAACTATCATGAGGACATGGCAAGTGTCCAATAAATATTTTTAAATTGTTTAATATTTTACATTGCTTGAAAATTTTACATATATGATCTCATGTCATAGTTTGCTCAAAAAGTGAAAAAATTTAAAAGATACTCTTTATGCTGGAAAAGTAAGAAAGGAGGGCAAAGAAGGAACTTTATTGGCCATGCAGGTTCCTGTTAGCCTTTGCAAAAAAAACAGAAGTCTTCCTTCTTTCCTTCCTTTCTTCTTTCTCTCTTTTCCCCCTTCCTTCCTTCCCTCCTTCCTTCCTTCTTCCTTCCCTCCCTCTCTCATTCCCTCCCTCCTTCTCTCCCTCTTTTTCTTCTTCTCTTCTTTCTTTCCTTATTTATTCATTTATCTGTTCATTCATCCTCCATATAGCATGTGCACCTACCATATGCAGAATGCTGTGCTGGGGTGGGTAGGGTGGGAGGCATGAAGATGATGTTCTTGCTAAAGAGCTTGCAGTCTAGATGGAGGAACAAGACTAACAAACAGAAAGCACCTAAGCAGCCATCTGTATTTAGGTGGTATAGACAAGGAGTACAGGCAGGAAGAGGTTGCCAAATTCAAGTCACTGTGGCCACCCACAGCACTTGAAGCCTATCCCAGGATGAAGAGACAGAGCAGGACCTTCAAGGACAAGTGAGACTTGAACCTGTGAAAGGTCTGGGTGGATAGTGCAGTGGAGCTGCCCAACTGGTATCAGGGGCACAGCAAAGAGGCTGGTCTGTACAGAGTTAAGGGTTTGTGCAGGGCTGGTGTGGACAGTATGTTACATGTGCCACCTTTCCCATCAAGCCTTCTCCCAGGACCCTGCTTCTGCAAGTATTGATTACTCTGTCTTCCAGCTCCACTTTGTTTATGCATTATTTTTGGCCTTTTTGGAGATACTATAGTAAGCCTAGCCCTGTACCTCTCTTTGCATACCCCACCTCCAGCCCCTTGGTCTTCCTCATGTGTCTAGTGAGTGATCGCTCTGAAAGAAAGAGACGGAAAATCATATTTTCTACCTCTGCTGGGCACTCAGCTAGAGATAGGTATTTTGTGGGGCGTAGGCGCCATAGGCTCTTCCAGTACTTTCAGGCAGGAACTAGTGCCCTACAGTGTAGGGCAGCGGGTGGGCGAGGCGGAGTGCACAGTGTCCTGCTGTTCTGAGAAGCTGGGCCACAGTGACCCACAGGCCTGTTTCCATTTTCAGCCCTAGCTCCTGAGATGCTCACAGCTAAAGGGGATGGAGAAAGAATGTTCCAGTCTCAGCCCCTGAAGACATCAGACAGCCCTGCTCAGTGACCAATGAGAAAGCGCCCACCAGGCCCATTAACCCAGAAGTGGCAGCAACACGGTTGAGTCAAGAGGGTCAGTCAGCCCCAGAAAGCCCTCACTTGGCCCTCTCAGAGACTGCTCCTGGGGCCCTAGTTATCTCACTTGTAAGGGGCTGGCCCTGGCTGGATCTTCATGGAGCTGTGAGTTTGTTGCAGTGTCTGGGCCTGCTTTCTCCAGAGTCCAAGTCCCCTGCAAAAAAAAAAAAGAGAGACAGCTCTCAGAAACCCAAAATGGGGATGATTTAAGCAGGTCCTCCTGCACTGAGCTCGGCTTATTCCCACACTAGGCCAGCAAAAGAATCAATCATTCAAGCCACCCTTCCCCTCCCAGCTTTTTTCTGTCCTGTAGCTGGGTGGTGCAGTTTAATTATTCATCCATGCAGGAACTATTTATCCAGTGCCTACTATGTGCAAGATAGGAGATCCAGCAGAAAGCAGAAACACTCTACCCCTCACTAGCTGAGAAGCCTGTGGGGGTTACTTTTCCAACCTCCTTCTTTGCCTTCATGATAATATCTGCCAACATGGACCATCCCTCCCCAAACCACCTATGTCCCAGAGCTAGGGTGACACATGTGACAAGTGGCAATCCTCAGATGGCCCTTGCCACATCCTATCTCCCCTGAGTGGCTTTTCTCTCTATGAATCTGTGTGTTCTTTAGGCAAAGATTCTGTCATTTGGTCTCCTCATTGCCACAGGGTGGGTCTGAGATGGCACTCAACATGCATTTGTGGGATGGAGTAGAATAAGACAGGAGAGCCCAGTGTAGGCTGTGTTTTTCCCTGGGTGGCACAGCTAGCCACCAACAGCCCCAGGGGTCACTAGAGGGGTGTGGCTGTTTGTTTCTTCTTGGCAGCCCTGTTAATAAAGCTATGGATTGCTGGGGGAAGCAAGCTTTTGATTCAAAGAAGTTCACTGAGACCATATGGACTTCCCCTAGAGGAGACTCAGCCCTTTGTCCATGCAGATGTAGAACTTAGCCACGGAGTAGAGCTCACCTTCTCAATGCACCAACATTAACTGGGAAGTTGCCATATGCTGGGCACTGAAGATACAGGCAAGGCAGGGGATTCAAGAAGTCCAGTGTCGCTGAGCCTCAGTTGTCTCCTGGAGGGCATGGATATACCATCGTCCTCACCTTGTCACCACCCTCTGTGACCTTGTATTCATTAGGTGGGATACAGGAGAAGTAAAAGACAGTGAGTCCAGCTAAGCCCCAGTGCAGTGCAAAAATATCCCATTGATCTATTGAAACTCAGTCCCACCAACGCCTGCCTGCTCCTTGAGCAGCTGAAGTCCAAGCCTTTCCCAGGGCGCACCTGCAGGTCTGCCGCTGTCCGTGGTGCTAATGGCTGTGGCTGTCGGACTTCCCTTGGCAGGAAGGAATCGGGTTTCAGAAATCCAGGAATTAGCTTATGTTCCAGGCTTTGATGTGCGGCCATAGCTCTGTATGGAGATCTCAGGCACTCCACATATGCCCTCTCCTCCATGCTCACGCCTACACAAGAGACTTCCTCCATGCCCAGGCCAGAGGCTCGGTGGCTGAGAGGAACAGTTCTTGCCCCTCAGACTCCCTATTTCCTGCCTCTCAGCTACTTGCTCTATGCACCCACTCTGACACACACACACACACACACACACACACACACACACACACACACACTTCCCATGAACACAGCTGTAATGAGGCAACCACCAGCCCTCTCCAACAGGCAGGAGAGACAGAAGTCAAGCATGAGGCTAAAAATGCAGCTTTTACAACATCAAAAGGGCTTCCTCCCAACTCATTATATCCTGCATGTTCATGTTCTGTAAAGGATTTGGAAGGAACACATGATCCTGTAAGATTCATTCAGGGAGGGCCTGCAGCTCTGTGAGAAGGCAGCCAGGCAGAGGGTGGAATTTTGGGGTCACTGGGAACCAGAAAAATCCTTCAGCCCCCACCACTTTACCAAAGGGTCTGGGCTTCATTGGAGTCACTTTGGGGACAAGGCAGCAATTCTCAAAGAATTTCCCATCCATGAAAGAAAAAAAAAAAGCATCCCTGGGTAAAATTGGTTTCAAAAACTCTGTGTCAAAAAACTTTTGTGAAGACCTTGTCTCTACAAAAAAAAAAATTAATTAGCAATGCAAGGTGGTGTGTGCCTGTAGTCACAACTACATGGGAGGCTGAGGTGGGAGAATCACCTGAGTCTGGGAGGTGAAGGCTGTTTTGAGCCAAGATTGGACCACCGAATTGCAGCTTGGGTGACAGAAGACCTTGTCTCAAAAAAAAAAAATACATTTTTTTTTGTTCGATGAACTTTTCAGAACCTTTACCACACCAACAGTCATTGTGTTATTTTTCCCTGATATATTTGGCCAGATTTTATTTACTAGTAGAGCTTGGGTTCTAGAATATTCTAGCTTGAGTTGCACACTTAGCTCTGGCACTGACTAGCTGTGTTGCCTTGAGCAAGTTTCTTACACTCTCTGTGCACTGTTTCCTCATCTGTGAAATGAGAATGATGGTAGCACCTTTCTCATAGGGCTGTCATGGAAGTTAAATGGGTCAATGCATGGAGAGCTCTCAGAAAGGAGCCTGGCGTGTAGAAAACCCTAGAAAACTGTTATGTTGTTATGTTATATTATTATATATTATATGTTATGTTATGTTATGTTATATTATTCACAGGGACACTAATATTTGTGAAACTCATTCTCAGAAATTCTGGGTTGAGGCATTGTCTCTCAAAGGCCGCCACAGTAATGCTTTCTGGGGCATGATTTGAGAAGAGGAAATCCTTTAGTAGCTTGCATTTCTCAAAATGGGAGCTGGGGGCAGAGATTTAACATCACAGAAGGAAGTGTGTTCCCACTGCCCTCTCTCCTGCAAGCCCAGGCCCTATCGTGGTTCTACAGTCCCTTCCCCTCTCCAAGCCTCAGTTTCCCCCTCTGCCAGATGGGTGTAATCACTCAAGCCTTCCTTAACTTGGAGAGTTGGGGTTGGGGGAGATATGGAATGAGAATCTCCCTCTTCCGCATTTGATTCCAAAGAAGAAGGGGAAGAGGAAGGGGAGGAAGAAGAAGAAGGAGGAGGAGGAGCAGGAGGAGGAGGAGCAGGAAGAGGAGGAGGAGCAGGAGGAGGAGGAGGAGGAGGAGAGAAACATCTCCCTGGACAGGCTCTGGAGGCAGAGAAGGAAGGGAGACCCTGTCTTTCTCCTGGGCAGTGGACCCAAGAGGTCTTGGTCAGCTCCAGTCCCCCAGCCACTCAGCCAATCCCCAAGTCCTGAGTGGAGGCGCCTCCACTGCTCTCTCCTCCTACTCCTTGCAATGAAAGTTAATGTGGAGTCATAGTTCTAGGCTGTGGGTTCGGGGGCACTCTCAGGAAAGGAGGATTCCCCCAGGGGCCAGAGTAGCTCACTCACCAGCAGGGTGGGACCAGTAGGGGCAGTTTAGGCAAAGCAGCACTTCTAGTGGCATTAGTCGTTGCAGCTTCCTCTGCCCACCTGCCCACACACCAAGCTCTCAGCTCCATGCTGCCTTAACCCAGGCCTCACACACCTTCCCCATCTTCTGAAACCTCAAACAACTTCATTCAGCCCCTGTACCATGCAACAGAGCCATTCTCTGAGAGTTGAGTGCAGCTATCTCCCTGAAGCCCTCTTAAAATGCAAATATCCCAGGGAAGAGCAACTTATCCAGTGACTAACACCTCATTCTGAACTGATACAGGCGTTCTAAATGATAGAAGATGCTCTGTGCAGCCTGGGAGCTGAGGGACAGGGATTAGTAAAGGCCAACCAGAGGAAGGCAGTGCACGAAGTAGAAAGAGACTGGATCTTGGCGCCAGAGCTCGGTTCAGATTCTGGCCTTTTATTGTTAGGTGACGCCCTCTCTGAGCCTGAGCTTCCTCACCTGTCAAATTGATGTAATAGTAACAACTCCTAGGTGCTGATGAGTACACAAGATCATGTATTCAAAGTGCCTTGCACATGCCGGGTGCGGTGGTGTGCACCTCAGCTACTCAGAAAGCTGAGGTGACATCTTTTGCACCCAGGAGTTCTGGGCTGTAGTGCACCCGCAATGCCAATCAGGGGCCCACACAATGTTCAGCATCAATACAGTAACCTCCTGGAAGCAGGGGATCACCAGGTTGCCTCAGAGAGTGGTGAACCAGCCAAGGTTGAAAATAGAACAGGTCAAAACTCCCATGCAGATCAGTCATGGGATCGTGCCTATGAATAGCCACTGCACTCTAGCCTGGGCAACATAGCGCGACCCTGTCTTTAAAAATATATGTATTTTTTAAAGCGCCTGTCACATAATGAGCACTGAAGCAGTTTTGTTTCTTCATCCCTTTCTTCTCACAGTGGGAGAAGCAACATGAAGATGAGGAGGGGGCGAGGCTGAGGCCCAAATCAGGCTGTCACGCTTGGAGATTTATTTTCATCATGGCTGTCCTGGTTGTTTTGCGGGGGGAAGGAGGAAGATGTGGGGGTGCCTCTCCAGCTGCTGCACTGGAAGGTCCCCACAGCCCCTACTCCCACCTCCAGTCCTGATGGCAGGCACTGGGGGGTGGGCGGGGAGGTGGGCAAGCAAAGCCTTGAGGCAGCCTGGCTGTCACCCTTGCCCCTTCTCACTCTGCACCAGAGACCTCTGCCTTGTCCTCAGGCTGCCAGGCAGCAAAGCCACTCTACATGCAGGAGGGCGAGCCAGCTGGCTGAGCTCAGCCCGGGGTTGACACAAACACGGGAAGTTTCTGCAGGAAACACGAGGCAGCCGAGGCCTCTGTCCCTGAGAGGAGCAGTGAGGGAGCTGCAGGGCCAGGCTGCGGCATGACACTAGGGACATGTGGGGAATGCAAGCGGGTCCAGGCCTGGGGGGCACCAGTGCGGGAGAAAGGGCAGGCCGGCCATCAGAGCTGGGCGGGGAGCGGGGGCGCTGAGCTTGGCATGGGAGTTTCCCCAACTGACTGTGTCTTCCAGGGACCCTCGCCCCTCATGCCCATCTGCGTCCTGGAGGGAGGAGGCACCACCCCTCTGCGGCATCTGCTTTTTGGGGCTGACAATGGAACAAGCTTATGGACAGGAGTGAAGCCCCTGGCACACAGCAGGTGCCACAGAAGGGTGGCGAAGTCTGCCCTAGAGCACAGATCATTCAAGGGTTCTGTTAACTTGGATGAAGAAGAAATACATCTCTCTTATCACTAGCATCAGGAAGGTAAGCAAGGAACCACACACAGAATTGACAATAAGTGTGACTTTGCCACCAAGAAGAATCACAAAGTTTTATTTTATTTTACTTTAAGTTCTGGGATACATGTGCAGAATGTGCAGGTTTGTTACATAGGTATACACGTGCCATGGTGGTTTGCTGCACCCATCAACCCGTTATCTAGGTTTTAAGCCCTGCATGCATTAGGTATTTGTCCTAATGCTCTCCTTCCCCTTGCTCCCCACCCCCAAACAGGCCTCGGTGCGTGATGTTCCCCTCCCTGTGTCCGTGTGTTCTCATTGTTCAACTCTCACTTACGAGTGAGAACATGGGGTGTTTAGTTTTCTGTTCCTGAGAATCATAGAGTTTTCATAGCCCAGTACAATAATTACAGATACATGACATAGAGTTGTGTGACATGTAGACCCCGATAGTCCAGTTAATGGGATGCTTTAGTAAAAAAGCACATAGATTACTGTATTATAAGTTTATGTTTTAGGATATTTTGATGATTACTCTTTAGAAATAGTTTCCTTTATAACCTTGTTTATTTTACTTTATGCATATGAAAGAACCATTCAGAGGAGGGGTCCATGGCTTCACCAAGATGAAACAGAGGTCATTGGCATGAAAAAGGTTAAAATGCTGTGCCCTGGAACCAGGAGTTTATGATCCAGGCATGCAGCATGCTGCATGACCTTGGGCACATAACTTCATTTTGCTTCAGTTGCCTCAACTATAAAATGCGGATAATAAACCTGTGACATATGATGCTTGGAGGGTTAAATGTGACAAAAGTCTTAGCACACTGTCTGCCATACAGTGAGGGCCCCAGCATGGACACTGATGCACCATCTTGATTCCTCCTGCCTTTCCCAGGTACAGGGAGCTTCCCCAGCTTGCCTGCATCTGAGAAGATTCCACCAGAGAAACAGAACCAATAGGAGACATATATTAAGAGTTGTGTTGCGGCCAAGCATGGTAGCCCATGCCTGTAATCCCAGCACTTTGGGGGGCCAAAGTGGGCCGATCACCTGAGGTCAGGAGTTCGAGACCAGCCTGACCAACATAGAGAAACCCCGTCTCTACTAAAAATACAAAATTAGCCGGGCGTGCTGGCAGGCATCTGTAATCTCAGCTACTCAGGAGGCTGAGGCAGGAGAATCACTTGAACCTGGGAGGCGGAGGTTGCAGTGAGCTGAGATGGCGCCATTGCACTCCAGCCTGGGCAACAAGAGCAAAACTCCATCTCAAAAAAAAAAAAAAAGAGATGTGTTGCAAGAAATCGGCTTACACAACCGTGGGGGCTGGATCCACAGTGCAGGCTCTCAGGAGGGGCAGTCTAGAACTCTCAGGCTGATGCTGCAGGCCACAGGTGGGATTTCTTCTCGAGAAAGCCTCATCTCTGCTCCTAAGGCCTTTCAACTGATTGACCCATGCCCACTCAGATTATTGAGGGCTATCTCCTTTATTTAAGGTTAACCGGCCCAGTGCAGTGGCTCAAGCCTATAATCCCAGTACTTTGGCAGGAAGATTGCCTAAGCCCAGGAGTTTGAGACAAGACTGGGCAACAGAGCAAGAGCCTCATCTCTACAAAACATAAAAAAATTAGCCCAGTGTGATGGCACACTCCTATACTCCTAGCTACTCTGGAGGCCAAGCAGGGAGGATCACTTGAGCCCAGGAGTTCAAGGCTGCAGTCAGCTATGATCACGCCACTTACACTCCAGCCCAGAAAACAGAGTGAGACCCTGTCTCTAAAACAACAACAAAAAAAAACCCCAACCAATTGTAGATATCAGCTACATTGCTGTGGCTTGAATGTCTCCTCCAAAACTCAGTCTGAAACTTAATCCCTAATTTAATAGTATTGGCAGGTGACAGGGCCTTTCAGAGGTAGCTGGGTCATGTGGGCATTCATGGATTAATGGGTTAATAGATTAATGGGTTATCATGGGAGTAGATTAGTTATCACAAGAGTGAGTCTGTTACAAAAATCCAGCTTGGCTCTCTCTCGTGAGCCCCTCCCCATATGATGCCCTGCACTGACCATTAGCAAGAAGGCCTTCATCAGATGGACCCCCTCAACCTTGGACTTCTCAACCTTCAGAACTCTAAGAAATAAATTTCTTTTCTTTATAAATTGCCCAGTCTCGGGTATTCAGTTATAGCAACAGAAAATGGACTAAGATACACATCTACGAGATACCTCCACAGCAACACCTAGATTAGTGTTGATGGAATAACTGGGGATTGTAGCCTAGCCAAGTCGACACCTAAGACCGGCCCTCAGGTCACCCAAGGACAGGACAGTGAGGTCCTGAAGAGTTTCATGTGGGGGGAGGGGAAGGAGAGAGTGGGGAGCTCAATGTGGACTCCTCAATTTATTTCCCGAGTGTTCAATGAGGCCTGCCCCACCTCTCATTCAGAGCCTTGGCCAGGCCCTGCCCCCACTCACCTCTCTTAGGTGGGACACGTGAGCCCCTCCAGTGTGCCAGGAGCACGTGGGTACAGGCACGCATAGAGAATGCCGTGTCCATAGGAAACCCAGTGAGCCTGAAGGGCCTCGAGGTGCCATTTACAGGTCACTCACTTGGGCCAGGCCTCACTGGGGATGCCAGGGTGAACAAGACGCGGCCAGTGCTCTTGAAGGGCTCCCACCTGGTGGAGGTAGCAGACGAGTGAGGGGACAAAGGCCCCTCAGAAGTACACATCAGGTGGGCCGGGCATGGTGGTTCACATCTGTAATCCCAGCACTTTGGGAGGCTGAAGCAGGCATCACTTGAGGTCAGGAGTTCGTGACCAGCCTGGCCAACAGGTGAAACCCCATCTCTACTAAAAATACAAAAATTAGCCGGGCATGGTGGCGCGTGCCTGTAATCCCAGCTACTCGGGAGGCTGAGGCAGGAGAATCACTTGAACCCAGGAGGCGGAGGTTGCAGTGAGCCGAGATCACGCCATTGCACTCCAGCCTGGGAAATAGAGCGAGACTCCATCTCAAAAAGCTAAATAAATAAATAATAAAAAGTACACATTAGGCATGGTTATCGCCTGGAGAGCCAGGAGCATCCTTGGGAGGGGACTTGGGGAGGGGTCCACTGGGCTGCTCTAGCCCACTCTGGGCCAGAATCATGATTCTAATTGCAGGTAGGCTTTACCCTATCAAAGCCCCCTGGGCTGGGGACTCTGTGAAGAAGCCAGGTGTGCTTGAAACCTCCCTCTCTGCTGAAAAATCTGGACAAGCTCCTGACCGGCTGCATTTCTGCTTCAGCCCCTCCTCAGGGAAGCGAGAGGCCCTGGGTCTCTACGGGCGCTCTGTGAACGACTGCAGACGCTGGTGGCGCTTCATTCCTGTCTGTCTGCCTAGGACAGTGCCTACTGACTTCTGACTGCTGCCCCGTGGTCCAGGGCTCCAGGTACACCACTGCAATGTCACTTTGTGCTTGGGGTTCCAACTAGACAGAAGCCCCATGTTGCACAGCCCTTGAGCCGTCCCGGGTGTAGCATGCCCCCTGGTGGCCGTGGGCAGTTATTACTGTTAATCCTCTCTTGCCCAGATGCCTCTAGCAGGCCACAGCAGCAGGCCGGGTTCGTTGTGTCTGGAAAAGCCAGAGAAGGGTTCCCGGAGAAAGAGCCCGTCTGATCTGAGTTTTATGAACCAGAGGATAAAGAAAGGAAGGGATTTCTGGGCCTCAGAAAACCACATGCCAACGCATGGGGGTATTAAGGAGAGAGGCTCTTGAACGCCCAGGCTGGTAAAATCTGGAAGGGCAGAGAGAGGAGGGGTAATTTTTCTGGTTGGTAGAAATAAAGTGGGGATGAGGAAAAGCACGAAAGTCTGTCGACAAACCTGAAAGTGGGAGCGAGCTTTTGTTAAATTCTGGGTCAACCTTAGCTCTCATTAATTGGGAAACTGGAGAGTCAGACCCTCTAAAGAAAGTGGAAATATTTGTTCTAAAGAACCCCTGCCAGGTCCCCGTTTACATGACTCATAAAGAGGCCTTCAGGCAGAAAGGATCCCAGTGCACCAGTAACAGAAGGGCTCCAGGACCAGAGGGAATGGGCAGGGAACCACCACCCACACCAAGCACAGGCCCATTGTCAGCATGAGGAGCCTCACTCCTGCAGATCACCTCCCAGAGGGGAGCAGATCAGAGATTAAATTCCACACCTTTCTACAAAATAATAGCAGTTTGAAAATGCCAAGGGGAGCAGGTGAGGAGGTTTCGAGGCATGTATGCAACCCTTTGGAGACACCAGCCATGTCACCTGAGTTTTCTGATGTAATCCTCATAACAACCATTCCAGATTTAAGTGATTAGTCCCATTTTACAGATGAGGAAACTGAAGCTCAGAGAGATTAAGCAACTTCCCCAAGGTCACACAGTGGCCAAGTAGCGTAAGTGGTATTCGAACCCAGTTCTACGTGGAGCCTTCACAGGCTTTTTGCTGCATTCCACAGGAGTCTGTATATTCAGAAGCAAGTCTTCCACCGCCATCATAAGTCATCCTCACAGCTGGCTAGCAGGGAGGGAACATTGCCACCATAGCTGGGATCATAGATATCATGGTCTCCATTTGACGGATAAGACTGAGGCCTGGAAGAGAGTCAGTCAGTCTGTGTGATGAGCCTGGACCACCTTCTCCTTCAGCTCCTCCCCTAACCCAACATCCTCTAGGTCTGGAGAGACAGTGTCTTGAGCAACTTCTTGCAGCTGCACTTCTCCAGCTAATAGTCTAGAAAACTGAGCCTGGTCCCGAGTCTCCTCCTCGGGGTAGGAGCCAAGGGCACTGATGGGGGTCAGGAGGTGCTGGCTAAAAGATGGTGGTGCAGGTGCCCCTGGCTTTAAGTGCACCCAGGTTATAAAAAGCTTGGTTCCCATGCTGGCCCTAATTCTCCATGCATTGAGTGCCTTAGGTCCCCTCTCTGGGTCTGTTGCTCCCCTGTAAAACAAGGGGGTGGGAGAGATGACCTTCAAGCTCAAACACCGTATGTCTACCTGGGTTGGTATAGCAGATTGCATTAGTTTGTTAGGGCTGTTTTAACAAATGCCACAGACTGAGTGGTTTAAACAACAGACATTTATTCTCTCACAGCTCTGGAGGCTGGAAGTCTGAGATCAAGGCAGTGGCTGGCAGGGTTGTTTCTCCTGAGGCCTCTCTCCTTGTAGCCACCCTTCTTCTCCCTGTGTCTTCACATGGTTGTCCCTGTGTGTGTGTGTCTGTGTCCGAATCACCTCTTCTTATAAGGACACCAGTCACAGTGGATTACCGGCCTCCCATAGGACTTCATTTTACCTTAATTATCTCTTTAAAGTCTCCGTCTCCAAATTAGTCACATTCTGAGGTACTGGGAGTGAGGACTTACACATAGAATTTGGAGAGAGGACACAATTCAGCCCATAACACAGATAGAAGACGCTGCTCATTTTAAAAAAGAAGTAGCAGGCTGGGTGCAGTGGCCCATGCCTGTTATCGCAGCACTTTGGGAGGCCAAGGCGGGAGGATCACCTGAGGTCAGGAGTTCGAGACCAGCCTGGCCAACATGGTGAAACCCCGCGTTTACTAAAAATACAAAAATTAGCCGAGCATGGTGGCATGCGCCTGTAATCCCAGCTACTCGGGAGGCTGAGGCAGGAGAATCACTTGAACCTGGGAGGTGGAGGTTGCAGTGAGCTGCGATCGCACTGCTGCACTCCAGCCTGGGTGACAGAGCAAGACTCCATCTCAAAAAAAAAAAAAAAAAGAAGAAGTAGCGGTCCCAGCCCTCTAACAGTGAACTCCTGGTACATTTAAAACAGAATCTGATTCTCATTTTTTCTACCAGGCCCACTTCAATGCCACTAACGAGGCCTATCTTTCTGCAATCTGATATTAGAGGCCAGAAATAATCTTGCTATTTGCCACTTACTGAACACCAATGTCCTACCTGACACATGCTGGCTCAGGCGGGGGAGGAAGTACAGTCCCTGGCCCCAGGAACGCTCCATCTTAGAAAGAGACAGAATGTGCTGGGGTCAGAGTAAAAAGTGCATAGGCTTCAGCGGCAGATCCCAGCACGGCTACCACCAGCTGGGGAGGGTAAGAGCCCTCTGTGAGCCTCAGTTTTCTCACCTCGTCAATGGGACTCACACTACTGCGGCACACACTGTGCGCCCACATTGTCTCGGTGCACAGGGGCCACCCTTCAAACTGCCAGGGTCCGCACCTCTGTGCCCGCGGTACAGAAAGGGCCGGCTGCCAGAACCCACTCTGCATTTTACCTCTTTGCACCTGAGGCTGCAAAAACCCTGGAATCACTGACTTGCTGGAGCATCCATTCACCAGTGGCCATGGGAGCTGATGCATAAATATTCCAGCACTCTGGTCCTTTGAGAGGGACACTCTGTGACACGCGTTGCTCACCTGTGACACGTCCCTCCCAGCGTCTCCTGACCTCCCCTCCCAAATGCACTATTTGCACTTGCTCTCTTGTTCCCATTCTGCTTGCTCACAGGCTGGATCACACAAGAGCACACATGCGTGTACACTCGTGCCTGCCCATGGCAAGTATTCAAAAACTGCTTGCTATTTTGTGGGTGGTGGTGAAGGGAATAGTATATTTATAATACTTCAGGCCAGGAATATGCATCTCCTCTGCTTTCTGACCCTTCCAGGAGTAGGGTGGATTCCACCTGCTTTTTTGTAAGCCCTCAGAAGTGCTCCAGGCTCTCTGCACACCCCCAGATCTCCCCTGAGCTTCAGCCCTCACCCAGCTCCCCAGTCATTTTGCCCCCTGTGATGATGTTGGTGGCGGGGGGCGGGGCAGGGGAAACAGCTGGCCCTGGCTCCTGACAGGCACTCTGTTCCCATCTCAGCTGCCTGGCCCTGCCTCTGGCATCTCCAGAGACCCAGTGGCAAGTCCTTCCTTGGCCCTTTAGGCCCCTTTCCCCAATCCGGTAGTGACACACAGGGACGGGCTGGCAGAGACACAAGTCTGCCTCCCTTTCCTGAACAGCCTTCTTCTTTTTGGCAGCAGGAAACCACCTCCTACTCCCACTCCAGACCTACACTCACACTCCCCGTCAACCCCAAGTGCCACCCCAGTCTGGGGTCCCTCCCTGAGCTTTCATAAGTATTGCAAATACCCAATTCCTTCGTTGGCTGGGGAGGGCAAAGCTTAAATGGGCAGTGGGCTGTAGATGGTGGCCTTCCAGGCACTGGCAGCAGGACACTTCAGGGCATCATTCAGATGCAGAGGGGAGAGCATTCTGCCCAAGGGCAGGCCTATTTAAGGTGGGCAGGGCAGACTTACAGTGGAGACTCCCACACTTACGTGTGCTCTCTGCAGGCCACGTGACCCCTTCCCTCTGCTCCATGTGCCCAGGATTCAAACTCAGGCTAGTCTGATTCCCAAAACTGTGGGCCTCAGTTTTGGGAAAACTGAGAAAATTGGTCCCCAGAATAGGGATAGGGATGGAGATGGAAGAAAATAAACCAGGCCCCTCTGCCTGATCCCCTCCGTACTTTGGCTTTGGGGTTGGGAGATGCTGCAGAGGCTTCCTCCACTCTCTGCCCCGCCCCCCTAACTCCCTCTCCTGCTCTGTCCACTGGGCTGGACCCTGTCTGCTGGGCCTGTCAGGCCTCCCCGTGTGTCCTCCACCAGCCAGCAATGGCCAGAGAGCCCAGCTGGCCCCAGCCTATCCCCTGCCCACCCTGGGCCCTGCTCAGAGGACAAGGCTGAACTGATTCTGTCAGGAAGGGTTAGTCTTGTCTCAGGCCTGGCTGAATGCAAAAGGACGAGACTAATGCATGCGGACAGCCTCGATCCCGAGCGCTGTCTGTCAAACATGCTGGCCACCTCTCCGGGAAGATCACTCAGACCCCCTGCATCCCATCTTGGGAAGGCTGGCCTGAGGCTCCAGAGAGATGATGGGAGATGCCAGGTGCCTGCAAGCCAAGGGCCCTCCGGGCAAGGGCGTCAGGACCCGCTGCATCTTGCCTCTTGCAGAGAGGGCAATAGCTGGCTCCTTCTCCTGCCCCAGGTGGAGACTGATCGGATACCGATTCCAGGATGAATCCAGCAGCATTAGGCCCTGCCTGGCCTCATGGTAGCATCTGGCTGCGCTTTTGGCCTATAGTCGAGTAGATAGAGGGAGGACTGACAACTAGGTGACTACAACAGTACCTCCCTGTGTAAGGGTTCTAGCTTATTTCCACACTCTTCTTGCACAGACAGGTTGGCAGGGCAGCTGGTAGCAGGCACAGCAGATGGAATGTCAGGAATGAAATCCACAAGACTCCAAGCCCCTCCCAGGGCAAGCTTGCTACGGGCCATACCAGAAAGCTGAGCCCCTCACCCAAAGCCTGCCAGTGCCTACATGGCGGTCATTCCCTTGTCAACAGACTTCCCACTGGCTTCTCTTGCTCCATTATTAAAAGCAAGAAACAAAAACTTCACTGAGGGGATGGAATCCCACTAATAAGCATGTCCATGCTTTGGGTCATCTTAGGGGCACAGAAAATCTGAGTATCCCCCATAGCATCAGGCAGAGCAGACTTCTTGTCAATTAGCTCAGCTGGTTGGAGGCTGCAGGCATGAACATGCTGGCCTCAGGGCCCTCAGATGGATTAGGGAATGAATGAAAGTTCGGCTATTATTCCTGCCAGAGACTCCAGGCCCAACCTGGCCTCTAATGAGCTATGTGACTTTGGGCAGGCACAAAAGTGTCTCTGCTATGTTTTGAAGGCATCCCCCAAAGACTTCCAATGCAACAGTGTTGAGAAGGGGGACCTTTAAGAGGTACTTGGGTCATGAGGGCTCTGCCCTCACAAATGAATTTGTTCTTATCGCAGGAGTGGGCTCATTATCATGAGAGTGGGTTTGTTATAAAATTGAATGTGGCCCCATTCCTTCTCTCCTTTCCCCCATGTAAGGCCCCACCAGATGTGGCCCTCCAGTCATGGACTTCCCAACCTCCAGAACCGTGAGACAAATGAACTGCCATTTTTTTATAAATGACTCAGCCTGCAGTACTCTGTTACAGCGTCACAAAATATGCTAAGACACCCCCGAGACTCATCGGCCACCTGTCTGTCAGCTTTGCCCCAAAAATGATTTGGGAGCAGCTATAGTCAACTTTCCTCAGACCACCTCCTGCTGGCTCATTACGGCCACCTGCTGTGTGACTGGTGTTTTTCTAGGTTCTTGGAATAAAGTGAACAGGCCGGGTGCGGTGGCTCACGCCTGTAATCCTAGCACTTTAGGAGGTTGCAGTGGGCAGATCACCTGAGGTCAGGAGTTCGAGACCAGCCTGGCCAACATGGTGAAACCCTGTCTCTGCTAAAAATACAAAAATGTGCTGGGCATGGTGGCGGGTACCTGTAATCCCAGCTACTCTGGAGGCTAAGGCAGGAGAAGCACTTGAATCCGGGAGGTGGAGGTTGCAGTGAAGCAGTGAACCGAGGTCTCGTCAGTATACTCCAGCCTGGGCAATAAGAGCAAAACTCCAAGTCAAAAAAAAAAAAAAAAAAAAAAACCCAGAAAGAAAGAATAAAGTGAATAAACAGGCAAAAATACCTGCCACCAGAAAGATTGCATGCAGTGGATGTGCCCATGTTCCTTCCTCTTCCTAAGGCACTCACAAATATCAACATTCCCCTGAACTCACCACTGAGAGTCACTTCTCAGCGTGACAATGTTGACCAGTCTCCACCTGCTGTATAAAGCAGGCCTGCCCTATGGTGACCCCCCAACTGGGAGCAGAAGGCAGGCCCATCATCAGCCCATGGCCAGCACACCAGTTAGATACCTGCTGTTACCAGGCAGCTGTCTGCCAGCCCATAGGCACTAGAGAGCCTTGGGGCCTTTCCTGAGCCCTTTTAAAGAAGTGCTTCCTTTAGACATGGACTCTCAGGCCTGCTCAGAGCAGGGAGGGTGCTGCTCTGCCCCAAGGCCCTCCCTCCATCCTTTCCTCTAGCGATCACCACGATAGCAGCAATGCCCAGCCCGAGGCCTTGGGTGCTGCTTCCTTCAGGAAAACTGGCCAAAGAGTAGACAGCAGATACTTTCTCCATATTCCCACCCCCGCAACACAGGCCAGCAGCACAGCAGCTATAGACAAGATTTCATAAAGAACTGGAGGACAAGAAAGGGGGGATTAAGGAGCCCCAGGCTCTAGGGCCTGGCTCACACAAGAATGGCCTTCCTCCCGCCAACTTCTTGGCCTTTACAAAGGCCTCACCTGACCCAGCCCAGCCTCCTGGGCACTGGCCGAGTTCCACACCAAGACTACCAGACGCCGCCAAGTCCAGGCTCAAGAGAGAAAGCCAGACCCTCTCTCCTTCCACCTACCTGAGAGAGGCCTGTCCTCAGGTGCCTGGCTCACAGATGGGGGGCCCAACTGGGAGTCACTCCCTTCTGGAAGCCCCAGGCCCTATAAACAGGTCCCCGGCCTCACTGCTGGGCCTCGGCCTGGAGACAGCGGCTCAGTGCAACACAACCACGCCACAGCTGACCCGGGGAAACCCACTCAGCAGTTGAGGGGGCTGGGGCTTTCGGGGTGCAGTGAGGGGACTGCTTCCCTTCAGTGGAGATGCTGCCGCAGGTGAGGGGAGGAAGATGAATCTGAAGGTTCTAACGTCAGCCAACAGGCTGAACTGAAGCCTGGCCTGAAGTGTTCCACCTGGGCCCCCACCTGAGCGGCTGTTGAGTTCTGTTTCCTCAAGGCCCACAGAGCTTCTCAGAGGGAAGCTTTAGTAGCTATTTCCTTAGGAAGGCAAGTATGTGTGCAATGTTTCCTAATAAAATGCAAAGGCTGTTGGAGGCACTCCAGCCCCCTCATGTAGCTCTGAGGTGTAATTAATACATAAATTAAGCTCCTGCAGACGCACAAATGTCCAAGAAAAAAAAAAGAAAAATATAATTAGTTTGCCCATCTGACTCCATCTGTCAGCTCTGAGCTCAATGCTCAACGTAGCAAGTCCTGAGGGCTTTGGTCCCGCATTGGCTGGGCCCAGCGCTGCACCTGCCCTGCTCCAGGGAAGTGGGCCCTCCACAGCAGCTGCCCAGAGCCCGGGATCTGGACTCAGCCTCCAGGGCAGCAAGGACTCTGGAGTACACAGACTGCAGGCTAGGAGCCAGGACACTCGGCAGAGCGGCCAGGACCTTCTTTGTGGCCCTGGGAGCTGGCTAGGGGTGGCGAGGGCACCCTAGGGAATCTGCATGTGCCTCTTGCTGCCGTGTTCCTATCTGTGCAGACCTGGAAGTGGGCGGCAGAGCCCTGAATGGGCTAAGACTCTCCCTCCTCCTCCAACCTGTCACCTCTGTCGCTTACTATCTGTAAGAAGAGAAAGGCTGCAAAGGGGAAAGGGAACTCGAGAGGAAGGCACCGAGGAGAAGAGAGGAGACAAAAGGGCATCGGGGGAGCAAAGGAGGCCACTCACACAGGAGGAGTAGAATTAACAACTACCCCCACCCCAGCTCCCCCCGACACACACTCACACACACTTGTATTGCACCAGGGAGCTCACACACATCCAGTCACTCAGTATTCAGCACTCTAGGAAAAGGACAAACAAATGGCTTGTCTTTCATCCCCCAAAATTACTTATGTCATAAAATTAATCCATATTTGTTTCAGAAACATTTAAATAAGACACAAGGGTATGGCATTAAACATACCCCCAAATGCTTCTTCCCCTTACAATCTTCAGTGGGGATCATCATTAAAAACTTTTGTCCCAGGAGCGGTGACTCAGGCCTGTAATCCCAGCACTTAGGGAGGCTAAGGTGGGAGGATCACTTGAGGCCAGGAGGTCAAGACCAGCCTGGGCAACACTGCGAGTCCCTGTCTCTAATAGAAAAAAGAACAGGAAAATTTAAAAGGAGGAATGAAAAAAAATTGTTTAAATAATAATTTGGCATGTATTATTTAAAGTACATTAATATTTGGTGCAATCATTTTTGAAAGGAAGATTGTACTATGCATGTTGTTTGGCAACTTAGATGCTCGCTCAGGCACCAGGCCACACACATCTTGGGCATTCCACATCTAGGTTTTGAAAGTAAAATTATAATAAGAAAATAAACAAAGGTCAAAATGGGTTGGAAAAAAATTATTTACACAGTGAGTTTTCTACTTTGTCATACCAAGAAGATGACTTCTCTAATTATTATTATTATTTTAAGACAGAGTTTCACTCTGTCACCCAGGCTGGAGTGCAGTGGCACAATCTCAGCTCACTGCAACCTCCACATCCTGGGTTCAAGCGATTCTCCTGCCTCAGCCTTCCAAGTAGCTGGGATTACAGGCTCCCACCACCACATCAGGCTAATTTTTGTATTTTTAGTACAGATGGGGTTTCATCATGTTGGCCAGGCTGGTCGCGAACTCCTGACTTCAGGTGATCCACCTGCCTCGGCCTCCCAGAGTGCTGGGATTACAGGTGTGAGCCACCATGCACCCGGCCCCTAATTATTCTTTATGTAGAACAATATCAAAGATATTTTTCTTCCTAACTCTATACTCCTTGACAAGAAAAAAAAAGAAAAGAAAGGAAGAGCCCACGATAGATAATGGTACATTTGAAAATGAAGCATTTGTATGTGTGCTCACATGAGTACATATATATGTATTATATCCATATGCATGTATATGCATAGACTATTTCTAGAAGAATTCACAAGAAACTGGTAACATTTGTTGCCTCTGGGAAACAGATTGGCAACTGGTAGAAGGTGACTGACTTCATTATAAACATATTTTGTACTGTTTTAATTTTCTGTCACATGCATTATTACTTTTTTCCTTTAGAAAGGATTTTGGTTTTGTCTATTTTATCGGAAGAAGCAAATTTTAACAATAAAAACAAAATGACTGACATTCAGCCATAGTCCCACCTCTCTGAATTACTCAGATCTACTGATTTACATGTAGATTAAATGCAAATGAGGGTGGCACTACGGTTGATTATTTAGCAGCTCAGCAATCTGACCAATGCCCGGTTCCCTTCTACCCTTCTGCTCTGCCCCCTCCGCTTGTGGACTTTGTCCTTGGGCTTCCTAACCTCATCGCTACAAGAGTCAGGCACATGATCAAAACAAGACGGTGCCCCGAGGTAGGAAAGAAGCCACCTCTTCCTTCCTATTTTTAGGAGAAAAATCTTTCCCCCAAAGCCCTCCTGCAGACTTAGCCCACATATCCCACCGGCCAGATTTACATCGCACATCCATGCCTGAGCCCATCTCTGGCAAGGGAAAGGGACCCCTTTGGACATCCCAGGGCAAGCAGGGCCTCCTCAATGCTATCAGGCCAGCTACCCCTCTTGAAAACGATGACTGTGTTCTTATAACCACCCACCCTCAATCCAGAAACAAAATTCACAGATCACAGAATGTACCTACAAAAGCATTTCAAAAAAGAATCAAAATGATACCCTAGCTGTAATGTAAAAGAGAAAGTAAAAGTAATTCAAGACAAAACAGTAGGTCTTATAATAAGCAAAGGCTCAGGCAGCAGACTCTACAGAACATAATGAAGTGGTGAGATGCTTGCAGCTGCACACGGAAATGCCAAGGTTGCCCCACCATACACATAGACAGACGCAGGAGATGACTCACCCAGCACAAGGCCACTGACACTGGCGGCATGATTCTCCGACATGGCGAGCAACTCTTGGTAAAGCTTCAAACAAAACACGGTGCAACCTTCCCTTGATTTATACAGTAGGATAGTTCCTAGGAAATTTAGGGCATATTTAAAAACATGCAAAAAGATACTTGGAGCTTATACATCAAATAGAATGAAGTTTTAGGCTTAAAAAGGATTTTCATTTACATAAAAGTCTCATGAGACATCAGAAAGTCACGTGGGATATGGAGCCATTTCCTCTTAGGAAGGACTGTCTCACGCATTGTAAGGTATTTAGCCTTCCTAGACCCCGTTTATTGAAAGATGATAGCAAGGGCCCTCCCCACAAAATGTCAAAGCCCCCACCAATTTCCAGAACACACTTCGGGAATGGTTCTGTCCCTTTCGAGAACTCCTGGCTTAGGCCAACCTGCCTCTCCCAGCCCAGGTGACCTCAGAGCTGGGTGGTTACCTGAACAACATTCAGGTTCTTGTAGGAAGCATAGAAGGAAATTAGAGGTTGGATAGGTAGTCAACAGTCTGTTTATCATAGAAGCATTTGCACATATTTGTCTCCAGCTTTTCCTATATATACATATTTTTAAATACAAATAAAATACGTATTTAAAATATGGCCAGGTGTGTTGACTCATACCTGCAATCCCAGCACTTTGAGAGGCTGAGGTGGGAGGATCAACTCGAGCACAGGAGTTTGACACCAGCTGGGCAACATAGTGAGATCCCATCTCTATAAAAAATTAGCCAGGTGTGGTGGCATGTGCCTGTGGTCCCAGCTACTCGAGAGGCTGAGGTGGGAGGATCACTTGAGCCCTGGAGGTTGAGGCTGCAGGGAGCACTACAGCCTGGGCAACAGAGACAGATTCTGTTTAAAAAAAAAAAAAAAAAAAGACAAACAACTGATTTACTGAATGGGCAGAACTTCGTGGCACATACATGGCTTTCATTTTCTTTTTCCCCCATCACTGTTTTTCAGTGCTGGTTGTTCAGCTCTCCTCTTTCAGCCCCTGGATGACAGCTGGGGCTGTCCCATAGCTTTTCAGTCACTTTGAGCTATGTCATAACTGTGGTCACATTTTCAAGCATGAGAAGTACAGACTTGTCTCAATCAAAACTCAGTCTCACAAGAGCCACTTTCCTCCCCAGCTCAGTGCCCACCCAGTGGGCGGGAGGAGGGGCAGGTCTGTTCTTTTTCTCCCTCGCTGCCACCCTCCGTCCAAGTTCGGGTGGGGAAGAGTTGATTAGAGAATGGGGCAAAGTCTTAGAGGGCTGGACGTGGGTGATCCACCACACATACCCATTCTATCTTGGCCTCTAGGGTGGGTTTTGAGGAGCCCCCTCCCCATGAAGATCTCTGCACTCCACAAGGAGTCCCTCGATTTGACAGTGCACTCTCTGGCTGGTCTTCGGTGGCATGCCCCCTCTGGTACCCAGTGGTTCACCCCTCCCAACTGGCCTTTCCCTGGGGGACCTCTCCTACCCAGCAGGTGGGTCTCCTGAGTGGGCTTCTTTCAAGATACCTGAAAGCCCAACTCCTGGGAGGTTCACTTGCTCCGAGGAAACTTGTGCATCTTTGCCTTGCCTAAGAGTGGAGGAGCAGCTTCCCCACAACTGACCCTTAATAGAAAAAAACAAGATGTTTTGCCTATTCTCACACACTGCTCAACACAGAACTCCCAACAGCAGATGTGTGGGAGCTTTTCCCACATACCAAGCAATTCTGCCTTGGACACCAGCTGGGTGTCCTCTAATTCAATTCAGTTTTGATCCTGTCTAACTGGAGATAGCATCAGATCCCACAGGTCAATGGCTCAGTCCTGTGAGACTGCCCCTCTTGAGATGCCAATCTCAAGTGCAGGTTGTGACTTGTGTTTTGACTCATTGACTTTATCCTGGGGTTCCCTTGACTCCCTCGTTGGGTAAGAGTAATCTGATAGAGCAGTTCATAAAACTCAGGGAAATGCTTTATTTATGTTTACTGGTTTATTAATAAAAGATGTAATAAAGAATATAGATAAACACCAGATGAAGAGATACACAGGGTAAGGTCTAGAGGGCCAGCAGCTTCTGTCTCTGTGGAGTTGGGGTGCACCACCTTCCCAGCAAGCAGATGTGTTCTCCAACATGGAAGTTCTCTGAACCTCATACTTAGCTCAGGGATTTTTTGTTTTTTTTTTTGGAAAAAGGGTCTCACTCTGTCGCCCAGGCTGGAGTGCAGTGGTGCCATCTCGGCTCACTGCAAACTCCACCTCCTGGGTACAAGTGATTCTCATGCCTCAGTCTCCTGAGTAGCTGGGATTACAGGCACTTGCCACCAGGCCCAGCAGATTTTTGTATTTTTAGAAGAGACAGAGTTTCACCATGTTGGCCAGGCTGGTCTCAAACTCCTGATGTTACGTGATCCACCTGCCTTGGCCTCCCAACGAGCTGGGATTACAAATGTGTAGCTCAGGGATTTTTATGGAGGCTTTATCACATAGGCATGATGGATTTTTAAGTCCATTTCCAGCCCCTTTCTCCTCTCCAGAGAATGGGTCATAGGGCTGAAAGCTCCAAGCTTCCAATCATGGCTTGGTCTTTTTGCAGACAAGCCCCCATCCAGAAGCCCACCAAGAGTTGCCTCATTAGAACAAAAGATCCTCCTTTCACCCAGGAAGTTCCAGGGACTTTAGGAGCTCTGTGTCAGGAGCTAGGGTCAAAAACCAGATATTAGAACAAAAGATTCTCCTAGCACCTGTATCTACAAGGATATTAGAAGTACTGTCTCGGGAATAAGGACAGAGACCAAACATTGGAACAAAAGATTATCCTGACACTTCTACCACTTAGAAAATCACAGTTGACCCTTGAACAATGCCAGGGTTAGGAGTGCTGACAACTGCCCAACTCCTGCCTCGCACACGGTTGAAAATTTGTGTATAACTTTTGACTCCCCCAAAGACTTAACTACAAGCCTACTGTTGACTGGAATCCTTATGGGTAACATAAACAGTCAATTAACACATATATTGTATATATTTTATATACTGTATTCTTACAATAAAGTAAGCTAGATAAAAGAAAACATTATTAAGAAAATCATAAGGAAGATAAAATACATTTACGGTGCCCTACAGTATTTATCGATACCATAAGTTTGCACCATGTGTTTACAAGATGAATCATCTGTCTGAAACGTCAGGCAACCTCAGCTGCTGACCTTAGTCTATGGTACATATCGAGCAATTCAACTTCTTCCTGTGAGGTCATGACCTTACTTCTTAGGAGCTCTTCCAGCATCACTAGTGGCACCTCGTATGGGTCCCATGATGCTATTCAAGGTTTACAGTATTGCACTAACCATGAAAATAAATAAGAACTGAGAGAGATCATGGTCACTGCAATATGCAATTTACTGGAGATTGCAATTGTAAATTGTAAATTGCAATATGCAATCTACTGCTCACGTGGGGATAGTCAGCATTTCATGGTGTTTTAAGCAGATACTCGCAACACTTGAGCTCACTGCAATAGCAACAGGAGGTAACTACAAAAATATTACAGTAGTACAGTACTTACTACAGTGAATTTTATGCAGTTATGATTGAATACTTCACCTTTACATTTGTTTACATTTCCCTCAACTACAAATGGTGCCATGTATAATCTGTGTTTTTGTGCGCAAGTTTTGATAAATTTTAACTTTTTATAATAGATTTGTGTAATTTTATAGTAGCAAATTATAAAATAGACTAGTACTCACATATATTTTATGCATTCATGACATACCTAACTTTGTTGTTGTTTTTTGATATTTCTGAGCTACACAAGGTCAGTGGCACGATCATAGCGCACTGTAACCTGTAACTGTAAGTTTTTTCAAACTGTCATAAATCTCAAAAAAAATCTAATATATTTAATGAAAACTATCCAAGTATAAGTTAACCCTTGCAGTTCAAACCTGTGTTGTTCAAGGGTCAACCTCACAAGGATTTTAGGAACTCTGCTGGGAACTGGGGACAGAGAGCAATGTGTATATTTTGTGTTATTTCAGGTTCGTTTGCTCATGCCTGTAATGTCAGCACTTTGGGAGGCTGAAGGGGGAGAATTGCTTGAGGCCAGCAGTTTGAGACCAGCTTGGGCAACATAGAGAGATCATCTCTCTACCAAAAAATCCCAAAAATTGATATTCTCTCTCCTCACTTTACCGCACAGGATGCTCCAAATCAGTCTCCCACCTTAAGAAATCTCCATAAGCAAAAGCCCATTTGAATCCCACGCTGTTAGGGACCCTTGCCACACTATCCCGCCAACTTTCTTTTCTTTTCTTTTTTCTTTTTTTTAAGACAGAGCCTCGCTCTGTCGCCCAAGCTGGAGTGCAGGGGTGCGATTTCGGCTCACTCCAACCTCCACCTTCTGGATTCAAGCAATTCTCCTGTCTCAG